>NC_044324.1:63073194-63698194 GCF_007399415.2 Gopherus evgoodei | reverse complement strand
TTTGGACTATTTATATTTTTTAGCCTTAACAGTTAGTTCTGCCTGCCTGATGTGCTCTAAGACTTTTTCCAGGTGCTCCAGATGTTCTGCCCATGAATCAGAAAAAATGGCCACATCATCAAGGTAGGCAACTGTAGATTCTCCCAATCCTGCTAGGAGACCATCTACAAGTCTTTGGAAGGTGGCAGTTGCATTTCGCAGCCCGAAGGGAAGCACATTAAATTCATAAACCCATGCATGGGTGATGAAGGCTGACATTTCCTTGGTGGGTTCATCTAGCGGTACTTGCCAGTACCCCTTGGTTAAGTCTAATGTAGAGATGAACTGGGCACGACCCAATTTCTCCAATAGCTCATCGGTGCGTGTCACTGGATAGTTGTCGGGACAAGTGATAGCATTTAGCTTATGGTAGTCCACGTAAAAGCGTATTTCCCCATCTGGTTTGGGAACTAGAACCACTAGAGATGCCCATGCACTGGTAGATGAGCGGATTATACCCATCTGTAGCATGTTCTGGATCTCCCGTTCTATAGCATCTTGGGCATGAGGAGACACCCGGTAGGGTGAGGTTCTAATTGGGTGAGCATTACCTGTGTCAATGGAGTGGTATGCCCGTTTGGTCCGTCCTGGGGTGGCTGAGAACATTGGTGCAAAGCTAGTGCACAGCTCCTTGATCTGCTGTCACTGCAAACTTCCAAGGGTCGCGGAGAGGTTCACCTCTTCTACGACACCGTCACTTTTTCCTTAATAGTAGACACCTTCAGGCCACTCAGCGTCATCTCCTCCCTGGGCTGTAAACTGAGAAACCTTTTATTCTCTGGAATAAAAGGGCTTTAGAGAATTAACATGGTACACGTTAGATTTTAGGGTTGAGGTGGGGAATGCTATGAGATAGTTAACAGCTCCCAGGCGCTCTTGGACCGTGAATGGCCCTTCCCATGACGCTTCCATCTTATGGACCTGTAGCGCCTTTAAGACCATAACCTGGCTCCCTACTTTGAAGGAACGCTTTCTGGTATGTTTATCATACTAGGCCTTTTGCTCTTCCTGAGCATCCTTTAGGTTTTCTTTAGCAAGGGCTAAAGAGTACCTGAGAGTGTTTTGTAGGTTGCTTACAAAGTCTAGAATGTTAATTCCTGGAGAAGGCATAAACCCCTCCCATTGCTGCTTCACCAACTGTAATGGCCCCTTAACCTTGTGGTCATACACAAGTTCGAATGGTGAAAACCTTAAACTGGGATGTGGTACAGCCCTATAGGCAAAAAGGAACTGCTGCAACAGTAGGTCCCAATCATTGGCGTGTTCATTTATGAATTTATATATCATGGTTCCCAATGTTCCGTTAAACCTCTCCACCAGGCCATTGGTTTGATGGTGGTAAGGGGTGGCAACCAAGTGATTCACCCCATGAGCTTCCCACAGATTTTTCATGGTTCCTGCCAGGAAATTAGTTCCCGAATCTGTAAGGATGTCGGAAAGCCAACCTACCCTGACAAAAATGTCTGCTAAGGCCTGGCACACACTTTTAGCTCTGGTGTTGCTTCTGCCCATCCGGTAGCAAAATCCATGAAAGTCAGTATGTACTGCTTTCCTCTGGGGGTCTTTTTTGGAAAAGGACCCAGAATATCCACAGCTACTCGCTGAAATGGGACCTCAATTATGGGGAGTGGCTGGAGAGGGGCTTTGACCTGGTCTTGGAGCTTTCTCACTCATTGGCACACTTCACAAGACCAGACATAATTAACAATGTCCTTGCCCATTCCCTCCCAGTGGAAGGACTTCACCAACTGGTCCCTGGTTCTGTTCACCCCGGAATGGCCACTGCGATGATCATGGGATAAGCTCAAGAGCTTTACCCGGTACTGAGTTGGAACTACCAACTGTCTTTGAGGACGCCAGTCTTCCTGGTGTCCACCAGAAAGAGTCTCCTTGTATAAAAGTCCTTGTTCTACAACAAACCAGGATCAGTTAGAAGAGCTGAGAGGCGGTTGGGTGCTCTGTGCTGCCACCCAAGCTTTTTGAAGGCTGTCATCTGCTTCCTGCTCAGCCTGGAACTGTTCCCTTGAAGCTGGAGACATCAGTTCCTCCTTAGACTGTGGACTTGGGCTTGGTCCCTCTGGAAACGATGTAGGTAATGGGTTTTTTTTCGTTGATTGTGAACTGCTTTCTGCTGGTGCATTATGTGATATTTCAAGCTCTGGCTGAGCCTCTTGGGTAGAGTTGTCTGCTGGTTCTGCCAGTTCAGGCCTGCTGGTGCCCTCTGGCGTTGGAGTTGTAGATGGGTTTGCAAGCGCTGGAGTCAGTGCTGGCAATGGTTCTGGTGCTGGTTGCTTTTCCAGTTCTGGGTCTGGATATACTAAGGCTGTTGCAGTCGTTGGCAGGGGATCCGGTTCCACCACTTCTGTCTGGGTCTCTGGTAACACAGATTGGGCCCTGGTGGACGGCTCAGGAACAGGGATGGGTGTGGAAGCTTGCTTGGCCTGGCAGCGTGTGACCATTCCCACCCTCTTGGCCAGCTTCACCTGGTTGGCCAAGTCTTCCCCCAGTAGCATGGAGATGGGATAATTGTCATAGACTGCAAAAGTCCACGTTCACGAAGAGCCCTTGTACTGGACAGGCAACTCAGCTGTAGGCAAGTTTACAGATTTTGACATGAATGGGTGAATTGTCACTTGGGCCTCTGGGTTGATGAATTTGGGGTCCACTAAGGATTGGTGGATAGCTGACACTTGTGCCCCAGTGCCTCTCCACGTGATAACCTTCTTTCTGCCCACTCTCAAGGTTTCCCTTCACTCTGAGAGTATTTGAGAGGCATCTGGGCCTGGGGATCTTTGGGGTGATTGTAGTGTAATGAACTGTAATCGAGTGGGGTTCTTGGGGCAGTGGGCCTTTATATGTCCCAGTTCATTACATTTAAAACATTGCCCAGCTGACTGGTCACTGGGACGAGGTGGGTTGCTGGAGACTGGTGAGGTGGGACAATAAGGTGTCTGGGGCTTTCCATGGGTTGTAGGTAGGGCCTTGGGTTGCCCCTGGTGATAGGGTTTAGTTTTGGTTTGCCCCCTCTGATATTCGCTCCAACTGCTAGTAGTTTTTTTATTTTCTGCCACTTCCACCCATTTGGCTCCAATCTCCCCCGCCTCGGTTACAGTTTTGGGCTTCCCATCTAGGATGTACCTTTCTATTTCCTCAGGAATACCCTCTCAGCCCACGTCCAGACTACCCAGCCGTATCGGCGGGTTAAAATCGATTGCTCGGGGATCGATATATCGCGTCTAGTCTAGACGCGATATATCGATCCCCAAGCGCGCTTACATCGATTCTGGAACTCCATCAACCCGAACGGAGTTCCGGAATCGACACGGAGAGCCGCGGACATCGATCCCGCGCCGTCTGGATGGGTGAGTAATTCGATCTTAGATATTTGACTTCAGCTACGTTATTCACGTAGCTGAAGTTGCGTATCTAAGATCGATTTTCCTCCCCTAGTCTGGACAAGGCCTAAGAAATGTTCCATTTGCATTAGGAAGAACAGCTCTTCCAGAGAGTTAGCACTTGCTCCTAATATCCAGGCATTCCAATTCTTTCCAATGTGGTAGGCGTGTCGGGTAAATGACACATCTGGTTTCCACCTTAGGGCTCTGAACAGCCGACGAGCATGGTCAGGTGTTAGCCCCATTCTGATTCTGGCCTTGGTTTGAAAAAGTTTATAATTGTTCATGTGTTCCTTTAGCATTTCAGTCGCCACCTCTGCTAAGGGTCCACTGAGCTGGGGCCTCAGCTCTATCATGTACTGGTCTGTAGGGATGCTGTACCCATGGCAGGCCCTTTTGAAATTTTCTAAGAAGGCCTCAGTATCATCACCTGCCTTGTAGGTGGGGAATTTTGTGGGATGGGAAACAGAACCTGGAGAAGGGTTGTTAGGGTTGGCTGGCACATCCTGCTTAGCCCTTGCTAACTCCAGGGCCTGCTTCTGGGCCTCCCTCTGGATCTCCATAGCCCTCCGGTGGTCAGCCTCTTTGGCTTTCTCTTCCATTTCTCTCTCCTTCTTAGCTCTCTTGTGAGCAGCCTCTTCTCTGGCCATCTGTCTGTCATGTCCCTTTTGGCTCTCCTCAGCCTGGAGTCTGGCCAATTCTAGTTGTTGCTGCATGTGTTTTTTATCCTTCCCTGACATTTCTCCCTGCTCTGCCTGAGCTATCTTGGTTTGAAAGGAAAAAAATACCCACAGCTTTTAACTGGGCTTCTCAGAATGAGAAGAAACCTGAAAAACTGGTTTGTAACTTATCTTTTGCAAAGTGTTAATTACCCTCCAGCTAAGCCCAGCTGGAATCCTTTCTAACAAAGCCTTGTTAGAAAACCCTTTATCTGTTTGCCATCAGGGTATCTCTCCTTCACTGCTTCCCCAGCATCTCAAAGGATGAAAAAAAAAATCTGGCTTTTGGTTCCTAAAAAAATCCCTCACCGCTGCTCACCATGTCAAGGTTCCTTCCCCACTCTGAACTTTAGGATACAGATGTGGGGACCTGCATAGACACTTCTAAGCTTAATTACTAGCTTAGATCTGGTATCACCACCACCATCCAGAATTTCAGTGTCTGGAGCACTCCCTGTCCCACCAAAACTTTCCCTCCCTGGGTAACCTTGAGGGACTTCACCAATTCCCTGGTGAACACACATCCAAACCCCTTGGATCTCAAAACAAGGATAAATTAATCACCCCCCCTCACCTGTCCCCCCACCAATTCCTGGTGAGTCCAGATCCAATCCCTTTGGATCTAAAAACAAGGAAAAATCAATCAAGTATTAAGAAAAAAGGCTTTCAATTAAAGAAAAGAAAGGTAAAAGAAAACCCTCTGGAAGAGATTAGCATACCAGCTACTCTCACAGACAACAGATTCAAAACACAGAGGATGTTCCCCTGGGCACAAATTTAGTTATACGGAAAAAAAATACTCAAATACCCAATTTGATTCTACTTCAATTTGCATAAGACAGGTTACAAAGAAATAAACATAAACCTATTTATTCCTTTCTAAAACTTATTACTCTGATCAGAGGCTGGTTCCTTGATCTTTTTTTACTCTGGCTGAAACTGAAACTCTAACAAAGGAAAAACTTCCCTCCTTCCTTTTGAAATATCTTGTTGCCCCATTGGTTCCTCTGGTCAAATGTTAGCTGGGCTAGGTGAACTTTTTAACCCTTTATAGGTAAAAGAGGCATTAACCCTTAACCATCTGTTTATGACACCCCAGAATAGCATAGAAGGGGTACATAATAGAGAAAGCCAAGAAGCAGACTTTGCACAGGATTCTAAAACACCATTGCTGCTTACTTAGATAGCATGAGACATACAAATAAACAAAATAATGGTAACATTGATACGTATCTCCCTTCCTCACCTCTATGGAGAGATCTTTGGATGTAAACCAGAGTCCTCCAAGGAATCCAGGATCCTTCCTTTTCCCTTTGCCCTCATCCACATGGCTTCTTGTTCAGAACATGGGATCCCTTGTCATCTTTGTCATCATCTTCTTCCTCCTTCTGGCTTCTCCTCTCTAAAATGTCTGCTGAGCAATTCTGTCTTTAATAACTTCCAGTCCCCTCTGTCAGGGGACTCACTGATCAGCCTGAGAATGTGACAACAGACCCCCACAGATGACTTTGCTGCAATGAACCATGCAGATTGGAATTCATTTTAGTTTTAGCTTCTAAACCTTTGTTGATAGAGTCCTGAAATAACTCATAATTATGTATCGGGATTGATGTCAGGCTAACAATTCTATAGTTCCTAGCTCATCCTTTTTACCCTTTTAAAATATTGGAACTTCATTGACAGCCATCCAATCCTTTGGAAATTTCCAAGTTTTCCAAGATTTGTTAAAAATTAACATTAGTGGTTCAGAGAGCATCTCAGCTAGTTCCTTTAACACTTCTGGGTGCAAGTTATCAGGGCCAGTTGATTTGAAAATGTTTAATTTTACCACATGCTGCCTCACAGCTTGGCTTGTTACACCTACATCCTTGCAGTCATTTCTACTTATCCTCCTACTTCCAGTGCTCATCAAACTTTTCATTTTGTATTGTTGCTTCCTTCTCACTCTTGGCTTGAAACTTTCTGCTATGCTGCGTCATGCCTGAGACATTGTTCCTATCCTTATCTAGTAGGTGCTATTTTCCAACCATTGATTACTTCTTAAATCTCACCTCCACAAGCACTCTTTCCTGTCTACTTGTCTTCATTTACATGACCCATACTTTCCCTCTCCAGAATTGCTGACCACCAACTTGTCTTGTGATGACTCTTTTTATCTGTAAGCCCTTTGTAAACAGGGGCATGTCTTGTTTCAGTTTGGCATGTTCATTTTTTGCCATCCTAAAATAAAATTAAAAAACATATTAATGAGATAAACCAAAATTCTGCACTCAATATATGTCCATGGTTGGAAGTGCTGGTCTGAAGTCAGAATCAGGCTCAGTACTCACACAATAAACTGTATTGGCTACAAAAGTCTAGCCTCTTAACCATATATTTTATTATGGGTGATGATTCTGAAACTGTAAATTTGATTGAGTAGAAGGTAGAAACTTTGAAATGAATCCCTATTTAGGCCCTTTTAAATTTTTTGGTTTTGACACAGTGGTTGGCATTGTTTTGTTGGCATCTTAGTTCATTGATTTTGAATTTCAAGGCTTTTTTTGAGTCACATCTTCATTATTTAAAACTCATTTGAGAATTTAATGTTAATATAATACATTATGTAGGGGATTAAAAAGTTAGAATATAGGTGGGTTATGTAAATGCAATATCCTTAATAAGCCTTAATTACCAGCTTGATCTTTTTGCATTAAACTGATATTTCTGTGATTTTAATATGGTAATAATATTACCAATAAAAATGATCACATATATTTTCTATTACTACTTGGTGTATATTAAAATCCATGAAAACGGATAAAGCCAGTTGCTACAGTACAAGGCCATTTAATATAACATATATGGTGTCATAATGCAGAAATCATAACTTGCCACAATAAACTTCAGTTATTTCACTTTTAAAGTATTTTGTTTTAATATCATCCAGTTGAATGCGTTTGTTTTGTCATATTTTTGAAGCAAAGCTTTTTTCACATTGCTGTCTTAATCTATCATTTGGTCATTTATACCAGTGGCTCTCAGCCTTTCCAGACTACCGTACCCCTTTCAGAAGTTTCACCTCACTTAAATACTACTTGCTTACAAAATCAGATATAAAATTACAAAAGTCTCACAGCACACTAGTACTGAAAAATTGCTGACTTTCTCATTTTTGCCATATAATTATAAAATAAATCAACTGGAATATAAATATTGTACTTACATTGTAGTGTATAGAGCAGTACAAACAAGTAATTGTCTGTATGAAATTTTAGTCCGCATGGACTTTGCTAGTGCTTTTTGTGTAGCCTGTTGTAAAAGTAGGCAAATATCTAGATGAGTTGGTGTATCTCTTGGAAGACCTCTGCATACCCTCAGTTGAGAACCACTGATTAATACCAACTGCCTTTTTGATTTTCATTCTACTCAGTTGGTTGACAGTAAAGTAAAAATAAGAGCGAGAGCAAAATCTGAAATAGTCTTTGAAACTGGGGTATGCAAAATCTTTATGGAATATGCCCACCTTTTCAGTGTTCCCAGTCAAGCTGAAAGAGGATGCCAATCCAGGGGAAAAGGATGTGGTGGTTGGTTTTAGGGTAGATCAGGATAATTTCATTAAGGGAAGAATGACAGGACTTCCCTGCTCTCCTGCTAAGTCCTGCAAAGGCAGTCGGCAATTGAAAACTGAAAATTATCCATTCGGGCCACATCATGGAATTAGCAGACTATTGTACCTCGCTGTTTGATTTGCCACCTACTGCGTGACTATGCTATAGCAGTAGAAAAGTAAATTGTCAACCATTGGATACATAGAGATTTCTGCACTGCAGGACTCACAAGGGAGGTCCAGCTATACAGACATACAAGTAAAGTACTATAGTGCACATTCCGACAGCAGTCAGAAAAAAGATCATTTAGAACATTTGCAGTTTATTACAGAAGAAAAAGCCTTTCAAAAAATAGCTATGCACAATTAGTGCCTGTGAAAAATGCTAGCATAACAATCCCGGAGACTGAAATCCTCTACTTCAGGACCATACTGTTCATTGTTCCTTGTTCACATGGAGCAGAACATTACTGTGCCCGACTGACACATCACGTGAGCTACTATTGCATGTGAGAAAGTGGCAGTCTAATCCAAAGTAGAGGAGCTACAGCTACAGCAAATATCTGCTGGTCTACTGATTCCACAACCCAACATACTGAACAATATTGTTTCTTTGAATTCCCCTGTTGGTCTTTTGTTGTATCCATCTTTTGTCTTTTACTTAGATTGTAAGCTCTTTGGGGACTTTTTTGTTCGGTGTCTGTACAGTACCTAGCACAATGGAGTCCTGGTCCATGACTAGGGCTTCTAGGTACTACGGTAATACAAATAATAAACAATATAATAATGGAAGCTTTCCTAGGCTGTTCCACCAAAGTGCATCCACCTTTGTTCTGGAGGAACTGCCATTAAGTGTGAATGAAGAACTTGTTCTCCATGTCTATACAGTATTTACCATTTCTAAGCCCCTGCCAGCAAGATTAGCAGCTAGTGCTAACTGTGATAATATTTTATATTGTGGCCATCTCTCTACTAGGAATGGAGAGAAAAATGTGAATAGCTTAACTGTTACAGTTGGATTTTCATACCTGACAAAATATCATGTAGGAGCCAAATTTAAATCATTTACCTTTCATCTGCTTTTTTTGTGATTTCTTTTATCATAAATATTTGTTTTTAAATCAGACTTTCATTCCTCATAATTGATCTGTTTGATCCATCAGTCCTAACAATGTATTTGAGATCTTATTGTCTTTAATAAATAATAATAATAATGCTTAGCTTTTATATAGCACTTCTCATCAGTAGCTCTCAAAGCACTTTACACTGGAGGTCAGTGACTTGCCCAAAGTCACGCAGCAGCCAGTGACAGAGCTAGGAATAGATCCCAGATTTCCTGTTATTCCATAGATGTAATCTGTGGCTGTTAGTAAAAATAAATGTGACTTTGCAGCAAGATCAAACAGAAGAGAAAGTTGGGATATGAGCAAAAGAGGCCTTTTAATAAAACCCCATGAAAATCTTCAGTAACAGAAAGGATTACAGTGCCCTGATTCTGTAAATATTGATGCACAAGCTTAATATTATGCCTGGGAGTAATCTCATTGAACTCAATGGGACTGTTCAGGTGAGTAAAGTTAAACATATGTTAAATATATGTTTAAGTGTTTGCAAGACTGGGGGATTATTTTGAAAAAGTTTCACATTTTCAAAGCTGTTTTCTATTCCCTCTCTGTGCCCAGACCCTTTACATTTAATTCTGATTTTAATTTTTTGTTTCTTACTGAATGCCCTTCTTCAAGAACCACTACAAGAGAAAAGGACAAATGATCCTTGCCTTATTCACAATGCGAGCATAATTTGGCCCAATATAGGAGGGAACATACAGTAAGATGAAGAATAAAGTATTCTATGATAGCCATAAACAACTGAAACCTAAAATGCATTTATACACTATTTTTAAAATATCAAATCTCTTACTGTTTGATTTATAAAATACAAGTCTTACTTAATACACATCTACATTAAACATTTTTATTGAACTCTCATTTCCTTTTTTGTTAATTTGAATGATCTTATTACTGCAGTACATTTGCAAACTATTTTGCGAGGTAAAAATTGGTGGAGCTAAATATAACTTTGAAAAGATTATACGTAAGTGGTTTAAAATGGACTGTTTTAGGGAACACCATCTGGTATGCGGCTATTACAAAAAGTACAGATAAAAAATTAAATGACAGTATTTATATGGAATTAAGTGTACATCAAAACTAAATTAACAATTCAATATCGTGATTATGATTCATTTTGTGAGTAAATGTGCCTTGCTTTTCAGCTCTCTGTTATGGCGCAGAGGACCCAATTCTCAGAGATACCTAATTTTTATAAGACACTCAACACCTACTGCTTTCAGTAGGATTTGAAGAGGACCAGACTCCACAGGAGGATGCAGCACCTCATTGAATTCAGCGAATGATCACAACAGGGAAATATAACTGATAAAAAATTTAACTTAATGAAAGATGTGTATAGCATGATTTTTGAGGCACATTGATTGGGATTTTCATAAGCTTCTAAGTGACTTAGGAGCACAAGTCTAATCAAAAGTCTGTGGAGCTTGTACTCCTATATCACTGAGCATGTTTTGTAGAACCTATTCATCATCTGTAACTGCAAGGTTGTGGTTGTAAAGCCACCCACAATTTTGTGGTGCTGGATGGTGAAGAGGCACAGTGCCCAGAGGGAGCTTCTGCTGCATCATGATCAGTGCAACAGGACTCAGAGAGCCCATGTTCCCCGGAGAGACTGTTATTGAGGGGACACCACAGGCACAGGGAATATAGATGTGAGGCTGGAAGCAGCTCAGCCACATGGACAGAGAAGTCGACTAAATTTAATAAAATTCTACTTGTTCAGCTTAACAACCTGCATCCAGCTTTGCTCTTTGCTAATGAAAACAAGGTGACAGTGGATGAGCTGTAAGTTCTCTGAAGTGCAACAGCTGACAATGTGAGTCATGAGACTTGAGCTGAAACTTCCTGGAGCCCTGGCCATGTAGGAGGGCAACAGCAGTGAGAACGTGAAACTATTATTTTACCACACAGGAGAACAAGGAAGAAAGGTCTGCAACACTCTGAAGCTCACCACTGTCTCAAGCCTCATAGCAGTCCTAAGTGCCCTGGGGACCTATTGCTCCCCGAAGCAGAACAAAACTGTAGAGCAACACTGGTTTTTCACTGAAGATTAATCTGAAGGGGAGATGAGACCTCCCCATGTTACAGACTTATGTAGAATGGCTACTATATGCAATTTTGGGGATATGATAAGACTCTCTGATTCAGGACAGAATAGTTTGTGGAACTTGGGATCACCACCGGTGGGAGTGGCTGCTCTGGGATGGTGCTCTCACATTAGACAGATGCTTGCAGGGGCATGCAGCAGAAGCCTTTACATCAAGGATAAAAGCCCTAGAAGTCACAGCAACCCCAGAAGTAAGTGGAGTGAGACAACAGCAAAGGAGAGCAGATGGCCCAGGTTCCATACCCATGATGAGATGCATTTACTGTGGGAGACAGCATGAGTAAGTAATGGAGAAGTGACCTGCACTAGGACAGCATTGCAAGGAATGTGGCAATTTGAACATTTTAGCAGGGTATGCAAGAGCAGAAGAAGGTCTCAGAGATTCAGCCAGATTTGCAAAGGAGGGGGATGGCACATCAGACAGTGGTGATGGCATCAGGAGTCTCAACTTTGAGTATGAGAGCATATCAGGTTCAGGCTATCTGGACAGAAAGCAACAAGAGACAATACCAACCTCGGTGCATGCAACAACTGACCACTCAATAATAATGCAATCAGACCACAAACCCTGGAGACAATTAGAGTAAAGCCCTTTAATGCTCCAAGTATATTGCAGCACATGTTGATGCATCACCAGCATTGTCAGAGATCAGATATTGTCCAAAATGACTACTGGTGTTAGTTGACACCATAAGCATACACACTCAGCATCAGGAATTTGCGGGGAGTGAATCAGGACATAGTGCAGCATAGAATCTTAGAACTGGAAGGGACCTTGAGAGGTTATCTAGTCTAGTCACCTGCACTCAAGGCAGGACTAAGTATTATCTAGACCACCCCTGACAGGTGTTTGTCCAACCTGCTCTTAAAAATCCCCAATGATGGAAATTCCACAGCCTCCCTAGGCAATTTATTCCCGTGCCTAACCACTCTGACAGGAAGTTTTTCCTAATGTCCAACCTAAACTGCCCTTGCTGCAATTTAAGCCCATTGCTTCTTGTCCTATTCTCAGAGGTTAAGAAGAACAATTTTTCTCCCTCCTTTTTGTAACAACCTTTTATGTTGTCGAAAACTGTTATCATATCCCCTCTCAGTCTTCTCTTCTCCAGACTAAACAAACCTAATTTTTTTCAATCTTCCCTCATAGGTCATGTTTTCTATACCTTTACTCATTTTTGTTAACGTTAAAGGCATCAGTCTCTCAGTTTCAACAGTAAAGCTGTTAGAAATCAAAGAGGCTACATGCAATTACAGGCAGCCAAGACAGCAATAGTAATAGGGTGGCCAGATGACAAAAGCCAAGTAGTAGCAGAATGATATTTTCAAATTAAAGATAAGCTTAGTGTGCAAGATGGAATGATATTTTGAAGAGAGAGAGAGCTGTTTTCTCCAACTCATTGCAGAAGGTTGTCATGCAAAAAATACATATCTCACACCTAGGCTTTGACAGCTGTCTTAGATGCGCTTGTATTCGTTCTGTCTGGGAATGAATACACAACTCCACTCTTTGGTCTGGTCTACACTACGTGTTTAAACTGATTTTAGCAGCGTTAAACCGATTTAACGCCACACCCGTCCACACTATGAGGCCCTTTATATCGATATAAAGGGCTTTTTAAATTGGTTTCTGTACTCCTCCCCAACGAGAGGAGTAGCGCTAAAATTGGTATTACCATATCGGATTAGGGTTAGTGTGGCTGCAAATCGACGGTATTGGCCTCCGGGCGGTATCCCACAGTGCACCATTGTGACCACTCTGGACAGCAATCTGAACTCGGATGCAGTGGCCAGGTAAACAGGAAAAGCCCCGCGAACTTTTAAATTTCATTTCCTGTTTGCCCAGCATGGAGCTCTGATCAGCACGGGTGGCGATGCAGTCCCAAATGCAAAAAGAGCTCCAGCATGGACTGTACGGGAGATACTGGATCTGATCGCTGTATGGGGAGACAAATCTGTTCTATCAGAGCTCCATTACAGAAGACGAAATGCCAAAGCCTTTGAAAAAAATCTCCAGGCTACACAGCGCTGCGTGACAAGCGTAATGGAAAGCCAAATAATCAAATGGACGCTCATGGAGGGAGGGAGGGGGTACTGAGGACTCCAGCTATCCCACAGTCCCCAGCAGTCTCTGAAAACTATTTGCATTCTTGGCTGAGTTCCCAGTGTCTGTAGGTTCAAACACATTGTCCAGCGTGGTTCAGGGTATAGCTCGTCAATTTGCTCCCTCCCTCCACCACGTGAAAGAAAAGGGAAAGAAATCATTTCTTGACTTTTTTCAGTGTCACCCTATGTCTACTGAATGCTGGTGGTAGATGCGACATTGCAGCAGTGAAGAGCAGTATCCTCTCCTCTCCCCTCCCTGGTGGCAGACGGTACAATATGACTGATTTCCGTCATCATCATCAGCCCGTGAGTGCTCCTGGCTTGCCTCAGGTGAGTTCGGCCTGGGGCGCCTGGGTAAAAATAGGAATGATTCCTGGTCATACCCAGTAGATGGTACAGAACGGCTGGTAACCGTCCTCATCATAGCAACTGGGGGCTGAGCTCCATCAGCCCCCTCCCTTTCCTGTGTAAAGAAAAGATTCTGTACTGCCTGGACTATCATAGCAGTGGGATGCTGGGCTCCTCTCCTCCGCACCGCTTAATGTCCTGCCTGGACTGTCATAGCACCGGGACGCTGCCTTCCCCTCATTTTATCTCACTAACAAGTCACTGTTTCTTATTCCTGCATTCTTTATAACTTCATCACACAAATGGGGGGACACTGCCATGGTAGCCGAGGAAGGTTGTGGGAGGAGGGAAGCAACGGGTGGGGTTGTTGCAGGGGCACCCCTCGTGAATGGCATGTAGCTCATCATTTCTGCGGGATCTGATACGGAGCAGCTGTGCTCTCTGATACACTGGTTCTCTAGCATGCTTGCCCCATATTCTAGGCAGGACTGACTCTATTTTTAGAAACCATAAAGAAGGGATTGACTCAGGGAGTCATTCCCAGTTTTGCCTTTGCACCCCCGGCTGATCTCAGCCAGGGGCATCCATGATAGCAGCAGACAGTACAGAACGACAGATAACCGTCATCTCATTGCCAGTTTACACTGGCAGCAGACGGTACAGAACAACTGATAACCGTCTCCGCTATCATGCAAAAGCGAATGAATGCTGCTGTGTAGCGCTGGAGTATCGCCTCTGTCCGCAGCATCCAGTACACGTACGGTGACTGTAAAAAAAAAAAGCTGAATGGGCTCCATGGTTGCCGTGCTATGGCGTCTGCCAGGGCAATCCAGGGAAAAAGGGCGCGAAATGATTGTCTGCCGTTGCTTTCCCGGAGGAAGGAATGACTGACGACATTTACCCAGAACCACCCGCGACAATGATTTTTGCCCCATCAGCCACTGGGCTCTCAACCCAGAATTCTAAGGGGCGGGGGAGACTGCGGGAACTATGGGATAGCTACGGAATAGCTACCCACAGTGCAACGCTCTGGAAATCGACGCTAGCCTAGGACCATGGATGCACACCTCCGAATTAATGTGCTTAGTGTGGCTGCATGCACTCGACTTTATACTATCTGTTTTATAAAACTGGTTTATGTAAAATTGGAATAATCCCATAGTGTAGACATACCCTCTGATAGAAGGGTGTTAAACCTGCCAGTTGTGTGATAACTATCATCAGAAAGAGACTGTTTCCACATGAGCTGCTCACCGGACTTTAGGAAAAGGTGGGAGCAGACTTATTTACCTTCAAGAAAAGGCAGTATTGGTTAAAGTGGACTCCTATCCAAATTTTTGGGAGGTGGATGCCCTGCCTGATAAAAGATTGGAAAGATAAAGGCCCAGTTTGTGAACCATGGCATTCCAGACACTGTATTCACCAATAATGGCCCAGTTTGCCTAACAAGAATTAAAGGAATTTGAACACAAATGGGAGTTTGACCACCACACCTTCTCCACAGCTCAGCCACAGAGTAATGGTAAGGTGAAATTAGCTGCAAAACCAGCTAGGAGACAGTTATGCAAGTCCATTTCTTCTTTTTCAGACCCCATGTTAGCATTTTTGGCACATAAGAATGCTTCATCACAGGGGTGCCAAAAGCATGTACCATGGGCATTGATGGGGCAAAGGACCAAAACCCCGTCACCAATGAGGACAGACCTGTTACAGCCAGAAGGATGGAAAAACCGCCAAGAAAACAAGGGTAACAGTCAGAGAAAGCAGGCACTAGAGTAGGTCAGGTTAGCCAAGGAGCTACCAGCCTTGGAGACAGGAACTCCTGTCATTAGAGAGATACCAGGAGAGGACTAAAGGAGTCTCAAGAAGTGCAGTGACATCCCGGTCATATGGGATAACTACACAAGAGGGACAAGTGAGCCGAAGGAATAGGAGACATTTATGAGCCAGCAATGCAACACCCAGCGAGCCTATAGAAATAAAGAGATCATCAAAGAGTGAAGAGACAGAGAACCAACCTCATGAGGAGGGAGGAGACTCCACAGAAAGATAGTTTGCTAGACTCAGAGACAGGTGACAGGGAGACTGAGATTGATTACTCCCAGTGTGGTAGCCTATTGAGGAGACCAAACTATCTAAATTACTAGGTAACCAGCTGAATCTGTGGTAAAGATCAGCCTCCAGTTTGACTATGTGCTAGCAAGCTCTAGCTGAAAGGACTTGGGATGGGAAGGACTGACCAACAATTATTTGTTTTTAATGTTTATATTAGTGTTTGTAAAATAGGGAAGATGTACCATGATCAGTGGACCTGGAATCAGATGCCCTGTGTTCCCTGGAGGGACTCGTATTGATGGGACAACAATAGAATGGAATGGTTGGAATTAAGGTGGCAGTGATTCAGCACAGGCATAGAGATGTCCACAGGTTTAATAAAGGTCCACTTGTTCAACTTAACCAGCATTGAACATTACTCTTTGCGAATGAAACACCTGCACCACTGGCCAAACTGGCATTTGTTGAAACTTTGGACAGGGTTCTGTACGCACACTCTACATCAGTGGTGGGCAACCACTGACTGTCCATAGGCACAGCTGCCTGCAGCTCCCATTGGCTGGGAACGGTGAACTGTAACCACTGGGAGCTATGCGCAGCTGTGCCTGCGGACAATCAATGTAAACAAACTGTCTAGTGGCCTGCCAGCAGATTACCCTGATGGGCCACATGTGGCCCGCGGCCGTAGGTTGCCCACCACTGCTCTACACTCTGTTTTCTGGTGTGGAGGGGTACAGTGCCATGGACCTCAGACTCTTTTGATGGAGTACAGCAACACTCTTAGCATAGTGAAGCCCTTATGCTGAGACTGTGACTACATAGAGAAGGATAGGAGGAAGACCTCTTCTGCCCCCTACTCACAATCTAGTCCAGATTGTTCATTTACACAATCAGGAGGATCAATACAATAAGTGATACTACATGGACATATAACCTGATTGCTAGAATTGAATAGACTGAACCAAACACATTATCATGATGCAGATGAATTAGCTATAAAAGACAAATCTGTTTTGACCCAGAACTCAGAGGTTAAACTTGTAGTGAGAGAGGAAGAAGACAAGTTATACAAGTGATTTTTCTTTTGATTTTTGACTGATTTATAAAGATTTTGTAGAATCTATAGAGATAAGAGATAAGCTTGTTCTTAGAACAAACAATGGCATTTATATTCATCCTGTAGATGAAGAACTTGGGTCCAGATTCACAAAGATATTTATGGAGCTAACTCCAATTGAAATCAATGGAATGTAGGCACCTAAATACCTTTATGAATCTGGAACTCTAAATAGCAAACCATGTATAAGACAGATGTGCACTCTCTGGCCTCCTCCAGTAGCTCAATCACATGGAGTTTATAAATCTGGTCCTGGTTCTGAGCTAATAGAGCTTGGTCTTTTAACTGAGGCAGCAGAAGGTTCCACGATGGTCCTAGATCCATGAGATTCCATGCTCATTCTTTGCTGCTGACAACCTACCAGCAGTATCACTTTAATATTAGCTATATTGTCTGCTCTTATAGTGTTGATTTGTTTTGTATTCTACTGATAGTCTTTGAAGCAGAGCAAAAAATCCTTAAATGGGAAAAATAGATATTATAGTAGGAGAAACAAAAGTGAGTAAGAAAACACTTGTAAAACAGCTGCAACAACTAATTCCATATACCTATAGACCATAAGTCTAAAACTGAATTCCAAATGATCTCCTCATGCAAAACCAATATATGATTGGTCAGCATTTTGCAAAAATCAAACCCCAAACCATCCTGGTTTTGCCCAGTTCTAGCATTATCCCCAAAAGGCTCTAATTTTCTCTGTCTCTTCACTGGCTTTAGTTTTGATCTATGACAGTCACTTTGGTACTTTTGTCTTCAATTGAGGTTGTGCCAAACTTGTCTCTCAGCAATCTCTCCCGCATTGATGAGATCTCTCTTGGTTTGGTCCAGTTTCTCTAACTTTCCAACATCGTCTGTCCAGAGTCAGTTGCCTTGCTTGACTTATACACAGAAATCAATGGAGTACAGCAAATAATATTACTTAACAAATTTAGCCTCCTTTTCGGCTTGTGAAATAACCTATGGACTGATGATGAACAGCTAGCCAAAAGCAAGATCAGTGGAATGTTTAAAAAGTCACTATTGTCTAGCTGTTTGGCAATGAGATTTTAATTCTGTATAAATCATCTATATGGAAGTTGGAGGAACTATTGAGTAAGAGTCTAAGCCTCAGGTTTGGAATACCTTGACTTCTAGACCTAAAAGCTCAAGTACCTGAAGTCATCTCAGCCGTGTATGCTTCTAGAGTAGATAAATTGAATGCAATTTAGTTTATTATGTGTGGGCCCTTTGCATGAAGCCTTAAAAAAACTGAGAACCTCTTTGCTTTGTGTATAGCCATTTAATCTGGTGTGCTTGACTCACATTTTCATAATATCTCCACTATTGTGCAGCATGTTTTGCACTTACTGTCTGCCCCGGAGATGGCTGTATTTCTATGGTGGTGTTTTTGAAGAGCTTTGGGATCCCACAAATTGAGATTATCCAGATCCTCAATTAATATGAAATTGGAATAGCAGGGATGATTTACTGCAGCTATATTTTTCACTGTTTGGGGCCAATATTCATTCATCTCCTGCTTATTCTCATTAAAATAGATAATCTCAGATTTTGTACTTTCATTTCATTGTAACACTTCAGCATAAAGCAGAAGAATCCTACCAATCAGTTTCTTTTTTTCAAGCTGTACTGCTTGGCACTTTGATATCAGTTTTATCATTTCTCTTAAAAGTCAAGTTTTAAAAAAATATATTTTTATTTTGACCAAGAATTCCAGACTTGCATGGTTAGTTGTTTCTTTGTAATAACTTTAAATATACACATATTTTGTACATCTATTCTTTTTTTATACCTGTGATCTGATGTCAGCTATTTTTACTGTTTGGTGCTTTGATGGAACACAGTTATTCTTTGGGGAAGGAGATGGGGCATTTTTTATATTCTTTAATAGAATGATTTATTTTCAATCTCTTTTTCCTGCTCTTTTGGGGGGGCTAGATTATGTCTGTTAGGCATAACCCATAGTAAGGAATGGTGCAGAGCTGCACTGCTCCAGGAAAAGCACTAGCAGGCATTCTGCCTCAGAGAGTTTCCTGGGACAGAAAGGGAGAATACCCACTGCTGCACGCCTTTGGTTCTCCCTTACATTAGGTCCTGTTCCATTGACTAACATAGTGGAGGGTGAGGCCATGGGCGAAATCCTTAACCCACTGAAGTCAATGGATGTTTTGACATGGACTTCAATGGGACCAAGATTTCTCAGCATTGTTCAGTCCCTCTCCATGCTCTGTTTACCCCCTGGGGAGTAGGGGAATTGCAGTTCCTTTTCTCCCTTTAGTGCAGGGAGTGCAATTTTGCCAGGATTTTAAGGGACCCATGAAAGATGGGCAGGAGGCTTGCATCCACCCTCTATGGTGTACCTGCATAAAGAACAGGCAGAATTTTACTCTGTGCGTGTGTGTGTGTGCGCGCGTGCGCATGTGCACATTAATTTGCTACATTTGAGACTATTGTGTGTTTCCTCAGTTTCATTTTACAGTTTTATTTTCCAGGTGGGGCAAGTTTTTTTATTTCCACCAGTATTTTTGTGCACACATACACTGCTTTTGGAGAGTGGGTGCTAAACCTTTATGAAAACATGTATAAGATTCTCTCATTTCAGTTATGTGCATCCACTCTTTGAAGATGGCCTTGGTTACAGACAAGCATGACTAAAATTCAAAATGTGTTCTGATGCAGAAAAGCTCAAGGACTGTGTTAAAAAGATTTTTAAACCACTTTAAACCAGTGTAATTATCCAAAGAGGTTTTAGAAATCACTAAAAGAAGCTATTTTTTATTTTCTCCCTGACCTATTAGATTAAAGGACAACACAACGTACTTGTGGAACACAAAGTGATTATATTCAGTATATTCACAATATTAACAAATGATTAAAATATAGCAGCTGAAATAGCCAAATATAACAGATGAAATAAACATAGACATTTCATTATTTCAGCAGAAAAGAGAGTCTGGAATGGAATGAAACAAAAAAAATTGAAATTTCCTGGAAATAGAAATTCAATTTATTTTTGAATTTTAGGTTGATCAAAATGTTTTGTTTTGACAAAATCTAAACATTTTGGTCTGATTTAAATTTTTATAAACTTTATATTATATTTTATGATATAAAATAAAAAATGAATTTAAAATCAGAATGTTCCATTCTAAAAAAGTCAAGTTGCAACATTTCAGCTTTATTAAAATATTTTTTTTTCAGTTTGGTTCAAAATGAATTTTTGTAAAGGTGACACATTTCTGTTAAGTGTTTTTTCTGTTGACTAATGGGCATTTTCTGGTGGGAAAAAAAAATTCATTGGAAAATTTCCAAACAACTCTATTTATGGGCTTAATTCTGATGTCACTTATGCTGATTTTACATTGCTTTAACACTGTTGACTTCAATGGAGAATATCTTGACTTACCACAGGGTAAATGAGATGAGACCTGAATCCTATTTTTCAAATGTGCAAGGGAAAGTTTTAATCAGATTTATGCAGCAAGACTGAAAGTCCACTTAATAAAAATGATGGCAAAATCATATGAGAGAAGAAGAGTGCTGAATGAATGATACACTACAGATACAGTGGACCCCTGATTATCCAGTCTAACTGGGATTGAGGCCAGATCGGAGAACCAAAAATCCAGATAAAGTGAAGAGTGGCACTTCTGCTGTAGCCCTGGGAGGTGGGACTCCAGCAGTCAGACCTATACCCTGAGCTAACAGCAGGAGTCCTAGTCATGAAGGGCTGACAACCTGAGCCGCAGCCACTTAGGCCTGACAGCCCGAGCCCCAGCTCCACAGGGCTGACAGACGAGCCCCAGCCATCCGGGGCTGACAGCGGCTGACAGCCAAAGCCCTGCTGTCTGGGGCTGATAGTCCGAGCCCCAGCCACCCAAGGCTGACAACCTAAACCCCAGAAATCTGGGGCTGAAAGCCTGAGATCTGCCACTGTCAGCCCCAGGCAGCTGGTGGTTCGGTTAATATGGACAGCTGGATAATGGAGGCTCAGTACAATCGGTTCTACTGTAATATATTAGTCATATTTCACACATTTATCTCCTTGCACAGTGTTGGTGAAAATTCTCAAATTTGTTTGTTATTCACATGTTTAGCGTATGGATTGCTCTCAGTTTGGTGTAAGCATTCAATAAACAGAATTCAAAAAGTAAGCTGTCTGATTTATTTAGAGACTAAATTGTATAGTTTTTGTTCTCTTATTAAATGACCCTAAATGTTGTGAACTGGTCTTCAGTAAGTCATTGGAATTTTGATTCTCTTTAGGGGAGAGCATTTTAGAAAGAAGAAGCAAGAAATAATGTAAATAATGAATGTTTGTGTAGGAGCCCAGTCCTAGTTGAGAAAGGTCTGATAATAGAATGTGCCCCAGGGCTCTGTTCAGGAGTTTGTGATACATTGTAAGATTGTCTCCTTGCTCTGTGTAGGGACTGTGTTCCAGATGCTTTGCATTTACTGGTGTCTAATTTTCTGTCTTCAGCAAGATGGTCATTGACACAAAGTAACTGCCAAGTGTATACGTCTTGATTGGGAATATCAGAGGGGTAGCCATGTTAGTCTGGATCTGTAAAAGCAGCAAAGAATCCTGTGGCACCTTATAGACTAACAGATGTTTTGGAGCATGAGCTTTGGTGGGTGAATACCCACTTCCTCAGATGCATGTAATGGAAATTTCCAGGGGCAGGTATATATATGCTAGCAAGCAAGCTAGAGATAACGAGGTCAGTTCAATCAGGGAGGATGAGGCCCTGTTCTAGCAGTTGAGGTGTGAAAACCAAGAGAGGAGAAACTGGTTCTGTAATTGGCAAGCCATTCACAGTCTTTGTTCAATCCTGAGCTGATGGTGTCAAATTTGCAGATGAACTGAAGCTCAGCAGTTTCTCTTTGAAGTCTGGTCCTGAAGTTTTTTTGCTGCAGGATGGCCACCTTAAGGTCTGCTATAGTGTGGCCAGGGAGGTTGAGGTGCTCTCCTACAGGTTTTTGTATATTGCCATTCCTAATGTCTGATTTGTGTACATTTATCCTTTTCCGTAGAGACTCTGGAAAAATTCCACCACGATTTCAACAGCTTCCACCCCACCATCAACCTCAGCCTGGACCAATCTACATGGGAGATCCACTTTCTTGACACCACGGTGCAAATAAGTGATGGTCACATTAACACCACCCTATATCGAAAACCTACTGACCGCTATGCCTACCCCTTCATGCCTCCAGCTTCCATCCCGGGCACATCACACGATCCATTGTCTACAGCCAAGCACTGAGGTACAACCGCATCTGCTCTAACCCCTCAGACAGAGACCGACACCTACAAAATCTCCACCAAGCATTCTCAAAACTACAATACCCGCACGAGGAAATAAAGAAACAGATCAACAGAGCCAGACGTGTACCCAGAAGCCTCCTACTGCAAGACAAAGCCAAGAAAGAAACCAACAGGACTCCACTGGCCATCACATACAGCCCCCAACTAAAACCCCTCCAACGCATCATCAAGGATCTACAACCCATCCTGGACAATGATCCCACACTTTCACAGGCCTTGGGTGGCAGGCCAGTCCTTGCCCACAGACAACCTGCCAACCTAAAACATATTCTCACCAGTAACTGAACACTGCACCATAATAACTCTAGCTCAGGAACCAAACCATGCAACAAACCTCGATGCCAACTCTGCCCACATATCTACACCAGCGACACCATCACAGGACCTAACCAGATCAGCCACACCATCACTGGTTCATTCACCTGCACATCCACCAATGTAATATATGCCATCATATGCCAAATGCCTCTCTGCTATGTACATCGGCCAAACTGGACAGTCTCTACGGAAAAGGCTTGCCAATTACAGAACCAGTTTCTCCTCTCTTGGTTTTCACACCTCAACTGCTAGAACAGGGCCTCATCCTCTCTGATTGAACTGACCTCGTTATCTCTAGCTTGCTTGCTAGCATATATATACCTGCCCCTGGAAATTTCCATTACATGCATCTGAGGAAGTGGGTATTCACCCACCAAAGCTCATGCTCCAAAACGTCTGTTAGTCTATAAGGTGCCACAGGATTCTTTGCTGCTTTGATTGGGAATGGTGAGGTCTGATCAGAGCAATAAGTTCAGAGCCAGGGTTTTGTCCAGAGTTTTGTTATTAATGTTTGGAGAATATTTATGACAAGACTTTGCCCCTGCAATGTTAATAAATGTTGCTCATGTCCGTATGAAATATACCTAGCCAGGGCACTGCATTTACTGTTGTCTATATTTTCCTCCATTCAGCCTGTTTCATCAGGGTCATTGACACAAAGTAAGTGAATTTTACACTGTTAGATATGTTGGAAGGGACTACTTGGAAAGATGCCATCAGATCCCCATAATTATACCGCTGCCAAGCCAATGGAGTTGAACAAGTCCATTCACTCTGCTTGAGCTGTGTTCCACTATTAAGTGCCTTTATATGTCCTCAGCACATATAGAGCTTGATCAAAAGACTATTAAAATCAGCCACTACTGTCAGCTGTGCCCTTCCTGTGAGTACTGACTTCAGTCTCCAAGGTTTTGGATCAGGCTCATAATTAACATTTGCTCAAATGTGCAAGCAAAGCAAAATACAAAAAAGAACATGAGATCAGCTAAAGGAAATTCAGTTAATTCATACCAATACCTGTGGAACTTTTAATTTATATAGCCACACCTCTAGTAATTACTAAGTATTCAGAGACCAAACCCACTCCAACCCCCAGCATCCCACACAGCTGCAGAAGAATCAAGCACAGCAAAAACATGTTGCCTGACTGAGCCGGAATACAAAGAACCTGTACAGGGGGTACCTAATGTCTTACATGCCGCAGAACAGTTTCACTTTCTGTGTTGGAATGCAGAGAGGAAACTATGGGAAGGCTGACACTGTGGACGTATTGCAGTCAGTGTGTAACAGACTGCACAAATCCCACCTTCATATTAGGAGATCACTCTTGGTTTAGATCTAGCAGAGTTTAAAAATAATAATAAAGTGAAAAAGAAAAGTTTTCAGAACAAATGACTGCTAGCCCCGTAATTCATACAAACCATGCATTACTTGTTATTCTCCTGTTTGGAAAGTATCAGTCATCCACTTGGGAGCAGAGCCAGAGACAATATGTGACATAGGTGACCAACCACACATCACCAACAGCAAATAGTTTGAGCAAGTAGTTTATGAACAATCTCTATAGTCTAAAAATTATACATCCGAACAACGGGGCAAATTCTCTGAACAGTATTTGAAGAAAATCAGGATCAGCTCATGAATAATTCACTAACTAACGCAGTGGCAAAGTGCAGGGCAAATATTATTCATAATGAGCAGTTCAACAAGATCAATCTACAGTTTTCAGAATGGCATCTCAAAGCAGGGCTGAAGAATGAACATCCATTCAGAGGCAAGGCAGGGCATTCTATAATACTGGCTCCCAGGCCATTTGGGAGGAGAGGAAAGAGACAAAATTCCATGCCAAGTTCCTGAAGATGGCAAGTTGTAGATTGAGCAGTGTCTTTTGTCTTTGTTTTTTCTTGTGTCTTGTTATAACCTATGCAACCGAAACCTCAAAAATAAAGCCTCTGAGGAAAAAACTTGCTTGGTGAAATATTTTTATTTTTTGTACTACTGAACTAGATGGTTAACTACCGCCTTCTCTCTGTGCACTTTTAAAAATCTACTATAGGCCTTAGTCTGTGCAACTCAGAACATTTTTTTATTTGAGATGCCATAGACCAGCACACAATTGTGATTAGCATTTTATCATATATATGCAGTGCTCAGCAGGGACTGTGGGACTCAAAACAACTCAGCTGGTATGTTTTACCAGGAAATTTAATGTATATAACACATTTTCATTTTTTCACCTGGTTTTTGGTTATTACAGTCACAAAATTCATATAACTCAGAAATACAATTTTCCTGGCTACTAAGGGCTAAATTCACAAAGGAGACTTAAGTATTGCAAAGCCTAACTATAGATGTCTTGCCGCCTAGTGGAATTCACAACTCTGAGTTAGGTATCTAAGTTCCCTGTACAATGGGGTAGGTAAATGCCTAAAAATGGAATTCACATAAGCCAACATGCTGAGTAGGGAACTCCCTAGATTAGCCAGTCGGAAATACCATAGAGAGGAGCACGGCCTAAGACCCATCTCTCTAAGGGAGTTAGGCATCTAAATCTGCAGTGGAGGGAGGCACCTATCTCTGCTTAGGATTCACAGCTGTGAACACTCTCCTGCAGTTAGGCACTTAAACCAGGTCACTGTTGTTTTGAAGAAAGACCAAGTGGAAGCTGCCTTCAAACTCTTAGCCCAAAGGTCAAAGCACTCACTGAGGATGTTGGAGACCCAGATGCAGTTCCTCTTTCTGCCTTGTGAGGAGCAGGGAGTTAAACTTCAGTTTCCCACCTCATAGAAGAGGTCATAACCACTGAAGTATGGAATATTCTGGGGCAGGTATCTCTCCTTTTGGAGCTGTTGTACTTTGTATAAGTGTTAAATAATCATAAAATCATAGAATATCAGGGTTGGAAGGGACCTCAGGAGGTCATCTAGTCCAACCCCCTGCTCAAAGCAGGACCAATTTCCAACTAAATCATTACCAGCCAGGGCTTTGTCAAGCCCGACCTTAAAAATCTCTAAGGAAGGAGATTCCACCACCTCCCTAGGTAACCCATTCCAGTGCTTCACCACCTTCCTAGTGAAAAAGTTTTTCCTAATATCCAACCTAAACCTCCCCCACTGCAACTTGAGACCATTACTCCTTGTTCTGTCATCTGGTACCACTGAGAACACTCTAGATCTATCCTCTTTGGAAAGTCCTTTCAGGCAGTTGAAAGCAGTTATTAAATCTCCCCTCATTCTCTTCTGTAGACTAAATAATCACAGTTGCCTCACCCTTTCCTCATAAATCATGTGCTCCAACCCCGTGATCATTTTTGTTGCCCTTCACTGGACTCTTTCCAATTTTTCCACATCCTTCGTGTAGTGTGGGGCCCAAAACTGGACACAGTACTCCAGATGAGGCCTCACCAATGTCGAATAGAGGGGAATGATCACGTCCCTTGATCTGTTGGCAATGTTCCTACTTATATAGCCCAAAATGCCGTTAGCTTTTTTGGCAACAAGGGCACACTGTTGACTCATATCCAGCTTCTCCTCCACTGTAACCCCTAGGTCCTTTTCTGCAGAACTGTTTCCTAGCCATTTGGTCCCTAGTCTGTAGCAGTGAATGGGATTCTTCTATCCTAAGCACAGGACTCTGCACTTGTCCTTCTTGAACCTCATCAGGTTCTTTTGGTCCAATCCTCTAATTTCTTTAGGTCCCTCTGTATCCTATTCCTACCCTCCAGCATATCTACCACTGCTCCCAGCTTAGTGTCATCTGCAAACTTTCTGAGAGTGTAGTCCACACCATCCTCCAGATCATTAATGAAGATATTGAACAAAACCAGCCCCAGGACCGACCCTTGGGGCACTCCACTTGAAACCGGTTGCCAACTAGATATGGAGCCATTGATCACTACATGTTGAGCCAGATGATCTAGCCAGCTTTCTATCCACCTTATAGTCCATTCATCCAGCCCATACTTTAACTTGCCGGCAAAAATACTGTGGGATACCGTACCAAAACCTTTGCTAAAGTCAAGGAATAACACATCCACTGCTTTCCTCTCATGCACAGACCCAGTTATCTCCTCATAGAAGGCAATTAGGTTAGTCAGGCATGACTTCCCCTTGGTGAATCCATGCTGACTGTTCTTGATCACTTTCCTCTCCTCTATGTGCTTCAGAATTGATTCCTTGAGGATCATGATTTTTCCAGGGACTGAGGTGAGGCTGACTGGCCTGTAGTTCCCCAGATCTTCCTCCTTCCAATTTTTAAAGATGGGAACTACATTAACCTTTTTCCAGTCATCCGGAACCTATTCCGATCACCATGAATTTTCAAAGATAATGGCCAATGGCTCTGCAATCACATCCGCCAATTCCTTTAGCACCCTCGGATGCAGTGCATCTGGCCCCATGGACTTGCGCTCATCCAGTTTTTCTAAATAGTCCCAAACCACTTCTTTCTCCACAGAGGGCTGGTCACCTCCTTCCCATGCTGTGCTGCCCAGCTGACCTTGTTCATGAAGACAGAGGCAAAAAAAGCACTGAGTACATTAGCTTTTTCCACATCCTCTGTCACTAGGTTGCCTCCCTCATTCAGTAAGGGGCCCACACTTTTCTTGACTTTCTTCTTGTTGCTAACATACCTGAAGAAACCCTTCTTGTTTACTCTTAACATCTCTTGCTAGCTGCAACTCCAAGTGTGATTTGACCTTCCTGATTTCACTCCTGCATGCCTGAGCAATATTTGTATACTCCTCCCTGGTCATTTGTCCAATTTTCCTTCTTGCAAGCTTCATTTTTGCGTTTAAGATCAGCAAGGATTTCACTGTTAAGCCAAGCTGGTCGCCTGCTGTATTTACTATTCTTTCTACACATCGGGATGTTTTTTTCCTGCAACCTCAATAAGGATTATTTAAAATACAGGCAGCTCTTCTGGACTCCTCCCCCTCGTTATTCTCCCAGGGGATCCTGCCCATTAGTTCCCTGAGTGAGTCAAAGTCTGCTTTTCTGAAGTCTAGGATCCATATTCTGTTGCTCTCCATTCTTCCTTGTGTCAGGATCCTGAACTCGACCATCTCATGGTCACTGCCTCCCAGGTTACCATCCTCCTTTGCTTATACTACTAATTCTTCCCAGTTTGTGAGCAGCAGGTCTAGAAGATCTCTGCCCCTAGTTGGTTCCTCCAGCACTTGCACCAGGACATTGTCCCCTACACTTTCCAAAAACTTCTTGGATTGTCTGTGCACTGCTGTATTGCTCTCCCAGCAGATATCAGGATGATTCAAGTCTCCCATGAGAACCAGGGGCCTGCCATCTAGTAACTTCTGCTAGTTGTTGGAAGAAAGCCTCGACCACCTCATCCCCCTGATCTGGTGGTCTATAGCAGACTCCCCCATGACATCACCCTTGTTGCTCACACTTCTAAACTTAATCTAGAGACTCTCAGGTTTTTCTGTAGTTTCATACCGGAGCTCTGAGCAGTCATACTTCTCTCTTACATACAGTGCAACTCCCCCACCTTTTGTGCCCTGCCTGTCTTTTCTGAACAGTTTATATCCATCCATGACAGTACCCCAGTCATGTGAGTTATCTCACCAAGTCTCTGTTATTCCAATCACATCATAGTTCCTTGACTATGCCAGGACTTCCAGTTCTCCCAGTTTGTTTCCCAGGCTTCTTGCATTTGTGTATAGACACTTAAGATAACTCGCTTATTGTCTCGCTTTCTCAGTCTGAGACAGGATTCCCCCCCCTTTTGAACTCTTCTGCTCATGCTTCCTCCTGGTATCCCATTTTCCCACTTACCTCAGGGCTTTGGTCTCCTTCCCCCGGTGAATCTAGTTTAAAGCCCTCCTCACTGGGTTAGCTAGCCTGCTTGTGAAGATGCTGTTCCCTCTCTTCATTAGGTGGAGCCCATCGCTGCCTAGCACTTCTCCTTCTTGGAACACCATCCCATGGTCGAAGAATCCAAAGCCTTCTCTCTGACACCACCTTCATAGCTATTCGTTGACTTCCACAATTCAATGGTCTTTACCCAGGCCTTTTCCCTGCACAGGGAGGATGGACGAGAATATCACTTGCACTTCAAACTCCTTCATCCTTCTTCCGAGAGCCACATAGTCTGCGGTGATCCGCTCAAGGTCATTCTTGGCAGTATCATTGGTGCCCATGTGGAGAAGCAGGAAGGGGTAGAAATCCGAGGGCTTGATGAGTCTCAGCAGTCTCTCCGTCACATCATGAATCCTAGCTCCTGGCAAGCAGCAGACCTCTCGGTTTTCTAGGTCGGGGCAGCAGATCGATGACTCCATCCCCCTGAGGAGGGAGTCCCCAACCATCACCCCCCTCCTTCTCTTGGGTTCCCTAGGACAGTGCATCTCATGCCTTCCAATCGGTGGAGTCTCCTTCTGCTCCCTTCCATCAGATGTATCATCTAGTCCACTCTCCGCATTAATATCTATGGAGAGAACATGAAAACAGTTGCTCACCTGTATCTCCATTGCTGGTACATGGATGATCCTCCTTCTTCTTCCAGAGGTCACATGCTGCCAAATTTCTTCACCGCCCCTCTGTCCCCTCTGCACAGCCTGCTTCGATTCTTCAGAACGTTGTGCCTGTAGAAGCATATCCTGATGTCCGTCCAGGAAATCTTCATTTTCTCTTATGCAATGCAGGGTCGAAACTTGTTTCTCCAGACCTCGAATCTTCTCTTCCAATATGGAGACCAGCTTGCACTTTGTACAGACAAAGCTGCTTCTGTCCTGTGGAAGAAAGACAAACATGGCACAATCTGGGCAGGTTATAACAGCCAAACGCTCACCTTCCATAATTTCTTCCTTCTAAGAGCTTCCTCAGCTGTTGCAGCAACTCACAGAAGCCCGCAAGATGAAATAATCATTGAAGGTGGGGCACTGGAACCACAGTCTCCTACATAACTGGTTAGTACCTTAGCCACTCGGTTATATAGGTATTCATGTTCTCTCTGGCCCAATGACTAATCATTTATACACAGTGGAGCAGCTTTAACAGAAAAGACTGGGAGAAAACTGTCCAGAATACCACATAGTCCAGTGGAGAAGGCACAGTATTAGGATGTCTTAGGCAAGGCATTTCCAGCAGTGATAAAGTATTAATGCCATTGTACGAGGCATTTGGACAGCTGTGTAAAGTTCTTGTCACCTATGTTCAAGAAAGAGGAATTTAAACTGGAATAGGTTCAGAGAAGAGCAGCTCGGATGATCAGGGGAATGAAGGGCCTATCTTATGAGCTGAGATTGGAAGAGCCTGGCTTGTTTAGTATAACAAAAGGAAGCTGAGAATAGGAATTAGCCTGTATACATCAGAGGGGTAAACACCAGGCTGGGTAAAGAGCTATTTAAGCCAAAGGACAATGTTGGCACAAGAACAAATGGACATAAACTAGCCACAAACAAATTCAGGCTGGAAATTAGAATAAAGTTTCTAAGCATCAGTGGGGTGAGGTTCTGGAACAGCATCCCAATAGGAATTGTAAGGGAAACAACTAAATTTATTTTAAGCAAGAGCAGGACAAATTTATGAGTGCAGTTGTATGACAGGGTTGCTTGTGATAGTTGGGGGCAGGTCTGAACCACCTTGAGACTTATTTCCAGTTTTTATCTTATGTCCCTAAAGCTCATGTGTCAGGGTTTGTCCCTAAAGCTCATGTTTCAGGGTTTCAGTTGACCACCAACAGGGATCATGAAGGAATATTTTTTTCCCTCAATGTATTCTGAAAAGTTGTTTTATCTCCTTCCTCTGCAGCATTAGGGATGTCCATGACTGGAGGTGGGACAATGGGCAGAATGGGCCAAAGATCTGAGGTGGCACCAGACATTTTCTGTCTCAAGTGCTTGGTTGGCTGGTTTTTGATCACATGCTCAGGGTTTAACTGATCATCATATGTAAGGCTGGGAAGATTTTATCTTCCTCTGCAATGTGTGGGTGCAAGTCACTTGCCACGATTATCTAGGTATATCTCATTTAATCATTTCCCTGCTATTGCAGGGTGCTCAAGCACTGATGCACCTCAGTGCCTCCTATTCTCTGTCTGTGGCACAAAATACATTTCTTATATGTCTCCATTTACTTTGGTCTCTCATTTCCACTGTTGTGTTTAATGTGTGGGTGCTGCATGGTGTTGGTGGCCTATGATATACAGGAGGTCAGGACAGATGATCTAATAGAGCCTTCTGACCATAAATGCTAAAACTTTGAGAGGTAGTAGACACAAGTTCAAATCCCTGCTCCCTATCAGGCAGAGGGGGAGCTGATCCTGGGTGTACCACTTCCACACTGGGCTAAAAATTATAAGGGGGTCACTGGGCTAAAAATTATAAGGGGGTGGGTCTCCACCCCCCTCTCCAGCTCTGTTCAGCCCCCTCTCCAGCTCTGTTTTGTGCCAGCCTCCATCTCTTAGGGGGTCTCAATGAAGGCCTCTTGTGCTGGGCCTGGGATGAAGCCTTTTGGAGCTTAGCTGTGAATGAGGCACTAAGCTTTTGGGCACTGTTAGGACTGAAGTGTCTGTGTGCATGCACAGCTGCAGAAATTTAGGCACCTCAGGGACTTTAAAATGGTGGAAACATAGGCACCTAGGGACTTTAGGCACCTACACAGCTAGGTGTTAGCAGAGAAGGGATTTTGTGAATGCCACTGGCACCTAAATGTTGGACTTAGGCTCCTGAAGCAGATGTGCCAAACTCATGAAAAAAATTCAGAAATTGGGCTTGTTTTTGGCTTAATTGGCTTGTAAGTTTCTTGTTAGCTAGTTTTTTTTTGCTCGTAGTGTGTGGTTTGTTTGTTTTGTTGCTTGTTGCTTCTTTTATTTGATCGGCTCCCAGCAAGCAGAGGCAAGGGGGAGAGAGAATCAGAGGTGCCCAGCAGGCCCATCACAGTCCAGGACTGCACGCTAAGGGGATCTAGTCACATAGAGTGTTGGGGTTCTTAGGGATTAGCTTTTTTTGGCCTTGTTTTGAAATGGGATTAGCTTGATTTTTGGTTTATTGTGAAAGTCGGGGTGATTATTTACCACATGAAAGTTGGCAACTGTGTCCTGAAGTAGGCACCTTGTGATTGTGTCTTTCATTCCTTTTTCTATATACAACAATTTATAGTCCATTGTGTTCACTCACAACATTTTTCTTGGCTGCTTCAGAACATAAAGAATAGTTTTAATGTATAATAAGAAATTTGCTTTCAGTTACACTAAAGTTATTTATTAAACAGAGATTATTGAACTTTAATATGAAGAATCTTTATATTGTATCTGTCACAGATGAACAAATTACAGTCATGGTTCAGTGTAATCCCTTCATTGGTTCATGGATCCCAAAGTCCTTCAGGCTGTATGACAAATCCATATCATGTCCCTGAGTGCCAGGTTCTGCATTTGTGGCTCTGATTTAGTTGTAAGATGTGACTGAAAAAAAAGAAACCCTCATGTAGCCTCAGTTACCTATGGCTACACATCTGAGAAATCTCAGGAACATAATGTTATTGCAGTCAAAGTTGGCAGTAATTTACACTCAGTAAATTGGTTCCAAATCTGCCTGTTTCAGATGCTATCACAAGAACAAGGCTTTATGCTAAATTCACTTACCTTTGGCCAAACTATGCTCCTTTTAGGAGATTTGCCATCACAAATTCAGATGACATGGAGATAAAGAGACTCTCTTGCTCTCTGGCGCATGACAGAATGTGGTGGATCAACAATTAAGCATGGAGCTGCTGTCAGCTCAAACAGAAAACCTCTTCCAAATTTGGAAATGAGAGCTGAGTGTTGATGGCAGAATCATGATGTCAGGGTGTAACGTTCCCAATACAACATTAGTAGATAATCCATTTTTAGCAATACAGAACACAGCATCTATGAGAGAGAAAAATCATTGACTTTAGTGTACTGTGTGATCTTAAGAGGAGTCAGTTCTAAATAAAGATGAAGGTTATGCACCTTTATTCAGTTAAGCCCTGATCCAGAAAACCAATTAAATGTATACTTAGCTGTAGTGGGGCGGATTGCGCCACTCCCTGGGAGGATGGGCTGTGGCAGGCCAGGGAGCCCGCGCAGCCCGGGAGCCAATCAGAAAAGGGCTTATGGGGAGCCAATCAGGGCCCAGATTGGAGGGAACCAATCAGGGCCAGGATCACCCTATATAAAGGCTGCCCAGAGCAGGAGTGGTCAGTCTGTCCTAGGCCTTTGACAGGGGAAGGTCAGTCTTCAAGGAGGAGGCTAGCACTGTGGACAGTGCAGTGCAGTGCTGGGCAGGATCAGGGAGGCTAGAAGGCTCTAGCTCATAGCTGCCAGGCTGCAGGCCCTGAAGGGAAGGGCCTAGCGGGTGCAAGGGGCCGTAGGGGAAGTGGCCCAGGGGAACAGATAGAGGAGGGGAAAGAAAGAGGACAGCGAGGCTGACACCAGAGGGTCCCTGGGCCGGAACACAGAGTAGAGGGTGGGCCTGGGTCCCCCCCTTCCTCCTTGCAGTACATCCAGCCATTGGCTGTAAGGAGTGGCCATTATAGACTATGCCCGATCCCTGACAAGAGGGATTAGACATTGGGGTGTGTGGTTGCACAGGGTGGCTGGAGTGGAGGACTGCTGATCACCGATCCCCGGAAGGGGGTCCAGATGGACTAAGGGACACTGCCGGAGGGCAGTGGCCTCGAAGAGGATGCTGCCAAGAAGGGAGCAACGCAGGTCCAGTGACTGCAGCGGAGAGCAGAGGGCAGAACAATGGACAGGACACCATCAGGAGGTGGCGCTCTACTGGAATCGAGCTAATTCCTGAAATCACCAGCAGGAGGCGCGGCGGGTGGTGAGTCCCAACCCGTTTACATTAGCATTTTGCACATGCTGAAGTGCTTTTCTGGATTGGGACCTTTAGTGAGGTGGACTAGCCTCACACAGAGTCAGAGAGAGAGGAGCCCCTCTGTGATCCCTGGTGGTTGGAGCCAGACTGGGGTCACCCCTTCTGCCAGAATCTAAGGGGTGGGATAAAAGTTGGAGCCTCTAATGTAGTTGAGCCTGAGCCAGGGAAGGGAGAAGATGTCTCCAGGCTGTTGCAGATCCCTGGAGCAGAACCCGTGCTGCGCCAAGCCCTGTCTCTGGAGGACACTAACTCAAGAGAATAGCTACCAGGACTGCTGCTCACCACATACTCTGAAGAGGCAGGGGATGACCCTAAGCCACAGGTACATAATGGTGGGAGAGTAGGAAGTAGCCCAGGGACAGATGACTATAGTCCAGTTGTGTTGCTGCCTGAATCCACGCAACAAGGCTGGATTCCCGCTGAGCCAGTGGCGGAACACTCTGCCACTATTAGGGCCCTGGGCTGGGGCCCAGAGGAGAAGGGTGGGTCTGGGGACCTCCTATCCCCTGCTGACAATCCCACCTCTGGGACCCCCTACTCCTTTCTGCCAAGTCTCCCCATCTTTGACCAAGGGGCCTGCATTTGTCTGCATCTTCCAGAGCTAGGATGACAGATTGTTTGGTGCTCCACCCTGTCTGAGGACCTGAGCTCATAGACTGTTTGTGGCTCCACCCTGCTCGAGGGCCTGAATCCTAAGACTGTTTTCTCTGTCCTGCCTGAGGATCTGAGTCCCAAGACTATTTGATTCCTCTGTCCTGTCTGAGGCCCGGCATCCGAGCTGTTTGCTCTACTCTATCCTGACAGAGACTCTACAACTACACAACTGGAATCGCTACTCCCCTGAAATAGGGCGGTACCTAAGTGGTGTAGTGAGGCAGAATGGCCTCCCATGAAGCCAGATGGGGGACAGAGGGATGACTGCTAACACATTACAGACCATACAGAATGGATTGGGGCCATGGTTCTTACACGATGGATTAATTTGGACCATTAATAGGTTTACAGAAGGATGGTCCTATCTGTCTACAAGTATTTGAGAGTGCAAACTCCTAGAAGGAGGAAGTGTTATTTCAGATGGTAACAAAAGAGATTAAAAGGAGTGATGGTATGAAATTAAGAAAAGGAAAAATTAGACTGAATATGAAGAATAGCTTTCTCAAGTCAGGGCAATATCTATTAGTTTGTGGACGCCTCATTTCTTGAAATCTTTAGAACTAGGAAGGACAAAGCAGTAGAAAATCTACTGTAAACAACAATCTTGCACTTGCAAAAGATGATTTAATAGATCTTTTCCATTTCTAATTTCACTGATTCCATTAGTCTGCATGGGTGTAATTTTAGGAGAGAGATGGAAAATGTGTCTCTTCCAAATGTTGGCTGCGTATGTGAAAGAGGTGGGGGATGATGGTACCCCAACATCCGGTTTGTTATGGAACAGCAAGAGAAGAGAAGTCATCAGTGGTGAGAGGAGTCCAGTAGAGGGTCCAGAGGGAATCAGTCAATGCTCTGACTCAAGTTAGAGCAGCTGTGTGGGAGCAGCTCTAATTTATGCCACTGATGTAAAGTCCTTTAAGGACCTTTCATCATAGGAGGATGGGGACGAGCCACATCCTTTCCCCTTCCTCTCCTCTTATGTTGAGGTGGAGATGGGGTGACTGATGCAGAAGTGGCTATGCTCCTTTCACTAGATTTATGTTGTTGGAGAGTTGCCCTACACAGGGGGGAATTCTTTGCTGACCACCTGTGACTTACATGACACAAAGGAGTGGATGGGAGAATCTAGCCTTCTGTCTCTTTCTTAATTGCAAAGTGCTCTAACTTCAGGAGAGCCAGAAGATGTAAGATCCAACCATATTTACAGTTCTTAATATTTACATGTTATATTTCTTTAGTCTAACTTGAATGTAAACAAATATCATGAACTTTTCTGGATTACTGACCATGGTTTTGTTTGTGGTAACTTTTTCTCTTTTCTCTCATAGCAGTTTGATAAGAGTCATTTCTAGCATATGATATTTTCCTCCTTTTTGCACTTGAGAGGTATGAATTTGCATTTTTGTCTTATTCATATCACAGCTTTGCAGCTAGAGCTTTATTTCTTGAAGTGCTCCTCAAAAGTACATTGTCTGTCTTGGACAGATCTGTGTGAAAGACCCCTTCTGCTGAAATAAAAGTAATCCAATGTTCCTTTATACAAATACACAAGGTCTCCCATGATGTGTAAAGATATTGGACTGATATACAGGCAGAATATAAAACTTCTTTCTTACTTTGTATGTGTGACATGAGAGCCCTATTTGCATGTTACCATTTTTGTTTTCATTTTGAAACATCAATTTTCAAAAAAATCTGAATTAGCTTTACACTATCTTGGGAGTTGAAATTACTGATTTTCTTGCTCTGTTTTTACAAAATGAAAGGAAAAGTGTGAAACCAAAACTTCATTAAAATAAAGTGAAACACCACTGATAAACACACAAAAATAATGTGAATGCTCCCTTTTGTTAAGTACTGGACATTTATAAAAATATATTTTAATTAAAATTATAGTATAAAGATAGAGAATAAAAGCAAATCTTATGACTAGAATGGTACAGCAAAGAAGAAATAACTGAAATTATATGTAAAATGATCAAATACTGCAGTTTCTTGGAAAATATGACAACCAATTTAATTGTAAAAGGTTAGTTCTAGAAATTATTCCAGGCACTCTGTAAGATACCTTGCCACATATAAGGTATATATTGAAATGGTTAACTAGATGTTGAAAAATAGTATAGGACTATTTAGAATGCTATCCACCTGTTGTTTATGGTGTCCTGAGGCATGGCACTGCCCTCAATGGGTAGGATTTATTGGAGCAGTTTGCCACTGCTACATTTACCATAAGTTCTAGGGCACCATAGCAGTTATTTAGCTGCTGACATCTTGTATAATTTTCTTCCATTGACAGGGAAGACAGAGTGGAGAGTTGCAGCAGCAGAAGTATGTCTCAGCCAAGATTTACATGAAGAGTGGAGGGGAATGGAAACGATTTTGCTTATCCATCTTGACAATAAGACAAAGTCTTGCTGCTTTCAATAGTGGTCAAAGCAGAGGGAGAAGGGGCAGTTTCAATAGTTTTGTTGTACTACTGCACAAGACAGGAAAAGTTTTGATAGAAAAGTATCTAGAACTGACAGCAGGTTCTCCTCAAAGACCTTGTTAAAAAATTGGACCTGGTTTTAGCTTTGGTTTCTGGGGTAGGATTTTGAGGCTCTGCTATTTGGGATTAGTGGGAAGTTTGTGGTCAGAACTCTGGATCTGATTTCAACTAAACTCTTGAGGGATTAATCAAAAATAGGTTTCTGGAAAGGACTTAAAAAGGGGTTTTGCCTCTACTTACCCCTATATATATATATATATATATATATATATATATATATATATATATATATATATGAATATCAGGGTTGGAAGGGACCTCAGGAGGTCATCTAGTCCAACCTGCTCAAAGCACGACCAATCCCCAAGTAAATCATCCCAGCCAGGGCTCTGTCAAGCCTGACCTTCAAAACCTCTAAGGCAGGAGATTCCACTACCTCCCTAGGTAAACATTCCAGTGTTTCACCACCCTCCTAGTGAAAAAGTTTTTCCTAATATTCAACCTAAACCTCTCCCACTGCAACTTGAGACCATTACTCCTTGTTCCGTCATCTGGTACCACTGAGAACAGTCTAGATCCATCCTCTTTGGAACCCCTTTTTGGGTAGTAGAAAGCAGCTATCAAATCCCCCCTCATTCTTCTCTTCTGCAGAATAAACAATCCCAGTTGCCTCAGCCTCTCCTCATAAGTCATGTGCTCCAGCTCCCTAATCATTTTTGTTGCCCTCCACTGGACTTTTTCCAATTTTTCCACATTCTTCTTGTAGTGTGAGGCTGTAGCAGGGTGGTCACCTGCTGCTGCTTTAAAAGGTTTAAAACACCCCGGAGGGAGGGCTGTGGCAAGGAAGGAAAAGCTGGGCTGACTGGGAAAGCAGCCTCAGCTGGGAGCCGTGTACCAATCAGGCCAAGGCTGGCTTAATGAGGGCGCAGCTGGCCCTTATAAGAGGGCCGAGGCCAGAAGCCAGAGACAGACTCTCTCTAGCTTTAAGAGGGAGGGACCTAGCTGCAGGAAGCTAAGAAAAAGGTACCTGGAGTGGAGCAGGGCTGGCCAACATCAAGGGAGCTGGGGAGCTCCAGCCTGGAAATTCCCCAGGATGCGGCCTAGTGGAAGGCCAATTAGATACTGGGGTTGCCGGGGGCAGCCCATGGGTAGGCAGGGGCAGCAGGTCCAAACCCCCCTTGCCTATGATGAGTGGCTTTTACACTGCAGTCTGCCCCAGTGAGCGGGGCTACATGGTGACTGGCAGTAGCCCATGACTGAGGCAAGGTGGGGATAGAGGGTTGGGGGCTCCACTGGTGGGGAGACCCTGAGACTGTGGAGGTATTGCCAGAGAGCAGCACCCCAAAGACAAGGGGCAATGGGTCCTGGGAGGGACATGGGGGCAGCGTCAGCAGGACGCTGGCCTGAAGAGTTCGCTCCGGAGTCTAGAAACACTAATTCCCTGAGATGACCAGCAGGAGGCACTGCAGCAGTGAGGCCCGCACCGTCACAGGGGCCCAAAACTGGACACAGTACTCCAGATGAGGCCTCACCAATGTCGAATAGAGGGGAATGATCACATCCCTCGATCTGCTGGCAATGCTCCTATTTATACAGCCCAAAATACCGTAAGCCTTTTTGGCAACGAAGGCACACAGTTGACTCTTATCCAGCTTCTCATCCACTGTAACCCCTAGGTCCTTTTCTGCAGAACTGCTGCCTAGCCACTTGGTCCCTAGTCTGTAGCAGTGAAATGGATTCTTCCACCCTATATATTAAGGCAGTCAATTAATCACAGTTAACTCACAAACAGTAATCATGATTAAAAAAAAAAATCACAATCGCACTTTTAGTCACAATGTTAAACAATACAATAACAATTGAAATGTATTAAATATTATTTTTCTACATTTTCTTCTATATTGTCTTCTGTGTTGTAACTGAAATCAAAGTGTATATTTTTTATTTTAAATATTTGCACTGTAAACATTATAAACAAGAAATAGTATTTTTCAATTCACCTCATAAGTACTATAGTGCAATCTTTTTCATGAAAGTACAATTTTAATCATGATTAAACACTGTTTTTATCACACTGTTAAACAGTAGAATACCAATGAAATTTATTAATTATTTATGGATGTTTTTCTACATTTTCTAATATATTGATGTCAATTACAACATAGAATACAAAGTATACAGTGATCACTTTATATTATTATCTTTATTACAAATATTTGCCCTGTAAAAATGATAGACAAGAGAAATTGTATTTGTCAATTCACCTCATAGAGGTATTGTAGCGCAACCTCTTTATCTTGAAGGGGCAACTTTCAAATGTAGATTTATTTTCTTATTACATAGCTACACTCAAAAACAAAACAATGTAAAACTTTAGCACCTACAAGTCCATTCAGTCCTACTTCTTGTCCAGCCAATTGCTAAGACAAACAAGTTTGTTCACTTTTACAGGAGATAATGCTGCCCTCTTTTTCTTTACAATGTCACGAGAAAGTGAGAACATGCATTTGCATGGCACTTTTGTAGCTTGCACTGCAAAGTATTTATGTGCCAGACATGCTAAACATTCATATGCCCCTTTCATGCTTCAGCCACCATTGTAGAGGACATGCTTGCATGCCGATGATGCTTGTTAAAAAAAGTATGTTAATTAAATTTGTGATTGAACTCCTTGGGGGAGAATTTTATGTCCCCTGCTCTGTTTTACTTGCATTCCGCCATATATTTCATGTTATAGCAGTCTTGGATGATAACTCAGCACATGTTGCTCATTTTAAGAACAATTTCACTGCAGATTTCACAAAACTCAAAGAAGGTACCAATGTGAGATTTCTGAAGAGCTACAGCGCTTGACCCAATGTTTAAGAATCTGAAGTGCCTTCCAAAATCTGAAAAGGATGAGTCTTAAAAGAGCAACACTCTGATGCAGAAATAGAGAAACCAAACCACCAAAAAAGAGAGATGCTTTGGATTGTTATTGAGCAGAACCCGTTATCAGCAGGGACGCATGTCCCTTGGAATGGTGATTGAAGAATGAAGGGACATGTGAATCTTTAGCGCATCTGGCACGTAAATATCTTGCAATGCTGGCTACAACAGTGTCATGAGAATGCCTGTTCTCACTTTCAGGTGACATTGTAAACAAGAAACGTGCAGCATTATCTCCTGCAAATGCAAGCAAACTTGTTTGTCTGAGCGATTGGCTGAACAAGAACTAGGACTGCGCTGACTTGCAAGCTCTAAAATTTTACATTGTGTTATTTTTGAATGCAGTTTCTTTTTTTACATAATTCTACATTTGTAAGTTCAACTTCCATGCTGAAGAGATTGCACTACAGTACTTGTATTAGGTGAATTAAAAAATACAATTTGTTTTGTTTTTTACAGTGCAAATACTTGTAATAAAAAATAACGTGAGCACTGTACACTTTGTCTTCTGTGTTGTAAGAAATCAATATATTTGAAAATGTAGAAAACATCCAAAAAATTTAAATAAATGGTATTCTATTGTTTAACAGTGCAATTAATCACAATTAACTCTTCTAATCTCTTGACAGCCTATATACACATACTTGGCATGGGAGTGTGGGGGTTGGTGAACTAGACCTAAAATGAAATGAGTCCTTATCTAGAATAGCATCAGCAGGACCGGCACTAGTGTTTCTCGCACCCTAGGCGCACGGCCATTTCGCTGCCCCCTGCGTCGATCCCGTGGCTCTGGTGGAGCTGCCGCAGGCATGCCTGTGGGAGGTCCGCGGGAGCAGCTGACCATCCACAGGCATGACTGCTGCAGTTCCACCGGAGCCGCGGACCAACGGACCCTCTGCAGGCATGCCTGCGGCAGGTCAACCGGAGCCGCCTGCCACCTCCCCGGGCAAAATGCCGCCCTCTCAATAATCCTGGCGCCCTAGGCGATTGCCTAGGCTGCCTAAATGGTAATGCCAGCTCTGAGCCTCAGTATTTTAGTCAAGAATACGCATACGCCTCAGTGTCCAAAAATTTTAACTTACTAGATCTAAAACATGGGTAATTTGTTGTTTTAGATATTTTAAATCTGAAGAGAAAGGGAATTTACAAATTGAGGCAGATTAGCCAGATCTATCTGTATTCTGGCCCTTTGCAAAACGTAAGTTGGGTCTTGGCTTTTATCATCTCTTATCAAGGAAGTGAGGTCTGGCTAAGAAATATTAAAAATAGTTGTAAGTTTTCAGCTGAATATTACCTCTTTGCCTCCATGTCTGGCTGCTCACCATCTGGGTATTAGGATCATTCACTTCTACCTCCAAGTCATACAGCTTAGATATCTGAGAATTAAGTATATTAAATGTATTACCCATTTTTATTCTGGTTCTGCTCAATTGTTCCTGCAGAACTTTATAGCAGTATACACTATCCATAACCAGAACGTTATGGAACAGTCAGAGGGACAGTGCTCAACAATTCTTACTCTAGAGGCACAGAGCCATGCCACTTGAATTACAGGAGACTGTCCATTAGCTGCTGTCATGATAGGGTCTATAACACACAGTTTAGCAACACTGAGTCCTTCTTGTAGAAGGAAACAATATACATTCACCCTAGCGAATACATTATAACATAACAAAACTGTGAGAGAAACCAAAACAGTAAATATAGTTAACTGGTTAGTGTGTATGTCCATATATATCCCAGCTCTTTTCTTCTCCTATCCTTTATCTGTATTATGACTATTTAGACTATAAACTCTTGGGTGCAGTTGTAAGCCTCACACCTTCTGGGTGTGGTGTTCTGTCCCATTTTGTGGCACCAAAACCACTTAGAGAGAGACAGAAAGTTTAATGAGTCTGCTTCACTGCCTTAGCTAAGGGCCAATTGGCTTTTAGCTCATGCACTAAGCTCAGAAGGCCCCAGGTTTGCTACCGCCAGCCAATGACTGGGGTCTGTTGTCATTACAAGCAGTTTCTGAAGCTCAGGACATACTTCCTCAGCTAGGGGAAGTATGTAACCCACACACCTCCTGGGAGAGGTGTTCTGTCCCATCTAGACCACTTAGAAAGATTCATGAGTCTACTGTACAGCCTTAGCCAATAGCCATATGGCTTTTAGCTCAAGTGGTAGAGGCTCATGCACTAACTTCAGAGGCCCCAGCTTCGATCCCACCTGCCAGCGACTGGGGTCTGTTGGTGTTACACAGTGGCCTTGTTTTCAGCATGTCTGTATAAGTGCCAGACTCACTTATTATAACAATAATAATAATAATGTGATAACCTTATGCTTATTTTTATAAACTGTCTAAATAAATGTAATTAAAGCCTTTTAGAGAGCACAGTATTAGCAGTGCTATTGTAAGGTCAGACCTTGACTGGCAGATTTAAAAAAACCCAAAAAATCCTAGCTAATGTGGCACCATAGTACTGCATCTGATTTCAAACTTAAATATATTTAGTGCCATACAAGTAAGTCTTACTGACATCAATGAGCCAGTTCAGGTGATAAGGTGATCACAGTTTGGTCCACGTGACTTGCAAGGCCACAACACAATGGTGAGAAGCAGGGCAGAGTTACATAACAGCTTATAATTAATCTCAGAAGTTTTTCAATAAACTCATAATATAATAACATTACTAATAAAAATAAGTAATAAAGGCCAAAGGAATGTGTATGTTACATAGGGTGACCTGATATCCCGATAAAATTGGGACCGTCTTGATATTTGGATTGTTGTCCCGATATTTTGCTCTGCTGGCAGCACTCAGCTTTTTTTGCTGTTCCAATATTTTCTTAATCCTTCTAGTCACCCTAATGTTACAAGAGGAGGTCTCAAATCTGCTTTAAATTTGCTAGAATATTTTTTCAGTGCTAGTAATTTAGTGTTCTCTAAACATTTTCTTCAAACATCTTGGTGATTTTAAAGACACAATTTATCTAAATTGCAGCACTCGAGTTGCAATAGGTATGACCTATTTTGCTAGCATGTTATGTCTATGTTGTTCCATTTTACCATTAGAGTGCATAATTATAATTAGATGTTTCATTTTGATTAAAGAAAATTGTTATGTTAAAAATCAGCTCAAATGATAACCAGACCTTTGAAGTTTTTCATGTTGTTACTACTAGAATAGGCATAGTTATGACAGGCAAATAGAATGGTGACAAAAATATTTTTAAACCATTTTGCTTACAATTAATCGAGCTGACTTGCATAGACATTTTCTGTTGAGATACCTATTTTCCTAACTTCTCTCTACTTGTCTGTCTTAAACTGTGAAATCTTGGGATGACGGACTACCCTTTCTTGCCTGTTTGGAGATAATTTTAGTTCACAGTGGATTCCACCATAAAATATTAAGACATAAATAGCAATAGTAACAATAATAACCTAAGATACAATAGGAACAAGAATAATTTTCAACCCTATGTATGTGAAATAATACATTCTTTTGTGTCTACATACAACTGACTGAAATTTCTGCTGCAACGGATACTTCTAGAGTTTTTCTATCCGTCATTAATATGCATGTCTGAGAGTGGCAGAATGGTAACAGGGAGATTTGGCAGCCGAAAAAGGTCATAAGAGATTTATGGTAAAATCCTACAATCTTTTTTTAGAAATAATATAAAGTTTATTTAAGGACAGGTATCAGATCAAACTCACCGCTGACATAAGCAGTACAACTTCATTCATATCAATGAAGCGGGCCTAGAAAGTTTATATTCTAAATGAAACACTGGCATGCATAATTGCTTTTTTCCTCACATGATCCCAGAGTCAAAATATTGGCAGGTTTATGTTTTCTTACCTTTGTAGTACAGTTTTCTCACAAAAAAAGCCACTTCTTCCATATCTGCAAGCTGAAATTAAAATAACATGGAGGATAAGGAAGAACATGTGATCAAGATTTTTAGTAGTTGCTCCTTTCTGCATAAGATCTTTAACGAATCTCTCTTTTCACATATCTGAAAACTGTCTAAATATATGGTTTAATCTGAACTTTCTTCAACTGAAGGCCAAGCACAGTACCAAGTGCCTCTTGAAAGGTGATTTGAACCATCAGTGTCTTACATGAGAGTTGAAAATGCAGATGATTTTCCAAAAGGGGCTTAGAATTCCTTCTCTTCAAATCCCACAATCTCACTACTGCTGGTGCAAAAACCTCCTCTGTAGTGCCTGCCAATTAGAACAGCCTACTCATTTCTCTCTAACTCAGACTCGCCAAATCTTAAACAAATTTTGTCCTCTATTGCTTATTTCTTCTAATGACACTCCCCTGCTGTTGCTTTTACAGTTAAGTGCCTTGAGGACCAAATCTTGCAACCATTGAAGTCTTTGGCAACACTCTTATTAATTTCAGTGGTGAAGGATTAGGCTCTAATTTTTCCTCACTTATGTTTTCCACAATTTATAACACATACTTGGGGTACAGGTTTCATGTATTAAAGAGTTTTATCTTCACTCTCTAAAACCCAAATCATCTTCATTCCTGCCACAAAGGCTTCAGCAGCTACCTTTTAATAGAAAGGAATAAAGCATTATCGGGGATCTGTCCATGTTAATGATTCATAATGTCAGGAAAAAGGAAATGAGCGCAAAACATACTCAAGTTTTACAATGATGGGGAAAATATAGAGGCGCTTAGAGAAAGAAAGTGTTAAATTGGAATTGTTAAGTTGAAGCAGTGGCATCAGGCTTGCTCTAAAGAGGTGATAAAAACATGTTGACAAAGATGTTTTGTAACTTCATGTTTACTGAACTCCCATAAAAGAGATAGGATTTTGTAATATGCATAAATTAAAATAGCTCACAAAATTATCTTTGTGTTGCAGTTTATTATATTCAATATTCCCAACAAAAACACTCTTCCTTTAGAAAGTCTAAACATATATGCAAAGAGGAGAGCTTCTTAAGAATTGCTGCAGATTTGTTGATAATGTTATCATGAACATGTAGGCACAATATTTACAGCTCTGCCAGCCACTCAGTCCACTCTGGCTAATTTCTTTTCACAATTACCCATATCCCTTATGGATTAGCCAGATAAACAATCACCAACATTAAAGAATTTATGCACATATTAAAAACCTTTCAGTTTTACTTAGTAACCTGTGTAAACGGCAGTTCAAAATTACATTGTAAATTACTGGATTAAAATGTTAAAAAATCCACAATGGGCAACAACCAGCAACTTTCATTAGCTAAAGAGCCAGCTTTGTTCCACGATAGAGCAAATATACACGTTGTGAATATTGGGAGATCAGTGCTGAAATGTAATATCTATTTTTCAAGCAAGGTTTAGAGCAGTCTCACACCATTACTTTCAAGGGTTATGAGTCTATTACGTGTCCATTAGGGCACTTACCAAAGACAAAACAAGGAATTATTTCCACCATTCATTCCTGTAATGGATGAGAGTTCAACAAGAAGTTTCAGAGAATGAATAAGGAACCTGTGAAAGAAAAAAAAAGTTTTGATTTGAACATCTAGAAACTTTCAATTATTACCAATTTACACCTCAGTAAGTCTATACATTACAATGCAAAATTTAAGGTGCATTGTATAATAGAATATGTTCTTGTAGGATAGTGGCAGGTCAAAATATCTTCATATACCAGATTTCAAGACATTTCACCTTCTTCATGCTCATTAACATGGGTAGAGTGACCTTTTCTTTTTCAAACTGATCTATAAAACATTCAAAGAACTATTTTGTAACACACCAGTGGCAATTTCTGTGTAAATGGCAGTGGACTTATAAGGGAGCTTTTTATGGATGGATTCTGTGATGTTTGTATGGTTTGGCTGTGTTGGCTGTAGAATTCCAAAAAAATTCACTTTTTTTTCCTCTTTTGAATATGTAGAATGCTAGAACAAAATCAAAAACTCAATTTCATTCTCTTTCCTCTCATTTTCCAGCCCTGACACATTGGGATACCTTTATGTACTACTTACTTACTGTCAACAAGCTCCAGCCCTACTTACTGGGAATTCAGTAAGGTATCACTAAGTAAACAGCTGATTAGGGTAAGCAGTGATAGTTTATTACCAGATCTAGAACTCTCGAACTCTGTCTTAAAAGGATGAGAACCTGATGTATTCAGGGTCAAACCCTGCCTCTTGCTTCCCCTTTATGGGGGCCCTAGACACAAAAGACTTAGGGTATTTCTGCCATGTAGGTTATGGGGAGTTTGTACAGTTTGTCTCAATTTAACAATATTGGGGTCAGACTAATGGTCTATCTAGCCTAGTATCCTGTCTTCAAAGAGTGGCCAATGCTAGATGCTTCAAAGGGAATGAACAGACCAGGGCAACTATCAAGTGATATATCCCCTTTTGTCCAGTCCCAGCATCTGGCAGTTGGAGATTTAAGAACACCCAAATGAGTTGCATTAATAGACATTTATGTATCAATCATTCATGAAATTATCTAATTCTTTTTTTAACCCAGTTATAGTTTTGGAATTCACAACATCCCCTGGCAATGAGTTCCACAGGTTGACTGTGTGTTGTGTGAAGAAGTTAAAAAAGAAAGAAGGCTAGCCACTAGCAGAGGCTTGCAGGCTATGAAGCTCAGCTATAAAGTCTCTCTGCAGACTGTAAAGGTCAGCATCATAGAGGCTTCCTGCAGAGTAGGGTTTTAAGGTATGGTTTTGTGGGAATAATGGATACAGGATTTCTGTTATTCCCCACAGAGCAGTGGTTGGGGCTTAAGGGCTTCGGCAGCAATTGCAGAGAACATTCCTTTTCCCTGCAGTCCCTGAAGAATTCTCTGTACCATGCTTGGATACTCATGTAACCTGAACTCCCAGTGTATCTTGACTTTTGAGCGCTTTGCTGTTCAACTTAAATGTTCTAGTAAAATATTTTTGATGGGCTATTCAAATATTTATAAAGTGTTAAAGGGAAATGATCTACTGCTTGATGCCCAGCCTTGGACTCATCTCTTTAATTCTAAATTTATTTTATTCAGAATCGATCATTCTATTTCCAAGAAATAAAATACAAAAATCATCACAACACTGGGTGTCATCACAAAAAAAAACTTTCTATTTTACAGTTGCAGTTCATTAACAAATGCTCCCTTTATAACTGTACACATATCATGATTGATGCTAGTGCACAGAGAAGGAAATAACGAGTTGTCAAAATGCCTTTGGCTTGGTCACTGAACCTAGGATCTCTGGATCTAAATGTAAGACTGTCTACTATTTGAGCTAAAGGATCAGGTCTGCTGGCTTGAAGGTAGTAGTAATTCATAAACATCTTTTTGTGATACAGCCACTAGAGGAGGACAAAGATCCACACGAAGCTAAAATGGGTTACACCCAGATAATCAACTTGCTAGTGCAACACTAGAACTATAACAAAATAAAATGTTTCCCAAGCAAAGAAGGTTAAAAAAGAGAGAGATTGTCATGCTTCTAAGAAGTTGTTATAAAATTCAGTAAGCAAAATGCCTCTATTTGATATGATCCTCTAGTTATATACATGCTGAACATAGCTTTATCATAGGAATTATAGAATAAGAGGTCTGTAAGCTCATCTATGGAATCCATCTCCCATACTATGTCTAAATGTGTATGTAGTCCAGTTTTAAATGGCTCAAGAAAAGGCCTTGCAGCATTTCCCTAGAGATGCTTTTCAGTAATTAAATAGATATCACTCTCGGGCCTGGTCTACACTACGCATTTAAAGTGATTTTAACAGCGTTAAACCGATTTAATGCTGTACTCGTCCACACTACGAGGCCTTTTATATCGATAAAAAGGGCTCTTTAAATCGGTTTCTGTACTCCTCCCCAATGAGAGGAGTAGTGCTAAAATCGGTATTACCATATCAGATTAGGGTTAGTGTGGCCGCAAATCGACGGTATTGGCCTCCGGGCGGTATCCCACAGTGCACCACTGTGACTGCTCTGGACAGCAATCTGAACTCAGATGCAGTGGGCAGATAAACAGGAAAAGCCCCGCAAACTTTTGAATTTCATTTCCTGTTTGCCCAGCGTGGAGCTCTAATCAGCATGGGTGGCGCTGCAGTCCCAAATCCAAAAAGAGCTCCAGCATGGACCGTATGGGAGATACTGGATCTGATCGCTGTATGGGGAGACAAATCTGTTCTATCAGAGCTCCGTTACAGAAGATGAAATGCCAAAGCCTTTGAAAAAAATCTCCAGGCTACACAGTGCTGTGTGACAAGCATAACGGAAGCCAAAGAATCAAATGGATGCTCATGGAGGGAAGGAGGGGATACTGAGGACTCCATGTATCCCACAGTCCACAGCAATCTCCGAAAAATATTTACATTCTTGGCTGAGCTCCCAATGCCTGTAGGTTCAAACACATTGTCCGGCGTGGTTCAGGGTATAGCTCGACAATTTACTCCCTCCCCCCCACGTGAAAGGAAAGGGAAAGAAATCATTTCTTGACTTCTTTCAATGTCACCCTCTGTCTACTGAATGCTGCTGGTAGACGCAATGCTGCGGCAGTGAAGAGCAGTATCCACTCCTTTCCCCTACCCAGTGGCAGATGGTGCAGTAGGACTGCTAGCCTTCCTTGTCATCAGCCCGTGAGTGCTCCTGGCTGGCCTCAGGTGAGGCTGGCTGGGGTGCCTGGGTAAAAATAGGAATGATTCCCGGTCATTCCCAGTAGATGGTACAGAACAGCTGGTAACTGTCCTCATCATAGCAACTGGGGCCTGAGCTCCATCAGCCCCCTCCCTTTCCTGTGTAAAGAAAAGATTCTGTACTGCCTGGACTATCGTAGCAGCAGGATGCTGGGCTCCTCTCCCCCGCACCGCTTAATGTTCTGCCTGAACTGTCATAGCAGCGGGAGGCTGCCTCTCCCTCATTTTATCTCACTAACAAGTCACTGTTTTTTATTCCTGCATTCTTTATAACTTCATGACACAAATAGGGGGGACACTGCCATGGTAGCCCAGGAAGGTTGGTGAGGAGGGAAGCAACGGGTGGGGTTGTTGCAGGGCAACCCCCGTGAATGGCATGCAGCTCATCATTTCTGCGGGACCTGACATGAAGCAGCTGTGCTCTCCGATACACTGGTTCTCCAGTACACTTGCCCCATATTCTAGGCAGGACTGACTATTTTTAGATACCATAAAGGAGGGATTGACTCGGGGAGTCATTCCCATTTTTCCCTTTGCGCCCCCAGCCGACCTCAGCCAGGGGCACCCATGATAGCAGCAGACAGTACAGGACGACAGATAACCGTCATCTCATTGCCAATTTACAATGACAGCAGATGGTACAGAATGACTGATAACCGTCTCTGTTATCACGCAAAAGCAAGTGAACGCTGCTGTGTAGCGCTGCAGTATCGCCTCTGTCAGCGGCATCCAGTACACATACGGTGACAGTAAAAAAAAAAGCTGAACGGGCTCCATGGTTGCCGTGCTATGGCGTCTGCCAGGGCAATCCAGGGAAAAAGGGTGCGAAATGATTGTCTGCCGTTGCTTTCCCAGAGGAAGGAATGACTGACGACATTTACCCAGAACCACCCGTGACAATGATTTTTGCCCCATCAGGCACTGGGATCTCAACCCAGAATTCTAAGGGGCGGGGGAGACTGCGGGAACTATGGGATAGCTATGGAATAGCTACCCACAGGGCAACGCTCCGGAAATCGATGCTAGCCTAGGACCATGGACGCACACCGCCGAATTAATGTGCTTAGTGTGGCCACATGCACTCAACTTTATACATTCTGTTTTATAAAACCGGTTTATGTAAAATCGGAATAATCCCGTAGGGTAGACGTACCCTCAGTATCATGACTTTGGAGCATATTTATAAAGTCCCTCTGAGTAAAGAAACCTATCAGACTCAAACTAGATGCAGAGGAGGATAATTTTTCTCTCCTAACCGCTATATCACACGTCATTCTATTCATTATTGCTATAATTTCATCTCTCTAAATATGCTTGGGCTAGGTGTTTCACAGAATATAGAGCAAGACCCGGTCCCTGTCTGAAGGAGCTTACAATCTAAGTTTTATGCAGTGTGACAAATGAGGGTAACTAACAATGAGGGCAGGGGGACACTGGGGAAGGATGAGGATTATAATGATACACAAAAGCAGTTATTCAGTTTATGCATGTGCACGTCTTAGTGGTTGTTAATTTTACACATTAAAAAACAAAATTTAAGGCAGATGAAGAGATAAGTTAGAATTCTTCAGTGATATGAAATCTCATGCTACCTGCTATTACAGACTAATTGCTCACAATCAAAAAACTCTTATCTTCATAAAATTATTGGTGTTATTTTGGTTATTAGTGTTACTTAGGACTAGATTTTTTTCTTGCTAAATTAAACACACACCATATTAGACTCCAACATGAATAAAAAGTTTAATTATTTTTACAGGGAAAATCATTTAATTGTAATGTACTATCAATATTGTACAATGCATCAATGCTACCTTACACAGGCAATTTAAGTGTGCTTGCAAAATAATGGAAAACCATTTTAAGGGGTATACTGTAATTCTCGAGTGGAAATAAGCTGAGACATAAGAGTTGATCACTGTTTCACACTCTATATACTCTCTCATCATCCATAGTATCATATCTTTGATTTTAATCTGTAATTCCTTCACTCTGTTTCAGAACCTTCCATTACTGATCACTCTCCCATCAAATTCAACTTTGCTCTTGCTAAACCAATGCTTCCTTTTGTCTGATCTTCCTGTCATCCCCTAAAACAGATAGCCTCTTTGGTTCTTACTCTCAACTCAGTTCTCTTCACTGTTTCTTTCCATAAAAGTCATCACTGACTGCATTTATGAAAAGAGCATGAGACTTCCATCATTTCTTCAGCCCCCCTACTCTTACCCTTGTGTTATCACTGTTATGAAGCTATCCCATTTTCTCTTTCATTTTAAAAAAATCATCTTTTGAAAAATAACTAGCTGAGTTTCAAAATTTGTTAACTAAGACCATCCCGTCTCCAGCCTGCTTTTTTAAAGCAAGGTTGTAGATAAAGTATAACTGATATATGTGATATGGTTCATGTCCTTCATAGATGCTAGAGGAGACAGGGATGTGTTGCAGCAGGAGGATTAACAAATGCAGGAATTGAGTCTTCCTGGTTAGGGAGTTCTTTAGTTGCTGCATAAAGCACAGCTCTTTGTATGTCCTCATGCCACATGGTATCAGGAGTGAGTGAATCCCTTTTTCTAAAGAAGGTGCAAAGGAAAGAAAAGAGACACCGCACCCCACAAACTGCCAGAATTGTGAGTAAGTGGAGAAAGTGGAAAATCAGGGAGGAGGCCTGTGAAAGCTGCAGCAGGAAGTAGGCAAAGCCCTGTCTCAGCACAGCCGTGGAGCTCATAGCACAAATGACTGTTAGAGAAGTTTGATTCTGGCAACTTAAGCGATCGGCTATGCTGATTCGGAGATTTGAATGATTCCAGACAGCTTCTGATTTAGCAGAGAAAGCACAAGAATACCAGACAAATGTCCTGATATTTGCCATGGCTGCTGCTGCTGCTGATATCCTAATGTACCCTACCTCTCACTGATGAGGAAAGAAAGAATACTTCAAAATGAAACAGGCTTTTGATACCCATTTCAGAAGACAGTATATTGTATATGAAAGGACCAAATTTAATATGAGATGCCAGGAAGAAGGAGAAACAGATGAGACTTTTGTTAGTGTAGTTTATAGTCTTAATGAACATTGCAAATATGCAATGTTAAAAGAGCTAATAAGAAAAAAGATAGTTGTTGGTATAAGAGACATAAATTTATCAGCACAGCTTCAGTTAGATCCAGATCTCACACTAGCAAAAGCTATAGGTAACGTGAGAATGCAAGAAACCATAAAAAAAGCAATGTGACTTACAAGCTAGCAGCGTATGAAAGGCTGCTTCAGACAATATTGACACAGTAAAGAGAAAAGACACAAATGAGAAAGGAGCAGTCTGACCAAATTTACAAAATAAGAACAGTGCACTATTTGACTGGGAGTCCAACGAATATGAATGGGGGTAAACTTGGAGAAGTTCTGGAAGATGTAGCAAGATTTCGATATTCTATACCTTAGGGGAGTGTCCTGTAACCCCCATATTCCTCATTTTTATATAATTGTGATTTTGCATATAAAGCATGTCTTGTAAGGTATCAGGGGAAAACTTATGATCTGCTGAAAGACATTGTTCTATCTAAATCTGTGTATCATCAATGCATATGAAATTATAAGAACTGTCTTGTATGTTTTTCACTAAAATATGCTGTGGGTTTGGGAAGCACCCTGATACTAGCTCTACAGAGACAATGACAGGGGAGGTAACTGACACCTGGGTGGGTGCTGCTGAACAGACATTACCAGCCATTGTCCAAAAAGGGAGCTGCAATGTAACAACTCACCTGCATAAGGCCACACCAGGGGAATTGCTCAACCTTGCCTGGGGACTCAGCAATGCCCACCAGACATGCCTGGACTTGTGTTCTCTAAGCACATGGACAGAGGATGTAAAACAGAACACAGGAGGCCTATGTTTGGCTTTTCTTCTGCCCCCACCTATGCTGCAAGCATTAATAACACTCAGAAGACTCCAACAGAGGAGACTGGCCCAAGTTTCAAGGTGAAATCTGTGTACTGTGAACTGCAATATCCATTGATTTGAGAAAAACTGCTTAATCTAGATGTTGCCCAGTCTAATAGGGTTGATAGTTTAGACTGTGTCCTTATATTTTCTTTTCTTTTGGTAACTAACTCTGACTTTTTGCCTATCACTTAATATAACTTAAAATCTATCTTTTGTAGTCAATTAATTTGTTTTACTATTTATCTTTACCAGTGAGTTTTCCTGAAGTGTCTGGTAAATTTACTCAGGTTTGCAAAGGCTGGTATATATCCACTTTCCACTGATGAAGTGGTGAATCAATTAATAAATCTGCATGGCTCGTCTTGAGCAGTGCAACACAGTATATTCCTGAGGTACAAAGCTGGGAGAGGGAGAGATTTGGCTGGTGTCTTTCTCTGTATGATTCATGAGTGGCTCTGGGAGTATTCATGCAATCTAGCTGGGTGTGGGGCTGCACATGTGGTTGTGCTGAGTGATAACAGCACCTGACTGGAGAGAGTTAAGCAGTCCCATAGTCTCAGGCTCCACCCAGGGGTCCCATCACAAAGCTACCAAACCATAGCTGGCAACAATGTGTAGGAGATGCCACAAAATGAGACATTTTACAATACCATGCAGGTCACCAAGAGTAGTGGAAACAAAACAAGAGGTAGTGTTATCATCAGATGACAATAAGTCCATACTTCTAGGGAATATATCCTCAAAAGAGCAGACAATACCTTAATACACAAGCATACATTTAAAGTAAAAAAACTTAAATTAAAAATTGATACTGGGGAAGCAATCACTGAAATTCCCCCCCAAAATTATAATTGACCCCAGGATGGAGATCTGCAAAGACCAAATAAAATTTGATGTGGAGCTAGTAAGAATACATTGGGTGTTTGTGGCCAATTACTTAGAAAATTGGAGAAAGGAAGGAAAGTTCTTCAACAAATAATATACGCAATACAAGGACTGACAACTCCCTACTAGGATTGTGAGCATTACAAGGACTACCCCTAGTCCAGAAACTGGAATGCATTAATGGTAAAAAGCAAACTATACAAGATATCAGAGGGGTAGCCGTGTTAGTCTGGGTCTGTAAAAGCAGCAAAGAGTCCTGTGGCACCTTATAGACTAACAGACGTTTTGGAGCATGAGCTTTTGTGGGTGAATACCTGACAAAGTGGGTATTCACCCACGAAAGCTCATGCTCCAAAACGTCTGTTAGTCTATAAGGTGCCACAGGACTCTTTGCTGCTTATACAAGATATGTATCTATTCATCTTCACAGGGCTACAAAAGCTGTCAGGGAGTATAAAATAAAACGAGGATCATCAGCTATTTCCTCTGCTCTCACAGTCCTAGTGGTATCCCAATACCTTTGCTAGAGAAAGTCAAAGAAGAAGTAAAGAGAATGGAAGATATGGGAATTATTTTCAGAGAGAAGAATCCACTGACTGGTTTGCAGGCAGGGCCGGCTCTAGCAATTTCGCCGCCCCAAGCATGGCGGCACGCCGCAGGGCGCGCTCTGCCACTCGCCGGTCCCGCGGCTCCGGTGGACCTTCCACAGGCGTTTTTGCGGACGGTCAGCTGGTCCCGTGGTTCCGGTGGAGCTGCCGCAGGCGTGTCTGCAGGAGGTCCACCGGAGCAGTGGGAGCAGCGGACCGTCCGCAGCCATGCTTGCGGCAGCTCCACCGGAGCTGCCTGCTGCCCTCCCAGCAACCAGCAGAGCGCCTCCCGCGGCGTGCCACCCCAAGCACGTGCTTGGCGCACTGTGGCCTGGAGACGCCCTGTGTGCAGGGATATTGTAGTACCAAAGCCCAAAAACAAAACCTGAATTTGTGTAGATCTTACACAACTTAATAAAAACATGAAGAGAAAGACACATGCTCCTGCAGCTGACTATACATTAGCTCAGTTATCAGATGCCAAAGTCTTCTCAAAGTTAGATGATACAACAAGCTTTTGGCAAATCCACCTTACTAAAGAATCTACACAATTAACTATGTTCATCACTCTATTTGGAAGGTACTATTTCAGACATCCGCCTTTTGGACTATCCTCAGAACCAGACCATTTAAAAAAAATCTCTCAGATTGTGGCAGGTATACTTGGAATCCTTTGCCAAACAGATGATGTGTTGGTATATGGCAGAAATAAAAATGAACATGATGAGTGACTATATGTAGTTTTGAGACACTGCCAACAAGACAGCCTCACTGTATGAGAAAGGAGCAGATAAAATCTGTAGGACACATAATTAACAAAAAGGGAATTCAGCTAGGCTGAGATAAACTGAAGTCATTACTTGCCTAGCCTGAACCTCAAGAAATTTCTATGGAAAGACGATTCTGGGGCATGACTAATCATTTTGAGAAATTCTTAACAATTTAGCTTATCTAACAAAACTGTGAAGAAATCTCCTTACTGATCACAATATGTGGATCTGTGGTTGCCCACAATAAAATGCACTTAATAAAACAAAAGAATTACTGACATCTCAACCTGTTTTGGCACAATATTCAGTAAACTATCCAACAACAGTAGCAGCAGATGAACCTTCATATAGTTTAGGAGCAGTGCTCCCACCAAAGCATTCAGGAGACCAGAGATCTGTTGCATTCAGATCAAGAAGCCTCACAGAAGCCGAGCAACAGTATGCTCAAGTGGAAAAAGAAGGTCTGGCAGTCACTTGGGCATGTGAACAGCTCAGTGCATATCTCTTTAATTTGAATTTTAACATAGAAACAGATCACAAGTAATTAGTGGCATTATGCGATTCAAAACCACTGGTTGACTTTCCACATATGATTCAAAGATTTTGACTACAGCTAATGTGATTTTCTTTTCACAGTAAACACACAATAATGAAAGCACTCATAGCAGTTTTTTTGACTATCTAGAACCCCAGTTGAGCAGCCACCAATGGAAGAACAAAAGACTTTAGAGAAAGATATCAGAGTCTATACTGACCTTGTTCTGACAGCAGTTCCAGCATCTGTCAGCAAATCAGAGATGAACAACTAAACAGTGAGACTTTCCAGAAACTGACTCAACCCTCCAAGGAGGGGGAGGAACCGGACCTCAACGGACAGGGAGGAGAGCCCGAGGACCCCCCACCAGGACCAGCCGTCGAACCCAGGCTTAGCACTGACTTTTGCCAGGACCAAAGGGATGACCCCACCTTCAATCGAGCATATGAGCAGCTAGTGGCTGTTGATGTGACCCGGATCGATCATAGACTCATAGACTCCAGGACTGGAAGGGACCTCGAGAGGTCATCGAGTCCAGTCCCCTGCCCTCATGGCAGGACCAAATATTGTCTAGACCATCCCTAATAGACATTTATCTAACCTACTCTTAAATATCTCTAGAGATGGAGATTCCACAACTTCCCTAGGCAATCTATTCCAGTGTTTAACTATCCTGACAGTTAGGAACTTTTTCCTAATGTCCAATCTAAATCTCCCTTGCTGCAGTTTAAGCCCATTGCTTCTTGTTCTATCATTGGAGGCTAAGGTGAACAAGTTTTCTCCCTCCTCCTGATGACACCCTTTTAGATACCTGAAAACTGCTATCATGTCCCCTCTCAGTCTTCTCTTTTAAACTAAACAAACCCAATTCCTTCAGCCTTCCTTCATAGGTCATCTTCTCAAGACCTTTAATCATTCTTGTTGCTCTTCTCTGGACCCTCTCCAATTTCTCCACATCTTTCTTGAAATGCAGTGCCCAGAACTGGACACAATACTCCAGTTGAGGCCTAACCAGCGCAGAGTAAAGCGGAAGAATGACTTCTCATGTCTTGTTTACAACACACCTGTTAATGCATCCCAGAATCACATTTGCTTTTTTTGCAACAGTATCACACTGTTGACTCATATTAAGCTTGTGGTCCACTATGACCCCTAGATCTCTTTCTGCCATACTCCTTCCTAGACAGTCTCCTCCCATTCTGTATGTGTGAAACTGATTGTTCCTTCCTAAGTGGAGCACTGTGCATTTATCTTTATTGAACTTCATCCAGTTTACCTCAGACCATTTCTCCAATTTGTCCAGATTGTTTTGAATTTTGACCCTGTCCTCCAAAGCAGTTGCAATCCCTCCCAGTTTGGTATCGTCCGCAAACTTAATAAGCGTACTTTCTATGCCAACATCTAAATCGTTGATGAAGATATTGAACAGAGCCGGTCCCAAAACAGACCCCTGCGGAACCCCACTTGTTATACCTTTCCAGCAGGATTGGGAGCCATTAATAACTACTCTCTGAGTACGGTTATCCAGCCAGTTACGCACCCACTCCAGCACGGTGAAATTCACCCTGGACACATTATCATGTATTGTTACACAGGAGTAGGTACAGTGTTCAAGATTTAGTTTTCTGAAGATAAGGTATGATGGGACTACCTATGATGGTATGTGGCAAAAATCTCCAATGGCTGGAGGCAGAACACTAGATGGGGAGGGCTCTGAGTTACTACAGAGATTTCTTTCCCAGATATCTGCCTGGTGGGTCTTTCCCACATGCTCAGGATCTAACTGATTGCCATATTTGGGGTTGGGAAGGCATATCCCCCCAGGTCAGATTGGCAGAGACCCTGGTGGGGGTTCGAATTCCTCTGCAGCCTGGGGCACAGGTCATTTGCAGGTTTAAACTGGTGTAAATGGTGAATTCTCTTTAATTCAAAGTCTTTAAGCTATGATTTAAGAACCTCAGAGAGAGCTTAGGGGTCTATTGCAGGAGTCGGTCGGTGAGGTTCTGTGGTCTGCAATGTGCAGGAGGTCAGACTAGATGATAATGACAGTACCTTCTGATCTTAAGTCTATGAGATAATACTTAGCTGGAGTGGGAAAAGTTGTTCTCCATCAGATTTTTTATTAACACACTGCTAGATAGCTACCTCTAACTGCACCAACAGTGTTAGTGGTCACGTTGCTTGTAATGGCATGTCTTCTTTGGGGAAGATTACAGGCACACTGCAGACAAGAGGCAAACAATTGGCAAGAGTTCATACAATTTTCAAATTGCTAGCTTCACTCTGTCACATAATGCATTTTTCTTACACTAGAACATTTTTCATAACTCACATATCACTCTTATGGCATCACTCATTGCTTCTCACTGACCCATTCAAGATTGAAAACAGAAGTTACTCAGCTATTCGCACTGGTAAAATGCATTAAAAAACAAAACAAAACATCAACACCATTTTTTTCCACATAGATCATATGCTTTAATATTCTCTATTTTTCATGCAATCTATATTTATGAATAAGAGAGATTTTTTTTTCAACAGAGAAAAAAACATAAGCCATACCTTTTCAGCATGTTACAAGCAGCATGGTATTGATAGAAAGTTATCTCACTGTACAAGCCAGACATAGATGAGAAAAAAATTCTCTTAGCAAGATCAAAGAAAATAATTATGTCACTAGCAAGCTGTATTCTTTCATTTCACAGCGAGAAACCATGCACATTGCTACAAGAGCAAACTTACCAAATTCAATAGGTAAATAAATGAATAAATTCATTAAATAAATAAAAGAGAATATTTGTTTTTGCTAGGAAACAAGCTGTAGAGGGCTCAAGATACACTTATTTATTCATAGTGATCTTTGTTATAATTTATACTGGTGAAGTGCCTAGAGGCCCCAACTGATATCGGGCACCTAATAAGCATGTAATGAGAGACAGACTCTGCCTTGAAGAATTTACAGTTTAATTTAACAAGAAAGACAAAGTATGGGGAAAAGGGATTATTATTACCATTCCCATTTCATAAGTAAGTGAGGAATGGTAGCAGAAATTAAGTGATTTGACAAAAGTCACCCAGAAAGTCAGTGGCAGAGATGGGAACTGACCTCCAAATATTCTCATACCTAACTCATTGCCTTAACCAAACCACAATATCTGCCTCTCTATAGCCATCACTCACTAAAAGACCCAATTTGTTTTCACATTACAAAAGATGCAATAATTCTTAAATCAAAATTATTTTGTTTCATTTTAGCCTTATCATTTTTTAAATGTTCAAATAAATTTCACTAGGATTCATTTAGCTGACATTTGGCTTTCTGATTTCATTTAGTTCCTAAGAAAAAACCATGTAAGCTATTAGGAGTTATCAAGAACTTTAAAATAAAAAAGTTTGCCTAGACCACAAAATGGTAACAATAAACCAGGACACTACCTCGCTAGTGCTTTTATTATTTACATAAAAGCTAAATGAAGTTGCTGGATTTTGTTCTCGTCAGAATTGTGATATTTAACATTGTTCTCACCCCAAGAAATAAACAATAGTTTAAGGAAATGGGTGATAGTTGGTCTCAGTGCTACAATGCTGAGTCAATCATGCAGAACTAATTTCCTGGCTGTATCTGAATGCACATAAAGCTGCTTTTTAGCTGCTGCTGCTGACAATGAACTAGTGACTGGAAAAAGGAATCTCAAACACAGTCACATCTCCTGACTGTTAAAATCCTTTTCACAAAGCATGCCGATCTAATGTACTGTCCTATAAGCATTATACTTTTTTAAAAGGAGTGGTAGTGGGAAAAGTTTCACTATTTGTTACCTTTTGCAGTAGTTGCTAAGTAACCAAATGCTCTTTTAAGGGATCTTTCTTACTAATAATGTTACATTATTGACTTTTTTCTTTTAGTGACTTGCTGTATGTTTAAGATGAAATAGCATTATGCAATGCATAATTAGAGACTTAGCTTTACTCTGGTGAAAAGTGTCATGGATATCTGAAGGTGTTTTGTCAGTGGAGGACAACCAATTAGCAGAAGTTTCTTAAGGAAGTTTTTTGTATTAGGGATGTTGTATTTGAATTTGACTAATAAAGCCATGCAGTATTTTAGGACCAAAAGGACAAACAGAGCTAAGCTGGCTTTATAAAATCATATTCCTTTTGCACCTTTGAATCATATAATTTATGAGGATAAACCCTTTTCAGGGAATGTGAAACTTTAAAAAAATGGTTAACTGACATTTTTTATTTCATAAATAAAATCAGTTTGATTAAATGGTTTCTCAGTACATAATAGAAAATAAGCTAGGTTAGTCAGAAGAAAAATGTTACTGCAGGGCTTTAGTTCTATACATATATTAATCCAGACGTTTAGGAGCACAGGAGTTGACGCAAAGCAGCAAGAGTCCTTCTAACATCATATAGATCTAAGGTTATCTCTGAAATAAACCTTAATAGTTGGTAGTAGAGAAAGGCAAGAAGAAAGAGCTCCCAGATCCAAGCGTGCAATATCATAGCCTCTACTGGGATGCAAATAAAGTTATAGGCACATGATCTTCAGGGTGGAAGAGAAGGTTTTACTGTCTTCTAGTAAACTGTGGTTACAAAAATATCTCTTAAAAGGTAGGCATGCAGAGTAAATTTATTCAATAATTGTTACTTCAAACTCTACATGTACAGTTCATCTCTTTTGTTTCCATATACACAGAACCAAACATGCACTCTTTTAGATTAAGGAAAATAATAATAAAACATAAAAGAAAAGTATCCCGGGCTGCATCTGCACTTACAAATGTGATGCCATTTTTTCAGCACTGCTGTTAGCAACACTGTAAGTGATAGTGTATTCTGTGATAGAACGGAATTTTCATAACATGGTGGTCAAAATGCCCAGGCGCTATCTACAAGGGGCCTCATGCTGTTTCTACTGAAAAACAAGGACTAACTTTGCTACCGTAGTTGCAGCCTAAGAGTGAGCCCAGGATTTGTGTCTTTTCTTTTATGGCTGCAGCAACTCTGAAAATAAAATGGCAACTGAACTCTTCATAGAGTGCTTAGACAGTACTGTAAAAAACAATAAAATAGGTAGGGAAAAGTCTGAGTTATTTAAAGGTGCAGTTCACAGAATAAAAGGTCTCCTAGTTTCATAGTTCCATACATAACAGTATTATGCAAAGTTATAACACTCAGTTATAGATAAAGTGAATAATATGATGGGAGGGATGGGAATAGGCGTGAAGATTGTAATGGTGCCCAGTAATACTGTGCACAGATTTATTAGCCATTGTAGCCTTTACCACCTGAAATAACATTAGAAAGAATTCCTAAGAAAAGGCTGTAATTTTCAAAAAAAATTTTATTTAATTTTAAAACCAGCAGACTTACTGGGAAAACAACATTTTCGTTTGTCAATATCAGCCGCGGAAAGATACAAATGTTCCCCAATGCTGCCTCTGTTTTTTGCAGAAACAGACATTGGATCACCCAAAATTCTTACTGATATAGCTCCATAAATATAAAAGGGCCTGTGAAAATGGAATGTGTGAGTTAGAGTGGGGGAGTGTTTTGAAGTAAATATAACAGAATAAACAAAAGGAGAAACATGCTGTTTTGAAAAGAGGAAGGAAAAATGGTGGTGTTTATACCACAGACCTGAGCAGGGGGTGAAGCAAATTCACCCCATCCTGCATCACCCCCGGAGGAACATCAAAGGGATTGCAGTCTTTGAACAATCTAGATGGGTCAGTGCATAGGGAGACCATGGCAATTTTCTGCTTTCTCCTTGACCCTTTTTTGTTAGCTTCCTCTCTGGGGAGAACAATAGTGAATTCCCCTGGGCACAGGGAGCATAGGGACTGCTGTCATTAAATGCCCTAGTGCAGCTATGCAAGGGATCTAGTGTGTCTCTGTACCCCTGTGTCATGGTACAATTCCCCACTCTGAACCTTAGCGTCCAAAAGATGGGGTACCAGCATGAATTCCTCTAAGCTCAATTCCAGCTTAGAACCTGTAGCGCTGCCACCAACCAGGAATTCCAGTGCCTGGTACACTCTGGTCCCCCCAAAACCTTGCCCGGGGACCCCCAAGACCCAGACCCTCTGGATCTTAACACAAGGAAAGTAAACCCTTTCCCTCACCGTTGCCTCTCCCAGACTTCCCCTCCTGGGTTACCCTGGAAGATCACTGTGTGATTCAAACTCCTTGAATCTTAAAACAGAGAGGACAATTCACCTTCCTCCCTCCTTCTCTTTCCTCCTCCCAGACTCTTCCTGAGAGAAAGTAATCCTGGCACAGAGAGAAATCAGCCTCTCTCTCCCCCTTCCCTCCTTTCTCTCCACCAGTTCCCTGGTGGTTCCAGACCCAGTCCCCTGGGGTCTCACCAGAATAAAAAAACAATCAGGTTCTTAAACAAGAAAAGTTTTTAATTAAAGAAAGAAAAACAGTAAAAATTATCTTTGTAAATTTAAAATGGAATAGGTACAGGGTCTTTCAGCTGTAGACACTGGGAACACCCTCCCAGCTTAAGTATACAAGTACAAATTAAAATCTTTTCAGCAAAATACCAATTTGAACTCCTTCCAACCAAATACACATTTGCAAGTAAAGAAAACAACCATAAGCCTAACTCGCTTTATCTGCCTAGTACTCACTATTTTGAATCCATAAGAACCCGTATCAGGGAGATTGGAGAGAAACCTGGTTGCACATCTGGTCCCTCTGAGCCCCCAGAGTGAACAACAACCAAAACTAACAGCACCCACAAAAACTTCCCTCCCTCAAGATTTGAAAGTATCCTGTCGTTTGATTGGTCCTCTGGTCAGGTGACAGCCAGGCTCACTGTTCTTGTTAACCCTTTCCAGGCAAAAGAGATATGAAGCACTTCTGTGCTATTAACTTTTTTAATCTGTTTATGACACCCTGTATGGCCTTGCAAGAACCTCTCATAGTTTAATCCTAAAGGCCAGATTCTACAGTCTGCAATGACCACTTTGCACTGCCTGTGACTGGTGGCTTGGGATCAGGGAGCCGTAAACAGCTCCCTGATGGCCTACTTTCTTACAAGAGCTGCTTGGTTTTGGTTGAAAACACAGTCATGGTAGTGCTTTCAGGTTTTCAAAATGGGTACAGGAGCAAGAAGGATTAGTTGCTAACAACCGTTGTGCCAATGGTGGTATGATAACCCTATAAATATATTTTTCCTATTAGACTTTCAAACACATTCCTCAGATTGGTAACAGTTCAATTTTTTCAAAGTTTTACAAATTAAAAAAAAGTTAAAATAATGTATATAATAATGTAAGGGTCCTTGAACTTATCTGCCTGTGTTCTAAATATATATTTTTCTCTAACAGATATTACCCCTTTTTCATTTTTATTACTTTATGATGTTTTTATAAAGCTTTTACAGACAATGGTGCATTCTGTTGGAACAAAGGGTTTGACAATTGCCAGTTTGTTACATGTGCTTACACAGCTGTACATACTACAGGTATTCCTGAACGAGCTGTTGGTATTTGATGGTTCTAGTTTAGTAATGATTATGTTTACCAAGAAGTGTGACTGATACAGTGAGCATGTACAGGCTTTTGATATACATTGGTGGCTGATTGGATTTCCTTCTGTTGAATAGTGGGAAATTAGGCTAGTGGGATTGATGATTTTAAGGAAACCTGCTTATTAAATGAAGCAGGATTGTTCCTCACTAGACTGTTGTGAGGGGACTGTAGATCAATGGAACTGGAGTCAGAGGGCCCATATTCCCTGGAGAAACTGTTACTAATGGCACATGTATGGAAAAGGGAGCAGTTAGAGTTGGGATGGAAGCAACTCAGACACATGAACACAGCAGTCCGCAGGGTTTAATGATGTTCCGCTTGTTCAGCTTAACCTGCATTCAGCTTCACTGTTTGCTAATTAAACAGGGTCACCTCCGGAGATGGAAGAGTGGCTTGGACAACTCTATGATGCCATAACACACCTGGACCCTGTAGATGCCCAGATGTGCAATGGTAAGCAGAGAAAACTAAGTAGGCCAGGAAGAAGCACATTATTGCTATCTGACCCAGTGGAGAATCCCCAGAACAATAATACAGCCACAAACCTCATTAACATTTCCTGTTGAGTCCCACGTGTGCCTCCAGTCAAGGCAAGTTCTTGGTACCACAGCTCCAGCGTCAGGTCCATATAGCATTTACATTATTTAATATATGTTGTGTGATAATGTAAAAAGGAGACCTGCTGTAAAGTATACATGCAAGAAAAAGAAGGAATATCAGGATCTTAGATGGAAATGTCCTCACTTTCTTGTTTTTAAGGTCTGAGCCTTAATATATTTGTATTGATGAAGCCTGGGGATGGGATTCCCTTCACTGTGTTATTTTAGACAAACAATTCCAAGTGAAAACTGCTATATAGTTGCACATAAAGTCCCAATCCCATCCTTTTCTGCATTCCTTCCCAGATATGAATTATATCATAAATTAATGCAGTAAGAAGTGGGAAGGAGTCCAGTGAGAACTACAGGACTAGTGTTTGTAGTGTGATACATTAAAATATGTGATCTATGGATTTTTTTCTTTGTGGAGGTTTGTGATCATAAGAACTCCTCAATGCCAACTGCTTTCAGACTTGACCAGCTCATTACACCCCACACTCCTTCAGAGATGGCTTACTTGGCAATTTCTGTGAGGGTCCAGTGATAGGATCTGGATACTACAGAGGGAATGCTTTGAGGTATCAGGAGTTGGTGTGTGCCTATTAGTAACCTGGACTGAGGAAGCAAGGTCTGCAGAGGTCTGGATGGTACCGTTTGTGTGGTCAGAGGCTGTTGGTTTCAGGGAGCTGAGCAATAGCAAGCACAAGCAAGACTGCTGCACACTAAGAATAGGCAATGGTGGTGTGTCTCAGAACCCGTGGTACCCATGGGGACTGTCACAGAGATCTTCTACAAACTTTTTTATGATTTGATTATGAGTTCTGACAAGATCACAGACCTTAGGAGTCAGTTGCAGTTATCACAGAGAATCAACAAACCCAAAACACTAGGTTGTCGTGTTATATCTATTTGTGAAGTAACTAACTACTTCCCCTTGAAACATAATTTAGGCCCTGATCCTGCAATCGATAGCATGTGGACAGGCAGCTTCATTGTACCCTAGTGACTTTAATGGCTCTCTGCAGGTGCAGTACTCTGCATTCTATCAATTACAGAGTAGGATGTAATACTTCTGCGTCTACAACAGGGTATTGAGGACATATTACATCTGTAATGAACAAGATGGAAATTCATCTTGATTCCTCATCTAGAAAAATCCACTTAAACTAGAAGAAATCTAAAGATTCTATCGAGCTTGGGACTTTTATTTTGGTTACAAACACTTAATGAATATACACTAGGATGTATGAACTAAGTATTGTTGTGGCTGAGAACTCTATACATTTTACTTTTTTTATTGTATATGTTAACTATCATCATATGTTTTGAGCAGCAGGGTTTCCAGCACTAATGTTTTTACTTAGTGAATATTTACTTTGCGTTTTTTATGTATATCCTTATGATTCAATGCCTTCAATCACTATATATTCTCTCTGGAGCTTCTTTTCCTGCTTTATATCAAATTGGCCATTTTTCTGTTGTTATCTGCATTTTGTGCTGATTCTGTAACAGAAAAAATATCTTTAAAAGGGTGGGAGGCAGGTAATGGAGACTGATCATCTTGTGGCCTGATTCTTTAGAGGGTTTAGAAACTTGCTGTGTATTTATGAGCTTGTTGAAAAACTGCCTGGATTAAGTCACCGCAACCTCTTCACCTCCCTCTTGTCCCCCACACTGTAACATCTTTCTGAATCAGTAGCATCAATAAGAATGATCAGATCAGTGCAGCTCTGAACATTACAAGATGCGCACTCCGGCAAACATGAGATGCATGAGCGCTTGATGCATATTAGGAGATCTGTCACTATGAAGAATCAAAGGCGACACAGCTAAATAGACCAGGGAATTCAAATGTTAATTTACTTCCCAATAAGATGTTTTCAAAATTGCCATGATTAATTTTTTTATGAAGGATTAGCTGAATGAAAAGTAAGCCATTTTAAAAGCAAAACTGTTGATTGATCGCAGTGCAAATAAATATATATACAAAAATTAAAAAATAAGAAAGGGATACTGTTAAAAATACAGAAACATGATCATTTTTCACAGCCCACCTGATTTTGCTGGAACTTTCAAGAACAACAGAAAAAGAAATTACTTTGGGTCTGGGATTGAGCATGAGGAATCCCGAAATGAAATAGGGTTAGAATGGAATTGCTTCCCCTCATTACAGCTGCTCTGAGTCCTCCACTGAGAGAGGCTGAGGGAGAGTGAATGCTTCAAATTATGGTCTTACAGAGTTATAGTAAGTTCAGGGCATGGTACAAAGTGCATTTACTTAAATAGGCCTTTGCCTTAAGGGTGATAAGGTGTATTTTTGTTTATTTATGGGTTTATTCTCTTAACCCGAAAGGTGAAAATATAACATAGAAAGCTATCTTTGTCATTTGCACGTAACCCAATCAGTGTATGATAGAAGAAAATAACTGATTGTCCTTGTTCTATCACTTAATTTATTTCAAAATAGGCATTTGTAAATGATCTATGCAATTTTATATTTTGGTTTTCTAATTTATGTTGCATTTCGGATTAATATGTTGACTTTAAAATTAGTCATGAGAAGGTGCAAAGCACTGGAAAAAGATGGGGGTTTGAATGTAATAGACTTTACATGAAACTCTAACATGGATTAGATGAATGATGGAATTATGCTAATACTATTAAGGGGGTTTAGTGATCAAACACTCAGTAGATCCATGCTGACAATAAGGCTAACACCTGAGGTACAGTTAGGAGAGGGTTAGAGCCTCTCAGAGTATGTCTACACTGTAATAAAACATTTGTGGCTGACCTGTGTCAGCTGACTCTGGCTTGTGGGATGCAGGGCTATAAAATTGCAGTGTAGATGATGGGCTTGATCTGGAGCTCAGGCTCTGGGACCCTCCCCCCTCATATGATACACATCTTGAAGACCTCAAGTTACTGTACAAGGTAAATTACATCTCCTTCTTCTTCGAGCGATGGTCTCTATGGGTACTCCAGTCAGGTGATTCCCAACCAGTAACTATTGCAGGGAGAGGATCAGGAGTTCTTTTTGGAGTAGACTGCAATGCAGCCAATCCCACCAAGGGATCCTGTCTAGAAACATGCACTAGAAAATAAGGTTTAGTAAACGTATGAATTGATGCCCACATAGCTGCCTTTCAAATATCCACTATGGGCATGGTGAGCCAACCAAGCTTGAGAGGCAAGCTGTATGCTTGTCAAATGTGCTTTAATATTAACATATGATTCTACTTTTAAAAGCTCATAAAATGCCTTGATGCATCCTACTATCCAATTGAACAATCTCTGTGAAGAGATTGGAGAGCCTTTCATATTTTTTGCTATTGCAATTCAAAATCTTTGGGACTTCCTAAAGGATTTGGTTCTCTCCTACCATCTGATGTATGTACTGCAGCCTCTCTTGCATTAGCTTGAGGCTTGAGGGAAAATACTGAGAGATGGATTTCATGATTAATATGAAATGCCATGACTATTTTGGAAATAAATTTGGGATGTAGATGATGCAACACCTTATCTTGATGGAATATCACATAAACGGGCATCAATAAGTGCCCCCACAGTTCTTCCAACCTCCTAGCTGCCATTGTTGTCACCCCAAAAAGGAGACCTTCATGGACAAATGCTGTAAATAACAGTTGGCTAAAGTTTCAGATGCGCGCTTCATTAGGACTGGTGAGACATTCAGTTCCCATGTCTGTGGAGGATCTTTTTTTTTTACCGGAGACTAAAGATCCACAATGACTTTTAGGTATCTGGATGTAAGTAGATTTGCAAATACAGGACAACCCTCTACTAGAAGATGAAAAGCAGTAATTGCTGTTATGTGGACTCAATGAATTTATTGATAAGCCAGGCTTTTTTAGCCCCAGTAGTAGTCTAATGTATGGTAATGGAGAAAGAGGCAGATAGATGACAGACCTGGGTAGAGTAGAGGAAGACGAATATAGAGAGTGTTTTCATAGTAATAACCTTAAATGTTCAGGGCTAAATAATAAAAAAAAATAATAGTAATCAGATCTTTCCACTGACTGAACTGAAGGCAGCCTTCTTGGCCACTAGGACTGCCTTTTTGCTTTGTTCCCACACTGGGGTCTGAAACATAGCTTAGAAAAGCTGCACGTGTTTATTATAAAGCACCAATATGTTTTTAACATTCATAGGTGCTTTGCAATGTATTTTTAGGTGTGCTCTTGCTTTTGAGTATTCTTAAGAGCTCTCATGTGCCATTATGGGATTTCTAATAACTGCTCACCTGTGGGTTGGGATATCTAGCATCATCCAAATGGCTCACAAGAGCACTTTATCATACCTAAAAGAGTCAGGTAAGAAAGAGACTTATAAACAGAACAAACAATGCATCAAAAAATTAAAACTAAATGCAAATGCTGTTTCACTTTAAACAAACAATTAGCATTATTTACACTGACCCTTTGCCTAATGGAATAATGAAACATGGAATTATAAAATGTATGACTTATGAATGAATCCCAAAGGTTGTTACATAAATGACTTTATCTTGGTTTCCATATACCTCAGTCATGCTTAATTGTCCAATGCATATCGCATATCTCATCCTGAATTCTCTCGATACCTCTTAATAGAATGTAGCACTTTCTGACATAAAAACCAGGAACAATATAACATGCTCACAAATGATTTACTAATTGGAATTTTGTATATATGAAATTGTATATTTGCTAATAAAAATGTCACATACAAAGGACAATTTAATGCCCTGATCTGCCCATACCATTTCTGTTAACATCAGTGGGAGCTGTTATGTGGAGCGGGTCATGCTACAGCCCTACCAGAAGACAGTAAAACATATGGGGGAAAATAATTGAGACAATAAAATAAAACAGCATTTGTCTTTAGAATATAAAAACATTGACTCCAATGTCTACTATCACAGGTGATATATTACTTATGTTCTTTTGCCAGTTTCAAGAACTGTTCATTTGTGGACTGCAGTATTCTGGATCACCCCAATAAGAAGACTACTAAGGAAACAGGCAGGGGAGTCCTTAACCCTTAGATACCAAGGAATTATGTGCCTTGGAACTCCTTTAAACAGATAGCCAAGACAGCGTTCTTTTTTTCAGATAATTTTTCTGATCTTTTTGAGTAGCTTTCCTAATCTAAATGTCAGAAAAGTGGGAGTGCTATTTCTGATCACCATAGTTAATTTTGACAGTTATTGCCATTTCTGTCCCAAAGTTTGATTTCAATAGTGTCTTTGCACTGGTTGTTTTGCCATTAGGTGCTATTGAAAGAGAATGGTTATCTAACAAGGATGGTCATCAATCTCTGTCAGATTTATTATAAGCAAATACATTTACAAGTTCCATCTTAAATCTGGGTCAACTAATGAGATTCCTGACTTATTTTCCATAAGCCAGTTATTACATTATGCAGGCAAAATGACATAACATACAATACTTCAATTTCATCAGTTTCATCAAAACTGCGCTGCTTAAAACTTGATATATTTAATTTTTATCTATTAGTGTGGTGTATGCAGAATATTTTAATAAAATACCTCATTAAAAACTTGAAATTCTAATATTCCTGTTGAAGGCAAAGTAAATTTCCCATAAAATGAAATTTCTCCCTCCCCAAATTATTTCAGAAATATCAAAACAACATTATCAAAGTGCTTTGTTCTGATAAGGTCAGAAATCTTCATTTCAAATTTTAGATTTTATATTTTAATATGACTCAAAAGTTTTGAAAGTATACTTCATTTGCATTAGAGCTAGTGAAATGGATCTTCTTAATTGAACAGCACAAACAATTGCTAGCGCCCAGTTGCAGTGAATTCTATACACATAATCATCAAGAATAATTTAAATGTGTAGAGCACAAAATATACAGCAATAATGACCTGAACTTGTTAGCCCTAAATCAACATTTGAAAAAACAAAACTGGAGATTTTTCCTTACATTTGTAAATAGTGGGCTCAGTGATTGGAAATCATAGCTCTTAGCTATCTTTCTCTTCTGCTGATCATGGGCTAATTTATCCCTTGATGTAACTTGGAGCCTATGGGCTATTTTAAATTATGTTAGCTGTAGTAGTCTCATTGGGACCCCTGTGCCAGCTACAGCAGAGGTCCATGCATCCTGCCTACTCTCAATTTTATCCTAATCTTGATCTCACTCCCTCACTATGCAGCCCTAGGATTGCTTTCAGTCCAGAGTAATCATTGGCTGCTTTGTGCAGGTGAGGTTATGCAAAGGAGCCAGATCAGGAGCCAAGGATTAAGCCTTATATGTTTGTTTCAATTATATTTCAGGCTCCATTTTTCTGTTGTATGTTTTCTGCTCTTTCTGTGTTTTGCATGAGAAATGACATATATAGAATAGTATAAAAAAAACAAAGGATGCAATGAAGTCAGAGGATATCCATCTGATGATTTTGATGTCCTGGTTTCTGTTCATAATTTAGGTGAAGTCTTGGATAAAATATTTTAATGGATGTTGTATTTTTTTAAATAGTCTTATGTTTGAAACACTGAAGTGCACCTTGATCTGCAGGGATGATATTTGCCGCCTTGGCCTACTTCTTGCACAGTATACCACCAGATGTCAATATTAAACACTTAATGGTATATTATCTTTTTTATGGGCCATATTCTTTCCTCCGGTTGAAGTGGGGAAGATTAAAGAAGTAGAAAAGCTTCTTTTTGGCCAAAATTCTGTCAAGTCAACATGAAAAAAGAGTGCAGAATTACACATCTTCCCCATTATTATAGCCCTATCATTCTACAATGGATGAGCTGTGTCAAACAAGGTTCGGTCCCTATGGGCTTATAAATAGGGAAATAAAAGATGCTACATGACAGATGAAAGAAATAGCAGGTAGTAGTCTTTGTGGATGGAAGCGTTTTACTGACAGGGAGAGGTTTTGAAGGAAGTGAGTAAAAGGACACAGGAAGTGAGGTGAGGAACAAAGGAACTAAGGGAGTAATCAAGAAATAGGCTTGAGTGGAATAAGACTTGGAACCAGACTTCTAGAAGCGCTCTGAAGTTCAAGGCTACCTGACAGTAAATCACATCAAGAGGAAGGAAAAAAAAAACACTAAAAACATTAATTAAATTGTTTTCAGTTAATTAGGTTGTCTTGAATTCTAATCTGTTCACTGGGAACAAAGGATTTCTTTCAGTAAAAATGATAGCCAGCTTCTGCTGTGAGAAATCTGGTTGTCCTGTAACTGAACTGGGCCCTAAATTTGCAGCTTGACAAAGAAGAGGCAAGTGTTTTATTCTGGTGTCTGATTCCTTTGGCAGTGATGCTTTCCAATCATGCAGTTTAGCACAATGCACCACTTAAGGAAGAATGTCAAAAATATCTTATGGCTGGGTTGAGGGCTATAAAATGTAATATTTTTTGCTAATCATATCTAGGCAATGCTATGTTTAATGTTGGTGAAACCAGTCTAAGATTGCACAGGAATGACAGTGCTAAGAACCCCCAACATCAGTGAATAAAGGGGACAACCCTGGAGTCCTGATGTAAAGCAATATTTAGGGTAACCTCTCATCAAGCAATAATAGAAGAAAATCAGAGGGAAAAGGAATGCCAAAAATGTTTATTTGCTTTGTCCTTATCATCCTGCTCCTATCCAACCTGGCAAGCAGGAACTGGAAGTTGCCAAACATGTTTTGTTTTTATCCACTGGCAATGCTGCATGTTACATCAAATCTCATAAATATGCATTACAATTTCATTAAGATTTTCCAATCCATCAGACCTCACATACAGACATCTCTTACACTAGCAGTGTCTTTGTGAACATATTGGATACTGCTGCTAAACACTCCAGTAGAAACTAAAAGGTACTCAGCACGCTCTGTAAACAGGTGATACTGAAATAACAGGAGTATCCAAATGAATGACGTGAGAGCATATTGTCTTCACATCCAACAGTCTTGTAATGGAGCCAGAGCTCTTACACAACAATATCTACTTCCTCTAGAGCTGGGGACAAGCACCATCACAAACAAACATACTTTGGTTTTCACTTTCCATTCCCTTAGCACCTTTCTAGCCCTATCCACATGCAACCCAACTAGAGAGGAAGGGAAAGCAATTATAGTCTGTCCAAGTATATTAAGATTCAACTTCTAGTTACTGTAGATGATATAAATTCAGTTATTATTAAGCAATATCTGGCACTGTTCTGTGGCTAAAGCCTCAACTGAGTGCAAATTTAAATCATGGAACTGAATCATTTCAGTTAAACCCCAGAGCCAATCACTAACATTTAACAGGAAAAAAAAAAAGATGCAACGATTTTTTAGACATTGTTAGGTATAGGGAGGCCCACTGTATCACACTACAATTGAATTTGACTGCCACTGAAATTCTGAGCTACATTTCCAAAAATATTAGTGTGTGAACAGTTGTCCATTGTGTGCCTCACTGAGTGTGCAATTCCACATGTTCCATAGCATGTTCCGGAGGTTATTGATTGGTTATTATTTGTATTACAGAAGTGCCTAAGAAGTGTAAAATATTGTATAAACGTAAGACACAGTGATGATTCCTCCCATTGGTCCTAGCCATGAAAGCTATTTTCGTAAATAAGAACAGGATTCTTAGGAAAGTGTGGTCATCTATTGAAACATACAGTGTAGCAGATGCCAGCCTTAAAATCAGAGATTGGCTCAAACCAAAACTTCCAGATCCAAATATCCACAAATGTTAAAGGCTTTCAAAATCACAACTCAGTATTAATATATAGCAATATAGCTATCTCATAGAACTGGAAGGGACCCCAAAAGGTCATCACATCCAGCCCCCTGCCTTCACTAGCAGGACTAAGTACTGATTTTACCCCAGATCCCTGGGTGGCCCCCTCAAGGATTGAACTCACAATCCTGGGTTTAGCAGGCCAATACTCAAACCACCAAGCTATAGCTTTTTAACAGGCTAGAGCAAATTGTCAAATGTTGAGGACGTTTGAAATCTGAATCTTAATTTTCTATTTTGTTCAATATGTAACAGGGTGCTGGCCAGGAGGTCCTGAGCCAGGCCCCTGTTAGTCCAGCTCCAGTTAAGGAGTATTAATTGAGGCTGGCTGGGTATGCCACGTCTAATTGGTGAAACAGAAGCACCTGTGGACCTTATTAACCAGGGGCTATATAAAGCTGGCAGGAAGTGCCAGGCTGGGCTACAGGGTGTGCATCCCTGTTAGTTGGAGAAGCTGGCTTTCCCCCAGGTTGCTGGTTTGTAATGGTCTGTAAACAGAAGGTGGTGGGAGCTGACACTGTTAATAAAAGAAGCCCTGGTGATTGCACTTGGAGAAGATCTCTGACTGATTTATGCAAGTGCAAGGGAAGGCCTCATTACAAATCACACAGGAAAACATAGACTGTAAATTGTTCAGGGCAGGAATTATGATTACCAAAACCAGACAAAGGGTACAACATATAATTAGGGGTATAACAAAGGGTATAACATATAATAAAATTCCTTTTAAATAATGTATTTGTATGCATTTATTTATTATCTGACCACGAGAATGCCATGGTAACTAACTGATGTAAAGGCTAATGAGTTGGAGGTAAAAGGCCTAGCAGGGCTGGCACTTCCATTTAGGCGACCTAGGCAATCGCCAGGGGTGGCATTTTGCTGGGGGGGCGGCAGGCGGCTCCGGTTGACTTGCCGCAGGCATTCCTGTGGAAGGTCTGCTGGTCCCGCGGCTCCAGTGGACCTCCCGCAGGCATGCTTGCGGCAGCTCCACCGGAGCCGCAGGACCAGCGCGTGGGGTGGCGAAATGGCCGTGCGCCTAGGGCGCCAAAAACACTGGCGCTGGTCCTGAGGCCTAGTAACCTATGGGAGAAGGGAACCCCAACGTTGAGAGGGTGAGGAAATACAGATAAGGAAAAGGGACTCAATATGCATCAGTGTAACACATTATAAAAGCTGTTTCCCAGCCTGCATGTCTTGGAAGATGCCAGGATGATGTCCACTGATGATGATGAGGATCATGACTAACACTTTGGGTTTTTCTGCAAGAGTGGATGTGAGTATATGAGTGCTCAAACACAGGATGTTTTGACCATCTTATATTATCAATATACTTTACTGCACTGGAGTGTTTGCGAGCTTGCTAACTGTACTCAAATATATTACAAGGAGAGAACTCCTTTCCTCAATGTAATTGTCTATTTTGTAGCCAATTATTTTATTGTTCATTCATTGTGTGTTATGATTAATGTGTTATATTACATATGTTATAAATTTGTAGGATTATAGAAGTCTAAGACTGATCAGTATTTGGAAGAATCATGTATTAGACGTGAGTAAGGCAAACTGAAATGCAAGAACATGTAGGATGAGGCCTGCAAGAGCTTAGCTTCACTATTTTAGGCCTTGGAGACAAGAAATGGTAACATAAGTGACTGGAAAACAAGCTGATGCTGTAAGATTATGGGAAAAGAGGTATCAACTGGTAATATTGCGCAAAATTACCCAGAAGATTAATATTAGCTTATAAAAATATTGTAAACGTGCATCTCTCTCAGACATGTGTCTTAACCACAGGATACAGGTTGTGCATCAATGCTAAAGAGAATAAAAGGAATTTATATAGACTATAGAAAACTGCAGTCCTTTAAGTTTCCAGGGGACACAGACCAATAAGGGAAAAGAGGTTTGATGCTTTTATGGACATGCACAGAATGTAGGTATAGACAGAATCACATTATAAAAAGCGGATGCCCAGAATGGAAAAATTGAGCTCCCTATGAGAGACTCCAGCAGGAACTATTCCTCTACTGATGATCAAGTCATGAGAGACCAATCAGACCCTAACACTGTTGTTAAGGATGTGAATAAACTATATTTGTAACTTGTGCATGGATCTGTATAGGATTTCTACATGCTTGCATAATCATAATTTTAATTGTAACTTTAATAAAACTAGTAATACAGACTAGACCTTGTACTTGTGAATGTATGTGTGGTCACTACCTTTGGTCTGTATGTATTCCTAGAGACTCTAAATCTGAAGCAAGTAGCACTCTGTTAAGCTTCAAACAGTAGCCGCCAGAGCTGAACCCATAGTGGTGTATTACAAAATTCACTTTAAAGAAAATAAGAGGCTATACCTTTATACACACTGGAGTCCACATAATAACTTTAATATTTCTGGGTCTGGTCATGAGGCAGAACCTTGCCAAACCATTGAATACTAACTGGCAATTAATACATAATCAATAGATCAGGCAACAATAAGGAATGCCTTTTTCCATCTTTGAATGGCCAGGAGACTGCACTTATTCCTCATGGCTGAGGACCTATCCACAGCAATCCAGATATTGTCATCTCCAGGTTAGATTGCTGCAATACACTCTGCTTGAAGCTGATGGTGAAGGCACACAGAAGTTCCAGCTGGTGCAATGTGCACCTGCCTACCTCCCAAGCAAGGAAGACTAGAAAAGAAAGAACATCTTGCTAGTGAGCTCTACATTCCACTGGCTCCCCACTATATTCTGTGTCCACTTCAAGGTCCCAGTCTTCATTTTAAAAATGCTTAATGGGCTGGGGCCTAGCTATCTTAACGAGCATTTTCCTCTCCATTACTCATCAGGCTGGTAATTCTCTGTGGGAACATTGTGCTTGACACAGCTCAAGATGAAAGTCTGTGGCTGTGAAATTCTCTGCTACAAGCATTTTCATCTCTGTTTTCGCCTATATAGATCTTGAGCCAGCTATTTTTCATTCATGTGCTCTGGCTGCTGCATATGGTACCAGTCGCTTTAAGTGTCTCCCTTCACTAGGTACTTTTCATCCATGTACATAACTTGGTCAGGCATTCAGATTTTTTTTTCAGGTAGTCTTTCTTCAGTGAGGAGAAAGGGCCAGTGATGCCCTTTATGGAAGAAGGAGGAAAAGAATGATCTGGAACACAGAGTGGTGGAGCCCAGTTGCCCATAATGGCAATAGTTATTTAATCTTGCTTAATACATGGCACCCTGATCCCAAGGTGAGAGTGTGTTAGACAGTTTCCATTGTACATGTTTTTAAAGAGTTGCACTGGGTATTGAGAAACCCAGGAACCGTATTAAATTGCTAGGCTGTGTTGCAATATGTCTCAATTAACATGTGAGACACAGCCTCCATCATAAAGTGAGATCACACAATTGTAGGAGAAATAATGCAATAGAAGGAATAAATAGACAGTTTTCAATTTGATATTAAATCTGCTGTGTAGACTGAGAGAAAGGAAGTAGCTCAGTTTTTCTGGACATTGAACTGTTCTTGGAGGGGAGCAGAAAAGAACACTCTCTTTTACCTACTCCAGATTCAGAACACTAAAGCATATAACAGAGAAAGGAGAAGGCGTTAACACCTCAGATGATGTATGAGAAGGAAGAAACACAGTTTGAGACTCAGAACCTCGGCTGAGTTTCAGGCCTAGTGCTTAGATCAACACATCAAAGCAAATTTGATGTGGAATTGGTTAGACATATATATATATATATATATATATATTAATTAGGAGTGTTAAGACAGCTTTTACAGAATAGAACCATATTTTAAGCTGCTTCTTCTTCTTCTTCAATGCTTAGCCAGACAGTCAGCCATAGCATTCATTTACCATTTAAGTGTGGTCCTGCGCAACCGCGAAGGCTTGACAACCTGAGAGTCCAACATTGAATGGACTTGATGAAGCCGTGTAATACGGGATCTGCCTCTTGGCCGCCTCTACCCCTCAGTTGGTGGAATTTTACCCTGGATGTTACAAGCCACCTGGAGAACAAGGCATCTTTGTGACATGTTTGAAAAGTGTAAGGTGCTGGCTGCGGACAATGGCCTCAGTGATACACTAATAAAATAATACCAACAGGATCTTATAAGAGGGATAAGACAAAATGCCAGGTTTATTGTAAATATAGAGAGAGAGCGAGAAATCAGGATATGCAATTTAATATTATTTCACTACCATGCCTTATTCAGTCACACAAGTTCTGCAGAGTTGTTATAGTTACCAGCCTAGAGATGCTCGTGGCAGAGTACTGGCTAGGTAACCTGCACATGAGGGTGGAGCCGAGTCCTTGTCAGCTGCGCATCTGATGCTCCTGGAGGGTGGTTGCAGAACAAAACTCAAAGTCCTTGAGTTTTTGGTTCTGTTCTTATAGGATTTTGTCCTTATACAAGTCTATGGGAATTGCTTCATCATGCTGATGTTTGTTTGAAGTAAATCAAAGAGCAGGTGGCACATCCCTGATGGCTGAGTGTTCTCTTGTTCTTCGACTCTTCAGCCCTCCATGGGGGAGGGGGGAACTTGCGTGGATTCCAGCTTGCCTTGCGGGATCATCCAGCTATCACCATGCTACGCATTCTTCAGCCAATCGAGATTGAAGTTATGTATCAGAGGGGTAGCTGTGTTAGTCTGGATCCGTAAAAGCAGCAAAGAATCCTGTGGCACCTTATAGACTAACAGACATTTTGGAGCATGAGCTTTCGTGGGTGAATACCCACTTTGTCAGATGCATGTGGTGGAAATTTCCAGGGGCAGGTATATATATGCAGGCAAGCTAGAGATAATGAGGTAGTTCAATCAGGGAGGATGAGGCCCTGTTCTAGCAGTTGAGGTGTGAAAACCAAGGGAGGAGAAACTGGTTTTGTAACTGGCAAGCCATTCACAGTCTTTGTTTAATCCTGAGCTGATGGTGTCAAATTTGCAGATGAACTGAAGCTCAGCAGTTTCTCTTTGAAGTCTGGTCCTGAAGTTTTTTTGCTGCAGGATGGCCACCTTAAGGTCTGCTATAGTGTGGCCAGGGAGGTTGAAGTGTTCTCCTACAGGTTTTTGTATATTGCCATTCCTAATATCTGATTTGTGTCCGTTTATCCTTTTCCGTAGCGACTGTCCAGTTTGGCCGATGTACATAGCAAAGGGGCATTGCTGGCATATGATGGCATATATTACATTGGTGGACGTGCAGGTGAATGAACCGGTGATGATGTGGCTGATCTGGTTAGGTCCTGTGATGGTGTTGCTGGTATAGATATGTGGGCAGAGTTGGCATCGAGATTTGTTGCATGGATTGGTTCCTGAGCTAGAGTTACTATGGTGCGGTGTGCAGTTACTGGTGAGAATATGTTTCAGGTTGGCAGGTTGCCTGTGGGCGAGGACTGGCCTGCCACCCAAGGCCTGTGAAAGTGTGGGATCATTGTCCAAGATGGGTTGTAGATCCCTAATGATGCGTTGGAGGGGTTTTAGCTGGGGACTGTATGTGATGGCCAGTGGAGTCCTGTTGGTTTCTTTCTTGGGTTTGTCTTGCAATAGGAGGCTTTTGGGTACACGTCTGGCTCTGTTGATCTGTTTCCTTATTTTCTCGTGCGGGTATTGTAGTTTTGAGAATGCTTGGTGGAGATTTTGTAGGTGTTGGTCTCTGTCTGAGAGGTTAGAGCACATGCAGTTGTACCTCAGTGCTTGGCTGTAGACAATGGATCGTGTGATGTGTCTGGGATGGAAGCTGGAGGCATGAAGGTAGGCATAGCGTTCGGTAGGTTTTCGGTATAGGGTGGTGGTAATGTGACCATGACTTATTTGCACTGTGGTGTCTAGGAAGTGGACCTCCCGTGTAGATTGGTCCAGGCTGAGGTTAATAGTGGGGTGAAGCTGTTGAAATCGTGGTGGAATTTTTCCAGTGACTCCTTCCCATGGGTCCAGATGATGAAGATGTCATCAATGTAGCGTAGGTAGAGAAGGGGCATGAGTAGACAAGAGCTGAGGAAGCGTTGTTCCAGGTCGGCCATAAAAATATTGGCATATTGTGGGGCCATGCGGGTGCCCATAGTGGTGCCACTGATCTGGAGATATAGATTGTCATCAAATTGGAAATAGTTGTGTGTGAGGATAAAGGCACAGAGCTCAGCAGCCAGTTGTGCTGTGGCATCATCAGGGATACTGTTCCTGACAGCTTGTATTCCATCTGTGTGTGGGATGTTTGTGTAGAGAGCCTCTACATCCATGGTGGCTAGGATGGTGTTTTCTGGGAGGTCACCAATGCATTGTAGTTTCCTCAGGAAATCAGTGGTGTCACGGAGATAGCCGGGAGTGCTGGTGGCATAGGGTCTGAGTAGAGAGTCCACATATCCAGACAGTCCTTCAGTGAGAGTGCCAATGCCCGAGATGATGGGGCATCCAGGATTTCTGGGTTTGTGGATCTTGGGTAACAGATAGAATAACCCTGGTAGAAGTTGTAATTCTTAGTCTGGCACTTCCCTGACCATTCATCCTTTATCTAAATCTAGCATCCCTCCCCATACATCCTCTATTTTAACATACATTTATTACTTATTACTTCACTATCTCTTTTAACTTCTAACAACTCTCAGGATGTTGCAAATCTACTTAAACGTTAACATACATAGCAAACACGTTAAAAGCAACCAAGAGTAGGAAGCTGTGTTCTGTTTTGAAGAAAACTTATAGTTGTTTTTGCAAAGCCTTATCACTCTTTGAGAACAGACTTTCTGTCTTAGGATATGTTAACACAATTAGCAGTTTGGCCTTGCATGTTTCTCACAGTGAAGGAGAGACACAAAAATGTTCTGTTACCAATATCTTGGAGTTTAAGCTGTGGGGAATTCAATCTTACCCCTTGTCTCTCTTGGCCTTAGATTTGTTATACACATACACTTTATGGTTCTAATATAGAAATTCCCTGATATGGTCCAACACCATTAGTTTGTAGACCCAAATGACCATAAACATCTGCATTACAAATCAAGAAATTTCATTTTATGCCCAATATACAATGGTGACATTTTTTGTGGAAAGCCTCTAGCTTTGTCCAGTTTGCGTGGCATAGTGTCCATTTTAAGCTGGTTAAAAGAAAATCCTGGTGACATTTTTGAGGTAACCAGACTAGGTGTGGAGAAGCATACTACTAAACAACAACAAGAGTGAAGCAGTAAAGTCTTTAGCTAGGTAGTGGATACTCCCCAGAATGTCTGTATTGGAAAACATAATTTCTAACCAGCTCAAAACATTGTTTCAAATTAATTGCATATAGGATACTGTGAGCGCCAATTGTCTGAGTAGTAAGGATGATGCTGGGTGAGTCATTCCCCCTCCATGTGTCTCAGTTTCCCCATATTTAAAATGAAGATAATGATACTGTCGGTCTTTGTAAAGCACATTCAAATTTACCGATGAGAAGTGCTGTATAAAAGCTAGGTACTATTATGATGATGTCTGAGGAAAGATTTCTGAATCATGTTGGAGAACCAACTTCAGGAGCATCTGGAGGATTTCTATAAGCTGAAGCACCCAGGCCAGATACTATAGATAGGGCATACAGAATTCCAGAACAGTTCAATAAAAAGCATCTACTCTCGTAGCATCTAATATATACTTACATTCTTTCAACAGCCAAGGCACATTCTGGTGTTTTATCACTTCCTGGCTATCAGAGATGCTGTAAAGCGCTGAGAGGAAAGAAATCTAATCCAAAATTAACCAAGAGTTAACCATGCAGCAAGATCCTTGTTTTGATTCTGAATAGTTCACTCCTGCTTATATTAAGGCAACTGCTAAGCTTAGATACACATGGAAAACTATGATTTCCCATCTACCAAAAAACTCATCCTCACTTTGTGGAAGAATGAAGTCAGAAGGAGACTAATTCACTGGTAGCATCTCCTTCATCTGACTGAATACAGTCTAAGGTCTATGTGGAAGCAAATTTGGCTGAGCTCTATGTAAATTTGATTTTCAGTAGTTCGTGCAGTTTCTTTAAACAAATAAAGACAACAGCCCTAACCTTTTCAGACCTGTCCTTTATTTATTGACTCTGGACAGACTATTCAAGTTATTTGGAAATGAATGGGATATCTCTTTTCTAGGCAGTTATATGTAGCAATACACTTGTAATCTTGTGTGGTGCAAGTTTTTCCCTTCTCTGTGTTCTTTGTGTTGTGTTTACCTTTGTGTTCACCTTTCCATCTATCACATTATAGTGCTCACAATAGCAAGCATTATAATTGAGGTATAGATGTTTTCATTATGACCCTCATTTTTGCTTCCTCGGACCTCTCTGAAGAAAATAAAGCAAGATCAAAAAAACACACTTTGTCTGAAACTTGATCTGGTTACCAAAGTGGTCTTTGAAGAGACTGAATGACAAAAGCCATTTTGGGCAAAATCATAACACAAATGAGGATAAGGGCCATATGGTCTTAGACTAGCTGCTGAGGAAGTTCATTCTTCCACTCAGATAAATATAATACTTGAGACTGACCATTTTTCCCATAGTTTTTGATGACTATAGCCCAATCAGGAGCCTAGAGCTGTCAATTTTTTTTTGATGGAATAGTGTACCATGAGAAAATGATGATTTCATTAAATTGAAACATTTGAAGGGAATATATATATTTTGTTGAAAAATTAGATAAAAATGTATCAAAACTTTTAATTTTGGCATACATTATAATGCAAGATATAAAAGTTGAAGTGCAGTTCTTTAACCTTATCAAAACAAAGCACTTTGATTATGTTATTTTGGTATTTCTGAAATAAAAGGTTTGGAAATTCAATTTTATGTGAAATTTATTTTTTCTTCTGATTTAAGATGAAAGGAAGTTTCAGAATGTTGGCATTTCCTGGGGAATGAAATTCTGAGTTTTGATTAGCTCTACAGGAGACATCATTACAACATGGTCCTATAATTAAAATCCTGGACCTTCAAGGCCTTGGCTACACTTGAGAGTTATAGCACTGTTGGTGGCTTTATAGCATTGTTACTCACTCCCCGTCCACACTGGCAAGGCACATACAGTGCTGTATCTCCGTGGCTACAGCGCTGCTTGTACTCCACCTCCACGAGAGGAATAAAGAGTATAGCACTGCTGCTGCAGCGCTAGAGTGCCAGTGTAAACAGGGAATAATCTTAGTATGCTGTGACTGACCTTCGGAATCTTCCCATAATACTTTTAATTGAAGATTACTCTCTTTGTTTTGTTGTGATGCCTCTCTTTGTTTTGTTGTGAACTCCGGGCTCCGGAGCTGGTTATCAAAAACCCAAACACAGCTAGTGTTTGCTGTGAATAGGCAGAGGCAGGGGGACTCCCTTTGGAATGCCCACAGCTAGTGTTTGCTTGGGGAGAGGGGGAGAGAGGGGACTTGAGGACAGAAGCAGCGCGGCAGACGGGAGTGGGGGCTCTGTTTCGGCTCAGCTGCTTATCTGGTCTGTAAAGGAAAAAACAGTTGCTGTTTGCTTTCAGTGAGAGAGAGGGGTGGGGGAGGGAGTTGGAACTTGCAAGGCAGGGAGCTGACACAGTGTTGGCTCTAAAAATCCATTCTCTCTCTTCCCCATGTTCCCTGTCACACTCCACCCCCCCCCCTTTTGAAAAGCACCTTGCAGCCACTTGAATGCTGGGATAGCTGCCCATAAAGCACCGCTCCCAATGCCGCTGCAGATGCTTCAAATGTGGCCACGACAGTGCGCTGGTAGTTGTCAGTGTGGATAGACTGCAGTGCTTTCCCTACTCAGCTGTACGAAGACAGGTTTAACTCCCAGTGCTGTACAGCTGCAAGTGTGACCATACCCTCAGTAACATACTACTACCCTCAGGGGCATACATCATACCAGGAAGGGTAAGACTTACTTAAGTGTGCATTCTTTCTCATCTATAGGTCAACTTTTAACTTAGCTGCAACTGGGGTCCCTGAGTCACTTTCATCTGTAATTTAGATGGAAACCAATAAAAGTCTGACAGTCTCATGTTTTTGCTGCATACAATGGCAATATCTTGCTTCTAAGAAGAACTCAAGAAGAATTTGAATGTGAGCACATGGAAGACAAATGAGGGAACAGACAGATGCACAGGGGGCTTAATAAGAAAAAAGCCAGTCCTATAATTAATTTCAATTATTTTATATTTTAAATAACTTTCAGATTTGTTTTTAACATCAACTGAACAAAAGTATGAAGCTATGTGATTCACTTTAGTGGTGGTGGTGATGTGGGTCTTTATTATACTAAACATGATTAATTATAGAAAAGTAAACATGCCTGGAAGAAAGTTCTCAAACTGAAGTGATTGGACATTCAGAAAAAAAAAAGACCATTTAAATTTGAAATTGCACAGAGAGCTTGTTATTGCTCCCTCAAAGGATGATCTGATGACAGCATTCAAATTTTAATTAGAAGAAAATACCTCCGCTCTATTCCTCAGTCATGTTAGAATATTTGACATACAAACTGATCACCTTTGGGTAGCATTTTGATCTTACTATAGCCTTTGGCCCAGATCCACAGAGGGATTTGTGCATTGCAACATTGAGTGCTGCAACCTTTAACTTTTAGGACCCTTGCCCCCTAATGGAAACCACAAAACCTTAGGCATCTAGACACCCTCTACCAGAGGTTGGCAACCTTTGGCGTGCGGCTTGCCAGGGTAAGCACCCTGGCGGGCCAGGCCGGTGTGTTTACCTGCCGCGTCCACAGGTTTGGCCAATCACAGCTCCCTCTGGCTGTGGTTCGCAGTCCCAGGCCAATGGGGGCGGCAGGAAGCAGCGGCCACCACATCCCTCGGTCTGCGCTGCTTCCCGCAGCCCCCATTGACCTGGAGCAGCCAACCACGGCCAGTGGGAGCGGCGATCGGCTGAACCTGTGGATGCAGCAGGTAAACAAACCAGCCCAGCCTGCCAAGGTGCTTACCCTGGCAAGCCACATGCAAAGGTTGCCAATCCCTGCCCTATACAGTGCTTGGGAACAGATCATTGCCTGAGAGTGGGATCCAGAAAAGCTGGCATGCTAAGAGGGGAACTGCCTAAATTAGCCAATAGCAGAAATTGACAAGAGGAATGTGTCTTAAGCCCCACTCTTCTCTGAGTAGGTACCTAACTCTGGGTTGGAGTAGTAATTCTCTGAAGTAGGAACCTAAGTCTGGCCTTATCTCTGCTTGCAATCCACAGCTGGAAATAATTTCATGGAGTCAGGCATCTAAACCATTCTTGCAGAAACAGAAACAGAAGCAGTGTATGCCTAATTCCCTTATAACTTTTAGTTGAGTGGTTAGGGCACTTTACTGGGATGTGAGATAAGTTCAGGTCTGCCCTCTGCCTGATGAGGAGAAGCCCTAGCTACAGGATTATAGAGTCATTGTCATGATCTCTTTCTGGCCCAGTGCATATTATTTTTACATAGTGGAACAGCTTCAGCAGGAGAAATTCAGATGAAAATCAGTATAGCCCAGTGATTCCAACACTCACCTGAGAGGTGGGAGAGCCCAGTTTAAATCCCTTCTCCTCATCAGCCAGATGGGGAATTGAACTGGGGTCTCCCAAATCCTAGGGAGTGCTCTAACCACTGAACTGAAAGTTATAGGGGAGGCCATTCCCTCTTTCCCTCACCTACTGGGTCGTTTTGTGTGGATTTCAGCATGCTCAGAGCATGCCTACTAAAGCAGGCCCTGCAGGCAATATAGGTGGTGCAACACTTATTTTCCCCTGATTTGAGAGTGGTACTGGGGTTTTGGTCTGAATAGCCAGGAGCCTGGAAACCTAACACAGCAGCGTGCAAACTCAGAGGCAAAAAAACGTAGGGGCCTAGGAATTTCTAGAGTGAAGCTTTGGGCACACAGTGAATTGAGGCAGCGACTGAGCTAAGGATTTTGTGGCTCACAGTAATGCCTCAATGTGGGACTAAGATACCTCATCCCTTTGTGGATTTGTCTTTACCTCATTTTTGTGACATCAGAATACTGAGGGTGAAAACATGTCCCCATTGATGTCAATGGAGATGTTGCTAGTGATTTCACTGGAGCCAGGATTTCATCTCAAAACATGCTTTACTTGAGAAGCTGGAGCAGTGTTTGTACCACTTTGAACTCTCTCTTTTCCTTCTTGAAACTAATTAACCATTCCACATTAGGTGGTCAAATCTCCACCCATTAAAGTTAATTGAAGTTTTGCTGTCAGTCACTTGTATTCCCCAGCAGGTTGGGATGGGTGTAGTGTAGCACCACAGGATGAAATAACTGTCTCTTTAACCTCTATAGCTGTATCTACCTGTTCATTCTTTTGTCTTATTTGACTTGTATGCTGGAAATACTTGTGAGCTGCATGCTTGTGTACTTCTAGTCAAGCAGTGAACAAGCCTTGTGGCCATTCACTTCTTATGGTACACTTTGATGGGGTTTATTTGAAGATTTCCTGTTCACATTGACTTTTCAACATATACATTGAATGTTTCACTCAGTCATTAATATAACAGATATCTGTGTTCCTAATCTGTTATGTATATTTGTAGCAGGGTGGTCACCTGCTTCTGGCCTGAAAGGTGTTAAAAGTCAGCCCTTGGAGAAGGCTGGGGCTGGAAGCCTTAGGCTGAGCTGAGTGGGAGGCAGCCTCAGCTGTGGCCACGCCCCAACCAGACCCAGCTGGCCCTATAAAAGCCAGGGACAGGAAGAGTCTCTCTGCTTTTAGAGAGAGATGGCCTGGCTGCTGAGAAACTCAGAGTACCTAGAGTAAGACAGGACTGGGGAAAGGCCAGAGGGGCTGGAGAGTTCCCAGCTGGGAACTCCACAGGCTGCAGGACCTTGTCCAAGGCACCATAGAGGTACTGGGTTGTAGAGAAAGGCAGCAAGTCCAAAACCCCCTTGCCTGTGATGAGTGGCTTATACTGAAGTCTGCCCCAGGGAGTGGGGACTAGTTGGTGACTGGCAGTAGCCCATGACTGAGGTGAGGCTGGGATAGGGGGTGGGGGTTCCCTGTGGAGGGGAGAACTCAAGATTGAGGGGTGTACTGCCAGGGGGTAGTGCCCCAGATGACAGGGCATCAGGTCCAAGGGAGCCAAGCACCAGTGGGACACTGGTCTGCAGAGGGCACTCCAGAGGCTGGACAAGCTAATTCCTGGAGGAGACCAGCAGGAGGTGCTACAGGGGTGAGTCCTGCATCACTACAATATTCATTGGCCAACTTTTCTTTAAAAAATAAAATAAATAAAACAAAAGAAAACACCACCTTACACTTGTTATTATGGTCTCCTAGCAACAGAACTTTCTCTTACAATGAGTTGTCATTCAAGGTATTTGTGTTCAGAATATTTTAAATAGCCTTAATTCTCCATATAGTTTATTCTTTTCTTTATAGAAAGTGTTTAACTACACCCCTGTAACATAAGACTCACAAAACAACTTAAAACCATCATCTATATTTCAATGTACATCAGATCACAAGGAAAAAAAGGAAGTTGATTCACAAATAACCAGGAGTTTGTTAATAGATTAGTTGTTTCTTATGCTGATCTCATTCTTTAAACCACAGAAGGCAGCTTCTGTTTGCTCTGTCACAGTTTCAAGACCTGTAGTCCAATGATATGGAGAACATTAACAGCAATATTAATATTAAAATCCTTACTGTACTGGTGTCACAGTTGTGTTTTTCCCTCCTTCATATGGGTTTTATTTCATCCCTTACTTCTATATAGTTGGCTCCATGGAGTTCTTTACCTTTATAACGATCCACAAAATACACTAATATTTCTAAGTATTATAGTAATGACATCACAGATTAGCTAAAGTGGCCTTTTGAGATTACATTTTGACAGGTATTTTAAATCTTTATTTTGTAAAAATCTCACAAAAGTGAGAAAAAAAATCAAACACAGAATGCAAACTTTGTATGCTATTTGAATTTTGCATGATTTAATGAAAAATGGATTGATACAAGGACTATTGTCCCCAATAAATCACACCTTTTGGCAATTTTGTCTCACTTTTTTGGATCCCTTTTATAAGAAATCTGAAACACTCTGGCATCTGTGTTTTGCCTCACATTGTTTCTCCTCATTCTGCCAAGATCAATTAGACCTAGGTAGCATTTATCTATAGAGCATGTTATCACTTTTCAGAGGTAACTGTTGAGATAAGCACCAAGACAAACCCACTGCAGTTAGCAGGAAGGATGAGGGAAGGCAGAGCCACTTTCATGAATGCCCAAATGATCCCTATAATTGATCCTGGAAGCATAACCTTCACAAAAAGGTGAATGAAAGTGAGGAAAGGAATGAAGGCAGGTGTATAAGAGTTGCCCCAAACACTGCAACACACACAGCTGTTAACACACTGTCATGTTATTCCTAAGGACTGAAACATTCTTCTTTAACTTTACTTACTTAGACTTAGGGTATGTCTACACTGCAAAAAAAATAAGCAAAACCCTGGATCATCAAGTCTCAGAGCCCAGGTCAACTGACTCAGGCTCATGGTGCTTGCAATGGTGTGGCACCTACCTCTTGTAAGCGCCCCTTCTGGTCAAGTTATCTGCAGTCTTTAAAAACTGTGCTGCTTGATGGCAATGGTTTCACCCTCTTGGACTGTTCTGGCCTCAGCTCGCACTTTGGGCCACTAAGTAGTTCAGATGCCCTTCTGAGGATTTATTGCTGTCCAATTGTAAACCACTTCCCCAGTGACCTTTGAGATGGACACAGGCCTGCCCACTACTCCAGGTCCCTGCCCAGGGACCCTGTGATGGGATGTACTTGCCCTGCACTGGAGAAGAGAGCTTAAAACCATATTGTAGGCAGAGGAAGCCACATCATCTTTCCACCGCTGGGCATACTCAAACTGGAACCTCAGCATAAAAGGAAGCAGCCCAGCTCAGTCATGGCTGACCGCCAAGGAAAGAGGACCCACATTGCTGGCTCCCTTCAGGGAGCTGTTGATGTCCCAGATTGCAGAGGCTAACTATGCGGAGGCCCAGATGAATCCTCCGACCGCCTGTGGAAGCCCAAGAAGAGACTGAGTCGCAGAGAGCTTCACAAGCCTATCATAACCTAGTCCCAGATTTGGACCTTAGCGTCCAAAATATGGGGGTTAGCATGAAAACCTCCAAGCTTAGTTACCAGCTTGGACCTGGTAAAGCTGCCACCACCCAAAAAATTAGAGTGTTTTGGGGCACTCTGGTCCCCCCAAAAACCTTCCCTGGGGACCCCAAGACCCAAATCCCTTGAGTCTCACAACAAAGGGAAATAAACCTTTTCCCTTCCCCCCCCCAGGTGTTCCTGGAGAGATACACAGAAGCAAACTCCATGAATCTAAATAGAGGGATTCCACCCTCCCCATTCCCAGCATGGAGAACAGAATTACCGAGAGTCAATCTCTCTTCCCCCCTCACCCAGAGGGAATGCAAAGTCAGGCTAGTACATCTAACACACACAGGTTTCCCCCTGACTTCTTCCTCCCACCAATTCCCTGGTGAGTATAGACTCAATTCCCTGGAGTTCCCCAGTAAAGAAAAACTCCAACAGGTCTTAAAAAGAAAGCTTTATATAAAAAGAAAGAAAAATACATAAAAATGGTCTCTCTGTATTAAGGTGACAAATACAGGGTCAATTGCTTAAAAGAAATATGAATAAACAGCCTTATTCAAAAAGAATACAATTCAAAGCACTCCAGCAACTATAGACATGTAAATACAAAACAAAAAACCAACTTTGTACTCACAACTTGGAAACAGAAGATTAGAAAGCAGGAAATAGAAAAATCCTTCTCATAGCTGAGAGAGATTCAGGCAGAAGACCAAGAACAAAGGACTCACACACAAACTTCCCTCCACCCAGATCTGAAAAAGTCTGGTTTCCTGATTGGTCCTCTGGTCAGGTGCTTCAGGTTACTTTTTTTTTTGGGTGAAAGAGACATTAACCCTTAGCTATCTGTTTATGACAAAGCCAATGACCCCAGAGGCACAGGAGACTTGGACAGCAACACTGGAAGATAAGGTAGGAAGTAACAAAGGGGAATTAGACATTGGTCCAGTTGTGGAACCTGGACAAAGGCAGCAAGTTTCAGACAAATCCCCATTGATCTAGTGGCAAAGACATTTGCTGCTATCAGGGCCCTTGGTTGGGACCCGGTGGAGCAGAGAGGGCCTGCATCCCCCTACACCAGGCACCACTCACTGCTGAGTGGCGGCCCACTTCCCCACTGCACCATGCAGCCCTGCCTGACCACAAAGCCAGGAGGACCCCCTTATTAACTCTGGCTCTTAGGTAATACTGCCCTGAGCCTAAGGGTAACCATTTGGACTCATCTGTGGTGCTATAAAACCCTCCCCATACCCAAAAAGGTGACGGTGTATTTGCCCCATTGCATACCCTAAGAATAGCAGCCATGTACCACCATATACCTTTAATGAAACTGTTCTCAGTTCCCTGGGCCACTTTCCTGCAGCTTGAGCCTTGACCAATGCTTCACCCTTACTTCAGGGTTCTTCTATTCTCAGGCCTCGCAGCCAATCGGGAGCTCTTTCTGGCTCCCATGATCCCTGCCACACTGTCCATGGTTCTGCAGTTGTTTTTTTTGGCCAGCCAGGAGCACCATCTGCACTCCTCTGGCTCCACCAAGGAACTGACTGTGGTTTGCACTGTGTTTCCTTTTATACTAGCCTGCAACCCTCTGATTGGCTGCTTCTCCTGCAGACACTCTAGGCTTCTTGGAGGACTACTTTACACGTCTTTTCCTGGGATGGGTGTGGCAGGACCCCGAGGCCTCCACTTTTCTGGGACCACTTCACCCTGTCACACCCCTCCCCTCAACAGGATGGGGTGGTAGTTCAATAGGGCGTAATTTCTCTTCTTACATCATCTTTTACCCTGATTTTAGCAGGATCCTCTCCCTCCCAGCCCTATGTCTAGAGAGCCTCTAAACAGTCTTTGCCCTGGTCTCTCAGGGTCTACTCTCCCAGGACTTTATCTGGAGAGTGTCTATGGTCCCTTGACTCACTTTTTTCTCCTGGATTTCAAGGTCTCTGTCTTCTGAGCCTCTAGCGGCATTTCATAATCTTATACTGTGTGGAGCAAGCACTCTTTTTTTTATCCTCTGAATTGGAGATCTTTGGTCAGCTGTTCCTTTTTGAACTTGAGATCCTCCAGTTCTGGTTTGGTCGCCTCCAGTCATTTTGCTATGTCCTCCTCTCTTAGGAGGGAGTTCACAATGACTACCTGTTCCACTCCCTTCCCTATCCTAGTGTCGAACCACAGCCACTGGGAGCTGAGGGGGACATGTGTACGGATAGTCAACGTAAAGAAAATGTCTCATGGCCACCAGCGGATTACCCTGATTGGATACATGCTGAAGGTTGCCGACTCATGCTCTAGGACCACCTCATCCAGAAGCTTCTCCCCCAAGTTGGTCTCTGGGCAAAGCCAGCATGTAGTCAGGTCCTGGAGCTTCTACGCCACTACCAGTGGCCATGCCCCTCACGGGAATGATTCTGTCTGGAACTTGCACCTATACACCTCTGATGTCATCCCTAGCCAATCCAAGATTTCTGCCTTCACCACAGGGTAGGAATTCACCTGCTCGTTGCTTACCACCTGGTAAGCTGCCTGTGCCTCAGCCATCAGGAATAGTGCTGTGTGGGATGCCCAAGCTGACTCTTTTCAGTCTTCTGCCTTTGCTACCCTTTCAAACGGTCCAGAGGAAGGCCTCAGGGTGAACTTATGGCCTGATCTTCACCAGGCCAGGAGCCAACTGATGACCAGTTCCATCACCAACTGGGTTTTCAGGTTTGGTGTGACCCAACCATCCCTGTATCCATTCCTGCTGGCTGGAGTGGATCTCCTGCACCATTGCTGTGCCTCAGACTGGGCCTCTGGTTGCTTCTGTGGGTTCTACATCAATTGCATCAGCAGGGCCCTGGTCTGCTGCTGCTGTTCTTGCTCCTGCATAGCAGCCTGCCACCAACAGGCAAATCATCTCTTCCATGTTGATCAGGTATCAGTCAGAAAGATCTCCACTTCTGGTACCAACTGTAATGGTGTGGCATCCGCCTCTCATGAGTGCCCCTTCTGGTCGGGTGTGTCTGCAGTCTTTAAACCATCATAGCCCTGGTATCAGGCCATAGTCCCAGGGGTTCCTTTTTGGAGATAATGATTTTGCCCTCTTGGTCTCTTCTGGCCCCAGCTCTTCAGCTGGACCACTAAGTAGTTTAGATCCCCTTCTTGGGATTTATAGTGTCCAATTATAGGTCACTTCCCCTGTGGCCTATGTGTGTGGGGGGGACACCAGGGCCTGCCCATGACTCCAGGGACCCTAAGAATAGCAGCCATCACCACCACATCCCTTAAACAAACTGGGATACTTCACCGCAGGTCCAGCCTTGACTAATGCTTCACCCCTACCTCAAGGCTCTTCCATGTTCAGGCCCAGCAGCCAGCCAGGAGCTCTTTCTCATTACCCGATCTCTGTCAGGACTGAGCTGGCCATGGCGCTGCAGGTCCCTTTGGCCAGCCAGGAGTATCATCTGCACTCCTCCAGCTCCACCAAGGTCTGGTCTTGGGGGGTGGGAAAGGGAAATCAATCTAAGATACGCGACTTCAGCTATGAGAATACTTTGACTTCAGCTATGCTATCTTAGATCGACTTAGAATCACTTACTTTGCAGTGCAGGATCAATGGCTGCTGCTTCCCCGTTGACTCCGCTTCTGCCTCTCGCCATGGTGGAGTTCCGGAGTTGATGGCAGAGTGATCAGAGATTGATTTTTCGTGTCTACACTAGACATGATAAATCGATCCCTGATAGACCGATCACTACCTGCCGGATCGGTGGGTAGTGTAGATGTACCTCAAGGAACTGACTGTGGTCTGCACTGTAGCTCCTTTTATACTAGCCTGCAACCCTCTGAGCGGCTAACCCTTGCAGGCTCCCTGATTGGCTGCTGCTCCGGCAGCTACTCTAGGCTGTTTGGAAGACTTCTCTACTGGTTCTTTCCTGGAATGGGTTTGGCAGGACCCTGAGGCCTCCAGCAGGAAGTCTCTGGGCCTAGTCCACCCCTTCACAGGGATAATAGCAGTGTGTAGACATTCTCTCGAGCTGGAGCCCATGCTCTGAAATCCACCTCTTTGCCAGGTTTCAGAGCTCTGGCTCCAGCCTGAGTGGGAACATTTACACTGCTATTTTTAGCCCATACCATGAGTTTTGTGAGCCCAAGTCAGTTGACTCAGGCTCTAAGACTTGCTGCTGGGTTTTTTTTATTTTATTTTAAGTTTAGACATACCCTTTGAGTCTCCTGTGCCTAGTGGTACATGAGGTAATCCACTTTGCCCACTGCTGTCTGTCCAGAACAAGATCTTTGACTCTATCGTAAGGTGTCTCCATGGTGGCAACATCCCTTTTAATTGCCCTGTGACACAGCTTCTCTTCTCTATGTGTTGAATCTAATCTAAGCAGTGCCTTGTGCTTCTGCCACCGGGCAGCCTGATGACATGGGCAAACCCTGGCAGCCATCTGTCTGATTATTGAGTCCCATGTCTGCTGACCCATGTGAAGCAACATTTCCACATTGATTATAGATCTTGCCAATAAATTTCCAAATTTCTTCTTAAACAATGCTGTTAAAATGCATCCAGCTTTTTGTTGTGTACTTCCACCATCTTCCCTGTTTCTGATGCAGTGTTAGCAAGGCAATACGTTGTACAATCTTATTTTTTACTGTATAGATTAATATTTTTACTCTTTGAGATGTTTGACTGATGGAAAAATGATTCACTGGCTTTACAAGTTATTGCCTTCACCTCTTTACTGAGCTGGCCATTAGGAGATATTGTACTTCCAAGATAAACAAAAAGTTATCAAATTTCATACTCTTCTCAATCAGTCATACATTCTCCAGTGTTGAGAGCATTCTCTCCAATCTCAATGATCTTGGTCTTCTGCATTTTGACACGAAGTCCCACTTCAGTAGCTTCTGCTTTTAGGCTCATAAAGAATCTTTTTCTTCCATCCAAGTTGGTATCCAGTATGACTATATCATCTGCAAAATCTAGTTCTCACAGTTTATCTCTTGCCCAGACAATACCAGTGTCCCTGACAGCAGCTGTCATTCTTCACATCACAAAGTCTGTGAAAATGTAGAACAGAAGTGGGGATAGCCTTTCACCAGTAAGGATCTGAAACTATTCTATGTCTCCACTCTGTGTCCTGACACAGCACATGAGCTTGTCATACAAAGCTTTTATCAAATTAACAATCTTTGCTGGAATTCCATAGTGTCTCAGGGTCATGAAGAGGGTTTCTCTGTGGACACTATCAAAAGCTGTTATACAGTCATTGACATTAAAAATGATCTGGTGCTGATATTCTAAATCTTTCTCAATAAGTCTCCTCAAGGTGAAATTCTGAACTGAAAGTGACCTAATGGATCAAAATCCAACCTGTCTTTCCCTAAGTACTTTGTCAACAGCAGTTTTCATCCTATTCAAAATAATAGTGCAAAACTCTTTTCCGGGTAGAGTTAGGACTGTCACCTCTCTTCATTTATCATTAATAACACATCTTCTCCAATTTTTAGGACATATTTCCTTTTTTCCCAAGCCATTCTATATAGCCTGCACGTGTTAATTCACCATACTTCCTCTTCAACTTTTAGCATTACAGCATCTGTCTTGTCATAGCCTGGTACTTTACCACTTTTCAGTTGTTTTATGACCTTAGTTACTTCCTCAAAGGCAATTGCTTCTAATGACATAAGTAAAGCCACTAATTCTTCCCATCTCTTAATGTGTGTTACTAGTTCTGGCTGGCTGAGCACAGCCTGGAAATATTCCATCCAAAAGGCTCTCTGTCCTTTCTTTGTGATTAAAATTGTACCATCTTGAGCCTTCACAGTGCCACAATGGTTCGAGAATTGTAAGGTCAGTGGTTTGGATACTAGAAGAAGCTTTTTAGGATCCTCTCTCTTGTAAGCATCCTCAGTTTCTTTTACTTTATTTTCCATCCATTCTCTCTTCTCTTCTGGCTGATCTCTTAAATTCCTTGTTTTTGTCCACATGTTCTTGTTGAAGAATAGTTCTTTTAATGCTGTCTCATTCTTGTTGAATTGTCTGCTTTAGTTCTTTCCTCTATTCAACAAACCTCCATGAATTTGGTTCAAGTCATACTTGTAAGGGGCGGCTCAAGGCACCAGCACGCCAAGCGCGTGCCTGGGGCGGCAAGCCATGGGGGGGGGTGCTCTGCCGGTCGCCACGAGGGCAGCAGGCAGGCTGCCTTCGGCGGCATGCCTGCAGAGGGTCCCCTGGTCCCGCGGCTTCAGTAGACTTCCTGCAAGCTGCTGCCAAATTTACGGGACTGGGGACCTCCTGCAGGCAAGCTGCCGAAGGCAGCCTGCCTGCCATGCTTGGGGTGGCAAAATACCTAGAGCTGCCCCTGATACTTGTTTCATAGATCTTCTCACCTCAGTGAGGCTGGCTGCATCAAGACTTGCTTCTTTGAAATCTGCTGTTGTTCTTCTATGTCATCTGTCAGTGTCTTTAACTCTTCAAATCTATTCAGCTGCAACATGAAATGTGCCTTCATTGCTGGATCTACTAACTTACTAGTATCCTACATACCCTCAGCCTTACATGGTGTTGTCTTCCTTAGTTTTATTTTGACTGTCCCAATAAGATGATGGTGGTCGCTTCTGACATAAGCACATTTATACACCCTGGTGTCCAACAGTGATTTTCTCCAGCGCCTACTAATGGCAACATGGTCAAGCTGTTTCTGAATGAAACCATCACTTGATCTCTATCAGTTCATGTCTTTCCTTGTGTGGAAATAGTGTTTCTGCAATTCAAAGAGTGTATAGGCCACAGAGTCCAACAAAATGTTCTTCACTCTCAGCCTGTTCTCGGATGTCATGTCAGCAAATAATGTGTTCATATCCAGTGTTATCACCAACCTGTGCATTTAGCTCTTCCATGGGTTGTTTTTCTCTGGGTTGTTTCTATAACACAAAACATTTTTACATGGACAGGTTGTTTACCTGACTTACAACCCGCTACCAGGAGGACAGGTGGGCTGCCTTTAGTCTGGCTTCTATCCTTTGACCTGTCTAGCTTGGGTAGCCCTACTAGGAGTTATACTCCTGCCAGCATAGCTCTCAAGGTCACTGGAACATGCAAGCCCTCCAACACATCAAGGCATATTCCCTGGGGAAAGTTCCCTAACTTTGCTCTCCTTTAATCACTTATAAAAGGAGTCTCCCAGGCAATCACAGTACCACGTTAGGGGAGATATGCAGGAAGGATGAAGAAAAGCTCTGTTGCAGAAATTTTAAGGAACTTTTTCACGGATTCATACATAGGGATAGTGTGATCATCTCCACCTGCATAACACAGCCTAGAAAGCTTTGAGCTCCTTTAGCTGCAGTTGCAAATCTCCTGAGAGAGCACTGCAAGCTTTGGCAACCTGCTGCAACTAATCCCAAGATCAATATAGTTACACTTAACATAGTTAGGGTCAGTGAGAATGTATGAATAGGATTAATTATCTGGAACTGCACTGGGCACACAGAAAATGGATCTGTTACGTTCCCAGTACCTCTCACCATCTCCAGAGGGGCAAGGTTGTGCAGGAGATATTAACTGAAGACTATTTCCTGGGCTCCACAGGTTTAAATGTAGGCACTCTCCACATCTGGGAAGAGAACAAGGGTGCCGGTAGGCAACCTTAACTATTCACTAACAAAGATTTGTTGCAGTGAACTATAACAGTTGTTCAGCCTGGGTAATGGTTATCTGGTAAGTGCATTATTATTACAACATTTTGTTTCTAACTCACTGTGTTAAAATTAAAAAAAAAAGTTATAAAAATACTTTTAGAGTTAGATCTGCCCCTGGATCTGTTCAGTTGGGAATGATGTGAAGAGCAGTAAGGGCTTACAGTGTCTGCAAACAGCAGGGCAGTATCTTTCGATGGCAGTCAAAAAAACAATAACTGTTGTCTCTGACTATCACATTGACCCACATACTGCAGCTCCATGCCAAGCCAGCTAACATGGATTCTGGAATCACAGTATGTGCTAGTCAGTAGCAGTGCTGCTCCTTTTCACAACAGCAATTAATCATGTCATTGTGAATTCCCCAGGGACCACTTGGAGGGATTTTACCCTGGCTGCCAATATTCATGAAGCGAGGAATGCACCTATTATCATCCATGCTTTCCCTTGCCAGCTCAGGATTTGTCCTCAACCCCTTACTTGCATGAGTAACCATATTATTTGTCACAAAGCTAACAACCCTTCACTAACTAGCTGTGAGAACAAAGGAAACATAACCTTTCAATGATCCATTTTGCCTCTAAATTGTTGTATCTGATGTGATCATCCTCAAAGTTTTTCCTTCTTGAGTTCAAGTGAAAACTCCAATGATGAAAAATTCTAAAGCACTGCATGTCAGTGGAAACTGTTTAACTGAGAATGTGGTATTAAAATTAAAATATAATCAGAACAAGTTTAAAAATTGTGAGTTCCAGGGGGAACAAGGTTTAGAATTCTATGTTTTCTACAATGAGGAAAATACTTAGCTACAATGTTCTGAGGTCATGAGTAATAAGGAGTGATGATGAAAACACAGAGGCAGATAGCAAGAGAAAATAAATACTTAACAGTAGTATAGAACTATAAAATGTGTACTTCTGTTTATGGTTAAAATACAGCATATTTTGCATTTACATGAAAACCTCAAAAAGGATGTTAACAAAACATCATCTCTGTTTAAAAATATCTTTGGTTTTGCAGATGTTACCTTTCCATTTACTGCCTTTCAGCCATGTGGGAATAGAGTAAATGAGAAAGTAAATGAAAATGCAGTATAATCAAAAACTAAATTCTACAACACATTACTGTAATTCACATATTTTACAGTACTTTGTACTCTACAAACTCATAAGATTTTTAATGAGAAAAGAAAATGACATATATATAAATATATTTGCAGATGGTAAAGGTTGTTATAAGAAATAAAATAAAACCTGCACAATATTGACCCATTAACTACACAAATTAGAAATAGCAAAGATACAGTAAGTTCTAGGTGTGATTTAGTCAGCTCGCTGCCACTGTTATAGGATTCAATTATCTAGTTCGTTTTTAGAGCAGTTTATAACTTTCTACTATAGCTGGTGCTAAGCCTAGATGTTCCATTCCTGATGGTGATACACTGTAGAGAATAGAACATTGTTAACGTAGACATGGACAATGTGAACCAGTCATTCCACATTATAACTGCTAAGCAAGTAAAATGTAAAGTCTCAGAAAATCTTATTCAAATCGTTTCTAGGCCTCAACTCAGGGCAAAAAAGGATCAGATTGTATGAGTCTCACTGTCTATTTAGGTTTGCCAGTAAACTTGGATTTTGCCAAAGTCTTCTAAAATGTTCTGAGTCCAGTGAGTTTGATCCTGAAACTGTTGGCTCAAATACCAATAATGACTGGTAAAATAAAATCTGCTGCGCTAAAGATAAGACTGGATCAGAATAAGCATAAGCTTCCAATGTGAAGGAGGAAAACAAGTGCTTTTTTAAAACAATAACTATCTGAATATTCACAATAATGTAGTATTACTATTGAGAGAAGCAGGGAATTTTTTTCCACAGACTATAATATGGAAAGTAGTATTAAAATGGTTTCTGTGGTAAACTCATAAATGGTATATCTTTGGCTAGTTTATTTGCCTTAAAGATATGGAACATAATGTCGATTTCATGTTTAAAGGCACAATACATTTCTCAAGCAGGGTCTTCCTACGTACATCCTGTCATGTAAGGTAAATATCTTAGAACAGAAACATTCCAATTTAATAGAAAGAAATACAATATATGATACTTATATATACACAGCAAGAGAAAAATTATGCCTAACTGACAATATTTCTAAAATATTTTCAAACTTAATCAATTCAAATACATCTATTGATTTGAGTTTGTGCGCATCATTATGAAAGTGTGAGTCTGGTGCTTGGAACATAGAACTGAGACTCAATAATAGTGGGTTTTATTCCCCACTTTATCACTGATTTGCTGTGTGACTCTGAGCGAATCATTTTAAAACTTGGCACTTCAGATTCACCTGTAAAATCTAGTACATGATTCACGGGGATGTTGCAAGACTTAATTAATTACATGTTTGTAAAGTTCTTTCAGATCAACAGATTAAAAGGTGCAAAATAAAAGGATTAGGTAGTACGATTATGACATATTGCCATGTCCATCCATAAAAAAAACATATGTACCTTAAAAGCTGGGCCAAGTTTTGGTTGTCACATACAACTTTTAAGCATGTCAAGAAATCCACCAGTGAAATAGGGTGGCATGACTATTTTCCCAGACTAAGTTTGGCTCTCCCTAAAAGTAGCAGATCTTTCTGTAGTCCTGAAAGGAGCAGTTGGCAGGACACAATCTGGAATGAGGTTAAGGAAAGACTTCATAGTCTGTGTGTTTGTCCACTATGCCCCTGCCTCAGTAATGGCAATTATAGACGCAGTTGTGCAGACTATTCATGATCTCAGCAGAAATATTCCTTGTAGTGGGAGCTGTGGGAGTGAGTACTGGTAAGTCAGACTGGTAAATCAGAGAACAGATTGTATGGTATTCTGCTTTTGTATTGGTTTGGGGTTATTTTCCCCAATAGCCTGAAATTTGGCCATAAAGTAAATTACTTTTGACCATTTTCCTTGCCATATTTTTGACAAAAACATGATTATAAAGTCAATGAAATTGGAAACCTGAGAATCTGCAGTGCCTTGCAGGAACTGCACCTTTTATCTGCTCTCTGCCTGGCTTGCAGGAGAAGGCAAAGTCCTACGAAAGGAGCACAGAAGATGGCAAGCCCTCATCCTAAGCCACTACTGCAAAAGTTCCACTGTTTCAAGGAAGCACAGAAAGAAATGAGGCCTTTCATTTGAGGCCATCTGCCCACCAATCCCCCTCACTCCAGCTCACACCTACCTAGCTCCCTGGCAGTAGCTGTGAGAAGGGTTCTAACCCAGGGATGAAGAGCAGGTGGTTTGTACAGCGAGGGACACTCACTTTGACTGAGTGAGTAAAACGAAAGCAATGGAGCACGGGAAAGAGGAGGAGTGAGAAGACAAATTTCAAAGTTGTTTGGGAGAAGTTTAATTTTTGTTTGTTTCAAAATACCATCACGGCCCTGTATGTGAAAACAAAACAAAACAAACACTCCCCACCACCACCTGATCTGAACAATTATATATATATATATATATATATATATATATATCTCTTAACTGTGCCAAAAGTTTGGTAAATTGCAAGATTTTGTCTAGTTTGAGTTGTAACAAAGTATGTTTTGCTCAGGAAGTCATCTCAAGTAGAAGAACACTTTTGACCCAGGAGCTTATTTAATTTAAAAATATTAATGTACTTCGCTTCAAGAAGACACCCTTTTCTAGGAAAGAACATTAAAAGCCTTATTCATCAATATTTGACATAACTGCCTGTATTTCTACTTCTGTGCAAGTTTGCTACTTGGATGAATAGGTGTGTTAGCTGTAATACAAAAGGATACCTGGAATATTGGTCAATTTACTGGAATCTGGAATGGGAGGGGGGGTGGGAGTCTTGATGACCAGCTACTTTATTGAAGATTTTAAATAAGATAGATAAAAAGAGAGATTTCGTATCTTTAGACTGGATGAGAAAAGTGAGCAAATCTCTTTAACACCATGGAATCTTTAGAAAAGTGGCATTTCCGCTAACTGCAAAATGCACAGGCTGGTTTCATAACAGAATGTGGAAGAACTGCCAGACAACAGACCGTTCTTGCAGATACTGCGACATGACCATTTAAGATTCCCCAAACTTTGCTGCCTCTATATCCATTCATGTAATGGAAAATATTGTATCTTTATCGTTATATAAGTAAATGAATGTGGAATGAAGTGTGGTAGGCTGAATTTACACATTGTGCTGAAGAATCTAGTAGCAGTCAAAGTCAGAGAAGAATTCTATATCAGATGGACCATTGGCTTCAGAGTATGGTCATTCATACATTCTTAAGAAAACAAATTAGTTGGAGCTTATAGAAAGTCTGAGAATTTAATAGGAATTAGATAAGTAGGATGGTGTGGAAATTCCTCTAAAATCTATGGAAAGACAAAGACTGACATTAGTGGTCTGTAAGACTTGATACATAGTAATAATAATACAGCACAAGAAAACGGAGCACAGGACAAAAGCAGAACATCAAAATATGGAACCAAGTATATTTGGGATCACAGACATTACAAAAGGGAAGAAAGCCATCCAAGATGAAGTCATTTTGATTGAAGAAAATGATATTGCAAAGTCTCTTTTATAAGCTAGAAAATGGACTGTAACTCTAATACAAAGGATGAGAAAGCAACTTCCAGTTTTGGACTTTTAAACAAAAATGAACAGAGTTTGAAGAAACGTGGAAGTAGCAAAGATGGTTGGTGCAATCAAAAGTGAGAGTTTGTCATAGATGAAGTATCAATGTGATTATTGTAATTTAATAATGGTTTGAACAGAGCTTTTTTCTTTGAGACAGGTAACTCCGTCTTTATTTCTTAAGTTATTTTGCTCAATGCTGCGTTTTCTCCATCGTTCCTGAGTATGCCTTTAGGCTGCACTTTTGTGACTCAGTTCAGTGCACTATTACATGCTGAGAAATCTCTGCTGGTGAATATTTGATGTTAAGTTAAATGTGAAATGCATCTTATCTGATGTTTTTCATGAAAGTCGCATGCTTAATAACCTTAGATATAGTGTAAGATTTTTATGGTGAAAGTCCTGAAATAGCAAAATAATTGATTAGGGATTTTCATTCAGCACAATGAAGTTCTTTGAAGTTATGTTTAAAGTATCATCAACTTTTTCTTATATTACAAACAATAAATCTACAATAAAATAACATTAAGATTGCAAAATCAAGCACTTGGAAGTTTGGAAATGCTAGAATTAAGGTTGTCTGTGCAACTGTAATTTGCCACTCTTGCCTCCTTGTGGCATTTTGATAATTTTTAAAATATGTGATCATATACTGTTTTTTTCAACAGAACCTCACTGAATGCAAAGAATGGATAATACCCTTTAAGTATCAATTCAATATTTTTTCTCTCATTGTTTAATGTGTGTTCCTAGACCATATTTACTGCACAATATTCAAATCTTACTCGGAGGACAGAATTATTAATGTCCTCATGGACATTTTTTTAAATGCTCATCATGGTAGCACCTGAGTGCTTCACAAACATTAATTTATTTTTCCTAGCGCCCTGTGAGATGAGAGAGTATTATTATCCCCATTTTACACATGGAAAACAGAGGTACAGAGAGTTTACGATCAAATTTTGGATGTCCAATATGAGACACTTTGGACTTGATTTTTCAGAGTACACCTCGACCTCGATATAACACGGTCCTTGGGAGCCAAAAAATCTTACTGCATTATAGGTGAAAAGGTGTTATATTGAACTTGCTTTGATCCACCGGAGCATGCAGCCACTCTCCACCCGGAGCTCTGCTTTACCGCATTATATCCAAATTTGTGTTATATCAGATCTCATTATAACGGGGTAGAGGTGTACTTAGCATTTTATAGAGCTTTATAGTACAAAGCAAAGCTTCCATTGGCTTTAATTACAGTTGTGAGTGATCACCACTACTGCAAATAAAACCTCAGAGTCTCCAGTCAGAAAATGAGGACCACACAATTAGTGACCACTTGTGGAAAGAATTTGGCTTAAGTGGCTTACCTACCAACATATGTGGCAGTCAACTGCCTTAACCACAAGACCATCCTTTCTCTTCCTACAGTCCCCTGCTTCATTTGCGTCACACCTTCCAACTACTGCAACAGACGAAGCAGAGGTCCTATAGATAGTTTCCATCACTACACAGCCCCGATTCATCCCCAGAGCAGGTTCATGGTAGGGACTGATTAGGGCAGGGATCCTGTGGGAGGGGGGCGGAAAAAGTATGATCATATAATAAAATACTGTGTCATAATATACCCACCAAGACTGGAGCATGCCCAGTGTGGCTAGAATATTTGGGGATTTTAGCTGTTAAACTCTAAGAAGGTCTCCACTCAATGGGTGAAGAAGTTACATACCTTACCTAAATGAAAGTAGGTTTCTTGGAGGTCAAGGGTGATACACCATTTTCTAGGATCTAGGGATGGGATTATAGTGGCTAGTGTCACCATCCCACAGTGCTGGGAAAGGATATAGGTGTTCAGATTTCTCCTCTTGGGAACCAGGATATAGTTGGAATAGCACCCTCTTCTGCTGAATTCTGTGGGAACTGGCTTAATTGCCCCCAAGAGTAGGAGAGCCTGGTCCTCTTGTTTCAAGAGCTCTGTTGTCTCTGAAGAGGGAGAAGAAAGAAGGTGGAATGGAGGATAGTACGGAAGTGGATGGAGTATCCCACGCTGATCTGTCTCAGGAAACCTGTTCCGAGGCAGGGATGAAGTGGGAAATTAATCTCCAAAGGGAGTGGAGGTTGGATGCAATCATTCAACACAGGATCCAGCCCTCAACCAAGATATCAAAACTGTGTAGATGCAGATGATGTTGCTGTAAAAGGGGTGTGTCATAACATATTCCCAGATTTGGACCTTAGCGTCCAAAATATGGATGTTAGCATGAAAACCTCCAAGCTTAGTTACCAGCTTGGACCTGGTAAAGCTGCCACCACCCAAAAAATTAGAGTGGTTTGGGGCACTCTGGTCCCCCCAAAAACCTTCCCTGGGGACCCCAAGACCCAAATTCCTTGAGTCTCACAACAAAGGGGAATAAACTATTTCCCTTCTCCCTCCTCCTTCCCAGGTGTTCCCTCCCTGGGTTCCTGGAGAGATACACAGAAGCAAGCTCCGTGAATCTAAACAGAGGGATTCCACCCTCCCTATTTCCAGTCCTGGAAATACAAGTACCGAGAGAGAGAGAGAGAGCCAAGCTCGCCCCCTACCCCCCTCCTTCACCCAGAGGAAATGCAAAGTCAGGCTAGTAAATCTAATACACACAGATTTCCCCCTGACTTTTTCCTCCCACCAGTTCCCTGGTGAGCTACAGACTCAATTTCCTGGAGTTCCCCACTAAAGAAAAAACTCCAACGGGTCTTAAAAAGAAAGCTTTATGTCAAAAGAAAGAAAAATACATAAAAATAGTCTCTCTGTATTAAGGTGACAAATACAGGGTCAATTGCTTAAAAGAAATATGAATAAACAGCCTTATTCAAAAGAACACAATTCAAAACACTCCAGCAACTACGCACATGTAAATACAAAAGAAAAAAAACAATAACCCCTATTGTTTTATGATCTTTGTACTCACAACTTGGAAACAGAAGATTAGAAAGCAGGAGACAGAAAAATCCTTCCCATAGCCAAGAGGGACAGACACAAGACAAAGAACAAAGGACTCACACCCAAAACTTCCCTCCACCCAGATTTGAAAAAGTCTTGTTTCCTGATTGGTCCTCTGGTCAGGTGTTTCAGGTTACTCCTTTCCAGGTGAAAGAGACATTAACCCTTAGCTATCTGTTTATGACAGGGTGGACCTCTTCTACAATTCCGAAGTTCTAGGAAAAACCTGTTGCAAGTTATCCTGAAGTGGCCTAGATTGCTGTGACAGTTGAGACCTGCTAAACAACTCTTTGTTGCAGGAATGTAAATTTCCAGCAACCATAAAGAATCTCTCAAGTCCTTCAGAATGTGTCAGAGCTGAAGAGCTTGGGCCCTTCAAAGGAAAGATCTTCGACTATATTTGGCACCTTTGCACATAACCACAGCTGTGGTCCGGGACCTACTGTCTGCAGCTTGGAGGGAGGTTTTGCCTATCCACTGATTCACCTAAACGAGGGCCTGAAATTGTTGCCTCTGGTCCTGTGGTGGATGTTCAATAGAATTAGTGAACTTGTGTCATAGTATAATTCCCAATTCTGAACCTTAGCCTCCAAAATATGGGTACTAGCATGAATTCTCCTAGGCTTAATTACCAGCTTAGATCCTGTAGTGCTGCCACCAATCAGGACTTAGAGTAGAGTGCCTGATAAACTCTGGTCTCCCCCAGCACCTTCCCTGGGGACCCCAAGACCCAAATTCCTTGAGTCTCACAACAAAGGGGAATAAACCTTTTCCTTCCCCCTCCTTTCTTCCTCCCAGCTCCTTTCCGCCCTGGGTACACTAGGAGATCACCATGATTCAAACTCCTTGAATCACCACACAGAGAGGAATGATACCTTCCCCCTCCTCTTTTCCCTTTACCCAGAGGCAATCCAGATTCAAACTCCGTGAATCTAAAACAAAGAGGAAATTCACTTTTCCCTTCTCCCCCCTTCTCTCTTTCCCTTCTCCCCACCAATTCCCTGGTGTACACAGACTCAGTTCCTTTGAACCTTAACAAGGAGAAAAAAATCAGACAGGTCTTAAAGCAAAGCTTTTAACAGAAAGAAAAAAGGTAAAAGTTTATCTCTGCAATTTAGATGGTAAAAAGTTACAGGGTCTGTCAGCTTATAGAAACTAGAAAGAAGCCCCTCCCCCCAGCAAAATACAATTTAAAATACTTCCAGCAAACTACACATTTGCAAATAAAGGAAAACAAATGAAAAGACTATACCGCCTTTCTACCTTTGTACTCACAAAATTGGCATAGAAGATTAGAGGACCTGTAGGTACGTGTGGTCACTCTCAGAGCCCAGAGAAAACAAAGCAAAACCCAAAAAATACAAACAAAGGCTTCCCTCCACCGAGATTTGAAAGTATCTTGTCTCCTGATTGGTCCCCTGGTCAGGTGTTTGGTTCCCTGTTTGTTAACCCTTTACATGTAAAAGAGACATTAACCCTTAACTATCAGTTTATGACAACTTGGAATATATGTTACTCGTATTTCAATAACATGATTTGATAGTTTACCACCTGAAATTGGAGACCTGGTTAGGAATAGTTTTTCCTACCTAAAAGGTCCAAATATCAAAAAAAGAGGGTCTGGATCAGGCTTGTCTGTTTCTTTCATTGGCTGTGAACACCACCATATAACTGAGATTAGTATGAGAAAGACATACTCAGTTCCTTTGATGGAGTACAGTACTTTTTATCTGCCTGCTTCCACATGCGCTGGATAGTGGCAGGTGTTTGGCAGATGGTGTGAATGGGTGATACCAGAGTCTCATTTTCCCTGAGGGGTGATATTTAGAATGTCCACCAAGGAGTGTGGAGACTCCTGCACCTCTTCTAATGGGATTTGGATAGATTTCACCAGGCATTTCATGAGGTCTTGAAAGGCCCCAAAGTCATCACTGTAATAACATGGTGGGGTCCCTATCACTTCATCTGAGGATGAAGAGGACATAGCTGATGGGGACAAGTTTTCCTTCATCTGTGGGTCCTGCCACTCCTGCTATCTCAGTGCAGATGGGACACAAGGTACTGGAGAGCGATCATGCAGTACCAAAGTTTGGTCAGAAAGTGTCTGTGAATGTTGCAGTATTGGTGGATATTGGGGTCTATCTCTGGTTGGAACCCTATAAAATTGTTCACCAAAATAATCCCAGGGATTGTGATAAACGCACTAAAGGGGTGGACAGAGGAAGGATAAAAACATATAGTTATAACTCCCAGCTCTAGGGCATTTGTTGGGGTCTGCAATAACTTCTTCAGAATACTGGTTCAGTGGGGTGTGGTGGTAGGATGCTGAAAAAGAGCCCTATTGATAGAATCATAGAATATCTGGGTTGGAAGGGACCTCAGGAGGTCATCTAGTCCAACCCCCTGCTCAAAGCAGGACCAATCCCCAACTAAATCATCCCAGCCAGGGCTTTGTCAAGCCTGACCATAAAAACCTCTAAGGAAGGAGACTCCACCACCTCCCTTGGTAACCCATTCCAGTGCTTCACCATCCTCCTAATGAAAAAGATTTTCATAATATCCAACCTAAACCTCCCACACTGCAACTTGAGTCAGCTGGTACCGCTGAGAACAGTCTAGATCCATACCCTTTGGAAACCCCTTTCAGGTAGTTGAAAGCAGCTATCAAATCTCCCCTCATTCTTCTCTTCTGCAGACTAAATAATCCCAGTTCCCTGAGCCTCTCCTCATAAATCATGTGCTCCAGCCCCCTAATAATTTTTGTTGCCCTCCGCTGAACTCTTTCAATTTTTCCACATCCTTCTTGTAGTGTGGGGCCCAAAACTGGACACAGTACTCCAGATGAGACCTCACCAATGCTGAATAGAGGGGAATGATCACATCCCTCGATCTGCTGGCAATGCTCCTTCTTATACAGCACAAAATACTGTTAACCTTCTTGGCAACAAAGGCACACTGTTGACTCAAATCCAGCTTCTCATCCACTGTAATCCCTAGGTCCTTTTCTGCAGAACTGTTGCCTAATCACTCAGTCCCTAGTCTGTAGCAGTGCATGGGATTCTTCCATCCTAAGTGCAGGACTCTGCACTTGTCCTTGTTGAACCTCATCAGAATTCTTTTGGACCAATCCTCTAATTTGTCCCTCTGTATCCACCATAGGTCCCTCTGTATCCTATCCCTATGCTCCAGCATATTTACCACTCCTCCCACTATAGTGTCATCTGCAAACTTGCTGAGGATGCAATCCATACCATCCTCCACATCATTAATGAAGATATTGAACAGAACTGGCCTCAAGACCGACCTTTGGGGTGCTCCGCCTGATACCGGCTGCCAACTAGACACGGAGCCATTGATTACTACCTGTTGAGCCCAATGATCTAGCCAGCTTTCTATCCACCTTATAGTCCATTCATCCAGCCCATACTTCTTTAACTCACTGGCAAGAATACTGTGGGAGACTGTATCAAAAGCTTTCTTAAAGTCAAGGAATAACATGTCCACTGCTTTTCCCTCTTCCACACAGCCAGTTATCTCATTATAGAAGACAATTAGGTTAGTAAGGCATGACTTGCCCTTGGAGTCCAAAAAAGGATACCTACCTTGGAATCCAAATCTTCCCCTGTGCTAAAGCAAAGAAGCATCAGACATTGGTGGTGGCACTGCAGGCTAGAGGTGTGACCAGGGTTCAGTCTGGTAGGATTGTGTCTGGAAGTGTATGATCACTACCAGGGAAGGGGCCTTTGTAGAGGATCATACCAGTGGAGATGCCACTACCTCCAATATAAACAGGTTCTTCAGGGGAAAAAATTGGAATAGTGTTGGAGGGCTATGGTATCTGGAAGACTGAGTCCCCTAGCAGGGTTTGGAGAAAAAATCATTGCCGAGATTGTGCGTGCAATACTGGCAACTTTTCTAATCTCAGAACCCTGGTGCAAGGAAGTTGGTGGTATCAGAGCATGTGTAGGAGGCCTGTGCACATCTCAGTGCCTGGAAGTGTCAATCGGTACCAAGGAGATTGCTCCTTGCACTTTCTGTTAGAATACTCCTCCACATGCTGCTTCCTGAGTGGTACTGGTGGTTCAGTACTAGGATTAGATGGAACTTAAGCTATACCCCTGGAGAGAAACAAAGTCTCCTTAGAGAGGGATTTATGAGTGACCTATACCCTTACTAGTTTCTCTGGAAGGAGAAAGAGGCTACTTCTGTTTAGAAGTCCTAGTCTCTGAAGGTGTTGCTGGAGCTGCAATAGCCTGAGATGTTGAGGCTGATGTACAGGGGAAAAGGACACCCTGCTGGGGCTAATGAAAATTCCATTAGAGGAAGCTTTATTCAAATTTCTGTCTTTCCTTGCTTATAAATCCCATACAGACCTTACACTTTAATGGGATGTGACTGTCTCTGAGGCAGCGGAGGCAGCTCAAATGCTTGTCACTGTGGGGAAAAGACCTGTGGCAGGTCTGGCAGGGTTTAAACTCCAGGTCTTCATCATAATTCACAGTGATAATGGACCAAAGAAAGAAGGGAAGTGAGGGAAGTAACCCCCTTCTAAACACAACTGTGTTAAATAAAGAAATAAAATAATTAAAGAAAATAAAGGAAAACAACTAAAAATAAAATGGCATACTAAGGAAGGTGAGAATCAATGGATCACAATCACTTCATCTTCTAGGCAGTTGAGAGGAAACTGAACAGCGGCAGGTCTGCTCTCCTTATATGCCCTCATTTGGAGGCGCAAGGTGCTGCTTTATACAGACACTGGTTTGCATTCTGCCATCAAGTATGTGCACATCTTATGGTGGAGTACCTATGGGGAGACATATACTCAAAGAAGAACCATGGTTTTTCAAAGGCTTTTAACTTAGATGTATTTGGGCCGATTTTCAGGAGGATGGCAAAAGACACATCCCAGATACCAAGGCCACCCCCATTACCAAATTTCAAGTTCCTTCTCCAAAGCAAGGGGACATGCTAGAGCTTTTCAAAGAAAAGGTTGCCAGAATTTTTTTTAACTTGGACAAAACAACATATTGTTCCCTAGCCTCATTCTCAGAAACAGCTAAATCATTTTAGCTGAAACTTATTTTGGCCAAAAATATTTAGCTTAAGGCAGACACCTAGCATGTAACATTTCAATGGACGTTGTTAACATTCAGCAAAGTATAAGCAACTGAAAACAGGCTCTTATTGTGGGAAGAGGCAGGAAACCTTATTAATAGGCAGTGTTACCAGTCCACCCCACCTATTTTAAACAAGCAAAACAAACAAAAATGAGAGGTGACTATTTTCCTTCCTACTTTGTTTCTAAATGTCAAATAAAGTGTCTCTGTATTGTAATATTTCATACTGAATATATACACAACTACAAATTTACCTTAGATATTGCCCTTTAGAATTCTAATAGTTATGAACAGAACACACTGATGAAAAGAATATGCCTTTGAACACGCATTTTAAAGTGGGCAGGAAGAGTGTAATTAGTTTCACGTAAACATGAAGGATAGGCCAGATTTCCATGCTTTTTATATATATATATATATATATATATATATATATATATATATATATATATATATATATATATATATATATATATATATATATATATATATATATATATATATATATATATATATATATATATATATATATATATATATATATATATATATATATATATATATATATATATATATATATATCTATATATATATATATATATATATATATATATATATACACACACCTTGTTTTTTCTTAGTTGTTATGAGACTATTGTTTCATGAACTCAAAAGTTCAAATATGAGATAGGACATTTTATTTTTTTTCCTTTGGAAAAAAAATCCAAAATATTTTTGTTCTAAATAACATTAATTTCAGTCCTGATCCCGCAAATACTTACCTATGACTAGTCCTACTACTGCTCATGGGAATAAAGTTAAGCCACTTGCTTAAGTATTTTCTGAATTATACCCCTCTTCATATATGTAATAAACTGACATAAAATAGCATTTTTTTACCACACTTTGGTAACAATTGAAATGCATTCTGTTACAATAACTGGGCACAAAAGAAATATTTTTGAAACACTGGTACTCATTTCAGCCGGTGAATGACTTTTTCTTTTGGAAGAGTATTCTCTCATTCCATAACTTCATTGAAATTGCATTATTTCATTATATAAACACAAAATAATCACACAAAAATATGCATGACAAAAGTTCTGAAAAAAACATAATTATAGGAAGAATGAAACATTTTGTTTGTCAGCAACCTAATTTTACACTTTTTAAAAGCACTGCCAATTAACCTTTTTAAAATTAGTGTTCATATCTTATTTTATATTTTGATCTTTTACATGCAGTAAAATGCATGTTAATAACTTAATCACAGTGAAATCTCTAATCTCTAATACAACTGAAATGCTCCACCACTGCTTTATGCCTGCTACGATAAAGTATAAAGTGGCTTCAGCCAGGTCACTGTAGACATTTGCTCCCTTGTATCTCTATCCACCCTGTGTGAGAGTTTAGGACAGCTGTACCATTCTCAGCTGTCTAAAAGTGACAATTGGACCACCTGCTACATTTGGAATTGTAATGAGTTTGGCCACTCAGAGAGAAAATTGTCCCATCACAAGATCACTGAAGGCCCCCATGGGAGGTTGTACACATGGCACCAAAAATCATCCTTTGTGTGATGGTAATGGTATTACTCAATCGTATTGCACTAAGGATGAACATGGCCCTCAGTGCTACTTGCAGAATTTGTTCTTTATCAGATAGAGGACAGCACACAGTTGAAGGAATGTCTAATATGGTGAATCCTTACGGGAGGAGGGTAGGTTTAGAAGATAAAATAAAAAAAGAGCAAGTAAAAAATCACTTAGAAAAGTTAGATGCCTGCAAGTCACCAGGACCTGATGAAATGCATCCTAGAATACTCAAGGAGTTAATAGAGGAGGTATCTGAGCCTCTAGCTATTATCTTTGGGAAATCATGGGAGACGGGGGAGATTCCAGAAGACTGGAAGGAGGCAAATATAGTGCCCATCTATAAAAAGGGAAATAAAAACAACCCAGGAAACTACAGACCAGTTAGTTTAACTTCTGTGCCAGGGAAGATAATGGAGCAGGTAATTAAAGAAATCATCTGCAAACACTTGGAAGGTGGTAAGATGATAGGGAATAGCCAGCATGGATTTGTAAAGAACAAACCGTGTCAAACTAATCTGATAGCATTCTTTGATAGGATAATGAGCCTTGTGGATAAGAGAGAAGCGGTGGAAGTGATATACCTAGACTTTAGTAAGGCATTTGATACGGTCTCGCATGATATTCTTATAGATAAACTAGGAAAGTACAATTTAGATGGGGCTACTATAAGGTGGGTGCATAACTGGCTGGATAACTGTACTCAGAGAGCAGTTATTAATGGCTCCCAATCCTGCTGGAAAGGTATAACAAGTGGGGTTCCGCAGGGGTCTGTTTTGGGACCGGCTCTGTTCAATATCTTCATCAACAATTTAGATGTTGGCATAGAAAGTACGCTTATTAAGTTTGCGGACGATACCAAACTGGGAGGGATTGCAACTGCTTTGGGGGACAGGGTCAAAATTCAAAATGATCTGAACAAATTGGGGAAATGGTCTGAGGTAAACAGGATGAAGTTCAATAAAGATAAATGCAAAGTGCTCCACTTAGGAAGGAACAATCAGTTTCACACATACAGAATGGGAAGAGACTATCTAGGAAGGAGTATGGCAGAAAGAGATCTAGGGGTCATAGTAGACCACAAGCTTAATATGAGTCAACAGTGTGATACTGTTGCAAAAAAAGCAAACGTGATTCTGGGATGCATTAACAGGTGTGTTGTAAACAAGACACGAGAAGTCATTCTTCTGCTTTACTCTGCACTGGTTAGGCCTCAACTGGAGTATTGTGTCCAGTTCTGGGCACCGCATTTCAAGAAAGATGTGGAGAAATTGGAGAGGGTCCAGAGAAGAGCAACAAGAATGATTAAAGGTCTTGAGAACATGACCTATGAAGGAAGGCTGAAGGAATTGGGTTTGTTTAATTTGGAAAAGAGAAGACTGAGAGGGGACATGATAGCAGTTTTCAGGTATCTAAAAGGGTGTCACCAGGAGGAGGGAGAAAACTTGTTCACCTTAGCCTCCAATGATAGAACAAGAAGCAATGGGCTTAAACTGCAGCAAGGGAGATTTAGGTTGGACATTAGGAAAAAGTTCCTAACTGTCAGGGTAGTTAAACACTGGAATAGATTGCCTAGGGAAGTTGTGGAATCTCCATCTCTGGAGATATTTAAGAGTAGGTTAGATAAATGTCTATTAGGGATGGTCTAGACAGTATTTGGTCCTGCCATGAGGGCAGGGGATTGGACTCGATGACCTCTCGAGGTCCCTTCCAGTCCTAGAGTCTATGAGTCTATGAGTTCCTGAAGCAGTAAGGCTTTTAGAAGGGTCATCAAAGCAAGGCATTACTGTAGCTAAACTGGTGCAGCAGCGTTACAACAGTCACCTGGAGGGCCCAACACTAGGGAACATAGAAATTGAGTACAAAGGTTCAGCATCTCACATGTATGTGGAACCATTTTATGGGACCTGTCATAAATATAAAGGGAAGGGTAACCTTATACTATAAAATCCCTCCTGGCCAGAGGCACAAAATCCTCTTACCTTTAAAGGGTTAAAAAGCTCAAGTAACCTGACTGGCACCTGACCAAAAGGACCAATAAGGGGACAAGATACTTTCAAATCTGCAGGTGGGGAAAGGCTTTGTTCTGTCTGTTCTGTGTGGCTTTTGCTGGAGACAGATCAAAGAAGCAAGCAATTCAACTCCTATAGAGGTAGTAAGTATTTAGCAAGGAAATGCGTTAGATTATCTTTTGTTTTGGCTTGTGAATGTCTCTGCGCTGGGGGTAATGTGTATCCCTGTTTTTTTCTTGTTGTAACTTTAAGATTTTGCCTAGAGGGAAACTCTCTGTGTTTTAAATCTGATTGCCTGTGAAAGTATCTTCCATTCTAATCTTACAGAGTTACTCTTTTCACCTTTTTTCTTTCTAATAAAGTTCTGGGGTTTTTTAAGAATCTGATTGGGGTTTTTAAGATATTAAAAATCCCAAGGCTGGTCTGTGCTCATCTTGTTTATTCTCAAGCCTCCCCAGGAAAGGGGGTATATGGCTTGGGGGGCTATTTTGGGGAAATAGGACTCCAAGTGGTCTTTTCCCTGATTCATTGTTAAATCATTTGGTGATGGCCATGTTTACTAATCCAAGGTACAAGGGAGAATTTGTGCCTTGGGGAAGTTTTAACCTAAGCTAGTAGAAATTTGTTTAGGGGGTCTTCCATGAAGGTCCCCACATCAGTACCCTAAAGTTCAGATTGGGGAGGGAACCCTGACAGGACCCAACACTATTAGCCTTCTGGGTGAAATGAGTAGTACAACAGAACTCAGGATGAATTACTGAAGAATTCCCATAATCCTATAAAGAGACAGATTTTTTGCTCTTCAGAAATATTAATGAAAAGAAAAGGGCACCCCAATACAAGCTGCTCTAGATTATTATGACTAAGCTACCCTGTGTCAAAGGGTAGAAAACTAGCAAAGTATTGTAAAACTCAGTACCATATGTTTTGCATTCACAGAACTATGGGAAATTCTGAACAGCCTTCCCTTCCATCCTGTTGACCTCCATAAGCAAGGCTGTTGTGGTTGAGGGTACAGGATATAGACTGACTTTGAGAATGGATGTGTGAGCATAGCATCCTCTTGTCACTGACCTATAAGAAAATTGCTAGGATAATGAAAGGAGATTGCCTTTAGCTTGAGTGGTAGAGACATGGGGTTTTTTTGGAGCTGAAGGACAAGATCTCTAGTTCCTCCTCTGAGGGTGTGTGTCATTTATATAGTAATTGTGTCTGCAGCATGTGATTTGTTACTTATTTCTGTAGGGTAATATGGATACAAACAAGGATGTGAAGGCTAACCAAAACAAAAGCCATATGCAGAGAGTTAAAAAAAAACATACACATAAGTTTACCACATCAGGATCCTTGCATCAATCTGACAAACAAAGAGATTATATACATATATCTATAGTCTTTTGTTCAGAAATTGGTTCAGACCCCTTTTGGAGGGGTCTGCCTCAAAATTAAAACTAAAGAGAAGTAGGATCACTTCCCTCTCTCTTTGTTACAATCTAGAACCAGCTGCAGAAACTGCCTCCCTCCAGGTATCTCCTCTTCTGGGGAAGGAACAGGCTTTATATAATCCCTTATTTCTCAAGTTACCTTGTCCCACCCCAGAACTAGAACCTAGTTGTGAGACGAGCCCAATGAAAGCCCAGCACAGAACTACCCTGAGACAGCCTTGTTATTCACCAGTGAGGGGAGAGGAGACTTCTTCCCACAATGTTCACGGCACCCTGGTCTTGGGCCCTAAATGAAGAATCAAAAGTATGGGTTTTGGTCATACCCTAGACTGCCTCGCTGAGACTGCTTCCCTTCCTGCTGTGGACTTACTCCCTGAGAGATGCTTGAAGATTCAAAAAACTTCAAACAGGATAGTGTTGGCCTAGAATAATTCCTCCACACCCGTAAAAGAACAGAACACTCTGTTGAAGGTGCATACACTGAAGATGAATAGAATGGAAAAAAAGAATTCTGCAGGGTAATACACATGGAAATACAGAGGCATGGTGTATTGAAGGCTATGTTGGAATTGCAATCTATTTCTTTAAGACAAATGGCCAGGAGTGATTCCCGGATCCTACTTACAGCCTAGAGAGATTGTTCTGCCTCTCTGCCTCAGGGAGCAGCTTGTTTTTGTGTGTCTGTTTTGGGATTCTTGTGTGTTCTAAATTAAAAGTAATAAAGTAGTACATTGCAACCCTCCAGCAAGAGTATTTTATGTTTTTATCTAATTTCTCTGTCTCTAGGCTGTGAAACAAAAGAGATAATGGGATGAAATTATAAAAGGGTAAATGTGGTCCAACAATCATGAACAAATTCTTGACATTGCCAGGGAAGTAGTAGAAGCATCATCATTTAGGACATTTAAAACTACATTGAACAAAAACACTAGAATCATATTCTTAAAAACACTCCTGGTTTAGCAGGGAGATGGACTGAATGATCTAGTAGCACCTGGATGTACAAAAGGAGTTAGACACCTAAGTCCCAGTTTTGGGACCACTGTGATGCCCAAAACTCCCGCTGAAGTCAATAGGTCTCTAAACTCAGTCGGCACCTAAGTCTTTGCAATAAAAGTTCCTTCAGTTCATATTCTGTATCTGAGCACATGCACTGCTGCCTCCATTTAGATAACTGAACACCTAAGTCCCGAAGCAAATCACAAACTGAGATAAAACTGGTGTTTGGCCTCCTGAGCCATGTGCAGGTCCTGATCTTGTAGGTGCTCTCTGACCATACCTTCCGGATCAGACCCCTCATGTGAATTCACACAAGACAGCAGGAGATGGGGAGGACTGTCCTCATAATTTTTAGCCCAGTGGTTATCATATTTATCTGAGAATAGGAAGACCTCTGGGTAAAGTCCCCTCCTGCCTGAGGGGGAGAAGGGATTTGAATAGAGATCTACTGCCTCCTGAGTGGGCTAATTGCTGGGCTATGAGATACTCTGAAGTGGGTCTCCCTCAGTCTTGCCTGCTGAATCTGTTGCACTCTAGTTAAATAATTAAATAGTCATTTGGGCCAGAAAGAGAGGGAGCATTATACGGGAAGCCTAGGCGCCTAACTCAGGTTTTGTGAATAACAGTGATTTTCTAGGTGCTTAAAAGTTAGGCACTATGACCCTCAGCATCACAACAGCTAACTCCTTTCCTGCATCTAGGTCCAAGTCTTTTTAATCTCAAATCCACAAATTTCAACATAATTATTTTCAGCTCCAGGTGGTCCCCAGAAGGTTGACACCTACTATCTCCCTCTGGTTTGGGACCCTCATCTCCCATTCTTCATAAGAACCATTTTGGGTGCAATATTTTATCTAGCATCTCAGAAGATTTATTTCCTATCATCACCGACCATCATTAAAGGTTGTAGAAACTTTGAAAAAAATAAAACATAGCAGAAGCAGAGTCACTGGCTGCACTTTCTCCCCATATGATTTAAGTAGGTCAGCAATCAGAATCAAATTATATTGGCTGATAAAAGTAATCTCCCAGAGCTTACTAGCTGAGGTTCTTGGCAGCAGGAGTCTCAAAATAGGTAAACAGACATACCAATCTATCAAAGAGATGAGAAAACTCTTACTGAAACCTTTTATTTATTTCCCCTTCAATGTTCGAAAATATACATGTTAAAACCCCCTAAAACACAGATGTATGTCCTCCAAACTATGTACAGAAAAGGTGGTTGGGAAATTATTTTCCCATTCTGTGAATATTTTAAAGAGTCCAAAGTTTTCCCCTGTCTCGGTTTGGGAGGGAAAGCTGAAATTTCAAGAATATTTGCAAATTGAAAATCTGAATTTATTTTTAGTTTTCAGTCAATCAAAATGTTTTCTTTTGATAATTCAAAATGTTTCATTTCAGTTTTGACCTTTGTTCTTTTAAGGCTTTTTTTCACTCTAACTTGCTTAAATTTTGAAATGAAAATTCATTTCAAACTAGAAAACCCAGAATTTGTACTGAGAGTACTGAAATAAAATTTTCCAACAATTTTTAAATTTTTTTTCTCTCCACATTTTTTCAATTTGGGAAATTTGAAACTGTTTTTTGAACAGTTTTGATTTCAACAATCAACATTTTTTAATGAAAACTGATTTGTCAAAAAATTCCTGACCTGCTTTAGTGTACAGGTCAACAAATGAATTAGAAACGTAGACCCTGATTTTAGAGATCTACGCACAGAGGGGACAATAAAAATATGGCTCCCCTTACTTCCTTATGGAAGGGAGCAGGGAATGGCACCTCCAAAGCACTGTTACCCAAGTCACCACAGCAAAGTAGGATGACAGATCTGCTGGCGGAGTGCCAGACTAGTGCATAATTTTCCTGATACCTGAGTGAGGAAAACTGGAAGAATCAATACAATCTAAGCTATATTAATTTTTCTGTAGCTCTCTTCCACCCATACACAAAGAAACCTCATTGAAAAGGGAGATTCCAAGGGAAAGTGTTTGAAGGCCTCATTCTGACAAAAGAGAACAGGGAGCTTGGAAGCAGCCTGGACATACAGCCTGACTGTTGATGACCATTAAGAGTGCTAGATCATTAGCTTCTTTCACAAGAGAATTGGAGACAGCTTCACAAAAAAATCCTCATATTTCTCATCCTGCTGCAGAAAGACCCATGGGAGATGACCTGGGATGAGGTGAGAGAAATGACAATTGGATCTCTGTTTTCTCAACTAATAACGTTTGAAGCAAAGTACGAGCTCCAGCACAAAATCAAAAGGTAAAAACAAGACAGTTCTATCTTATCCTTGGAATACATAACTCAAAGACGATATATCAATGATATATCTATTTTGGTTGCCTTGCAAGTTTGGCCAATTTTATAACAAAAATGCTTAATAAAATCCACCTGATTTCTCATAGTAGCTTTATGTTATTATATTCCTAAATAATCATGGGCATTCCCTTACCAAAAACTGACAAGTAAATCCAGTAAAGATTGTATCCAATAAAGGCTTCATGTTATTTATATAAATAAATTAATAATAACCAATAATAATTTATACCAGCACTAATTTTATTACGAAGGAGAATAAAATATTATTTTTTGTTTACAGCATTAAAATGAAACTATGGAAACCATCTTGACCTCCAACTATCAAGAATTAGTGATTTACAAAAACCAAGAAACATTTTTTCTGACCGCATTACAATAACTAAGCTATCTAATTCTTCTACAAGTCTGTGTGCCAGAATGTAATGTGGCTGTCTTTAATCTTTCAAGATAAAGAGGTTTAATATCTTAGTAAACAGCTTATAAATTATATCAAAGACTCTGCTAGGAGTTTTACAATATGCTTTGTTGATTTGTCTTCTACTCTTTCCTCACAGAATAAATTCCTTAACAGAATGTTCTACTATTTTAGAAAAATAATGGCTACATGCATTTTGTTCTATGTATTTTGTGTAAGAAAAGTATTGGGAGAAAGTGTTCATTGCAAACTTATATACAGTACTGCTGGCTACTAACATTGTTTTTCTCCCCTCTTAAATACAGAATGTTATTCCTTTCAACTCATATTAATTCCACCTGCCTTTTCTAGTACAGTACAGTTCATCTTTCAGCACTTTCTAAGTTAGCCAAGAAATGAAGGACTGGATCATGTTATTTGCACATAGCCCTTAAGAAGCGGTAGATAGGCACGCTGTGTCAAATGAAGCACTGGAAGACATGTTTCTTAGAAACATCCCTCAAAGTCACAATGCCTCCCAGCGTTCCTCAACTTCATTGGTTCGGAGTAAATTGTGATGTCTTTGTATACAGTGCACAGGCATACTCCCTTAAATGCATATGTTAGAAATGAACTCACAACATACTATTTAAGAGGTCACATCCTGCAACAGGACTCACATAAGTGGACCTATTTTCAGTCTAACTGAAGTCAGTGGAGCTATGAGGGCCACAGTGTCCACATGAATCAAGTTGCAGGAACTGGTTCTTTGAAATGTTAGTTTATTTTACTATTGTTTATCTGTATTGAGCTACAGTTCACAAGCCCCAGTCCTATTTTGCTCAGGAGTGTACAAAGACAGAACAAAGATGTTCCCTGCTCCAAAGATCTTATAATCTAAATATAATACAAGAGACATCAGGTGGAGACAGACAGACAGAAGGTGGAGTACAGTGCAACAATGAGACAATATTGATCAGCCTTGTAAGCAGAGGTCTCACCATCCCAGCTGCCCCAATCATTGTCAAGATTTTTATAAGCATCATGACTAATTTTTAAGTTAGTCATTTGCAAAAGATTTGAGTTGACGTAGAATCCCTTTAGTAACCTGCACGCTCCAAAGCACCCACACAAGAAAAATTGAAAAAAAAATTCCAATTATGTTTTAAACTATAGATCAGAACAACACTGAAAATGGACATTTTTTCTTTGACTCAGCCACAGGGTAGCAAATGAGTAAGTAAGAAGGGATAATAACCTCACTCTGGTGTCAAAATTTCCTTATTTATAGCAAGTATTGCTTTAATCGCAGCCTTTTTTGGCTTTAAGCTTTTTAGAAATTGATTTATAAACAAAATGAAATCCTTATTTCTCCGATGTGTCTGGGTACACAAATACAGGCATCAGACCCAATCCAACACCCGTCAAAAGCAATGGGAATCCTTCCATTGATTTCAGTGGGAGCCAGTCCATCAATTTCATTAGACGTTTTGCTGGGCCCATGGAAAATAAAGTACATACAAAAAATATCAGGGTAAAAAAAGGCAATGGAAGAGCTAATTCCGAATAAATAAGAAGGGGAATAGATACAATGGGAGTTCTATGCGAATAAAGGTTTCAAGATTGGGCCCAAAAAGCTATTTTTAAAATACATAAAATAAGTTCAGTGCTGATATATTTTTATGACTCTCTGAGGTGAACTAACAGGTAGAATCACTTATGTTACTGCATTACATAAGCTTTTTACAAGTGAAAGTGTGAACAAAAACATAAAACAACATTTTATTGCACATGCCAAGCAGCCGTACAAATGTTCAGTGCAGTCAGTACCTGAAATCATGAGAAATAAATATTTAAAGTAATTCCACAGTAAATCTCAGTGATTATAGGAACTTGGGATATACCAAAGCTAACTGCAAGTGCAATAGTATGTGACCAACACTCGTTCTTCCCAACAGGGAAATCATGATCTTCAGTGCAACTGGATGCATTAATTCAGTTTTATTTCCCTATTTCTACCATTTCCCCATTAGAAATATAGAGGATGCATTTATTATAATCTGGTTTAGTTTAATTTTGATCAAAGCTGTTTGTTTTGCTGGAGAGCCTCAGAGCTAAGGAAGAAAGTAGCTTAGTAAACTTCATCTTGTCCTTTCCGATGTGGGAATACAGATGCCATTTTTTCAGATAGTTTGTTTTTAGAGAAGAATCTGAAAACCTAAGAGAAGAGAGAACACAGAGCAATTTTCTGTAACATCATGCTGAATGTGACAGGCTCTAGGGTACTTTGATAGCTTTTTACATTAGATTAAACGAATGGGTTACGGGAAAGACAATGCCAAGTCATAAGTGGATGGTCAGACCTAATGGTTGAAGCGGTGGTGGTCAGACCTAATGGCTGAAGCAGTGGTGGTCAGGTCAAACCTAATAGTTGCACAGGGGACAGGAGCCCAGGGTCAGAGCAGGAATCGAGAATGTGATTGGAACCAGGCTGGAGCAGGAGGAGTCTGTCAAAACCACCAGGCAGGAGATGATCCCAGTGAGGTAGCAATATTGAGCTACTGGAGTGGCTGCTCTCATTGGGAGCCTAGCCTGCCAGGTTAGACCTTCTGGTTAGACCTTCACCTCTGGATTGGCTCAGTCCTGGTTGATTGATGTGGAACCCTCAAGAAATGAGACTCAGAGATGACTCATTACAGACAGACAAAATCCACCTTCTAATTTGTTGGCTGCCCAGGCAAAGGATTGGAGTAGTGACTGCTACTTATAATTAAGTAAAGATCCAGTAGCCCTTCCCTGGGCTGGCCCCAATGGCATCCTCCTCACTGGCCTAGTGCCAATATGGAGCTCTGCTGCACAGGGTGCTGGGTGTATGCAACTATGCTGCATCCTCTCTCACACCTGTCCCATTGGAGGGGTATTGTAGAAAGTTACAGGGAAGGACTTGTGTATGCCCAACTGCCATAAACAGATGGTTAAGGGTTAATGTCTCTGGCTGACACCTGACCAAAGAACCAATTGAGAGACAAGATACTTTCAAATCTGGGTGGAGGGAAGTCTTTGTTTGGGTGTTTTCTTTGTTCTCTGTTCTCTCTTGGGATTAAGAAAAGCCAGTCATGTAACCAGATTTCTCCAATCTTACTGAAACAGACTCTTAGGTTCCAGATAGTAAGTAATAGATAGAAAGCGGATTAGATTTGTTTGTTTTTCTTTATTTGCAAATGTGTATTTTGCTGGAAGGATTTTACCTCTGTTTGCTGTAACTTGTATTTTATGCTAGGGGGAGGGAGTCCCTCTAGTCTATATAGCTGAAGATCCTGTAAACATTTTTCCATCTGGATTTTATAGAGATAAATTTTACTTTTTTCTTTCTTTAATTAAAAGCTTTTCTTTTAAGAATCTGATTGATTTTTTTTGTATTCTTCTGTGAGACCCTAGGGGACGGGGTCTAGACTCACCAGGGATTGATGGAGGGAAAGGAGAGAAGGGGGAGGGAAAGGTTAATTTGTCTCTGGGTTAGGATCAATGTCTCTCTCTCAGGGAGAGTCTGGGGGGCAGGAGGTGAATTTCCTCTCTGTTTTAAGATTCAAGGAGGTTGAATCACAGTGATCTCCCAGTGTAACCCAGGGAGGGGAAAATCTGGGAGGAAGAAAGGAGGGAGGGAGAATGGTTTATTTCCCTTTGTTTTAAGACCCAAGGGGGTTGGGTCTTGGGGTCCCCAGGGAAGGTTTTGGGGGACAGGGAGTGTACCCAAACACTATATTTTGGGTTGGTGGCAGCGTGATAAGATCTAAGCTAGGAATTAAGCTTAGAAGGAAACAGGCAGGTCCCCACTTTCTTGATGCTAAAGTTCAAAGTGGGAAACAGACCGACACCAACACACTGCAGTGACAACCTATGTATTTTTAGGGTTGCCAATTTTGGTTGGCCATATTCCTGGAAATTTCATCACATGACATAATCTTTAATTAAAGATTAATCTTTAATTCCTGGAGATTCCAGGCCAATCCTGGAGGGTTGGCAATCCTATGTATTTTGCTTGTTCATCTAAAATGTGCAAAGACTATTTTTTTCCCTACAGGTAGAAGATATATTTCTCCATAAATGTGGCTTGCATTAAAATGTATTTGGAGTATGGGTAGTATTGTTTCTGTTATGATGACACATAAAGGTTTGGATCTGGGCATCATTACAAGAGGCTCTGTACATACACATAATAAAGGAGACATACACTGTCACAGGGGGTTGGGGTACAGGGTGGCGCTTGCCTCAGGGGTGTCTCCCTGGAAGCAACTGTGCGCCACCACTCATCCCCCCGTCCCAGCACCAGCAGTTATTCTGGGCCACCCCCCAGCACCCACGGTGCCCCTGGTCCACTCCCTCCCAGAGCAGCTCCCCGGCTCCTCAGGCCATGTTTTAGTTAGGGGTAGATAGTACAAGTCATGGTCACGTCACAGGCCATGAATTTTTGTTTACCGCTCATGAGTTGTCCATGACATTTACTAAAAATACTCATGACTAAAATGTAACCTTACCTATAATGTACTTACTGTGTCAGTGCAAGGATGTAAAAATGATAAAATTAAAGTGATTGATATTAGGGTAATAATAAGTCTCCCAAAGCCCCAGTGTATTTAGTCCAGTAAAGATAGGAATGGTAGTACTTTTCTCTAATTCAGCCTGAGTCATTTCCATCACTCTCAATAACATATTTCTTTACACATTCAAGTGTTCAGTTATAACTTATTTTGCTGGATGATTAAAATGTGGCGTATTAAACTGGCATCAGTTCAACTATCACAGACCATTAAATTACTCAGGAGATCATGGACTGCAGTTGAGAAGGCCCATGCAGTAAAATAAAATGTTCTTTTCATCAGATTGTACCCTGCTGTTATATTCATTTGATAATAAAAACTTTATTTTCTCCACTTGTGTCCTCTGTTATTAATGGGATGAAAAATATAGACAGGGTACTGATTTGTATGAATACACAAACAATCAATCAATGACCAGCAAAACAGAGGTAAGGCATGCTTGGACGAAAAAATATGGAGACTGGCATTTATTAATAAAGAACTGAATATTATATATGTGCATTTCAATTGTTTCCTAGGCTTACTGCACATTCATTTTTTGCTTACATTGAATAAAGTGCTAAAAATGTGTTGTATAGGAAAAATATTTCTTAATGGTATGCAGACAAGTGTTTCAATGAAGCAGCTTCGATATGTTTTGTTCTGTCTTCTCTCACAGGAGTTTGCCTTGTTAAAAATGGTGTGGTAAACATATCTTTCACCTTGTGCACTGAATGGGGGCAGGATCCTGAAGAAAAAAATGCTACTTTGCCACAAGCCCTGAGTAAGTGGCAGCACACAGAAACAGGCCAGGAAACACTGTGGCTTTGAAAGCCGCGCTCTGGTTCCAGGTCTCCCCATGCTCCAGCAGATGGTTATCCACACAGACCTATACCTGGAACAAATTGGTTCTCTGATCTGCCAACTCAGCTCAATTAAGCTGGATGGAACTTTGAAAGGTGGAGCCAGGCTTTGTCCACTCCTTGCCCATACATGTAGAAGTAGCAGCAGCACTATTGGAACTGCTCTTCTCCTTATGATGTGGAGATCCTGTCCAGGGGAGTTTAAGATGCCTTACACTTATGCTCAGGTACATAATGCAACTTACAATTAAGGCCCCGATGAATAGCTTATTTGTATATTCTTAACAAATTGAATCTTGTAATCAAAGTTTTGTGGTGATATTTTCTACTGTAAAATGAAAGCCCTCCTAGGGTGACCAGATGTCCTGATTTTATAGGGACTGTCCCTATTTCTTGGTCCTTTTCTTATTTAGGCTCCCATTACCCTCCATTTGCTGTCTGGTCACCCTATGCCCCCCATGAACTGAGATAGACTGTAAATAAAGGTACTTTCCTGATTTTGCCTCAGGATTACCTACTGCTCATAAATGTTTGACTGGCATAAAAATATTTTAACCAAGGAACAAATAGAAAGCTACTCCCCGTATACTCTGTCTACTTTGGAATGTCAGAGTAAGGAGTGAAGTATGACAAACATGAAAGCTACAGCTTTGGAGGAGAATATTACTATGGAGGTCAGGAAGCAAGAACCTCAGACAGTGTTAGACCAATAAAGCTCTCCATGTATTCCATTAGCAAGCAGAGGACCCCTGAGTGCTGGAAAAACATGAAAGTCATTTTAGAAAAAGAGAGACATCAGGAATTAAAAACACTTTTATAATGGTTGTATCAAATCTGTATTGTTGTCAGCAATGGACTGACTGATCATCTCCCTGTCACAATGAATTTGAATCAAAAGAACTGTAAAACCTTGAGTTAGTATTCTGTGGTAATAGGCACATCTTCATCTGATAAATAAACTAGAACTAGTAGCAAGGCCAAATTAATAAAACCACCTTTGCTGGCACATATTCAGTGCCTTTTTATAGTTTTGTAAATAAATAACCATAATGAGCCATACAGATCTAAGTCACAGAAAAGGTTTACATTAAGCTTCTAAGAAATAGACATTAAAATGGCCCTGTACACCCTATTTTCTATATAACGTTGATAAAGGAAAGATTAAAATGAATATATGAATGCAATAAGGAGAGAACATCAAATGATATGAAAATTCAATGAAACACACAAGCCAGAGATGAAAAATGAGCCTGCATAAACCTTGATCACAAATATAAACTCTATTTACAGATATGCAGAGAGCTGAATCTTAAAATGGAAGCATACCATACCTTAATTACATTTATATTACAATAGTGCTTACAGGCTCAAATCTAAATCAAAGCCTCACTGAATTATAATGCTGTACACAATCATAATAAAAGACAGACTCTGCTTCCCCACCCCCACCCCATAGTTTATATTCTAAACAAACAAGATAGGGAAAGAGTGTGAGAAAGGAAGTATTATCCCTCTCTTTTGGGTACGGAACTGGGACATAACCAGGTTAATGAATGATTCACCAAAGATTATATAGGAAACCTTTGGCAGAGTCAGGAATTAAATCCAGATCTCCTGATTGTATAGTGCCTTAGCTATAAACTTGCATATACTTCCTCTCTCTGTTCCTGCATACTGAGCTGCTCTCAGATCAGACACAACTTGAGTGAATTAGAGAAGCTGGAGAAGAGTCTTTTATTCATCTTCACTTTCCAAACAATACAGCTTTTTATAACACTGTGGCTATAATAATACTCTATAGTTTAGGCATAAAAAGACTGCAATGCCAATAAATCATGTCTGGTATTGGTTAGACAAGTGGCAAACCAAAACTTCCGTATCTTTGCTCAACTCTGTTCATTCTGTTAATTCATCTCCTCCCCTTCCTTATATAATGTGTTTTGCCTAGCTCTCATGTCCTGGCTGACACCTACATTGTAGTAATTTTAGGGGTTACATTCTCTAAATTGCAATTACTAGTATGTAATATGATTATAGAGAACCATATTCAGTTACATCAGAGTAAATGCAGCATAACTCTGACTTCAGGGTAAATCTGAATTAACTCAAATGAAGTCACAGTTACTTCAGATTTATGCTTATGTAACAAAATATTAGCTGTCAGTACTGTAACTCTTATGCTGGTATTTAGCCACCAGGGCCTGTGTTGAGATACTGTAACTGGGCCTACAAATTTACCCTAACTATGAGCTCAACTGTAAAAAGTAAGTGAATGTTCATAAGATGTCACAACAACAAATGTTGATGGGAAAAGGTGTGAATTAGTCCAAATAAAAGTGCCTATTGATATAACTCAAGAACTATGTTAAGATAGTGCTTGGTAAATAAGAAAAGTGTGGAACCAGAAATCAATGAACTAAATTGGTGTGCTGGAAACTAGGCCTCAGTGGTAGATAAAATAATTCCACTCATCACTCCCTTTTGGAGTCCTTAAAACAGAGACTTCGGTTTGGCTACTGAACCATCATGACTGCCACCCTCACCGTGTCCTGGTATCCTGGCTATCCTGATCCTGAGAGATGTCCTGATCAGACCAGGCCAAAGAAAGGGATCCTGATAATATTGCCACCTCTACTGGCTCCAGCTGAATACCGAACACTGGGATGAAACAAGAGTGGACTTTAACAGCAGCAGTAACAAAAGTTCCAGCTCATCTCAACTAATTTCTTCTCTTTTCCTAAAAGGACAGGTATTACCATCTTTGACACCATCTAAGAGACTGTCAAACAAGGGGAGTTTCTTTCTAAAAACTCTCTCCATCTAGAGGGAAAGATAACAAAATATGTTTTTAAATTGAATGCCTTATTATTGCCCTTATATAAATCCATCATCTCGAATACTGTGTACAGGTGTGGTCTCTTTACCTCAAAAAAGATATACTGGCATTAGAAAAGGTTCAGAAAAGGGCAACTAAAATGATTAGGGATTTGGAGAGGGTCCCATATGAGGAAAGATTAAAGATGCTAGGCCTCTTCAGCTTGGAAAAGAGGATACTAAGGGGGGATATGATAGAGGTATATAAAATCATGAGTAATGTGGAGAAAGTGGATAAGGAAAAGTTATTTACTTATTCCCATAATACAAGAACTAGGGGTCACCAAATGAAATTAATAGGCAGCAGGTTTAAAACAAATACAAGGAAGTTCTTCTTCACAAAGTGCACAGTCAACTTGTGGAATTCCTTACCTGAGGAAGTTGTGAAGGCTAGGACTATAACAGCGTTTAAAAGAGAACTGGATAAATTCATGGAAGTTAAGTCCATTAATGGCTATTAGTCAGGATGGGTAAGGAATGGTGTCCCTAGCCTCTGTTCGTCAGAGGATGGAGATGGATGGCAGGAGAGAGATCACTTGATCATTGCCTGTTAGGTTCACTCCCTCTGGGGCACCTGGCATTGGCTACTGTCAGTATACAGATACTGGGCTAGATGGACCTTTGGCCTGACCCGGTATGGCCGTTCTTATGTTCTTATTTAATATGTTACCTAAATTAATAAAACAGCTGCCATGGGACTAAATCCTGCTTACTTTGAAATCAATGGGAGGTAGGCGCTCAGGAGCCTTTGAAAGTCCCATTAGACCCCAATCTGCATCTGTTAATATGACCAGGAATTCACTGATAAATTTTGGATGTTTTGTTTCTTTTCACAGTTCAGATCCTCTCTTTATCCTATATACGAGGCCTATCTATGATCCACTGTTTCCAGATAACTTTTTCTGCAGTTTAATGTCTCATCTGAACTTCTGTCTATCTAAAATAACATCAGCCCTTCCCTTAGGGTACGTTTTCACTACCCACCGTATCGGTGGGTAGCAATTGATTGCTCGAGGATCGATATATCTCTCTCATCTAGACGCGATATATCGATCCCCGAACACTCTTATATCGATTCCTTAACTCCACCAACCCGAACAAAGTTGCGGAATCGACAGGGGGAGCCGCGGACATCGATCCCGCGCTGCAAGGACGATGAGTAATTCAATCTTAGATACTTCGACTTCAGCTACATTATTCACGTAGCTGAAGTTGCGTATCTAAGATTGATTTTCCCCTGTAATGTAGACCAGCTCTTAGTATTCCATTACCACTGAGTTTAAATGCAGGTGCCAATACAATATTAGGACCTGCAAAAGTTTAATGCCACAGCGAGATTTGGATCAGATGAGTCACACTGATACATCTGTGCTTTACATATACTGCAGCTTTAAGGTAAGTTTCCTTTCTTTCATTACTAGAAATAACTGCTTTTTAGTTTTGCTTAAACTATTCTATACCATTCAGACAGACCAGCTGTGGACTTTTCTAGCATGTCTAAAGAAATAACAATGAGAAATTGGTGAGGAAACTTATCCCCAACCAAAGATCCATAAATATTGAAATGATGTACATTGAGATTGAACTCCAATGTCAAATAAATAGCTACACAATAAAAGAACTGCCATCATGGGGAAAACCAAGAATAAATAAGCATAAATAACAAGGTTGAGAATGACCTCTTGGTCAAGTACAATTATATCCTAACCGTACTATCTTGCCTGTTGTCAAACAGCTCTAGTGCTAGTGATTCAGTGAACTCTCAGGGAAGTTATTCCATTGCCTAATTGACTTTGTTAGAAAAAGTTTTCCAATTGACTAGCTTGGAATTTTCCTTTTTTGATATTCAAGCCATTACTTTGTTATATCACCCCCAACAACCTTAAATAATGTTTCCCCGTTGCCAGAAGAACAGAGAACAGGTGGTCATAGATAGTCTTAGGTTGAATGCCAAAGCCTAGAAAGTTCAGTAGAGATGCTAAGTGGAAAATTAAATGCAAGGGATTCTGCAGTGATGTGAACAATCCTCTACAGAAGAGCAATTGACCAGCAATGGACTGAAAGAAGCTGAAAATGCTGATGGCACTTGCACATAAATGTTCAATTATATGACGCAGAATAGGTGTGACAATTTTAAGCAGAATTAACCCCTTCACTTCCATTCCCCATTTGTTACATACCATACTACACTTTTAAAGATAGGTTCTTTGTAATTAGTAGTGTGAATACACAGGATTATTTTTAAAAAATAGAATAGGATTGCTTTTCAGCTCACTGAACAGGGAATTAACTGCAAAATTTCTGTTAACAGCAACACTAGTTATTCAACTGATTTGCTACACACAGCAAAACAAATTTATCCATCCTCTACATTTTCAAATCTACATACAGGGATTTAGTTAAATGGTTCTTATGAGCCCACTCATCCATTTGCTACCACATGCAATGTGTACCTCAGAGTTAATGTAAATAGAAGCAATGAGGCTAAATCCCCAAATGTGCTTTGTAAATGTACCATATCAGTACTGGCAATTCATGCCATTAATATGTACTTCTGCCCATAAAAGTTGGAAGACTTTTCTAATAAAAAACTTGTTATAACCACCAAGTCATATTAATATTGTTATATTACACTTTCAAACAATTAGTACTGTACAGAAATATAGAGCGGGGATTGTCTTTTTTGTAGGTTGTCTGCTTAATACAAGAGTGCTCTAATCTTATTAGTACTACATCTAAAACCAGAAATATTTAGAACATTTTTAATCAGACCTAGTTATGAGAACAGGGGCTTCCAAGTCCTGCAAGATTTCTGACTTTTCTAATTCTACAATTGACTCTTTTCTGATCTTGGACCTCAGTTTACCTAGCTGTAATATGAAGTTAATAATATTTACCAGATCCGATGTAAGGCTAAATTAACTGATGCTTGTGAAGAGCTTTGAGAGCCTCATATGAACAGTTTTGTTTCAATAAATGTTTCATTTAAGAGAGAGCAAGTAAATTTAATTTTATTTATGCAGCAAATCAACCTGGTACTGTAGTATTTTGAGTTTTGTATTCCTTTAACGCACATTTGAAATGATAATACCAAGGATTTTATTGGAAATGGCCACAGCTTTCTTAAAAGCGAATAATTCATATAATCAATGACACATAAATTAACCATACTACTCTTCATTACAGAGGCCACCGTAGTACTGGCCTCTCACAAGGCAATATAAACAGTCTTCATTGTCAAATAACATTGAAGTCAGATTTTCTGGTGTCACAGGATGCACCACTCACTGCTTGTCTGGTCCCTCCTCCTGGCTGTTCTAGGGATTAGTTTATCAGGTTGATGCCCATTCCTGCAGCTGCATGCTGTCACTCTGTCTCTCTCTTTCTGGTCTGCAGCCCCTCTCTCACTCCAGGAACCATAGCGTCTTCTTCATGACTCAGCCCAAGTCACTCAACATTCCCCCATTCTAGGATAAATCAAAGTCTCTCCTTCAGCAGTCCTAGGCAGTTTTCTCATTCGTTGCCTCAGGTGCCACTCCTACAGTGGCTGGTAAGGGAAACTGGGCCCACCCTCTACTCTGAGTTCCAGGCTAGGGACCCCCAACGTAGCAATTCTAGGCTCTTCTCTCCCAGCCTTCCCTGCTCCTTCCTGGAATGCTTTCTTCCACTACTGGTTCCCCCCCTTCCCTGGGATTACCAGCTCCAAACCCTACTCCCTCTTCCCAGGTAGTGACTGCAGCCTCCTCATCCCTGCAGCCTCTTCCCAGGAAGTGACTGTCATTTTCCAGCAACAGCTTCTGTCTGTTTCCAGCTTCCTGGCTTGCAGTCAACAGTTGAGCCTGCTTGCAGTCAATTCTCTGCTCCCCAGCTCTTCCTCCTATGGAGTTAACAGGCCTACATACCTGGCCATCTTCACCCCTTCCAGTCCTGTGTGGGCTGTGTCCCTGCCTGCAGGTATATGGGATCTTGGGGAGCAATTACCACACAAGTGGGGTGCCAATTAATTTCTTTATTAAAGGAAAAAGGAAGTGGTGGGAATTTAACAATGAAATGCGATGGGATGGGGTGTATAAGGTGTTTACAATAGACAATGATAAGGGGGGGAGTTCTTATTGAACAATGTAGGGAGTTTTAACAGTGGGGTACAGTAAGTGGGGTTCAGCACAATGGGATACAGTACAGTCAATAAGCAACTCAACTTTATATAGGAACAACTCTAGATACAGTGTGGAATGCAAAATAAAATGGTAGCTTCTATATAAAAATGGTATACAAAGTATATTAGAAAAATGGAGGCAACTAATGGGGTGTTATAACCACAAGTAAAATGTGAGTCACAGTGTAATAATACAATATGGGTGATAAGTAAAATTATGCAATGTAGAAAATTACTGACTTAATTTGTGAGGCTGTGATAGAAGAGTGTACCTAAAAGCTGGGTCAAGAAGCGGAAGCGGGGAGGGGAGTGAGTGATTAGTGGTAACTAACGAGAGGAGAGTGCAGGTGCAAGCAGCGAGAGACTCTGAAGCCCTGTGGGGTGAAGCCCCGAGCAGCAGTCTTCAGGAGCCTGCGGGCTGGAGGTACGGGAGACAAGAGCAGCTGGATTGCACTTAAGGGGAGTCTGGGGCAGCAAGAGCGGAGGGCGCTGAACGTGTAAACGATGGGAAGGCACATGGAGAATGGGGGAGACGGCTGAGGGAAGAAACAGGCTGCAGCAGTGGAGAGCACTTCAGAGAAGTTGCGGAGCAGCGGGGTGAAGACAAACGGAGCAGTGTGATGGTGATCTCCGGTAGGGGAGGGGCAGCGGAGGATCGGGGGCACGAACACAGGGGATACAGGGAGAGGCAGCAGAGATGTGTAAAGAAGGGCTGGAGGGACACCCAAAAAGAAAAAGGGAAAGAAGCGGCAAAGGGTTTGGGAAGTTACACGGGGGGGGGTTACCACAGGGAGACAAGGAGAAGTACACAGAGGGGGAGATTGGAGAGGGGGAAAAACAGACACGGGAAAGTTCAGGGAGAGATTGGGACAGTGGGAAGACAAATTCAAGCAGTAAAAACCTTATGTATCCTCTAACTTAATTAAACTTATATAAATTACAAGCAGCTTATACAAAGTAATAAAACAGGTACAGAATACAACCAGGCAATGGTTTTTTTAAATCTATCTTAATCAACGACTAGGCAAAACAACAAATATCACAATTCTAAGCAAACTATAACAAGCAACTATACAGAGCAACAAAACAGCAAACTATAACAAGGCAGGTGAAACTTACAAGCTCTACAATCTTAGCAAACTATGACTTATTAAACTAAAAAGCAAAACCTACGGTGCACCTTATGCTATGGGGAAGTCACAGAGGGCAGAGTGGTATGCGCTCAGGATACAGCTCCCAAGGCAGCCCCCAAGGAAGCCAAGGGATGGTGGCTGCAGCAGTGGATACAGCTGAAAGCAGGGAGCAGAGCTTAGCAGCTGGCACAAGCTTATTTTTAGCAGCAAAGCACAGCGGAGTTTAAGAGAGGTTTTAAGACACAGACCAAGGTTCAGCTTGAGTCTGTGTGCTAGGGAAACAGAGCCAGCAGCTAAAGTAATAAAATAAAAGTATGGAAAGTTTTACAGAGGGATTGTTACCAGTCCCCAGGCAGCAGCAAAGGCAGAAGCAGCAGTAACATCAGAAGAAGCAAGGATGGCTAGGTATGGTCTTGATAATCAGGAGATCTCTCAGGCAGCAATTCGTTCTTCATGGGGGTGGGTTTAAAAACCAGGGGTATGCTCAAAAATAAAACAAGAGCAGAGAGAGGACCCCCCAAAACCCCTGGCTGATCAGACCAGGCAGCAATGCAGGAACCTTTCTGATGTAGGTTTTAAAAATGCCTGTTTTTAAAGGCAAACTTAGGCAGTTTTCCGCCAGTGATCCTGATAGGCTCCCTCTGTCACAGGGGAGGAGGCACAGAGAAAAAACTGCAGGTGAGCACAGAGACATGCCTGGGCAGAGTCCTGTGCAATAGGTGACTCAAAAGCACATGAGGCCTATGACTCATGCCCAGGATCTTAAAAACACAATAGGTCTTGCAGCTCTGGACATTGCCTGCCCTACACCAAGCCCAGGTTCAACAAGGCTAACAGGACTAACCCTTTCAACAGGGCAGTGGTCCCACTTAGCACTCAGCACAGTGGCCATCCCTTTGAGAAGGGCAATGGCTCTTGGTAAACAACTTAAGGGGCCCTGCCTTTGAGAAGGGCAGTGGCCCTGGTAAACAACTTAACAGCCAGGGAGGGGCGGCCACAGGAGGAGAACAAAAACAAAATGGAGTATGGGGACAGCTGTAAGAAACAAAATGGAATGGGGGATAGCTGTAACAGACAGGCTGGACACCCATCACACCAGGAAATGACCATTACCACTTAATTTTCTTTAATCACACCTGCCTGACACTTCCTAGTGATGAAATACCTACTAACAAACCCAGTTTGTTGTTTAATTAACTTTCAAGTTACTAGTTACTAATCAACAGTGGCTAATCTTAAGCGCACACAAAGTACTGAACAAACCAATCACATTCCCATATTGTATCCTCTTCCCACAACAAAATTGTCTTTCAGTGCTTATCGCCTCATGGAAGGTTGGGCAGGGTCATCCACCAGCAGAACCCCAAAAGAGTTACTTAAATAATCTTCAAGAAGGAAGTGCAGACTTTCCTCATTCAATATGCAAAATGCTCACCTATCAGAGTACAGGGCAAGGTGCCGCTTTTTAAGCTAGGCATCCAGAAAGATCATTAACTTAAGAAAATGTTTCAACAATTGACCCTTATTGTACTAAAGGCCATATCCTATCCTCTTCACCTTCATGAAGAGGATAGGCTATGGCTTTTATTACAAAAAGGTCTATAATCTCTGTTCCTTTATGGCAACAAACATGCTATAATATACTTAATTAATTGAACAGTTATGAAAAAAACAGAGTGTGGACTGGTTTTTAATAAGAAACTTAAAATATAAAATTGCTAAAAGAGGAGGGAAAGACATTTTCTTTAACTAGCTTTTAGCCAATGATTTAATGGTAATATTACCTATTATTAACAAAAACTGTTGAAGAGAAAAAGTAATGCCCGACAACAAGGAAAGGACATTTACATAAATCAGTACTAATTGGTTGCTTATGTGAATTATGCATCTTGTTAAAGAAGTTCACAGGACATGAGAGATTTAATATAAGTTGTGTAGAACAAATGATCTGTCACTTTTTGCAGCAACCTAATAATTTGAGTAATTACAAAATATAACTAAAAAAATGGTTTCTGCATTCTGTTTTTTTTTTAAATCATTCTACAACTTAATATTGGGGCAAGCAATACAGTTATAAGCCCCAGTTCTATATCTCTGTGACTCTGTGGAAGTACAGAGGTCCACTTATATAAAACAGCTAGCATGATCTATGCACTTACACAGCTTTTTCATCTATAGATCTCAAAATACTTTTAAAAGATCACTAAACTTTATCCCAGTTTCTCAGGTTGGGTAACTGACTCATAGACTCTAGGACTGGAAAGGACCTTGAAAGGTCATCGAGTCCAGTCCCCTGCCCTCATGACAGGACCAAATACTGTCTAGACCATCCCTAATAGACATTTATCTAACCTACTCTTAAATATCTCCAGAGATGGAGATTCCACAACTTCCCTAGGCAATCTATTCCAGTGTTTAACTACTCTGACAGTTAGGAACTTTTTCCTAATGTCCAACCTAAATCTCCCTTGCTGCAGTTTAAGCCCATTGCTTCTTGTTCTATCATTGGAGGCTAAGGTGAACAAGTTTTCTCCCTCCTCCTGATGACACCCTTTTAGATACCTGAAAACTGCTATCAGGTCCCCTCTCAGTCTTCTCTTTTCCAAACTAAACAAACCCAATTCCTTCAGACTTCCTTCATAGGTCATGTTCTCAAGACCTTTAATCATTCTTGTTGCTCTTCTCTGGACCCTCTCCAATTTCTCCATATCTTTCTTGAAATGCGGTGCCCAGAACTGGACACAATACTCCAGTTGAGGCCTAACCAGTGCAGAGTAAAGCGGAAGAATGACTTCTCGTGTCTTGTTTACAACACACCTGTTAATGCATCCCAGAATCACGTTTGCTTTTTTTGCAACAGTATCACACTGTTGACTCATAATAAGCTTATGGTCTACTATGACCCCTAGATCTCTTTCTGCCATACTCCTTCCTAGACAGTCTCTTCCCATTCTGTATGTGTGAAACTGATTGTTCCTTCCTAAGTGGAGCACTTTGCATTTATCTTTATTGAACTTCATCCTGTTTACCTCAGACCATTTCTCCAATTTGTCCAGATCACTGAGCCACAGGAAGGTTAATTGAGTTCTCTCAGGCCACAGGGTAAGTTAATGCCAGAGTCAGAAATAGAATCAATTTCCCCTGATTCCCAATCCTATGCATAGTTCACAGCTGACATATAAACCTACATACTGTAATATTTTTATTTATTACAGCAAGTCAGGGATGTACACAATGAAAGTTGAATGCAACTTCTGTCCTTACATTCTTTTTCAGCGGCTCATAATTTCTCTGAACAAATTTCAATATTCGTTCTCAGATCACAGGTCATTCTTGACCCCTCTTGAAAAGTGCAGGAACATTGGCTTGTCAAATTTTAATTTATGCCAAGATGAAAACTACTCTCTTTCTTCATATGTTCTGATTATAAATTTTGCACGCTGATAGTTCAAAGAGATTAAACTAGAAACCTCAAACTCTCTTGGAGATCTAATATTCATATCAAATGAGAAGAAAATTAGTTTACAGTTTTAAAATTTCAAGTGTTTAAAGGAGCCATGTTTTTGCATGTTCACTTATATATTACTAGCTGCTTTTTCTGTGGCTGTGTGGAATTTGGAACAATTCCAGTTTGTCATTTTTAAAGGTTCATAATTTTCAAATGGCCTAATTTTCCTCCAGTCTTGTTTGGTTTTAAATCTCAATTACATTGATAACACAAGCCAAGTTTTGTAGTGAACATACTAAATCAGCAAATTAGTCTCCAATTTAGAAAACCTTAACAAATGCATCCAGAAAATTTCAGGATGGCGCAAGGCTTGTGACAGCCAATGAATTAATAGGAAGTCAGTGGGATTCAAAATGGGAGGAGGGGTCAGCCCATGCAGTTTAGGAAAGGGACCAGTATCTGAAACACTGGGCGCTCAGTACTTAGCTAGAGAAATCTGTTCATCCACCATTTCAGTACTGCCACTACTAAGGTGAAGACATTATTTTTATATGTTTTCTACACAACCGTTTGGGACAGTAAGTAAAGACAAATGCTATTAATTACTTTCAGGATAGGATAATAGATATTTACCCACATTGGCAATTAACTGGGACACCAGTACTAAAACCTTCACTGCAGCGAGATTGGAACTTTGTCAATGACCATTAGCGCAAAACATTACTGTACATATCATTCTATACACAGTGTCTTACCCTGTAACACCATTCAGGGATGTTGATTCAATACTGAAACAGGGAGAAGACAAGTGGGTGGGATATCTTTTTTTGGAGTATTGTTGATGAGAAAAACAAGCTTCTATTTCGTAAGCTTGATTCTGTCTCCAACAGAAGTTGGTCCAATAAAAGGTATTACCTCACACACTTTGTCTCTCTAATATCCTTGGACCAACACAGCTAAAGAAACACCACATACAAAGAGAAGGGTAACACCTATTGAGTCCACTACAACACTTACTATAGTACCTTGGAGCTGATATTTTTTTCCAGAGCACTCTTCTCTTAATACTGACCTGATCCAAATCTGCTTGTCTTGTGAAATTTAACAAAATTATTACCTCTGGTTGAATGCTCGCAGACCATAATAGACATAGCTTGGACTAGTTCCACGAAAGGACTTAAATGCAACATTGAAACTTCTCACTTTAGCTCCTTCCCCTCCAATTGAATCCTCAACTCTGAGATAGGTGCCCAGGCACCTAATACAGTGCATGGGGGAGAGGTCAGCCTCCAAGAATGGGATTTACAAAAGCTTGCATAATAAGCAGGGAGCCACTTACAGAAGCCAGGGAGTGTGATAAGTCCTAAGCTCCCTCCTTCCCCCTACCCCAGCCATTCTAAAAGAGTTGGGCACCTAAGTCTGGGCCAGAGGGAGGCACCTATTTCCACTTGGGATTCACAGCTGTGAACAGCCTCCTGGAGTTAGGCACATAAGCCAAGTTAGCCTCTTTCTCATAAAAAATTGAGGAGAAGACCTTCCTGTACTATATAACCCAAATGTTACAGCATACACAGGTCACAGAATAAGTTAATTTCTCTCAGGATGTGGGAGAGGTGTGTCTCTATCTCCACTCTGCCTGATTTGGACCAGAGCCGCCCAGAAGATTCAGTGGGCCTGGGGCAAAGCAATTTCTGGGGCCCCTTCCATAAAAAAAATTGCAATACTATACAAAACTATATTCTCATGGGGGGCCCCTGTGGGGCCCAGGGCAAATTGTCCCACTTGCTCCCTCCCCCCACGGGCGGCGCTGGGAAAAATAAACCTTCCGTATCTCAGCACAAACCCAGTTTTGAGAAAACTTCTTTTCTCAAGGTATCACTGGTTCTCAGCATCAGCTAGTGCTAAAAGGCGCTAAAGCTCATTAAAAGTGTTGGACAAATATTTTCCATCAAAACTTTTTTTGGATTGCAAACTAGGGTTTTTTAAAAAGCAGATAAAAATCATGGACAATGTCTACTTTCCTTCAAAATTTGTTGTGGTTTTTTTAATTGAAAAGCTGAAATTAGTCTGCCAAAACCTGAATATGTTTTAGGGTTTCAGAAGTGTGTGGCCAAATATTTGCTGCTTGCTGTGTTTGATTGTTTAAAGAAACAATAAAAAAATTCTGCTTAAAAAAATCCAAAACTTTTGAACCACCTCAGCTTGTGACCAAATGCCTGAGCCCATCCAGTCAAGAGATTCTTCCAGGATTCTGATACTCTCCTGGCTTCCTTGACTCATATCTGTCTCCATAACTTTGGGTTCATATAGGTTAGAACATAAGAACAGCCATACTGGGTCACACCAAAGGTCCATCCAGCCCAGTATCCTGTCTACTGACAATGGCCAATGCCAAGTGCCCCAGAGGCAGTGAACCTAAAAGGTAAAGATCAAATGATTTCTCTCCTGCCATCCATCTTCACCCTCTGACAAACCAGAGGCTAGGGACACCATTCCTTACCCATCCTGGCTAATAGCCATTAATGGACTTTACCTCCATGCATTTATCTGGTTCCTAAAGACTGGCTCCATGGGGTACCTCACAAACTGGAGACGGTTACTTTGAGTTTGTCTTTAGTATAGCTTATGTACATACTCCACGAACTGAGCATTTGAGCTTGTTCCAGAATCTGGAATGAGCCTATGTTGTGAAAACTGAAATGCTCAAAATAGCACATGCATGTGAATGGACACAGGGTGCTAAAATTAAATTAATCCAGGGGTTCTCAAACTGTGGGTCAGGATCCCTCAGGGGGTCATAAGGATATTGATGGGAGTTGTGAGCTGTCAGCCTCCACCTCAAACCCCGCTTTGCCTCCAGCATTTATAATAGTGTTAAATATATAAAAAAGTGTTTTTAATTGATAAGGGGGGGTCACACTCAGAGGTTTGCTATGTGAAAGGGGTCACCAGTACCAAAGTTTGAGAACCACTGAATTAACCCCTCTGAAGCCTCAGAGAATGCAGGGAAGGCGGGGGGGGGGGGGGTCTCCTTTGGTAGGGTTGGGAAGGAGGTAGGTGGTTTATGATATTGCTCTTCTCATGTGATTCTTCCCCCAGTGGCCAATTTTAAATGAAGCTACCCTCCCCTGACATGAATCTCCCTATGGCACTGACATTAAATATAGACTATAGTTTGGCATTTGAGAAGTGAAAGGGATGGTAGCCCTAATGGAAAAGCTAACAGCTTGGCTCTTCTGCAAGCGTCAAATTGCTGAACAGCCTGGCCCTGCCCCTTATCCAACCTCCACCCACTTCCTGCCTCCCAACAGCCTGCCCCCCTCAGAATCCTTGACCCATCCTGCTCCTTGTCCTCTCACGGTCCCCCAGAAACCGCCCCCAACCACCACTCTGAGACCCCACCCCTGCTCCCTGTCCCCTGACTGCCCAGACCACCAGAATGCCCACAATCCAGTCCCCACGTTCCCTATCTGTTCCCCCAACCTCGGCCCCCTCCCTGACCCCTGATTGTCCCCAGGACTCCCTGCCCCTTATCCAACCCCCGCCCCGGCCCCAGCCCCAGCCCCTTAGCCCCGGCTACCCTCTCACCCGGGGCCTCAGTGCGCCACATCAAGGAGCGTCCCTGAACAGCGCTGCAGTGTGGCTCCAGCGGGGCCTGAGCTCCTCCCCGCTCAAAGCCGCATGGTAAGAGGGTGGGGCTGCGAGCTCCAGCAGGGCCTGAGCTCCCTCCGCTCAGCCTGGAGCTCGCAGGCCCGCCCATTTACCATGCAGATCTGAGCGGCGAGAAGCTCAGGCCCTGCCGGAGCCAAGCTGCAGCGCTGTTCAGGGATGCTCCTGGATGCACTGAGGCTCCGGGACAGGGGTGGAGACGGGTTCGGGCCAGGGCTGGGGAGGGAGCCTCAGCCATTCTCGTGGGGCTCCTGTGGAGCCCGGGGCCTGGGGCAAATTGCCCCACTTGCTCCCCCCTCTGGGCAGCCCTGATTTGGACCAGTGATTTCAACCAGTATCTGCAACCTCACAGGACATAATCCTAAGCATTGGTTACAGGGTATTCTGGGATGGCACTCTCTCAGTCTCTCCCGTTAAAACTTGTTCCATTTTGCATGGCCTACTTAAATATTCAGTGAAGCAGAAACTGGACTCTCGGTCTCTCACTTGCCTAGCCACTGGGGTATAGATTCACTTTTACTCTTGCTGTGGCCTAGTGAATATTTAAGTATTTATAAAAAATGGAACAGCACTACCTACTTCACTGGCTGTTTTTTGCGCAGGGCCCAATCTGATGAGCATGCTCTTAGATGGCCTCTGAGTATGCCTAACAGATTGGGGCCTGCAGTTAAGATAAGGGGGAATGCCTACCTTAAGGATCCTGCTGGAGCAGCTCAGTGGCATCAGAATTCAGGCAGCTTTGAGCACGCCCTCTGGCAGAAATTTAGGCACATAGGGACTTTAGATGCTTACAGGTTTAGGCATCAGCTGAGAAAGGGTTTTGATGATCTAAATTTTGGATGTACATGCTGAAATAGTGCCTACATCTCTTTGTGGAACAAGCCCATTAAGTTTTGGTTCTCATGGAGCAGCTTGACTGGATTGTGTGTCAGTCATATAAGACAAATCTTTTTGTATAATTAATATACATTATTTATATTAGAGTACTGTTAACATCTTTACACTGAGAACAGAATAATCGATAATTCAACGATGATAGTCCAAGCTGATTTATAATTTCTGCAGTACAGTAGGTGTATCTGACCTGACCTGGTTCCCAGAAACCTTTTATTTGCTGACTGATCAGTAAAAGCCACAGTTAGAAGTAGAGAAGGGCAAATACGACCACTTTCCTGTTGCAATACTTTGAGGTGGAAGTAGTTTGCTAATTAGACAAAAACAAGCTGACAAAATTTTATACTGGAGTAACTGAAAATAGGCCTGTTGCGTGTCACAGGGCTTTTTACAAGTTCCTGACACTGATAAATGCCGAAAGACTGATGACATATAAATTAGTGTTATAAAGGCAAAGAAGCAATAAAATCAAGCTGACTTGATGTTATCTACATTAAGGTTATTTTGATACCCTATTATTATGTATTGACTTAACATCAGTGGTGTCATGGTAAGCAGTCTGATTCCACCCTAGTCTCCATGGAAAATGAAATTACATAATTGTTACATTTAAAGAGATATTCTCAATCATTGTACACACTTGCAGAATCCATAAGATGTATGTTTACCTAAATCAGTGAATTAGTGGTTGCAATAATGATTGCTCTAGTTGCTTATGTGAGATAAGGTTGTCTTTTTCAGAAATTATCGTATTTGTTGCTTTATCTACTACTTGTTAAAAGGTGTCATTATTTACAGATTACTATAGGGCAACCATGATGGCACAGTTGTGCTTCAGAGGCATTCTCATTGTATGCTATTGTCTTCAGGTACTTATATCTTTCTGGGGGAAAAAATATTCCCTGAAATAAAGCAGAAATTTCTCATGGTTATGCTCATCCTAGCGATTATTTGATTTGCTAATATATTGTTTGGCCTGTTCTGAGTTATTTAAGTGTTTCAGAAAAAAAGTTGACATGAGTCAAATTTTTCAGAATTTCTCTTGGGCCAATTTACACCCCATTGCTACACATATCAGGATGGGGACTGACAAAAGGTAAGTTCTCTGATATTTCCCAAAAGGAGTTTCAATCAGATTTTTCTTTGGGGAGGTAAGGGACAGGATGTCACCCATGTGGATCCTCCACACTCCGTAAATCTCTGGGAACCTTCCAAAGATAAACCATGAACGTGAGGCATTTGCACGTCTGCACCAACTGCCTCCCTTCGCTTTCTATCTCTTTGGCAGGATGGCCTACACTGTCAGGAAATCTTTCATAAGCAGCTATCACAGCATATAGGCAGATCCAATCAAAACCTAAGAGACACTGCCATTGCATTACCTTTTGCACACTTCCTTCTAAAATTTGAGAGGATGATGCATTTCCCCACCCACACCCTAAGTACAGAGCTCCTGTTTATGTATATATTCCACCATGTATATTGCTGAACCTCTACAGAATGCATTTATAGAAACTATGCAACTCCCTGTGACTTCTGTGGGAGCTGGATAAGGCCCTATATGAATATCACTTTAAATATACACACAAAATTACATTACATTTTATATATACCATGAAAATAAATATATGACATTGGCCTATTTCAGTAGGACAATTTCAAAAATATTTAAGATTTTTCAATTGTCTTATATGATCAAAGCAATATACAGATATGCAACAACAAATTCGTAGAAGCTCTCTGAGGTAGTAGGATGAACATTATTATTCCCATTTTACAGAGAGAAAAAGATGAAGTGATTTGTTCAAGGCCATACAGAGAGTTCATGGCAGAGTCAGGATTGCCTAACTCCCAAGCCCACACTCATACAGTCATAGTGGCTTTCATAAACATAGATTCAGAATTCCAGATGTAGCATGCACATATGTATCTCAGATCTCACACTGAAACTTTTATTTCAATAAACAATCAATTTGTTTTCATTTCACTTGCTTCCTTTTATATTTATATCTGGCCTATATACCTCTAATAATTTATTTTAATGAGCAATCATGCACATTTTTTTACTTAAAAAATCAAAAATAAAGACAAATAGTTAAAAATGTTAGTGAAACATTATGACTGAGAATTTAAATGCACAAAAAGTAAGAAACTCAGAGTTATCATTTCTTCAGCAAGCGTAATTTGTTCATACAGCTACATAAAGGGATAAATTTGTGATAACGTATTTTCTGCTATGTACATTTAGTATGTGGGTGATTGGCAAAAAGTAATCTCCTTTCCTAAAACAGCCTCACTTGGATAGAAGCCCAATGTCAATTAAATACACTTTGAAATTGGCTAGTTTTCTGTATTATTCTTTATTTAATGGGACAAAAGATACTGTTAAAGTAACTCAGAGTTTACTCTTTTTCTTGCATAACTATCTGGCCAGCAGGAAGGGAGAAAGGTAGCGTGAGATAAAAATGATATGGGCATACAAATTCTATGCAGATATTAATTATTTTTATAAGTTGATATGCTTTAAAGTAACTTTTCTCTATCAAGATGAAACTTTCCAAGATAAACTGTATGACTTATGGCCTAGTTCCTAAATATAAAGATTATTTAAAATTGTCTTGTTTGTAAGAAGAATGGTAACAGCTGGTTATAAGATGTTCTGAATTATTTCAAATCTTTCTGATGGATGAATGTTGATTGGCTGTCAGTAGGCCTTTTCAATTTACAGGATTTTGGGTGCACTTTCTGTAAAGTGTCGATATAATGCCATCATAAGACTTTCACCTAGACAAGGACATTTCATCTTCCTCAAAAGTGGTCTTGTGTTTTGATTTTTTGTGGGGGATGGGGATGGGGATGGGGATTGTGGCCTTGGCAATCTCTGGTATGTAAACGCTGAATATCTTTAAAGTTGCTGACTTAAACAGGACTTTTCCAAGTTGATACTTGGTAAGATGACCTAATTCAAATCTGATTGGACCATGTTGCAGGGCTCCAAGGTAAGTCTTTATCTGATTTATCCAAAGGCATTGGATGGAGATGCTGCAATACAAAGTGAGCAAAGCTCACAAACCATAAGAATCAAGGGTAAAGCTGAGAAGTTTCCTGGAAGGTGTGAAGATCCCAGATCCTGGGCTGCAAACCAAGCCCGAATGTCTACACTGCAATTACACAGCCCCTCATGGGTGCTGGAACAATTTGTATAGTGAGGGTGTTGAGAGCCATTGAATCAAACTCTAAATCCTGTATATGATTGAAACCACTTCAAGCTAGGGGGTGCAGCAGCATCCCCAGCATTCCTAGTTCTAGCACCTATGCAGCCCCTTTACCTAAGCCCTTCAAGTCCAAGTTAGCTGACAAAGGGCCAGCCACAGCTGTTTAATTGAAGTATAGACATACCCTAAGAATCTTAAGCAAATTGAAGCTGTCAGCTATAAAACTTTTAAGCAAGAGCTATCAAACTTCCACTTAGAGTTTACTGTTAAGGCCTGTATTATAATATCTCTGTTTGGAATGAGTGAAGAAATGGATTAGCTATCACTCAATAACTGATATATAAGGAGGAAGTTTTTATTGACTTTGAGGATGTTGTTTAGACATTAACCAAATAAGTTGATTTCAGTATCTAAATATTTTGACTGACTTTGCTAAAATTCTTTAGTTGGGGGTTCATAATCAAAGAGACAGACACCTCCTGAAATCCCTTTTTTAGGATTTATAAGGATTGCTTTGTGTTGTATTAATCTGATGATTTAACTAATTTGATATAATTCAAATCCAATATTAAAGATCACTTGTTGATTTGATCTTGATTTGATAGTTGTATTGCTTTGCTCTCCATTTAGTAGTGTTAGTAATAGCTTAGCTTTGGTGATATACGTTCTTGATTTTATTTTGTTTCTTTACTAGCTTTAATAAAATTTATAAAACTCATACTGAGTTATATCTCTTTCAGTAAGCAAAATGGTGCAGAACCTTGGGGACCTAGGTGATATTGGCCAGTTAACTAAAAATTAGGGCTGTCAAGTGATTAAAAAAATTAATTGTGATTAATTGCACTGTTAAACAATAATCGAATACCATTTATTTAAATATTTTTGATGTTTTCTACATTTTCAAATATATTGATTTCAATTACAACACAGAATACAAAGCGTATAATTCTCACTTTATATTTATTTTTGATTACTAGTATTAGTACTGTAAAAACCAAAATAGTATTTTTCAATGCACCTAATACAAGTACTATAGTTTAATCTCTTTATCAGGGATTGGCAATATTTGGCACGTGGCCCACCAGGGTAAGCACCCTAGTGGGCCAGGCTGGTTTGTTTACCTGCTGTGTCTGCAGGTTTGGGCGATCACAGCTCCCAGTGACCGCAGTTCACTGCTCCAGGCCAATGGGTGTGGCAGGGAGCGGTAGCCAGCACATCCCTCGGCCAGCGCTGCTTCCTGTAGCCCCCATTGGCCTGAAGCGGCAAACCATGGCCAGTGCCAAAGGTTGCCGATCCTTGCTCTTTATCATGAAAGTTGAACTTACACATGTAGACTTATGTACAAAAAAACTGCATTCAAAAATAAAACAATGTCCCTTCATTCTTCAACCACTATTCCAGGGGACATGCATCCATGCTGATGATGGGTTCTGCTTGATAACAATCCAAAGCAGCTTTCTTTTTTGGTGGTTTGGGTTCTGTAGTTTCCACATCAGAGTGTTGCTCTTTTAAGACTTCTGAGCGCATACTCTACACTTCATCCCTCTCACATCAGAAACTACATTTCCTGTTAACTTTGTTGGCTTCCTATTCTTCCTAACCATCTCAAATCTAATTTTCAATCGCTTCCATGGAGTTGCTACTCTTTTTTTTAAATCATAGATAATATACCTATTTCCCCGCCTACATATTCTGTTTTTGCAGTTTTAGCTTCCTTTCTCATCCCTTCTTTTGTAAAATCTCAGTTGGGTGTCACTATTTCATAACTGCTGCTCTTTCTCTCAGTGATATGTCCCTTTCCAACATCTGAGCCAGTGAAACATTCTCCTCTCTTTAAATCTCACCTTAAAATCTTTTTCTTCTGAACTTCTGTTTGGCTCTGTGTGTTTTGTGCTAACATCTTCAAATGATGTTATATAAAAATTGTGGTGCACTGTATTTATTACTTAGGAAGTAAGGGTCTAACAGCATAGGCTAGACACACATATACTCTACCAGCAGATGTTTTGCAACTTCTGCCCACAACTATATCTGTATGTATCAGTTGTGTATTTGGTTGTCATGGTTTTTGTTCCCATGGCAACTGAGTTAGATTATTAGGGGATAGCCTAGCTTGTTTTGGCCGGTTAGATGAGCTCTGTGTGTGTAAATAAATGGTAGTTTTGTTAGCTGTCTGCTGTCTGGCCTCAAGTGATTTCTTCCTAAACCGGTTGCCCCAAGGATATAACAAGTAGCAACGATGGATGGGATTCCAGTGCTGCTCCAGTAACAGAGGGAAGTAGAAGTCAAGGTAAAACAAACAAACAAACAAAAAAAAACTGCTTGTTTGTACTGACTGTGGAAGTGAAACTAAAAATCATGGCTGCTCTGACCAGGCCACTGGAACTTTTTGATGAGAATATAGAGCACTGGCATGTGTATACTGAGTGTTTTGATCTTTTTGTTATTGTAAATGACATTACAGAAGCGAAGAAGGTGCCAATATTCTTAAGTGTTGTAGGGGCTAAAACCTACTCCCTGCTACACAGCTTACTACACCCTGTTAAGCCTGAGACTAAATCTTACAGTGACGTTGTGGAAATCCTGGGGTCCCATTTTTCCCCAGAACCACTGGTAATTGCTGAAAGATATAGGTTCCACAAAAGAGACCAAAAAGAAGATGAAACAGTTGTATAATTTGTAGCAATTTTAAAAAAGCTAGCAGAACACTGTGAATTTAAAGAGATGTTAAATGATGCCCTGCGTGACAGGTTAGTGTGTGGCCTGTACAGTGAAGCTATACGGAAGCGCCTACTGACAGAGGCTCAGCTTACATTACAGAAGGCTGTTGAGATTGCTGTCTCCATGGAACTGGCTACAAGGGAGGCGCAATACATCGGTGCATCCCCTAGGGTGCAAAAAGTGTCACAAGAACATACCCACAAAACTGTGCAGAGTCAAGAATGTTACCGCTGTGGTAAGCCGGGTCACCAGGCATCAGAATGCTGGTGTAAAGACCTGGTGTGTCGACACTGTGGCAAAAAGGGACACATTGAGTGTGCCTGTAAACAAAAGAAAAGAGGCCTGTGGTCTGGCCGACAAAAAGAGGAACCCTGCATACCCTAGAGCAGACCCAGGATGATCAAGGTGACACCTCATCTCAATCGGAAGTGCCACTGCATGTTTTGTCTTTGGCAGTGAGTTCACATGAATACTGGGTAACCCTGTTGTTGGATGGCAAACCTATACGCATGGAACTGGACACTGGTGCAGCCGTCTCGCTGGTCTCCGAGACTGTGTATAAACAAAAGCTACAGCATCTTCCGCTTAAGGCAACAAAAACTGTTCTGAAGACGTATATGGGAGAAGCTGTGCCCATGTTGGGCGCTATTGATGTTAAGGTGGAGCTCAATGGACAGGCTGCTAAATTGCCACTGTTTGTGGTGAGAGGTAACTACCCAGCCTTAATGGGTAGGTCTTGGCTTGGGAAGATTCAGCTGAACTGGGCAGAAGTGCACCGGATGACTAAAGAAGAAACCAGTCTAACCCCTATACTAAGGAAACATGCTGCTGTTTTTGGAGAAGATTTGGGAAGTATGAAGGGAATCACTGTGACATTGAACATTAAACATGACAGTCCACCAAAATATCTGAAAGCCTGAACTGTGCCATATGCCATCAGGCCAAAAATCGAAGCAGACCAGGAGCGCCTGGTCACCAATGGAGTCCTAATACTAGTTACCCATAGCTCATGGGCCACTCCTATCGTCCCAATAGTGAAGAAAGATGGCTCTCTCCGGATTTGTGGTGATTTTAAAGTCACTGTCAACCCAGTGTTGTGTGCAGAACAATATCCGCTTCCCCGCATCGATGAACTCTTCGCAGGCCTGGCTAGAGGACAAAAGTTCAGTAAGATTGATCTGAGTCAAGCATATTTACAGATGCACATCGATGAAAAGTCCCAAGAGCTGTTGACTATTGTGACTTATAAGGGGCTTTATCGATACTGTCACCTACCCTTCGGAATAACGTCTGCTCCCACCCTGTTCCAGAGGGCTATGGACTAGATCTTGTGTGGCTTGTCAGGAGTTCAGTGCTATCTGGATGATATCCTGGTCACTGGAAGGAATGAAGAGGATCACTTAAAGAATTTAGAGGCTAGTTTGCAAAGACAAGTGTGAATTCTTCAAGCCCTCTGTTGAATATTTGGGACACATCATTGATTCTGCAGGTCTTCATAAGGCCCCTGCAAAAGTTAAAGCTATTGTGGAGGCTCCTCCACCTCGAAATGTAAGCCAGCTGCGCTCTTTTCTAGGACTACTGAACTATTATAGAAAGTTCATCTCACAGTTAGCCACACTGCTAAAACCACTTCATGAGCTCCTGGGGCAGAACAAGGCCTGGAAGTGGAATGAAGCCTGTGATGTTGCATTTAACAAAGCTAAGGATGCATTGCTAAATTCTGAAGTTCTAACAGCAGTCATGTCACACATTATGTCTTCGGGAGAAGAGAGACCTATTGCTTTTGCTTCACGCACTCTAAGCAAAGCTGAAACTAACTACGCCCAAATCGAACGTGAGGCATTAGGAATTGTTTTTGAAATTCGGAAGTTTCATCAATACCTGTTTGGGCGAAAGTTTACTCTTCTCACAGACCATCGACCTCTGACGTCAATTTTGGGACCCTACACAGGCATTCCCCCATTAGCTGCTAGTCGTATGCAACGCTGGGCATTATTACTTTCAGCACACACATATGAAATCAAATATCAGAAATCCACTCTGCACGGCAATGCAGATGGCCTCTCAAGGTTGCCTTTGCCGGTCAAACATCAAGGTAGTGCCCAAAAGGAAATCTTCTACTTTGAACAGGTAGAGAATACACCCATCACTGCTACTCAGATAAAGAAGGCAACTCGTGTTGACACAGTATTGTCCCAAGTTTTTGACCTGGTGATGCATGGAAAATCTCGACAAACTTCTCTGGTCTCACCTGACCTTGTTACCTACATGTCCAGGAGGACGGAGTTATCGGTTCAGTCTGGTTGTTTGTTGTGGGGGAGACGTGTCATTATTCCACCACCACCACTGAGATCACAGATGTTAGAACAGCTACATTCCGGTCACTGTGGAATAGTGCTCATGAAGGAAATTGCACAAAGCTATTTTTGGTGGCCTGGATTGGACAGTGCTATTGAAGAGAAGGCAAAAGCTTGTATGTCATGTTAGGGTGTGAGGAATGCAGGGTGTGAGGAATGGGTATAGGGGGGCCCCAGTGGGCGCCCCTATACCTATGGGACTGGCCTGAAAACCCATGGCAACGTATTCACATTGACTTCGCTGGCCCCCTTGAAGGAAGCATGTTCTTGGTGGCAGTAGATGCCCATTCTAAATGGCCAGAAGTCTCTATAATGCAGTCCAATACTGCAGAGAGTACTATCCAAAAACTACAGGGACTCTTTAGTCGTTTCGGTCTGCCAGAACAACTTGTGAGCGACAATGGACTGCAGTTCATCCCTCAGGAGTTTCAAAATTGTATGAAGGCAAATGGGATACACCACATCACGTCAGCACCATATCATCCATCCACCAATGGATTAGCTGAAAGATTTGTGCAGATAATGAAACCCGCTTTGAAATCAGCAAGGGGACAACACTCCATTCAAAAGCGTCTGGATACCTTCTTACTTTCCTACAGAAACACGCCTCATGCTACGACCCAGGCATCCTCGGCCTTTCTAATGATGGGATGACAGCTGCGCACTTGCTTTGATCTGCTGAAACCTTCTGAACCCCAACAAATTGTGCAACATCAGCAGCAATATCAAGTCATCAGACGGGCACCCAGAGCAAAAGACCGAACCTTTAGCCTGGGACAGCTAGTTTTGGCTCGGAATTATACTTCCAGAGCTAAATGGGTCCCTGCCACGATCATCACTCAAACAGGACCTGTTTCCTACACAGTCCAGACTGCAGAGAATCTTACCTGGCGGCGACATGTAGATCAGCTGTTGCGAGGTCATGCCAGTCCTCAGGACACATCTGCAGTTGAGTGGTCTGACTTCACCTCTTCTGGTGAGACACCGAATCACGAATCACCTGTTTCTGACTGTTCTCCTACATTACTGCCGGAGGCTGAGATACCCCTTTGCCCAGCACGAGCTGATACCACCTCCTCACCTGTTTGTGCTGCGGACCCTGAGCCCATGGTACTTTCGGGTGCAACAACACCAGGAGTTCGCCGTAATCCACCTAGAGACAGAAGACCTCCTCACTGGCTGGATCTTTAGCTAGGCGAACCCATGGTTATGAGGCAAAATAATCCCCAGGGTTTAGCCGGGAATGGAGGCAGTCTACCTTCCTTCTCTAGTTTAGTGTGTGTTTTATTTAGGGGATGTTCTTATTAGGGGGGGAGGAATATGTTGTGTATTTGGTTGTCATGGTTTTTGTTCCCATGGCAACTGAATTAGATTATTAGGGGATAGCCTAGCCTGTTTCGGCCGGTTAGGTGAGCTCTGTGTGTGTAAATAAATGGTAGTTTTGTTAGCTGTCTGCTGTCTGGCCTCAAGTGATTTCTTCCTAAACCGGCTGCCCCAAGGATATAACAGTATCATGAACATAAAGTAGTCATGTTGCTAATTTGTTCTAAATTGTGATAGATTTTAACAATGTCTTAACAAATTTGTGCATTCCTTAAAGGGTCAGTTTCAAGATACTACAGACCTCTCTCTTTACTTTCCAAGCTGTCTGATTGTCAGTATTTCTCATCATGAATGTAAGTTTCATTTTGAGAAACATGTCATAGTTTGTGCAATTTATGTTTGGCTCATGATCTTTCCTTTTTGCTATAACAGCTTGTCAAACAATCCAAATAAATAATAATAATAAATAATAATAATAATAATAAAGTCACTTCAATACCAATAATTATTGGCTGTGGCCATACTGACATCCCTTTTGAGTTTGGTTTCTGTGACCAGTCATAACTAAGAAACAATTCAAATTTCAAACATTGGTTATTGAACAGCAAGACAGAATAAACAAAATGCACAAGTAATTTAATCAAATTTCATATAATGAATAAATGTGAAAAAAATGCAGGACCCTGAATCTTCATTGGCTGTTAGCGCTAAAGGACATATGCCACATAAGAATAATAAGAATAGCAGTATCAACATATGTCATGATAGAATTCCCCAACCTGAACCTTAGAGTCCAAAAGATGGGGTACAGGCATGAATTCCTCTTAGCTTAATTACCAGCTTAGATCTGATAGGCTGCCACCACCCAAAAATATAGTGTTTTGGGGCACTCTGGTCCCCCCAAAAACCTTCCCTGGGGACCCCAAGACCCAAATTTCTTGAGTCTCACAGCAAAGGGAAATAAACCATTTCCCCTCCCCCTCCTTTCTTCCTCCCAGATTGTTTCCGCCCTGGGTACACTAGGAGATCACCATGATTCAAACTCCTTGAATCACAACACAGAGAAATCAGGTTTTTTCTCCCCCTTCTCTCCCCCTCCCAGGCTCTCTCTCCCTGGGCTATCCAGGAGAGATAGACAGATTCAAGATCCGTGAATCTAAAACACAGAGGAAATTCACTTTTCCTCCCCCACTCCTCCTTCCCTTCTCCCACCAATTCCCTGGTGAGTACAGACTCAGTTCCTTTGAGCCTTAACAAGGGGAAAAAATTAAACAGGTCTTTTAAAAAGAAAAGCTTTTAATAAAAGAAAGAAAAAAGTTAGAAATCTCTGTAAAATCAAGATGGAATATTACAGGGTCTTTCAGCTTATAAACAAATACTAATCAAAATCCATCCAGCAAAATACACATTTGCAAATACAGAAAACAATCAAAAGACTATAACTGCCTTTTCTACTTAATACTCACTATTCTGAATATATAAGAGACTGTAGCATGGAGATTGGCAACAAACCTGGTTGAACGTCTAGTCCCTTTCAGGACCCAGAGAGAACAAAGCCAAACCCAAAAAACACAAACAAAGGCTTCCCTCCACCAAGATTTGAAAGTATCTTGTTTCCTGATTGGTCCTCTGGTCAGGTGTTTCAGGTTCACTGTTTAACCCTTTACATGTAAAAGAGACATTAATCCTTAACTATTTGTTTATGACAACATAATGTAAATCTGGAATTTCCAAAGATAAATGACACTATAGCTTCACACAAACATTATCCGTATTAAAGATGATAGGTATTTGCATCCTTCCCAAGATTATGTACTTCACATGCAAGACAAATAAAGAATCATTTTTATTGGCATTTGTACTAACTCACTTACCATTTCTCACTACTTTAATTTGTAATATTGTAAGGCTGGCTTGACATGAATAATTGGACATGGGTGATGCCTCATTTCTTGGGAGACAGGATTAGGGAGGTAAATGGAGGAGCAGTATCCTTGTACTTCCTCGTGCTCTGAAATGTCTCTAACCAAAGTCAAAAACAACATTTTCTCATAAATCCCCGCTCTCAGAATCTTCATAAATAAGGATATTTCTCCTCCTCTACATTCATCAGCCCTAATCTAAATGATCTGTCATCTTCCAAGCTGGTTTCATGTATTTCTCTAATATACTTCTCTCTATAGGCATATGGCTATAATTCCAATTTTCTTTGAAAACTTTTTATGGTTTGTATAGACAATTTACTATCCCTCTGATTTTAAGCATATTTTCTCCTATATCAGTGTCTATAAATCCCATTTTGATATAATTTCATTTCCACATGTTCTTTTACCTCTCTGTCATCCATCCCTTTATACATATTTAATTCTCCTTTTTCTTCCATTTGTATTATTAGTGTACTTAGAATTCACATAGCTCTTTTCATTGATGTCAAAGTGCTTTGCAAAGAATGTTAAGAATAATTATTCCCATTGTACTGATAAGGGAGACACAGGCAAAGAGAGATGAAACAAGTTTCCCAGGGTCACACAGTGAATCAGTGTCAGAGCTGGGAGGTGAAATTTAATTTCATAACTCTCTATCTAGTACCCAATCTACTGAATCATGTAGCTTTTCACATCTGATTCTCCTTGCTGCAAACCCTAATAGAAACTGCTCCTCTGTTAGCAAATTTTGTCTTATTTTTCCTGCTAGAATAGCATCATCTTCTTTGTTAAGCTTTAACCAGTCTCATGGGTTAAGGAACGCTAATGATACCCAACACCCCACACAAGTGTACTTCAACCTGTCATATTGTCACTCAAATGACTCATCCAGCTTTCTAATAAGTGTTTGCCTGTCTGGTTCCTCAGCAAGTCATATTATAGCTTGAGAGGAGGAAAACATCCTTGAATTTTTGTTACTAAGGTGCCTGATTCTGTAAATTTGTTTTACTGGACATCTAGTCTATTTCTTTCAAAATAATTATGCTAATCCAGAATGGACCTTTCCAGCCCTGATAAGAGTTTGCTCATGTAAATGTTTTTGTTATAGATAATTATAAAGATGTGCACTAACCATCAGAGCACCCCATGGTGTCAGAATGCAATGTCATAGAAGTCTTCACCTCTAACACTTTCTGGTGGCCATTTCTTTGACCCAGTAATGGCCTATCTAAGTCTGGATCTTCTGTGGCCTGGCCTCCAGCCAGGACACTTAAAAGTTCTATCCCTTTCTGGGTTAACAAAGGTCCAACTATAAATCTGAATAAATCCAAACTAATAATTCTTCTGCCCCTCTTGGGCTATTTTGAAGTCTTCTGCTTTTGTTGCCACACCTGGGCCCCACTGAGTTCCTCCTATACAGTTTATTTCCCAGCAGGATTCCCTGGGACCTTTCTTTCCCAGGGACTCTGGTAGTTTACATCAAGGAGCTTCCTGTTCCTTACAAGCCCTATCTCTGAGCCGTCCCAAAAGAAGCTCCCTCTGGGTCTCTTCCAGCTTGACTTTCCCAGGCCCTTACCTGAGAAGGAACTCCCTTTGCTCTTCTCTACTGGTCTCCTTTCTCACAACTGAGTTCACTTGAGCTCTGCTTTCATCCCCTGCAGCTGGGGAAAGACATTGTAATTAAGACACCATTATACTCAGTTGGGGGATAGCTGGCTGGTCACAGGCAAGGATGAGTCTGGCTTCTTGTAAAGGGCCAGTCAGCTTGTGATAACACCTGGGAGGCCAAGAACTGGTTGAGACAAAGTACTGGCTATACACCTTATTCAGGCATTCACCACTACCATCAGCCGACTTCTTCCATTTCTCATGACTCCCTTTGATCACCTTGATCGACTGGCCCTTCTGCTCTCATACTGATTGTGCCAATCACAACATGTCTTCCATTCTTCTCTTATCCTCATGACTCCCCCCATTTTTTAAAATAATGCTTTCAATTATTCAGTCCATCACTTTTACTTAAACCTCTCAATTTAGCATCCAGATATTTTTCCTGTTTTCTGCAGTATGATGAAAACTCCTTTACAGCTTCTATTCCTCCATCACAAGGGCTATATATATATTCTATTTCTAAGAGTGTGGATCACATGTTGATAAGGAGATTATCTCATGGACTACTTCTCCTCCCATTCCTGATCATGCACTACCTCCCCTTACAATTGCTAATGAGAAAAACTAATAGGAAAGTATCATACTGTTAGTGGTTTTTAATATAGATGTAAACAAGGAGAAAGAACTGGCACCATGTGATCAGCCAGTTTTCCTATCACTGCTTTCTATGGCCCAGTGGTGATACATAGACAACAATTTGAGTACCACCACTGTGTTTCATCAGCACTTTTCTTCCTTCTAGGCACTTAGTTGGTTTGGCACGCACTGAATTTAGAGCTTGAGATGCTAAGATATTTGCACATGAGTGCATGTTACGTTCTCCAGTTGGATTGGTACTTTTTATATGATACTGCATCATCTTCCAGTGTTACTCACTTCATCTCCTGGTTAGTGTTGTTTTAGAAAATGTAACATATATTTTACATAGCAACACTAATCCTTTTAACAAACACTGCAAACCATTATTAAATATACAACATTTTACTTTTTTCCCCACAAACTAAAAAGCAGTTTTACTTGAAATATTTTTTTATTTTTATTTCTTTTTCCAAACAAAGCAGCAAACAACAAAAGAAGAAAGTAATTTTACTCATAGCAAATATGAACCAAGTTAGAATGAATATTAAAACATCCAATGTTATATAAGGAACAAATCACCAATACACAATAAACCACAATCTTCAAAATCAGCCATGCAAAGACTGAATTAAGGAACACACATTGAAAGAAGAAAATCTCTTATATGGTATGTCACATCTCTTATTCAAATAAATACAAAGACAAGCTTTACCTTTCAGACAGGATACAAACCTATAACAAACCTATAACATTGTTCGCAGGAACACCAGAATTATCATATCATAGCAGACTGGTGGACCATTCAGTCTGGAATATTCTTCAGAGAAACCTTACAATGGATAATTCTGGAATAACCTGTCCATAGGGAAAATTTCTTCCTAATCCTCCTAAGCATTTAGTGATTAGTTTATGCTCTGAAGCATTAATTTATTCCTTATAATATAATTATGGATGGTTTTTACTAGTCTACCAGAGTTTGTACTCAGTCCAAATTCCTTTTGCACTTAAAACTCCCACAGCAGCCAAAAGAGCTAAAGGGTTCTGTTTCCCTCTACCTTGAGTGTTGGGGGGATGGGAAGCAGGGAAGGGTGAAGGTTATGCTAGGGTTAAGTTGCAGTAGCTTGAAGGTGCCTCCAGACTTGGCGGGGAGGACATCTTTCTGTTCTCCTTTATGTGTCTCATTAGTGTCCAGGAATTGAATATTTGAAACTAAGGTCCAATTCTTCAGCCCACTTGCTTGGATTTGGTACTGCACTGAATATTTGACTGTTAGTTTCAAATGCGTCATTATATTTTCAGCACTGAGTTATCTTTATCTTCTATAAATAGACTTAATCCAATGCAAATATTTGAACAACACTTCAGTGAAATAGAACACATTCAGATTTATGTCCAATATTCAGGAAAGCTTGCATGCACATAGGTCTTGATGTGAACTACTTAATGCACTTGGTTTGAATTTCACAATCCTTAAATTAAAAGTTGCAAGTCAGTTTTAGTTACAGATTCTGATAGTCTTGCTCATATGGAATAACAAATTACTTCCCAAATAGTCCCACTAAAGAGAATGGAACTACTTGTTGAATAGGGTGCTACCCAGCCTGCATAAGGTATCAGAATCTGGATCTCAATATATTTTCAATAAACAAGTGAAAATGTGGGAGCTATAATGTGGAGAAAAATAATACCTCAGAGTTAACAGGAAAGTTTGCTGAAAACCATGTAACTTAGTACACAGTGGATCAAGTTTATCCCTAATTAATCTCTGCTTAGTCCACTACAGGTTTGCAGTGCATAAGGAAGGAGAGATTACTCACCTTGTGCAGTAACTGGAGTTCTTTAAGATGTCTGTCCCTAAAGGTGTTCCACTTCAGGAGTACATGTACCCCTGCCCCTTTGATCAGAGATTTTCAGTAACAGTGCCCATTCAGCTGCTCATGTGCCTTACACAACCTCATACTATGTATCGAGGATACCTAGGGCTCCTCAGGCAAATCACCCTCAGTTCCTCCTCTACTGCAAAGTCCCACAAAGGAAATTTCAAAGCAGAGAGGAAGAAAGGAGGGTAGTGCAGCACCCATAGTGGGACACATCTTGAACTCCAGTTACTGTATCTCCTTCTTTGAGTAGTGTCACTATGCATGCTCCACTTCAGGTGACTCCCAAGCAGTATCCCTATAGGGAGAAGTGAGCATTGGAGAGACTCTAATGCTGATGATAGAACTGCCTTACCAACTGCAGCATCTGATCTAGAGGCATGAACCAACGCATAGTGCTTAGAGAAAGTATGTACTGAGGTGCAGACTGCAGTTGTGCGAGTTCCAGTGAGTGGAACATTCTTGAGTAATGCCACAGAAGTAGACAAAGACCTTGTAGAATAGGCTGACACTAGAAGGAGTTTGAATGTTGGCGGATACATAACACAAGGTAATTCATCCAGAGATTCACTTTGAGAATCATTGGGTGGAGATTGTGGATCCTTTGGCTCTGCCTGCAATTGAAACAAACAGTTCAGAAGACTGTCTGAATGGTTTGGCTCTGTCCAGATGGAAGGTTAATGCCCTCTGATATCCAAGGTATGGAAGGGAGTTGATGCTAGTCTGATGTGGTTTTGGCAAAAAGACAGGCATGTGGATGGTCTGGTTAATATGGAATTCCAAAGACACCTTACATAGAAACTTAGGATGTGGTCACAATGAGACATTGCTACCAAAAAATCTCCGATCAAAGGCACAGGGTCATGTGTGCACCTAAGTTTGAGCACCCATATTTGAAGAATAGAAGGCTGAGGCCTAAAAGCCTCGCTCTGTTTTTAAAGATATCACATCTCTATAAAACTCAGCGTTGCCTTCTTTTGTGTTCCCCCTCCTAACTTTTTTTTAAATTCATCACATGCTTTGGAACAGAGATTTCCTTTTATAAAGTGGTAATTGATCAATCATATTTTGGAAGAAAATTAATTGATATTTTAATAAAAATACAAACTCAGCTGGACTCACTGGACCAAATTCAAATCCATGGATTTGGGCTTTGAATATACAGGATAAACAATAAATAATTTGCTCCATCCAATATACCCCAGCCGTAGCTCTAATGTGTGGGTTAATGAAATGGGTCTTTAAAAAGCCCAGGTGTTAAATTAGCCTTAATAGTGTGGGTTTGTTTTTTTTACTTGACATGTTATTATATTAGGCACAAATTATCAAAAGTGACTTCTAAGTGTGGGTGGTTAAATTTTTGTTTGCCAATCTTGAGACATCTATGGCCTGAGTTGCAGAGACACCGAATATCCCTTGCGCTCACTGAAGTCAAATGGAGTTTATCAGCACCTCTGAAAAAAATGAGGCATCCAAAATTAATAAATCCTACTCCCACAGAATCTATCTTAAGTACTTATATGGATCCCATTCCCATATCATCTGAGCACCCATCACAATCTTTAACACAGTATCATAACACCCCAGTGAAGTAGGGACGCACTACTTCCACTCAGCCATATATATGTGAATGTATATATAACAGATGGGGAATCAAGACACAGAATGGCTAAGTGACTTTCCCAACATTAAATGGGTCAATGGTGAAATAGGGACTTGAACAGAGAGCTCCTAAGTATTAAGTTAGTGTCTTAACCACTGGGCCATCCTTCCCCTCAAATAGTGATAGAAAAGGCAGTGGACCAGATTTACTGAGACTTCACTGGGCACAGAAGTAGGGAGATGAATCAATAGGCTGTGAAGTAGCTGAATTTTACAAGTTAACTGAGACACTAAGTGAAGCTCTTAAATCCAACACAGGAACTAAAGCTGCACTTCACATGACATTGCTAGTGAATCAAGTATTGTAAAAACCAGGAATTGATTTTTCAGGACAATGAAAGCCAAAAAGTTCTGAAAAATTATATTAAGAGATAATCAGTAGTAGTTTAAATTAGGAAAACATCACATTAGTCGATCTAATGAGCCTTAGCAATGTATGGTTGAATTTAATTATAGAAAGGAATGTGTGAATTCAGTCTTTAGTGAATAAACTACCTCTAATCATAAAACAACCTTCTCCCTTCTATAGTGCTCATGAACTTGGCTGGCTTTGCTTTTCTCAGCCCATAGTTAGAGGCCATAAAAAAACTGATGTGAGTTTTTCATTACTAGAATTCTCTCTGTGTGTATCTATATTATATGGATCTATATGTAATTCTACAAATGAAAAAAGTGACTTCTGTCACTAGATTATATACTGTCATTGGGTGTAAATGTATTTTATTTTGAAGGATAAATATGTGGGTAGGTATTAAACTATGCTTATTAATTTAATAATTTGAAGCATCATATTCAGCAATTTCATTATTTAATATATTGTATGTGCTAAGGTAAAGATAGCTTATAATGTAGCCCATTTAAAAAGACTGTGGGCAAGATCCGGGGCCTTGTTACATACTGCCATACCTGAGTGCCTGGCAAAAGGGCCCCATGACTGCTCTAACTTCTGCTGAAGATCAGTTTGGTTTCCTGTCTGGCTCAAAATTGGGATAAGCATAAAAATGGGATAGAATCACTTATGTCTCCCCTCGTCTACTGCTGCACTGAGTGTGCAGTAACTCAGGTAATACAACACAGTGGTATATGCAATATTCCAGTTATTTCCCATTAAAAGCACAGAACATGGACATGCTGTGGTATCTCAGGTAACTGCTGATGATGGTTGGCTTTTTCATTGATGACCATTGTATTGGTGAAGTTCTAATATTCCTTTGTAATTAAAATAATGTTTGCATAGTCTGAAGTAATCCTGTAACCTTGTACCATGATTTCATAACTGTGGTTTAAAATGGGAAAGGGAAGCTAGGTAGAAAAAGATTTTATAAGAGCAAACAGCATGTTCCTGTCTCAACCAGGTCTCACTGAAATGCCACACATTTATTTAAACCCAGCATACGATCATTAAAAAATAAAGCTTCTTGTCTTAGGAACAGCTATCCAGAAAACAAAGAAATTAATTAAATGTATCTCCACTGGTTCTTTTATGATACATGAGTCTGACCAGGTGACAGTAATTAACATCATTATATGGAAAAAAATGATGCCACACACAGTCTATCCAGAGAATATAAACACTGGTGGTTGATATAATGTTCATAGTCAGACCAGGGTGAAAGGAAAATGGATCTCTTGGTAAAGAAACCTCAGCTCTCAAAGACCTCAGATATTAAAAGTCACTTGAATGCAGACTGTTTAATCACAAGACCATATGGCATCATGCAAAATACTGAAACAGAGTGATTCAACAGACAGACTGAACATTTAAATGCAAGGTACAAAGCCTGTAGTCTATTTAAAGTAAAAGATGAGTACTAATTCTAAAAGCTATGAAATCAGAAGTTAATTTCTGGAAGCAATAGATACAATTTTAGGTATGCCGAGTATCCTGATTGCCTCAATTAGTTCTATCACATGTATTTACCAGTATTTACTTCCGAACAGTAATGGGAAACCAGCAAAAGTGGCCAATAATCTATATTTTTATGTGCTATAGACAATTTGTGTATAAGAAAAATGACCCCCGTTTCCTCATTGCTAAAGACTGGTCTGGTTAAGTAGCAGCTTTTGAGCATGTTAAAGCCACACCAATGTTACACCAATGAAAACTAATTTGAATGGAGCTACTCCAGATTCTAAGTGAAGATATGAATCTAATAGGTACCTCATCACTGTAATATCTAAGTGTCTGTATAATTTCAAAACTTAATGTCCACAGGCTCATATTTGTATGTTTTCTGGAAAAGACAATGGGCACTTTTCTCAAAGAAGTGTGCCTAACAAAAATCTTTCAATTCTGAGTTCTCCAGTACCTATGGGAATGACAAAAGATATATTGGCCTGAACCTTATCATGTTCTTAACTTTGTCATTCTTCCAATCTTTTGCTTTTGCACCTTTTCTTTTTCTTGTTTTTTTCCTGTGAAAGTATATATAGCCATGAATAAAACTATTTTGAAAGCCAACACTGAAAAGTTACATGTGAAATACATATACTCTCATTAACAGTGAGGTAAGTAATATCATTTGTGACAAAGTTCATCTTCTACCTTGGTGGGTCCTGTGCTTAGTAGTGGATTTGCTCGCCTCACAGATTCACCCTGTTGGTCAGGAAACAGCCCAGAGACCTTCCCCTCTGATAGAAGCCACAGTCCAGGTGAATTCCTCCTGTGTTTGATTAGTCATTGGGAGGTTTAGGGGGAACCCAGGCCTGCTCTCTACTCCGAGTCCCAGCCCAGGGCCCTGTGGACTGCAGCTATCTAGAGTCCCTCCTGGTACAGTTGCGTGACAGCTATAGCTCCCTGGGCTACTTCCCTATGGCCTCCTCCCAATGCCTTCTTTGTCCTCACCACCGGACCTTCCTCCTGATGTCTGATAACGCTTGTACTTCTCAGTCCTCCAGCAGTATGTCTACTTACTCTCAGCTTCCTGCATGCCTCTTGCTCCCAGTTCCTCGCACGCACTTCCTCTCCTCTGGCTCCCTGGCTTCCTTTGGTCTGACTGGAGTAAGCCGTTTTACAGCATCAGAGGGGCCTTAATTACAGTCAGGTGCTTAACTGCCTCACCTGACTCTTAGCAGGTTAATTGGAGTCAGATGTTCTCATTAGCCTGGAGCAGCCAGTGCTCTGGTCACTCAGGGAACAGAAAACTCCTTGGCCAGTATATCTCCCTTCTGCTACTCTGCTTTTCCCAACTGGCCTGGGTCTATCACACATCAGACTCATGGACGATATTCTAGCTCCCCTGAAGTCAATTGAATTTTTTCCATTGAACTCAGTACATCAAGCTGTCCTGCAGTAGCAACCTCAGGACAGACAGTTAGGAAACAGGACACAAACCTCATAGATTTCACCAATGAATTGTCAAGTGTAAACTCCTCAGGCACTATAAAAGCCTTAATGGAATCACAGGCTGTCCTTTTGGGTACTCCAATCTATCTTGCCACCCAGGTAAGATTACCTTTATGATAGATGGTCCCTAACACCAAAGATCGCAGCAATATTCAGGTTGGTCCCAGTCCCAAAGTTCCAGTCACTTACCCCAGGTCAGTTGCACCTTAGATCTCACACCAAAGAATACACTTGTAGTCAAATCTATAATAAACTATCTAAAGATTTATTATATAGGAAAAGGAAATAGAGTTATTTACAAGGCTAGAGCAGGTAAACATATATACACATAAATTAATTCCAATCTAAATTAAAAAAAATAGTAGAAGCTTCTATGATAAGCAAGCTCTATATACTCTTTAGGACTAACCTAGGTTAAGAAACTGAAGATCCTCTGCTTATGCTGAGAAATCTTGCCCTCCAGAGTCCAAGTTCCTCATTGTTAAAGCTTTTTATTCCTTCCTCACTTCTGCCTGGAGTTGCAAACTTAGCCGATGGGAGGAATTCATGATGCAGAGAACAATCAACAAAGTTTTTTTGTCCTCTGATGTTCCTCAATAGCTTGCCTGGTGTTGATGGGCCTTCTTTGTGGGGCAGGAGATAACGCCTTCTGCTGGAGACTAGTATTTCACACTAAAAAATGCATCTCTTTTGTCTGGGTTACTTACACAGTTACAGAGGCTTCCTGCCGCCCCATTGGCCTGGAGCAGCGAACTGCTGCCGGTGGGAGCCTCAATGGCCCAAACCTCTGGACTCGGCAGGTAAACAAACCAGCCCAGCCCGCCAGGATGCTTACTCTGGTGGACTGCATGCCAAAGTTTTCCAATCACTGCCTTATAACATGGGATACAGATGTTATAGATGAGATTAATGAATGCAGGAATTTACAAGTATTCAGTAATGTCTAAACACATTTTTATAATTCTAATACCTATTCTAACAATACTAACACACATGGGAGCCAGACTAATTCCAGCTACATATTTGTCAGTATCCAAGTGAGGAACGGGGATCTTGGAAGAAGCTAGTGCCTGAGTTTGCCAGCCTCACACAGTACACCAAGATTTCATCTCTAGATTGTTATTTGGTTTCATATTTTAATGTAAGAATTTCTGCAGGCTGTTCCAGTATAAAAATAAGCTGCAAATTATATATTTAGAACCATTTACAGGTGCAAAAACATAGATAAGGGCTGTTTTCCTTGTAGTGACTGTTTGTATAGTGTTTTGTGACATATGGTCCCATATTATTATTAGACCCGCCTCATGCTTTAATTTCTAAGATTTTCTATTCATAATTATAGTTGATTTGTTATTGTTGGATACAGTTTGTTTACTATAACATTTTGTTTGCAAATATAAATGTAACTGCACAATTCCCACAATTTTTTTCAGCAACTGGTAAGATATCTAGAAGCCTCTCAAGAAGCAAAGTTATTTTGGTAAATTAAACCAGTTTTAAGATCTAGATTTGCAGCCAGCCTTTACCCATTGTTTCATAATCACTTCCCAGCAGTAACTGTGGTTTGTATGGGCTTCCACTGATATATTTTCCCCAAGTGTGCTTTTCAGCCTTCATAATAGCTGGAATTCACTCCAGGTTCTCAAGTAAAAGAAACACACACACACACAGAGTATTAAATGACATGTGCACACTTCCACCAATGTCTTTATTTTTTTTCAGTCAGCCTCTCTCAACATACCTTATTGTTATTCTCAGTCATTACACATTTTCAGCTTAGGTCAGAATGTACCAATTAAAAGGTCCCTACGGTAATTACATTTATGAAGACATCTGTCAATAATGCATAGCTTGCATGGAAACCTTTAGAAAAATCTAAAAATATGTTTATAAGATTAACCTTAAAGGTCCTTTTAAAAAGCAAGTGCGGGTGTGTTTAAATGTAGTGAAAGTTACCTCAGGTATATATATTCATTTATCTTTGCAACTCAATTTAATATAAACCATAAAGGTTAGAAATGAAAATTATTTTTAGGATAACTACTCCATGCCCCTGTAAGTGCAGAATTGTGCCCTTTAGAATGTTCTTTTTCCAGAGATTTGTCCACCATTGTTTTAAATGTCTCAATAGCTGGAGCTTCCAAAACCTCTCTTCAAAAACTATTCCATGTTCTAATAGATTTTAGTCTCAAGCAGTTTTTAATGATATTCATCCTAAATTTTCTTCTTCCTAATTTCATCTCATTTCTTTTAGTTACACTCCATTATACCTTAGGGTAGGTAAAATGAGAACGTTGTACCAATTACAATTGTACATAGGCATAGGCCTAATAGACACCACACTTGAAGAGGAGCTGCACTCCCACCAGCTGAGAAAATGCTTTTAAACTCAGTGCTTTCCAGCTGGGCTGATAACCAGGAATGCAGGAAGGGGCTGCCAGATCTCTCAATGATATTGACCTATTTTCCTTTTCCTGCCATTGCTCCTTTTGTCCACTAGCTCTGTGGATTGGATTGGAGGCAGAAGCTCAATGTCACGTGCTGCTCCTATGAACTGACCACCCATTCTGCTACCCAGCTTCTGTCCTCTGTTTCCTTGGCCATTCAATTATATATTAATAAACCTTTCCACTAAACATATGGATCAGCTTGGAGCCATCTATCCCACAGAGGGGGAGAAGAGCAGACACTGGGGAGTCAGGGCACCAGGAGCTACAAAATCATGAGTGATGTGGAGAAAGTGGATAAGGAAAAGTTATTTACTTATTCCCATAATACAAGAACTGGGAGTCACCAAATGAAATTAAAGGGCAGCAGGTTTAAAACAAATAAAAGGAATTCTTCTTCATGCAGCGCACAGTCAACTTGTGGAACTCCTTACCTGAGGAGGTTGTGAAGGCTAGGACTATAACAGTGTTTAAAAGAGAACTGGATAAATTCATGGAGGTTAAGTCCATAAATAGCTATTAGCCATGATGGCTATGGAACGGTGTCCCTAGCATCTGTTTGTTAGAGGATGGAGATGGATGGCAGGAGAGAGATCACTTGATCATTGCCTGTTTAGTTCACTCCCTCTGGGGCACCTGGCATTGGCCACTGTCGGTAAACAGGATATTGGGCTAGATGGACCTTTGGTCTGATCCGGTACGGCCGCTCTTATGTTCTTATGTACAGTTGGAGATTGCAAGAATTCAGGCCACCTAAAGTTATAATATGAAGTTTGGAGAGAGGGATTCTACATTGTTAAGAGTGGAAATGAGGTGTCAGGGTTCCTTCCCTGAACTTTAGGGTGCAGACATGGGGACCCGCATGAAGACCCCCTAAGCTTATTTCTACCAGTTTAGGTTAAAAACTCCCCTATTCCTTGGATTAAGTAATGCTGCCACCACCAAGTGATTTAAACAAACATTTAGGGAGGGCCACTTGGAGTCCGACCTTCCCCAAATATACCCCCAAGCCCCTACACCCCTTTTCCTGGGCAGGCTTGAGAATAATCCCCCAAGCCCCTATACTCCCTTTCCTGGGAAGGCTTGAGAATAATATCCTCACAAATTGGTACAGGTGAACAAAGACCCAAACCCTTGGATCTTAAAAGGATGAAAAAACAATCAGGTTCTTAAAAGAAGAATTTTAATTAAAGAAAAGGTAAAATAATTACCTCTGTAAAATCAGGGTGGTAAGTACTTTACAAAATAACAAATGACTCAAGAACATAGGGGATCTCCCCTCTAGACAAAACTTTCCTCTATACAAGACCTCCCTCCAGACAAGGAAAAACACAAGCCAAAATAAAAGTAAGTTAATGCATTCCCTTATTATTACTTACTAATTCTAATGAAGTTGGATTGTTGCCTTCTTGATCTGTCTCCGGCAAGCACACAGAACAGACAAAGAACAGACAAAACAAAGCCGTTTTCCCCTCCACAGATTTGAAAGTATCTTGTCCCCTTATTGGTCCTTTTGGTCACGTGCCAGCCAGGTTACCTGAGCTTCTTAACCCTTTACAGATAAAAGGATTTTATGCCTCTGGCCAGGAGGGATTGTATAGTACTGTATACAGAAAGGTGTTAACCTTCCCTTTATATTTCTGACATGAGGCCACCAAGGACCATGAAGATAAAGGGAATCTAGGCAAGCAGGTATCCAGACTACCAAAAGCAAGAGATTTTGGCCCATGATAGTAGATATTTTATAAGAAATCTAATCTCATGAGATTTCCACCTTTCAGAATGATGTGAGATCATAAGATCAACTGATGTAACCACTTTCTGCTATGGGGGGGGGGAATCTTGCAAGAAAAATTCAAAAGATTTTGAAACTTTTGACTCTGAACTTTAGCCCCAAATCTGAATGCTAGTCCTGATTCATCTTCAAACTGGGACTCCAAATCATTGCATAACCTGTCTTGACCTAGACTCAAAAACTACCTTCGTCATCCATCTGTAATTCATATTTTAAACAAAAAGAAAAATCTGCTTTGAAAGCTTTGTACAGTAGTCACCTTCATGGCACTTTCACTGACATCATTTAGCATTGACAACACTAGAATCACAATATGGTAAATCCACATTGTTAATAAATCTAAATCCACTTGCCATTCCTTTTAGGAATAATAAACATCTTCCCCTAGATGCCAGCAACTAAATAATTACATAACACGTGAATGACCACAGAGAAATGAATATTCTCCCATCATAATGTATGATGCAATCATCTATATACCTATGTGGAAATTCTGTATGGAATTATTACAACAGATGAATTATATCACACCATAAATTTATTAAATTGCATCATTTAACTCTTTGCATGAATATATCATCAATGTGAAAATAACATTTTTGCATGGAAAATGTATACCTATTTTGGGGTCCAAACCAATGTTCTATGAAGTGAGTGAAAAAAATTCCATTGAGTTCAATGGAGATTGAATTACAAACAATCCCTAAGATTACTAAAACTGAAAGAAGTTAATAAAAATATATTTTCTCTATTTTTATGTTTATTTGTATAGTTGACAGTACTTAGTGTATAGATTGTTTCACTATGAAATTAATCAGTCAATTTCCCCCTTGCTAAAAAGATCTTTTTGAACATCAACAGTGGAGCAGAACAAAAACTAATGTTAATAAAGTAATATATTCAAACAATCAGAACATGCTATTTAAACAGTGTTCAATCAGAAACTCTGTTTTTTAAATTAGCCAGCTAGAAAAATTCAAGTTGAGAGTATCCCTTTAAAGGTAGACTAAACAAAGAGAGGGACACCAAACTCTAGGGAATAATTGTGCCCTGGTATTGGATAAATGATTTAATACTACAGGCTTTTCCCAGCCATAATTTCTGGTGTGCCAGACTGAATCTTGCTGCTATGTGCTGTGCAAATGCAAAGTGGACTCAAGGAATTCCCTTGTGCTTGCTTTCCTGTTCAGTACAGGGGTGGACAGCTGCAGTCTGTACACTCCCTGGAGATCAAGGACTGTCTCTTTGCTGTACCCTGGTGTGCAAGACTCCACAGAGGGAGGAAGAAAGGTGGGGAGAAGGAAGAGCCACAGCCCTGCCTCCCTATGCACCATGCAGAAGAGCTGACTGGAAATGCAGGGTGGAATACCTTGCACCCTCACATGGGCATAGCAACCATACAATCTTCCATATGACACCGAGCTCTGAAAGGAATTCTACCTCCTTGAGAATTCCTCCCATAGCTCCAGCAGAGAAAGTGAGATGCCCTACTAGAAACACATATGCAAAACCTTTGGTGGATACATGTTACCAGGATCCAAAATAGATTGATCTCCATTTTCTGAAAAGTTACATTTTCTGACCATTGACACTTTTTAAAATATTTTTTCTATCATTTCAGCTGTGCCTTGCAATTCTCTAAACTTGTGAGTTTCACTTGGTAAGAAAGATGATGATAGTTGTTTCTGATGAGCTTCCAGCTGTGAGGCACCCCATGTTATATGTGCTGCTTGCCTCTGAAAACAACTCTACAACCTACACCTTATAGAGGTATCACCTTTTTTTCTGATATTCAATAAGGAAATGCCATTAGCAATGTTTTAACCCACTATGCTAATTAAACTGCTCCAAATTACTCAGCAGTAGTTCAGATAGTTGAAAAACAGGTAGAAAGCACTAATTACCCATCCATGGCATATTTCTGATTCTAGTGTGAAAAGTATCCTTGTTGAACTTGCATTGCTTCACCTTAGAACATGTCGCTTTCCAAGGGGCTTCACTGATCTAATCTCCTGCATATGAAGAGATGCTGCAAATTGCAATTATTTTTTAAAAGTCTTTTTTGCTGGGTAGAAGTAGATTGAAAAATCCTTATAATGTTGATACTGATATAGAAAGAGCAGCCTTATCAATACACTGATAGTTATTAAAGAGAAAAGGCAGTGTTTACCATGCTGAACATTTTTACTTTTTTTGTGGCTGTCACTTCTTGAATGTCTAGGCAAAAGCACCTGGGCACATTGTGGGTATTAGCATAAACAAATAAAAACAATAATTCTGTGTATATTATATAGCACAAATATCAGGGTAGCATCAAATTCCATAGCATAATAAGGCCCTGAGCTCCCCCCTACGATTTCAGTGAACTTTGGATCAGATCCTAAATACTGTTTTGTTTTTTTTAGTCGCACTTATTGTCACCAAATTGCACAGATACATTTCAGTGTATAGTTGTATCAACTCTAGCAAGCTAACACATAATAAAGTGGAAGCGCTATAAATGCTTGCTCATTTATTTGTACGTAAGCATTTTCCACTTGTGTCTGTGTACTGACACTATAGTTTGAGTTAGTTTCCCTCTATACTTTATGCTTGACCCTGAGGCTCTGCCAGAAAGTTTGTTTCTAAGCGAGGCAGACAGAACGCAATGGATGAGTTGAGTACACTCATACTTAGAGACTATTTTTGCAAACATTGAGACACACACATGAATGTTCTCAAAACTTCTTCTTCACATGTTTCAGCAGTTCATGTAATGCAGTAGGTAACTAACAGGTGAAAAGAGCCTAAGAGAAAGAGTTGCAACTCACTACAAAAGAAGTGATAGAGAAAGAGAGAAAAAGCGAGACAAGAAAGCAGGAGGAATAAAGAGAAGAAAAGGAAAAAGAAGAGCCCCCCTAGGAGTAAAAATTGTACTAAAAGGGTCTGGAGTCACAAAGGAGATGTCTACACAGCAATGAAACCCCAAGCTAGAGCCTGTTCTCAAGCCTAACTCCCCCTTGCCTCCATGTGACCCAGTGACTTTAGGTATTTTACACAGCTTCAAAAGGAGAGCGGTCCTACAACACTGTAGTTAGGACACATATGTGGTGGGGTAGGAAACCTGGGTTCAAGTCCATGCTCAAAATCAGAATGAGTGCTCTAACCACTGGATTTATATATAAGGGGGGCACCTTCTCACCTTTTTATAAGAGAAGGCTAACCTGATTTAGAAGCCCAAGTCACAGTATGGTACTGTGAGTCCTGTGTGGAGGGAGGCGCCTGTAGCATCTTACTGATGAGAAAAGCAGTTTCAAGATAAAGCCTTTATTGAAAATGGAAACTATGTACAGAAATAAAGTACTAAAACTGTCACACTCTCTGGAGGAGTTCAGAACCATGAGTGTCAACTTGACCCTGGAGATCTCTGCTTCTGTTTCATAGCTCCGGCCCTGTGAGAATCTAAATAGCAAAAGAGATGAAAATTTTTCTCACTATTTTCATTTCCTTCTTCCAGAATTCAAACTGATGAGATGAGTCCATTTACATGCAGCCCCTTCATGGGTGTGCAGAGGCAACTAGCAAAGTCTTTGTAATGTGATGTCTTACAATGGCACATTTAATTCTGATAGACCTTCCTAATGGGAAAAAGGTAATACCATTCATAGGGATTTGGCATTTTGTACTACGTAAAGTTTTTTTTCTTGTTTGTTGCGTTATATAGTTATATAGTTCAGAAAATTTTTTTTACATCTATACAGCAAACAAAGAATTAAGTCTTACCTTATAACATGGGATACAGACATTATATGCAGGATTAATACACATAATTTACAAAAGCAGCAAAGAATCCTGTGGCACCTTATAGACTAACAGACGTTTTGGAGCATGAGCTTTCGTGGGTGAATACCCACTTCCTCAGATGCATGTAATGGAAATATCCAGGGGCAGGTATATATATGTGTGCTAGCAAGCAAGCTAGAGATAACGAGGTCAGTTCAATCAGGGAGGATGAGGCCCTGTTCTAGCAGTTGAGGTGTGAAAACCAAGAGAGGAGAAACTGGTTCTGTAATTGGCAAGCCATTCACAGTCTTTGTTCAATCCTGAGCTGATGGTGTCAAATTTGCAGATGAACTGAAGCTCAGCAGTTTCTCTTTGAAGTCTGGTCCTGAAGTTTTTTTGCTGCAGGATGGCCACCTTAAGGTCTGCTATAGTGTGGCCAGGGAGGTTGAAGTGCTCTCCTACAGGTTTTTGTATATTGCCATTCCTAATGTCTGATTTGTGTCCATTTATCCTTTTCCGTAGAGACTGTCCAGTTTGGCCGATGTACATAGCAGAGGGGCATTGCTGGCATATGATGGCGTATATTACATTGGTGGATGTGCAGGTGAATGAACCAGTGATGGTGTGGCTGATCTGGTTAGGTCCTGTGATGGTGTCGCTGGTGTAGATATGTGGGCAGAGTTGGCATCGAGGTTTGTTGCATGGATTGGTTCCTGAGCTAGAGTTATTATGGTGTGGTGTGCAGTTACTGGTGAGAATATGTTTCAGGTTGGCAGGTTGTCTGTGGGCAAGGATTGGCCTGCCACCCAAGGCCTGTGAAAGTGTGGGATCATTGTCCAGGATGGGTTGTAGATCCTTGATGATGCGTTGGAGGGGTTTTAGCTGGGGGCTGTATGTGATGGCCAGTGGAGTCCTGTTGGTTTCTCTCTTGGGTTTGTCTTGCAGTAGGAGGCTTCTGGGTACACGTCTGGCTCTGTTGATCTGTTTCCTTATTTCCTCATGCGGGTATTGTAGTTTTGAGAATGCTTGGTGGAGATTTTGTAGGTGTTGGTCTCTGTCTGAGGGGTTAGAGCAGATGCGGTTGTACCTCAGTGCTTGGCTGTAGACAATGGATCGTGTGATGTGCCCGGGATGGAAGCTGGAGGCATGAAGGTAGGCATAGCGGTCGGTGGGTTTTCGATATAGGGTGGTGTTAATGTGACCATCACTTAACTGCACACCACACCATAATAACTCTAGCTCAGGAACCAATCCATGCAACAAACCTCGATGCCAACTCTGCCCACATATCTACACCAGCGACACCATCACAGGACCTAACCAGATCAGCCACACCATCACTGGTTCATTCACCTGCACATCCACCAATGTAATATACGCCATCATATGCCAGCAATGCCCCTCTGCTATGTACATCGGCCAAACTGGACAGTCTCTACGGAAAAGGATAAATGGACACAAATCAGACATTAGGAATGGCAATATACAAAAACCTGTAGGAGAGCACTTCAACCTCCCTGGCCACACTATAGCAGACCTTAAGGTGGCCATCCTGCAGCAAAAAAACTTCAGGACCAGACTTCAAAGAGAAACTGCTGAGCTTCAGTTCATCTGCAAATTTGACACCATCAGCTCAGGATTGAACAAAGACTGTGAATGGCTTGCCAATTACAGAACCAGTTTCTCCTCTCTTGGTTTTCACACCTCAACTGCTAGAACAGGGCCTCATCCTCCCTGATTGAACTGACCTCGTTATCTCTAGCTTGCTTGCTAGCACACATATATATACCTGCCCCTGGATATTTCCATTACATGCATCTGAGGAAGTGGGTATTCACCCACGAAAGCTCATGCTCCAAAACGTCTGTTAGTCTATAAGGTGCCACAGGATTCTTTGCTGCTTTTACAGATCCAGACTAACACGGCTACCCTCTGATAATTTACAAGTATTTCATAAATTTTAAACACATTGTTATAAGTCCAATACCCATCTTAACCATACTAACACACAGGTGAGCTGGACTAGTTTCCAGCAATGCATATGTCAGTGCTCAGCTGAGGTTTAACGTTTTGGCAAGAGCTGGCACCCCATCTGCCAGCATCACAAAATCTTCCAGCTAACTCTCCATGGTTTGAAATTGACCTTTGGCCTTGTTCAGTATAAGGTTATTAGGTCTTACAATTTCCATTACTCTTCCCAGTGGTTCCTGATGTTTCATAGTGGCACTGTGCCGAATTATGTCATCAATGTGCACTTCTGCTCCTGCTAGACCTTCTAGCATCCGTCTCATTGTATGGTGAAATCTCTCTAGAGCTGAATGTATGCCAAGAAGCAGTTTTAGGAAGTAGTATCTGCCAAATGGTGTGTTGAAAGTGCAGATCTCGAAGCTCTCTTTGTCCACGGACTTCTGCCAAAATCCTGCCAATGCATTTAATTTGCTGGAGAATTTGGCTCCTGTCATCTCAGACAATGTTTCATTTATTGTGCGCAAATGGAAATGGTCTCTTTATGTTTTTGTTAGGCTCCTTAGGGTCCACATAGAACTATAATCCCCTTGCTTCTTTCTCTCTGATTAGCAAGAAGTGAATCCAATCTGTTGGTTCACCTATTCTCCAAATGATATCGTCTGCTGTCATGTTTCACAGCCCTTCTTCTGGTATCTTTCTTAAAACGTGTGGAGCTTTCCATGTAGCATATACTAGTGATTCTGTATTTGTATGTTACTGGAAGATACCTATTTCATGTGAAAGTGTCTTCATCTGATGGCATAAATACTTTCATATCTGACTCTTTTGTCCTTCTAGCTCTCTGTGATAAATATCCTCTTGACAAGGCCACGTACCTCATGTGTATTGGCCCAGGACCAGTTGCTTGCCTTTGTGAACCACCACAAAATCTTGTTTTATCATTTTTCCTTTGTATTTAAGTGTCAGTGTGGTGTCCCAATACGGGAATTGTTCTTCCACTTTTGGCTCTTCCATTTTTATGTGCTCCTATTATAATTTCTATTTTTACATTTATTTGTGTCCCAGTCCTATTTTGTATGTCACATAAGTGCCATTTGTGCACATTTTTTTAATTAGCCAATCTTTTGAGTTTTCTGGCTCCGCCATTATTGCACTTAAGAATGTCTGCACTTAATACATACACTTTCCTGCTTTCTCTACACATTTTAGCTTAATGATTTGGTTTATTATTGTTTCTATATATTTGTCTGAATGCTGGGCATTTCTTTCCCATGCTGGTTACCACACCACAGGCATTGTTTGCTGCTTTCCATGTTTCTGTCCTTATCCTTACCAATTTCATTTCTGCACATTTCTTCCTTGCTGGTTTAGATATGGCACTCACAGTCATATGCTCAGTGCCTTTTTGAAGAATTTTTATTTGTTTGTTCATTCTTCTGCTTGGCATATACATATTGTCCTTTCTAGAGCAGATCCATTTCCCTTAGTAACTGTTTATGGACTTTTTTATTGTTACACCCTAGGACAAGCTGGTATTTAATATGATAGAGTTTTAATATTCCCTATCTGCAGGACTGGCTAGTTTTAAATGTGTGATAAACTATGGTTTCCCCTTCAATCTGTATTCTCATCTTGAGCATATATTTTTCAAAAATAATATTTTCTAGGAATACAAAGATCCTCAAACATTTTAATTATTTCTGCAAAGCTTTCCTCTCTGTTCCCACAACTATCTATATGGAATGCATTGTGCATGTTTAGAGCTTCTCTGCCTGTCACTGATATGAGCAAAGAAATCTTTTGCTCAGCCTCCAGTGTTTTTACCCCCGCCTCGGCTTTCATATGCAGTCCATGTTGCCTCTTGCAGAAATATTCGGCACTTTCCCTTATTCTCAGGGCCTGGTGCACAGGATCTATAGCCTCCATTTCAATGTTACCTTTCTCACTGGGTCTTCCACCATGCCATGCTTCCACTTCTGGCACCATGTAGTTTCTTACTGAAGAGCAGACTGGTTTGAAGCTAAACACATTATTAATCATGGAAATAATGTACAGAAATGAAGTGTGCATCTCTCACCTTCCTGGAGGACTTACTCTACAGCACAGTGACTCTCTCTGACCCAGAGGTAGATACTCCTCTCCTCAGTATTTTAGGCAGCTCTCTGCTCAGTGTACTGGCTTTTGTGAATCCCATTCATAGGCACCTATCTCTCCCCATCCCTATATGGGGAATCTAGGTGCCTAACTCAGGACTGTGCATTCTGACAGGTGGCAGGACAGCTAACATCAGGAATTGCAATGCTATATTTAAGTCCCCTGTGTGGCTCAAGCTCTAAGTGTTCATATATGATGTCAAGTATCAGAGGGGTAGCCATGTTAGTCTGGAACTGTAAAAGCATATATGATGTGTATTTCAAAAGTATGTGAAGACTTATGAGATTATTTCATTACTATTGTAACAGTTCAAAAATAAAGACCAGGGGCCTGATTCTGATTTCACTTGCATCAGTGAAGACAGGAAGTAATTTCATTGAATAAAACTGATGTAAATGAGATCTGAATCATTTTTTTCAAAATGTGAATAAATTCCATCTAGCATTTTATACACTGTTCTTAGGGCACCCAAATATCACAGTGCAGGGCACACATTCTTCTTCTATGGATTATTTATGGATTTGTTATGATTATTTATTATTGATATAGTGATAAGATTGTGCTGGGTGCTTTACTGATAAATATAGCAAGCTCTGTCATCTGAAGAGCTTCTCTGTAAGGTGCATGCTCAGTATATTGACATAGAATAATTGGGCAACTTACCAGAGTCTCTTAGGGCTCAGGGAGGCCACAGCTACAAGACCAACTTTTTATTTATTAATTTTTTGGATGGCTGGTAATTAATGATGTTAGGGTTATTATGAATCTCAGACAGCATGTATTAGAAAGTGGGAATCAAATGGTGTGAGCCTTGACTATGTCAAATCATTAGTACATTGATGCCAAAATATGTATCCATTTTTGTCAATTTGTCAACTAGCAGTTGTATATGGGCTCAGTCCTAAAAATACTGGGTCAAATTCTCAGCCAGTGTAACTCAGCATAGCTCTGTTGAAGTCAATGAAGCTACACTGATTTACACTAACTGAAGATCTGACCCATTATCCTGATTCTGTTCATGACGGACACAGTTCACATGGATAACGCTATTATGACAATAACAAACTTCTTGCTTCTCAAAGAAAATCCAGGTAAAAATATTCTTAAAATTACAGAAGATGTACTATAAGAACATAAGAATGGCCATACTGGGTCAGACCAAAGGTCCATCTAGCCCAGTATCCTGTCTACCAACAGTGGCCAATGCCAGGTGCCCCAGAGGGAGTGGACCTAATGATCAAGTGATCTCTCTCCTGCCATCCATCTCCATCCTCTAACAAACAGATGCTAGGGACACCATTCCTTACCCATCCTGGCTAATAGCCATTAATGGACTTAACCACCATGAATTTATCCAGTTCTCTTTTAAACACTGTTATAGTCCTAGCCTTCACAACCTCCTCAGATAAGGAGTTCCACAAGTTGACTGTGTGCTGTGTGAAGAACGTCCTTTTATTTGTTTTAAACCTGCTGCCTATTAATTTCATTTGGTGACCCTCAGTTCTTGTATTATGGGAATAAGTAAATAACTTTTCCTTATCCACTTTCTCCACATCACTCATGATTTTATATAAATCTATCATATCTCCCCCTTAGTCTCCTCTTTTCCAAGCTGAAAAGTCCTAGCCTCTTTAATCTCTCCTCATATGGGACCCTCTTGAAACCCCTAATCATTTTAGTTGCCCTTTTCTGAACCTTTTCTAGTGCCAGTATATCTTTTTTGAGGTGAGGAGACCACACTTGTATGCAGTATTCGAGATGTGGGCGTACCATCAATTTATATAAGGGCAATAATATATTCTCAGTCTTATTCTCTATCCCCTTTTTAATGATTCCTAACATCCTGTTTGCTTTTTTGACCACCTCTGCACACTGCATGGACATCTTCAGAGAACTATCCACGATGACTCCAAGATCTTTTTCCTGACTTCTTGTAGCTAAATTAGCCCCCATTATATTGTATGTATAGTTGCGGTTATTTTTCCTAATGTGCATTACTTTACATTTATCCACATTAAATTTAATTTGCCATTTTGTTGCCCAATCACTTAGTTTTGTGAGATCTTTTTGAAGTTTGTCACAGTCTGCTTTGGTCTTAACTGTCATGAGCAGTTTAGTATCATCTGCAAACTTTGCTACCTCACTGTTTACCCCTTCCTCCGGATCATTTATGAATAAGTTGAATAGGATTGGTCCGAGGACCCTTGGGGAACACCACCAGTTACCCTTTCCATTCTGAGAATTTACCATTAATTCCTACCCTTTGTTCCTTGTCTTTTAATCAGTTCTCAATCCATGAAAGGACCTTCCCTTTTATCCCCTGATAGCTTAATTTACGTTAGAGCCTTTGGTGAGGGACCTTGTCAAAGGCTTTCTGGAAATCTAAGTACACTATATCCACTGGATCCCCCTTGTCCACATGTTTGTTGACCCCTTCAAAGAACTCTAATAGGTTAGTAAGACACGATTTCCCTTTACAGAAACCATGTTGACTATTGCTCAACAGTTTATGTTTTTCTATGTCTCTGACAATTTTATTCTTAACTATTGTTTCGACTAATTTGCCCGTACCAACGTTAGACTTACTGGTCTGTAATTGCCGGGATCACCTCTAGAGCCCTTTTTAAATATTGGTGTTACATTAACTAACTTCCAGTCATTGTATACAGAAGCTGATTTAAAGGACAGGTTACAAACCTTACTTAATAGTTCCACAACTTCACATTTGAGTTCTTTCAGAACTATGTGTGAATGCCATCTGGTCCTGGTGACTTGTTAACGTTAAGTTTACCAATTAATTCCAAAACCTCTTCTAGTGACACTATGCTGACACTATGCTGCTATTTGGAAGACACACAACTGATTCTAGAGCTTATCCAAATTCTATTTGATTTCAATGGGAGTTTAACTGCGGTCTCATTATGAGGATTAATTCACATACATGAAATAAGACTTCTCGTATGCTGTCTCTTTCTATCCACAAAAGAATCAGAGAGAGTGAGCGCACTTAGGCGAACTTTTATTTGTTTTTTATTTGTTTTCTCTCTATTCACAAAAGAGAGATATCATGGACTGCCTTTTCCATGCTTCCCTGCCAATGCATCTTAGCTTACCTTAGAGGTGAAAGAGTAATACCTTTTCCATGTTTCTTCTATTTTGTCTTGTCTGCTGAGACTGCCAATGAAGCTGCTAATTAGAGCCTATTGTGATTTTGGCTTTACAAAATCATGAAACTTGAGTGCATTTTATGATACAAATTATTTCTGGATATTTCTTATACTGTAGCTTTCTTAACATCTTTGTGTAAGCATTTTGTTGTTTGCAATTTACCAGTAGAGGCTCTCTGGTGTAATCAGGGTAGATATTGTCTATCCAGTTTTGAGTCAAATACAGTACAATCATTTCCCAAAGCTGTAAATTGACTCTGAATGTATCTTTAGATGACAGATTTGCTTACTCATTTCCAGTTGTCACCAGCCTACGCTGCATTTTATGAATACTGCTCTTTGGCATACATGCCAGTCTGAATGAATAGCTCCTTTGATTAATGGAGATCATACTCTAAACAAATAGAAATTTCCTAAGTCTAGTTTTTGGATAAATAATTAAGTGTCTGGACTCTATTCTCCCTACACCCTAAGAATTAACTTAAATCTTAATGTTTTTGTCTACTTTAATATCAAATCCCTGCTTCTAGTAATGTAGTTATTTCACTGAACCTGGATAGATTTCAGATTCTTCACTTAGTGCTGATTTAGCCATACATATATTTAATTGTATCTAAAGGTTGTGAGGTCCCAGTTCTTTTAAACCTCTCACTGAAGTGTGACTGTAATATTGTAGAGAAATGTCTATTTTTCATTAGTTAATACATTTTATGGATGAATAACAGATTGTCATTCAAATTGATTGTTTCACTTAGAATGTTAAACTCTGAAGTGAATTGCTTTTGTACACTATTATATAAAGCACAGGATATGCATTTCAGAAAGACTCTTAAAAGAAAAAAAAAAGTCAAATGTTACAAAGGTGTAATTGCTGTTTTATGTAAAAAGACGTTCCATACCTGGAAACAATGTTCAAAAGTTACTGTATTTTGTTTATGACTATTCATAAAATTCCATAAAATGATTTTTTCCTTGCCATGTGGCACATGCATTGAACGACAGTCAATTTTTTTAAGGGTAATGCCTGCAGCCTTATTATAGTACTCAAAACTATAGTACTGGGTGAACGAAACATGTATTTATTAATATTTGTAAGAAAAAAATGCCTTTCCAAAAGCTCTAGGCATATATACAGTTTGAGCCTTCAAAAACACATGCTAAAAATACCAGGTTGATCCAATAGTAATATAAATACACCCTAACATAAAAAAAAAATTCACATTCTTCTCAACCCACCTATTCAATAAAGGCCTGGAGGAATAGGTTTTGCATGCATCTATCAGACTAAGCTTCAGACTCAAGGGCTTGCCAAGGAGAATGTCCTGTTCCTGCCATCTCCCAGAGTAATACATCTAGAAACTGAGGTAAAACAGAAAGCAAGAGTGTGTGTGAGTGGGGGAGGGGGCTTCAAAAGTGCCTGAGAGGTTTAGAAGCACAAGTTCCAGAGACTGTCAATGAGACCTGTACTCTGAAGTAATTTAAGCACTTTTGAAGAGCCTAGCCACATCCTGTAAGATACAGAGGACCTAAGCGACAAAGGGCTATCACGCAGCTCTAATGAAAAATTGGCTGGTGGGGAGCTGAGTAGGGCTGCCAAATTTCTAACTGCACAAAATCGAACACCTATGCTCTGCCCCTTGACTGAGGCCCCACCCCTGCGGGCCCCTTCCCCAAGCCCCCTCCTCTACTCACTCCATCCCCCTTCCCTCCATTGCTCGCTCTTCCCCACCACCACACACTTTCACTGGGCTGGGGCAGAGGGTTGGGGTGCAGGAGGGAGTGAGGGTCTGGCTGGGAGTGCTGGCTCCCGGTTGAGGCCAGAAATGAGGGGTTCAGGGTGCAGCAGGGGGCTCCAGGATGGGGCAGAGAGTTGGTGTGTGGGAGGGGGTGAGGGTTCTGGTTGGGGATGGGGATTAGGGGCTGGGGTGCGGGAGGTGGATCTGGGCTGGGGATGAGGGGTTTGGAGTGTGGGGGGGCTCAGGCATGGGGCAGGGGGTTAGGGTGTGTGGGGGGGTTTGGGATCTGGGGGGAGGGTGGGGATGAGGGGTTGGGGTGGAAGAGTGGGGCTCAGGTTGCAGGCTCTGGCTGGGCAGTGCTTAACTCAGGTGGCTCTCAGAAGTGGCTGGCATATCTGGCTCCTAGGTGGAGGGACCAGGGGACGCTGCCCACACCCACAGGCACCGCTCCTGCAGCTCAGAATGGGGGCAGCACATGGCTGTCTCTGCGCCAAGGAGCCAGAAATGCCAACCACTTCCAGGGGCCATGCTGAACATAGCCCTGCTGTGCCGCCGACTGGACTTTTAGCAGCCCGGTCAGCACTGCTGACCGGGAGCTGACAGGGTCCCCTTTCAACCAGGCGTTCTGGTCATAAACCAGATGCCTGGCAACCCCAGAGCTGACACTATTGCAAAATGTTTTATTTTTCTGTTAATTCATCCTTTCTAATTTCTTTAATCCTTTAAGGAGGCAAGCCCCAGCCTGTGTGTCCAAGGTCCCAGATCCACTACCTTCTTTGCAGGTGGTGCTTTTCTTCACTCCGCCAGCACACTTTGACCTGGTATTATTACCCACAACCAGTACTGTTTTTACCCTTCTGCAAAGTGTTGTCAGTAGCAAAAAAGGCTGGGTTCACTTCTCAAGAAGTTCCTCCTGAAATCTTAAACAATAGCAATTAATACATTAACAATATCTATTAGGTTAGACTTCCTCCACCATGGTGTTTAAACAATAGTCCCAACTTCTGGCAATTGTGAGTGGCTAACATATTCTTCAAATTTGACACCATCAGCTCAGGATTGAACAAAGACTGTGAATGGCTTGCCAACTACAGAACCAGTTTCTCCTCTCTTGGTTTTCACACCTCAACTGCTAGAACAGGGCCTCATCCTCCCTGATTGAACTGACCTCGTTATCTCTAGCTTGCTTGCTAGCATATATATACCTGCCCCTGGAAATTTCCACTACATGCATCTGAGGAAGTGGGTATTCACCCACGAAAGCTCATGTTCCAAAACGTCTGTTAGTCTATAAGGTGCCATAGGATTCTTTGCTGCTTTAACATATTCTTGACACTTTGCTCCTCTCCAGCTCTTCCCTCCCAGTTAGTTGTCCTGGATTGGTGAAGTCCAAGAATTCTAGCAGGTCAGTGCTGCTGAGGCTGCTCTGAGGGCTTTACCACATGGCCCACCTGAAGAGATTTAAGCTTTGATTGCTAGATAGGGAAACCTGCACCAGAGTACCTTAGATCAGTGGTTTTCAAACTTTAGAAACCCGAGGAACCACATTTTGATTTAAAAAATTTCACCAACGCCTAAATCCCTCACTCAGCCCCAGGCCCCACCCAGACTCCACCCTATCCCCCATGGCCCCACTCCACCTCTTCCCTGCCTCTTTCTGCCCCCTCCCCTGCTCCCTCCCACAGACACCTGCATATTGCTGAACAGCTGTTCCATAGCATGCAGGCAGCGCTGGGAAGGAGTTGATGAGCAGGGACTGTGGATCCCCTGGAGTATCCTTACAGACCCACAGGGGTCCACAGACCCTAGTTTGAGAAACACTGCCGTAGATAGACTACTGCTCTTTCTGGGGCTTTTGCCCAAGTTGTCTCACTTCTGTAATGTCCACTGCCTCAAAGCTACCTCAGCTCTGTGCCATCTACTGTTCTGTAGCTGTTTTGCCAGCTCAGCTTTTTAGAGAGTGATCAGTAGTATCTAAGACCCTTAACAGAGTCCTTACCACTAGAGAGATACTCTCAGCAGAAGCCTCCTTCCCTTCTTTCTCTCTTGTTAGCGTTACCCAGGCTCCATTACTCCACTGTGCCTGACAGCAGTCTCAGTCAGGGTGACCAGAGGATTTTTTTGGAATATTAGGGTTGAAAAGGACCTCATCTAGTCCAACTCCCTGCTCAAAGCAGGACCAATCCCCAATTAAATCATTCAACAGATTTTTGCCCCATATCCCTAAATGGCCCCCTTAAAGATTAAACTCCCAACCCTGGGTTTAACAGGCCACTGCTTAAACCACTGAGCTATCCCTCCCTCTGTGGGTAGGGGTCTATTGTTCTTTCATTTCCCAATAGAGTCAATGGCAATTTATGGCCTCCAAACTAAAAAATTTAACCAAAATGACCCAAACTGTCACATATTGAGGTGCAAATGAGGCCTGGCCCATTCAGTCCATTCTCTTTGCTCTCCAATTGGTGCTTGTAGAGAGCTCCCTTCTCAGTTCAGTCTCTGTCCTTCAGGAGTCCTCAAGCAGCTCTGGGATGCTCTTTCCCATTTCACTGTCAGGTGTCTATAGTGAGCTCCCTACTTTCTCGGGCTTCATAACAAGGTGCTAGTGGTGGGGGCTAGAATGGAGGAGGAATGCAGTCATGTATTCTGTGGAGGGCACTCCCAGGCTCTTAGCATGCTCCCTGAAGTGTTATCTTCTTACTAGAAGCATCACTTTTGTCTTTCCTGGCTGAGTTTCAGCTGTTTCATCCAGGTGCTTATCCCATGAAGGTACTGTGATACCTGTGTGGCAGCACTGATTGCATCTGCTAGGAATGAGATATAAAGCTGGGGTCATAGGCATATCTATTAATAGAATGTGAGCTGAGTAGTTGAGGCACATACATTAGGCACTGCTAGATGTAACATGGGAGCAGGCAGAAGCCTCGGTACAGGAAACAGCTATCAAAAAGGAGTTTTAACTCTTGTTTTGATGTAAATTAGCAGCTAGCTCCTTAGATTATCACCAGTTTATTGTGAAAAGGTGGTTAGGCGTGGCAGGGGAAATGGAAAACAATAATAAAGAGGCATTTTTGGACAATCATTACCTAGATTTTTAATGACAACCCAACTTATTACATATCTATGCAAGGATAAAGTATCCAACCTACCCTCTTTCTTCCTCATTTTGCCTACTTGTACCTTTCCATCACCAATAAGAAAAGGAGCATCCTTTATATGGTGCTATTTTTCGGTGAGAACAGTATGCTGGCCATCTGCAGGAGACACACATTACTCTCCCTCCCTTACTTCTCTCTGTGTGGCATACTCCTGCCCTTGGAGAATACTTACTGAAATTTAGTCAATAGGAATTTACTTTTCAAAAACACCTGACTGACTTAAAAGCCTAAGTCCTATTTTTAAAAGTGGCTTAGGCACATAGGCGTTGAACTGCTCAATGTCGCAATGCCTAATTCTAGGTGCCCTGCCATGCAGTGGTATCCACAGCCTCAAGTTAGCCATCCTCATACAATGCAAGGGGACCATTAGGCACCAAGGAAAAGGATTCTCAAAACCCAGCATGCTGAGCAAGGAGCCGCCACTTCACCTAGCCAGGAGTGCAATGAAGAAGAAGGAGGGCCAGATCCATAATGGTAAGTAAGCACCAAAAATTCCATCGATCTGGGCCTTAGGTGCCTGACTGATCGTGAGTGGAGGGATTCTCAGCTGTGAATCTTCTCCTGGAGTTAGGCACTTAAACCAGGTCAGCCCTTTCTTGGGAACAAATGAGAGGACCCCTCCTCTTCCAGTAATCAAGTGGTTAAAGCACTCCCTTAGGGGAAACTCTCATTCAAATTGCTGCTTTGCCTCATCTAGAGCAGCAAGTTGAACCCAGGTCTCCAATTTTCTAGTTATCATCCTAAATATGGAGTGGGCTTGTCAACAGCTGAGTGGCACTGCCTGTGTACCTTGTTCTGCTGTGGAACAGAAGACAACATCCTCAGAAGACAACACCCTCATACATGCTCTCATGTATATTTTCTAAATCATAATGTCTTTTCACATTTCCTGTTTTCTTTTTAAACTTTACTTGAACTCCCCTAAACAAGAATGAAATATTTCCTCTTCATATACCCTCTCTATCTTAATGATCACTGAAGTTTCTTTCTTTCTTTTGTGTTTGTTTGTTTCCTGTTCCACAGAGCAAATCATTACTCTCAATTTCTGAACTTTCTGTGAGCAGCATGAGATGGCACTTAAGGCAAGAAAGTACATGAGAATATTAGACATTTAACAGCACCGAATGAGGGGAAGAGGATGAGTCAGTGATTTATAAGAGTTTATAAATGTTTTATCACCCCTGTCATCTTGCAATGGTGCATTAACCCTGTTACATTTGACATCTTAGGAATGATCACACAATTAGTTATTTAATTTATACTTGCCATATGTGTCTAGGCTGCAACTGGAGGCTGGTATTTCTAAAATAATCATTTTGAATATTAGCAAGTGAAAACAAGAATATTTTTCTGAACTGTCATTTGTGCAACATTAGAAGAATAAAAAGAAGCACAATAGGCACATCTATTATTGTACTCTATTATTACAATTTAAGCTCAATTAAAGTCAAAGATTTTTATAACTGTAATAAAATATGTAGAGGGGCACAATACTTTTCACATTACTTTTCATCGATGTGCTTTCAAAGCATGTCACAAACATTAATACATGACACTTTGCAAGAGGGAGGTATTATTTCCATATTCCATGGGGAACTGTGGCTTGTCTAAAGTTATAAAGAAAGAACTATGAACTGAACACAAATCTCCTAGTTCCAATCTAGTGCTTTAACCACAAATCTACCTATCAAAATAGCCTTTTTTTCCAATTTGAGCAAATCCATGCTTAAGTAAAGTGATGTGGCCATTTCAGACCATTTCCCAATGTGTGAGCAAACAACAGCACTGATATAAATTATTATAGAGCAGATGTTATTATTTAGAATGTTTCTTTATTAGACGGTCATTCAGAAAAGGTGTTAGTATACTATATATACAGATTTATAAAGATTGGCTGAGCAGGAAATTTATTATTATTTATTTTGTCATGTCATAGTAATTTATGCTATAGTTTTATAGGTAAAATTAGAGCCCATGTTTGGAAAAAATATCCCCTATTTTGCATGATAGCAATCTCACAATATCATCTGTTCTAGTGAGGTCTGGCATCTCTGATTGAACCCATTTGCTTTGAGATTTGATATGAGGAAAAAATAATGACCTATGGGGTGGATTCAGATCTAGAGATCTGACTCCAAAGCATACCCTACATTCAAAGAGGTTTTCATTCAAGTTCCAGTTTGAGGCTGTCTCCAGTATATTGTCTTTCACTATATCCCCAGCAATACTTACTGCAGGTAGAATGGCAAGGCACTTACATACTACAATGATGTGGGAACAATAGAAGAGAGCTCTATAAGTGGCAGGTTGTAGTTCATTAATCATGTGTGGAAGGGCATCCTTAGTACTAGGAAAAGAGAAAAAAGGTTCAAAGTGATCAAGAAAGGTGAAGTGAAGAAGATGGTTAGAAAGGTGATAAAAGATAAAATCTAGCACACTTTTCATAACACTCATAGAGGAAAGAGAAGAAGTAGAGTTAGGGATGAAGTGGAGAGTCAATATGTCAGATAAAACACTGTAAATTATTAGTGATCTCAGAGTCAATCAAATTCTATTAGTCTACCTCTACTTTTATATAAAAAAAACCCTAAAAACTTTTCTGTTGTTGTGTGAGTTTTTAGCAGGTTTTGTAATATTGCACTATTGCACCAGCATAGAACAGTCAGGGCCCCAGGCTCTCTTTGTATTTCCTCACCCCCTATACATGTGAGATAAAGGGGGCAGACAGAAGGATCACCTCTCTCACATATGAAATAACGCCAGCTCAGTGATGGAACATAACTGGCTATTCTCCAAAGGCAGCACTATATGCACCTTTGTAGAAGGCAGAGTGAACAATGCATTCAATTGAAATCACAAGAAATATTTGGGTCAACAGAATGAAATTATGCAAGTTGGAATTTGGCGTAGACACTACACTAAGTCTAATTACCCTGTTCCTGGGGGGAGGGAGAGGGAAGCCATGCAGTCTCTAATGGCCACAGAGCGGTCATTTGTTTTTCTTGTCATCTGAAAAATGGCAGAAGCAAACACCACAGCATCCCTTGTGACTATGCTAACACTTTTCTTCAGTACTAACTCAGAAGAGAACATATCACATACTGAATCACCAGTACAATGAAAATAATGACCGTCCTGTGATATAACAAGATAATGTTATGCTGGAGGGTGCTGGTGGCTATCAACAGGCCTGTCTTTAATCTACAGGATATATTTAAGAAATAACTTAGCTTATTTATGAAGTAAAATAGCTGAAACAATAGAAAATTCAACCCAAGGGATGAGGTCACATGCAAAATTAATCAGAAGTGGAGTTATGTGGATGGAGGGGTTTCCCTGGGGGCTGGTTGCACACACAGCAGAAGTGTCTGTGTGTGTGAAAAGCAGAAAGCCAGCAAAGGAACAGCCATAAATGTTAGGAAAAAGCCAAAGAAGCTCTGATAGACTCACCCTGAGTGGAAGCCCAGGAAAGAAAGCATATTTTGGGCAGAGTGCTATTTGGAAGCAGACACGGATTTCTGAGCAAGGAAACTATCGCTTTCTCTTTGTTCCTACTGGATTCTAGGAAACAGGTCTGCAGATATTCATTGTAAATAAACAGGACTGTACCAAAGAAATACCTGACTATCATCAACTTCTCCTTCTAATGGAAACAACCCATAAGGCCTGAAATTGCCTAATCACTAGGGTCAAAAAGTGGCATTAGTAGATATTCTATGGCAATAGATCATAGCTCTATATTTAAATATACCAGAAATATCATTGGAAGTTTTAACTGGATGAAAGAAAAGAAAAGAAAAGAAAAGAAAAGAAAAGAAAAGAAAAGATTCTCTCAAGTTCTCATGACATCGAAATAAAATGCCACTCACAATAAGTTGTGTAATATCATGATTGTCCATCTTATTTCTTTCATGCTTTGATCAGTATTAAAATAATGTAAAAAGTCAATATTTAATTAGATGTGATTAGGTTTCTGACTTAATGCCTCATTGAGAAGAATAGGAGAAGTTCCTGCTTTTGTGAGAGCTACTGTTTCTGGCTGTTTGTAGACTTAAGCATATACCACTGCTTGGATTACTCTTAGGTCACATTTTGAAGATTTTTCCCCCAATCAGAAGAACTAGAGAGTTTATTAAGAAAGAAGATAAATATACATTCTGGAAAACCAATATGGCAGTCACCCCAGAAAAGCAGTGGTCCAGCAAGACACCATGAGCCATCATGGTCCAATCCCTGGAAATATTTTCTCTAGAACTTCATATGGAAAGCTGTTGCACTTAAATATTAAGCAGTTCATTTGAAAAAGTGTGGGGGAGATGGCCCATGAAAATAATGGTTGAATAAAGTTTTGTACTGGCTACCTGTAAAACATAATGGCCAAGGTTCATCTTCCCTTTGGACAGGAACAAGGGTTCTCCCCAATTCTGGGCCATGCTGGATGCCTGCTTAAATTGTGCTGGTGTGTAATAGCCTATTACGGGGCATTATATTATGTAGTCCATTGCGGGGAGTGGCTCCTCTCCCTCCAGATCTGTGGGCAGGCCAATCCACCCCACTCTTTCTCGACGGGTCGCCTGATGTGTGGAATCAGCGGGGCAACGGGAGACATGAGCTTGGGCCTGTGGTCAGGGCCGAACAATAAACACAGTTACGGAGCTCCAGCCACTGGTAGGGGCAGGGCACAAAGAGTCTCATGCTAAGGCCCGTACTCAGGCTGGGCAGCAGTCAGTTAGCCCAGACCCTGGAGCAAGGGATGGCAATACAGAGTCTAAGGGCTCAGGCCTTCACTCAGGCTGAGCAGCAAACAGTCGGGCCTCCTAGCTTTGGAGGAGGGCTGACAAGCGAAGGCTTCTTGCCTATGAGAGGGGGAACTGCCACCCATGTATTGGGGTGGCAGGGGGACGGGACACAGGCCCACCCCTCCACTGCGTTACAATCCTGAGCCATAGCAGTGGCAGAGCAGTCTGCCACTGGATCAACAGGGATCCAGACTGCAACACACTGACTCGCTTGCTGTGAGCGTTGCAGTCAGACAGGGGTTGGCTACCCCTGGGCCACTTTCCAACTCCCCCTCAGGATGTACCTGGCTCTGTAGAGAATAGTCCTGGTTGTTCGGGAAGAAGGCCTCTATCAGGGATTGCAGCTCCTCTGTGCTTGGGTCTGTAAATGGCCAGTCCTAGGCTCCCTCGGGGTCTGCAGCGGCCTCCCAGCCTGGGAGCTCACAGGAGGCATCTGGCTCTTCCAGCAGCTGCCTCCGAACAGAGTTCTCCGACATGACTTTTATACTTCCAGTCCTGCCCACTGACTTCCGGCAGGAGGGTGGATCATGGCATGGCTCCACGCACCAGGGTTCAATGAGGAGCTTCTTCCCCTCCAGGCCTGTGGGCGGCCAATCCGCCCCACTACACACACTCTCCCTCAAGTCCAGCTACCAATATTCAGGGCTGGTCTCTAGATTCCCCCCTAAGCGGGAGAAGAAATCAGCATTGGTGTTCTCCTTATATGTCCAGTGCCTGACGGTAAGGGCGTACTGCTGGATGGTAAGGGACCACTGAGGCAGCCTGGCGTTAGAGTTCTCATGGTGTTCAGCCACTTCAGCGGTGCATGGTCAGTGATCAGGATGAAGGAGGCCCCCAGAAGTTAGTATCTGAGTGCGTCCATCATCCACTTGACGGCGAGGGCCTCCTCCTCAATGACCAAGTATTTTCAAGTATCAGAGGGGTAGCCGTGTTAGTCTGGATCTGTAAAAGCAGCAAAGAATCCTGTGGCACCTTATAGACTAACAGACGTTTTGGAGCATGAGCTTTCGTGGGTGAATACCCACTTCCTCAGATGCATGTAGTGGAAATATCCAGGGGCAGGTATATATATATATATACCTGCCCCTGGATATTTCCACTACATATATATATATATACCTGCCCCTGGATATTTCCACTACATGCATCTGAGGAAGTGGGTATTCACCCACGAAAGCTCATGCTCCAAAACGTCTGTTAGTCTTTGCTGCTTTTACAAGTATTTTCACTCGCATGGAAAAAGCTTGTGGCTCAGGTAGAGGATGGGATGTTCTTCTCTGTCCACCTTCTGGGAGAGAATGGCCCGAGCCTCACCTCCAAGGTGTCTGTTTGCACAAAAAACTCCCAGTGGAGTCAGGGCTGAATACGATGGGTTCCTGATATAGACTTCCCTTAAGAATCTGGAAGGCATCTTTATACTCTGTCGACCAGTGTACCCGGTGGGGGCTGTCCTTGGTGAGGAGGGCCATGAGGGTTGCCATGATTGATGTGAATTGGGGCAAAAAGCACCGGTAGTATCCAGCCAGGCCTAAGAACTGTCATACCTGATGCTTTGTCATCAGGGATAGGTATGCTTGCGGTGCCTGGACCTTTCCTATGAGGGGGTGGCCAAGGCCCCGGCCCAGGGTATATTCCAGGCCAGAGGATTCGACGTTTTGGGGGACTGGCTGGGAGCCCGGCCCCTTGCAGGGTCCAGAGAAAGGGGGCCACCTGATTTAAATGTTCCTCCCACTGGCAGCTGTAGACCACGGCATCATTCAGGTAGGTTACAGTGTTCTCAATGTGAGGATCCATCAGACCCTGGAAAGTTGCCGGGGCTCCATGGAAGCTGAAGGGCATTCAGATGAAATGGTAGAGCCCACTTGGTGTAGCAAACATGGTCTTCTCTTTGAAGCTTGGATCTGCCAGTAGCCCTTTGTGAGATCAAGAGTCGTGATGTATCTGGCGGTCCCCAGACGATTGAGGAGTTCATCAATCCTGGGCACTGGGTACAAGTCAAACTTTGATATCGCGTTCACTCTTCAGAAATCTATGCAAAATTGGATGGTCCCATCGGGCTTCGGACCAACACAATAGGACTGTGCCACTCGCTCTGCGATCATTCCATGACTCCCAGCTCCATCATCACTTGGACTTCCCTTTCAGCAACTTCCTGTGTCTGTTGTGGGAGCAGGCAAGTGGTGTCCCGAATCACCTCCCCAGGGTTCATCTTAATAGTGTGCTGAACGATGCTAGTCTGGCATGGGAGGACAGTGAAAGTTGTATGAAAGGTGGACAGCAGGCACTGAGCCTGTTCCTGTTGTTCCAGGAAGAGGGTGTCCCCCAGATGAGGCTCCTCAGTCTTGGCCATATTCAAGACTTGGGGACCTAAGGCCAGCTTGGGTGGGTGACGAGGTAACTAGCAACCCATCCCATACTGCCAAGGCTACAGAAAGTTTACGTGGTAAATCTGCTCCTTTCTTTTTCATTCGGTGGACTTCATACGTGACAGGTCCCACTTGGCAGACGACGTAGTAAGATCCATGCCATCAGGCAAGCAGTTTTGACTCTTCAGAGGGGAGAAGGAGGAGTACTTGATCACCAGGCTCAAAGGTTTGGTCTCGAGCCCCCTGGTTATAATACTCTTCCTAGGTCCCTTGTGCCACTTGGAGATTCTCCTGCACAAGGGCTGATGCTCGAGCAAGTCGGTCCGGCAAGTGCAGCACATATTGGAGAAACCTCAGAAAAGCTGAAAGTGTGTGCTCCCAGGCCTCTCTTATCAGATCCAGTATCTCGCGGGATTGTTGGCTATACAGGAGTTCGAAGGAGGAGAACTTGGTGGACAACTGGGGTACTTCGCAGATGGCTAGCAGCAATGGCGGGAGCAATTGGTCCCACTGCTGCAATTTTTATGGAGGGAACTTCCTCAATATACCCATCAAAGTCCGGTTGAAATGCTCAATGAGCCCGTCTGTCTGTGGATGATACAGAGATGTCTGTAGTTTCTTAATGCCCAGCAGGGCACACATCTGACGGAGCAGCTGGGAAGTGAAATTAGTCCCTTGATCAGTGAGGAATTCCTGGGGAAGCCCCATGTGGGCAAGTACCTTCACCAGTTCTGTTGCGATGGTGCGGGCACTGGTGTTTCTCAGTGGGATGGCTTCGGAAAGTGGGTTGCATAGTCCATTAGAACGAGGATATACCAGAACCCAGCCTTGCTCTTTGGGAGGGGTCTCACCAGGTCCATTGTAACTCACTTGAAGGGAACACCTACCACAGGCCAGGGGACCAAGGTGCTTTCGGCACCCCTGGCCAGTGGCCAACTGGCATTCAGGGCACGAGCAACAATAGTCTCTTACCTCCCGATGGACTCCCAGTCAGTAGAAGCAGGACAGGACTCGGGCCAGGTTCTTTTCTTGCCCCAAATGCCCAGCCTCAGGGATGTCATGAGAAAGATTCAAAATGCCTTTCCGATGACACCGGGGAAAGACCAGCTGGGTCTGAACCTGCTGTGTTTGTGGGTCCTGCGCCACCTGATACAGGTGATCTGCTATGAGTTCAAATAAGGGTCACTGCATGGCTCTTTGGGTATCTGTTACGGACCTGTTAATGTGGGCCACCTGGTGATAGGCATGACTGAGTGTAGGGTCATCCTGCTGGTCTTGAGAGATGTTGGTTAGAGGGTTTGTCAAGGGGCATTCTCCTAGGGGATCTGGAGGCAGAGTTGGGATCTTAGCCTCATCGGGGTACTCCCTTTTTGGCCTTCCCTCTGCATTTTCAAGAGGTTCCCCTTCTTCGGCCTCAGTGTTCCCGTCTCCAATGGGTGTCCCTCTAGGGCCAGCCATGTGGGAGGTACCCCGAGGCTGGCCTCCTGCAGCAAGTCATTAAAGCCTGGCCAATCTTAGCCGAGGATGACAGAATAGGCAAGAGTGGAGGCCAACCCCACTGTCATTTCCTTCGTCACACCATTCATCATTAGGAGTACCCTGACGCAGGGGTATGCCCTCAGATCTCCCCTTCCATCACTCTAGGGTTGGGGATGACCCCCTGATAGATGAGGGTCTGCCTGCACTCTGAGTCCAAGAGGGTCACAACTCATCTTGGCCCCACCCTCACAGGCATCATCAACTTCGAGGTGGACTGTTTGCAGGCATGGGACTCTCTACTACAGACCAGGCTGAAGCTTCAGTCCATCTTGGGACATTCCCATTGTAAATGCCCAGAATAGCCACAGGAAAAGCAGGGTCCCACTTCAGAATGTCCTGGCCTAGGTGGCATCTCTGGGTGAGGGCTTTGGTGCGAGTCCCAGCCCACCTTGCTAAGATGCTCTGGGTGTCTGCAAAACGTGGGTCCAGACTGCTGAGGGATGTCCTAGGGCTGGCCATTAGGGTTGCGGACCACTGGTTGATGTTCGGGCTTGGTTTCAGGTCTCCGGGTCAACACGGGGCCCATCAGCCCAGATGCAGTGCCCATGACTCTGGTTCCTGGACTGATGGGGGTCTCTGTAGCCAGGAAGTCTTCCATCAAGGTGACCTCTGCACTCAAGGTCGTTGGTTGGTGGCAGAGTACCCATGCCCTACTGCGAGGTTGGAGTACCTGGATGAACTGCTCTAGGGCAACCTGTTCAATGAGTTTGCTCACTGAACATTGCTCTGGGAGAAGCTATCTCCAGCAGAGGTCTTTAACTGCCTGGACTATGATGCAGGGCCAGGATCCTGGTGGGTAGGCCATCATCTGGAACCACTGATGGAAGGTCTCTGGTGTGATGTCAAGGGCATCTAAGATGGCTGTCTTCACCCACCCAAAGTCTCACACCTCCTCCAGAGGAAGCCTCCGATATGCAGTCTCCACCATACCAGTCAAGTAGGGGGTCAGGAGAGTAGCCCACTGCCTCAGCTGGGGCCGGACTAGGTTGGGGCAGCAGGGTTGTGAGTTGCTGGAGGCACTGTTGCTGCTCTTGGTGCTGGGCCAGAGTAACTGCTGCTGCTGTTGATGATGGCTCTCAGCCAGATATTTGATGAGCTTCTCGAGCTCCATTTTTATTTTCTCTCTTTTTTTTTCTTTTCTGTTAGGGTTCCCAAGAACAGGCTGTTGCGGCGGGGCCCCTTACTGCAGGGGTTGGGCCAATGCCTGCATTCTCCACCAAGTGTAGTCCATTGTGGGGAGTGGCTCCTCCCCCTCTGGGTCTGTGGGCTGGGCAGTCTGCCCCACTACATCTCCAGGGATCGCCTGACATGGGAATCAGCAGGGTGACGGGAGACATGAGCTTGGGTCTGTGGTCAGAGCCGAATGACAAACACAGTTATGGAGCTCCAGCCACTGGTAGGGGCAGGGCAGCAAAGAGTCTCGGGCTCCGGCCTGTACACAGGCTAAGCAGCAAATATTCAAGTAGCGAGGCCTTTGAGCAAGGTGGAGCAATACAGAATCTGAGGGCTCAGGCCTGCACTCAGGCTGAGCAGCAAACAGTAGGGCCTTCTAGCTCTGGTGGAGGGTCAACAAGTGCAGGCTTCTTGCCTAAGGGAGATGGAAACTGCCACCCATGTATTGAGGTGGTAGGGGGGATGGGACACAGGCCCACCCACCCACTCTACTGCGTCCCAGCCCAGGGCCTTAGCAGTGGCAGACTGGTCTGCCACTGGGTCAGCAGGGATCCTGACAGCAACACACTGACTTGCTTACTCTCAGCATTGCAGCCAGTCAGGGGTGGGCTACCCCTGGGCCACTTCCCAACTCCCTCTCAGGGTGTACTTGGCTCTGTAGAGGGTCATCCTGCTTGTTGGAGAAGAAGGCCTCTATCAGGGCTTGCAGCTCCTCTGTGCTCAGGTCCATAAATGTCCCTGACAGTCCTGGCGAGTCTTCGGCTCCCTCGGGGTCTGCAGAAGCCTCCCAGCTGGGGAGCTCATAGGAGGCGTCTGGCTCCTCCAGCCCGCCTTTCATACTTCCGGTCCCGCCCACTGACTTCCAGCGGGAGGGTTGAGCGTGGTGTGGATCCCGAGCCAGGGTTCATTGAGGGACTCCTCCCCGATCAGGTCTGTGGGCAGCAAACCCGCCCCACTACACATTACAGAAGAACCTGAGCACAGTGAACACTGACCAGGTACCTCCCCAGCTCCTGTGAAAGAAGCAGGGGGCCAAAACAGAACAATTGTTCTGGCTGTTATTTGGCTGGGAGACCCTCCAGAATCAGTGATCATTGGAATGGTGTAAGGTGACAACACAATTTTGTAATAATGCTTAACAGTAAGAAGTGTGGTTTTGAAGCTTTTGTAGGGGAAGGGGAGTGATTCTAACTATTATCTAGTTATTTTTTGGCATTTCATAGAACTCAAAACTGTAGCATCTGCCACATGCAAGACATCGTGATATCTCTACAACTCTGAATAGCTTCTTGACCTTTACAATCACCTAGAGTGAGTCATTCCATCTTATTACAGCAGACGTCAGTGGGAGTAAGCATCACTTAGGAGGACAACCAGATTTTATAGACGTTAGACACATGCACCAAATTAGCTCACCTAATAGTTAAAGAACAACTTGAATTCTGCTACATAGTTTGTAAGGGGATTTAAGACATGAGTATTCATGGTACTGCCTGATGGGAACAGTGAATGGCATAGACAGTAACAAGAACATCAAAATTACTCCTCGTAGTCTGTCTCCTCAAAGCATACCAAGCTAGATTCACAAAGGGAATTTAGGTGCCTAACTGCTACTTTACAAGCCTAAATCCAATATTTAGGTCCCATCAGCATTCATAATCCCCCCCTACTCAGCTGCTGCCTAACTCTATAGGCACCTGAACTCCTGGCCATCTAAGTTTCTACTGGCAAGGCTCCCTAGGTGCCTACGTTTCTCCAAGTGGGAATGAAAAACGCTGCATAAATTTTAACACCACTGAGCTTCTCAGTGCCTAGCTTATGCCTAATCTTGGTGTGATTCACAAACGAGGCATTCCCTCACGTATCTGGCCTGCTTGGCCCATTGTGGTAGGCTTACCCCATAGCCCAATGGTTAGTGCACTCAGACAGGATATCGGAAATTGAGGTTCATAGCCCATTCTGCCTGATGTGAAGCAAAGATTTAAACCCAGGTCCCCCACCTCCCAGAGAGTGCCCTAAACACTGGACTATCAGAAGGTATCCTGGGAAGCTATTGTATGACATATTTAAATAGTCATTAGATCAACAGGAGAATAAGAATGGCTTGATAGCCCAGTGGGTAGTGCATTCAGGTGGGAGACCTGGGTTCCAGTCATTGCTCTACATCTGGCATAGTGGGGAGTTGAACCTGGATCTTCCACATCCTTGGTGAGTGCTCTAACTACTGGATATAGGGGAGGGGTGGTAACACCCCATCCTCCTTATTTTTTCTTGAGAAAGGCATCTAAAACAACTCATCCCTAACTCCAAGAAAGGATTCATTGCTTTGAATGCCTAGTGGAGATAGGTGCCTCCCTGCAGCCCAGAGTTAGGTTGCAAACTCCCTTTGAGGAGTGGGGCTTAGTCCACATACCTCTCCTCAGCATTTCCTACCAGCTAGCACACACAGCTCCCTGCTCTGCGTGCTGGCTTTGGTGAATACCTTTTTTAGGTACCATGCATTGTATAGGGAGCCTGGGCACCTAACTTTGGGTTGTGAATTTCAGGAGGTGGCAGGGAACCTAAAAGTTAGGTATTGCAGTGCTTAAGTTCTTCTTATTAATGTAGCCCCATGACTCCATCTCTTCTTGCTGGGTGACTTCAACCAATGTTTCTCTACTCCTTCCTTCCTTCCCCCAGCCATTGTTAAACCAACCACTGCAACCAGACTAGTGACACTTTATTCACCATCTATCAATCAAATTCCCTTACCAAATAATCATATCAGCAAATGTGCAGGGGCAATGCTTAAGCAGAATTCAAGCATCAAGATGGTCTAGTTGTATTATAAGTTCTGAACTCGCTGTGCTCAGGTGGGAGGGGAAATTTCCCACGTCATATTCTTACCAACTCTGCATGTGCTGTTTAGTTGGATTTATAGAAGGACACTTAACCTGAGCCCCAGAGCACTCTCACAAAACTTAAATTATAACAATTCACATAAAAATGGCAAAGTAACAAATAAGCAAGCAATAAATAACCCAGCCAAACAACTCAACAAGCTAGCACAATAAATAACCAATCAATCAAACTGAATGAAAAATATCGACTCTCTCAAGTCCAGGCTCCTCTACCAGTCAGCATTTTTCAAACTTTACCCCAAATAAGTCAGCTTTCTGGGGCAGGAACCATGCCTTCTTTTATGTTTGGAAAGTGCCTACCAAAACCCAGAAAATAAATAGCTATTATTATTGTTATTATTAGCCAGGATTTTCAAAAATAAATGGGGATTTTGCCTCAGTTTTTGGGTGCCTAACTGAAGATATTTTAAAAAGTGCCTGGTTTTTAAAAAGCATTCACTTTCAGAAAATTAAGTCTCTTAAGGTGTCTCAGACTGAGCACTCAAACATGGAGGCACCCTAAAGTAGACACTTTGAAACTCTTGGTAAGCATGATAGTATCAAATCCTGTCTATAGTTTTGCTTTATAAAATACAATCATGTCTGATAACTCAGGGCACAAAGTAACTACTATATATGTTGGGAAAGCATTTTTTTCTCCACAGACAGCAATGCACAGTTTGACTGTGTTTGTGGTTTTTTTAAAGCTACCTCTAATGGTGAGTGATCACTACTAAAGACAGGACTCTGATCTTAATGAACTAAAGCGTGATCCAGTACAACAAATCCAATGTTGTTTCAATATTTGTGTCAATTGATTCATTGTAAATAGTTTATTGGTTTAGGTGAAAATCCAGCCATACCCTCTACAGATGAGGGTCTGTCCATGCAACAGAATGGCAGTAGGTATTATGCAGGGCATATGACACTTTTGTAGTATTGCACCATATATCCACAGATTTTAAGGCTAGAGGTAGAGTTCAAAAATTTTCCAGAGGAACATTTTGCAATTGGAAAATGACAATTTGGTGAAATCAAAACATTCTGTGGTAATCTGTCGGTTTCAATGACATTTTCTTTGAAAAAGAAAAGAAAAGAAAAGGATTTCAATAAGATCAGTTTTATGGGAATGAAACATTTCCATGTTCTGTTTCAAAATGACTTTTTGTTTTGAAATTTATTTAATTTTATATTATATTATACATTGTAATACATATACATATATATAAAAAGTCAATGACCCAAAACAGTTTTAAAAGAATTAACATCATGGTACATTTTGAAAAAATCTTTATTTTTGCTCCAATTCCAAATTAAACAAATTTGAAATTGTGGAAATTCCTGCAAAATGAAAGTTCTGGTTCATGCATAGCTATAGCTAGAAGGCATCTTTTTGGTGACCTACTCTAACCTCAGAAATAATGCAGATCTTAGAATTTCATCTGATAATTTCTATATCAGGCCAATAATTGTTGGTTGAGCCACAACATATCTTAATCTTTCTTGGAGACCTGTCTCAGATTCTAGACTGAATCAGCTAATATTGGTCAGGAATTTTTTGATGCAATACTTTTTTCATGAGAAAATGCTGATTTGTTGAAAATGTATCAGCTTCAATTAAACTAAAGTTGGGAAAGGTTTCATTGATCCAGGATGGAATTTCTGGTCAAAATGAGAGAAAGAACATGAGACACTCCAGAACAGCCAATATCTCAGTGGTTATAGTGCTCACATGAAATGCGGGAGAATCTGGTGCTAAGTCTGCTCTGCCTGATTTGGAAACTCACTGTAGAATCTTTTTCTTTCTCTATTGGAGCTGTTCCACTTTGTATGAATAATTTAAATGTTAATTAGACTGCAGCAAGAAAGAGACACACTGGCTGTACCTGGCTCAGTGCAGGAATTTGAAAGACGGTCTCCCACATCTCAGGTGAATGCCCTAACCACTGGGCTATCAGTTATTGTCCAGCTATACTGAAAGAACTGGAGACATTTGATATGGTTTTAATCAGACCACAGCTTTTTTATTAGCTGTCTCAGACTACCCAGCAGATAAAAGTGTATAGTGCAGGTAACTCCCTGTTCATTCCATAATTATCCAGGGGGCTTCTGCTAGCTCTCCCTCTTTTTCCATCCATGTCCCTTCAACCAATCCATTGCTGGGACCTTACAACCCATCCTCTCGCCCCAATAAGAGGGTTAAGGTGGCTATAAGAAAGGGAGGTTGGCTCCCTGCCATACCAATTATAGGAATCCCCAAGTCCCCCTCCTCCCATTCTGTTCCTTTAATGAACACTTCCTTCTAAAGTCCTTTTCCAAGCCATTTATCTGGTCACTGTATACCTTCCCTATGGAGTACCTGCACTGGACATCTATCCCACACTTATATATACAATGAGTGGCAATATATAGCCTACTGCCCTTCATGTTATGCATGAACAAAGCCCTTCCTGAACCTGCTGTGGAGAAGGTGAACCACGAACTCCACCGAGGCCAACCTGGTGGTAAGGGAAAAATTCCTTCTCATCCCCGTTATAAAAAAAGAGATGGCTAGCACAATGCCCAGAGCAGGTCTTGACTAATCCTGGTATTTCACCACTTAAAGGGGAAGAAAGGTAGGTGCTGCCTCTGCCTGTCCCATGTAAAAGGGGGCTCCAGGAACAGGGCTTCCCCTTTTAAACCCTCCTGCCCATCCAGTTCCCAGGGGATGAGTCAGCGACCAAGCTGGCCTCTCCTCCCCTTTTGAAGCAGTTTTCCTCTTTTCCTCCTCCCCCAGGCCATAAAACACTTTTCCCTTCATTCGACCAGCCAGCCAAATTCCCTCCTGCTTAAAGGTGTGGTGCGCTCATTCTGAGACAGCTCGTGCTGTTTTCTCATTTTCTGGCTTTTCATAAGGTATTTCTAAAAGTATTGGTAAGCAGAATGTTATTTCAAACAAAATCTGAAATTTTCATGGGATAGGAAAACTCTTTTTCGCCAAGCTCTATTAATGACATACCTCACTACACTCTCAGTTCTCACCTCCTTCTATTCCAAATACAATACGTACTTCTTTGACCTTTCCTTCTCTACTGGAAACACACAACAGCATGCAAATAATGAAACAAAATAATACCCTACCAAACAAAAACACTACACTGAACACCCAATTCTCTTCCTGGGAAGGGAATGAGCGCTTGTCTATATAGTGCATTAGTCCATTCTAGAAGGGTATAAATTCCAGTATGCATTACCTGACCTGTGTGGACCTCTTTCAAACAGTACTACACTAATGTGCACTAAGGAACTTTTAGTGCTCACCAGCAAGTTCCACATGGGCCAGTTAGTGCGCACGCACTAGTATGTACTATAATTCACACACCTCTAGTGCAGCCTAAAACACCCTGCAGACAAGCCCTGAGAGGAAGAATGGGCCATATGTAATAGATGTTAGTCATATTTACAGCTAGGTGATATTTTTTGGATGAATATTTTATTTGCCAAAAAATGCAGTTTTGGGTCAACCAAAACTAAATGCAAATTTATGTCAAGTTTACTGAATAGTTTTGGCTAAACAGAAAGTCAAAATATTTCAGTACTGTAGAAACAAAGTTTTTCATTTTGTTTCATTCCAGTCACATAGAATGTGTGAGATGCAAGTTCAAGTCTCCTCTGTGCCTGATGTGGAAAAAAGATTTGAACTTGAGTTTTCCACATTGTAGAAAAGAGCTTTAGCTACTGGGCTAAGGATTATTCTAGTGTATTACTTTCTGAATCTCATTTTGAAGATGTTCCACATTTTTTAAATTAATTAAATAGTCATTGGTGCTGGCATGTGAATATGGGTTTCCCATCTCCTAGGTGAATACTTTAATCATGAATGATTTAATTGCCAATATGAATGACAATGGATTATCAGTGGGCCTGGAAAAGAATGTGAGTCTGATGCTAGATCGTGGTATTAGGCCCTCACCCAGGATGTGGGAGATCCAAGCTCAAATCCCTGCTTCTCCTCCTCTGGTTGGTTTGTGAATGCTTTGCTTTGGTCTCAGTGCCTGGAAACTGAAACAAAATTTCTTGGGTTAAACACAAAACAATTTGTTTTGACATTACCAACATTATTCAATTTGTTTTGATGTTAGCTTTTTTTTTTTGACTTTTCAATTTGCCAAAAAAATTCAAAAATTTCACTTTTGGTTCTACCAAAATTATGGTGTTTTCCTGCTTTTCAGAATTGCCAGCAAATTGAAAAATCCATTATTCTCCCAGTTCTAATCATGTTACTTAATTCACTTTGGAAGGCACATAGATGCTGTTGGTGATGGTATAAGAACCTACACAGAACAGAATTCTAGGAAGGATTCAGTTTTCAGTTAAAGACTTCAGGAGACAGAGAATGCATTACATCCTATATTAGTTGTTAAAAGTTTGCACCTAATTTCCGTTTTGAATCTGTATAACCTCAGCTTCCAGCCATTGGATCTAAGTATGTCTTTGTTTGCTAGGTTAAAGAGCCCTCTAGTATCAGAAGTCTTCTCGTATTTAAACACCATAATATTTATATACCTCCCCAGGTATTTATACATTATGTTCAAGTCATTTCTTGACATTCGCTTCAATAAGGTAAACTGATTGAATTTCTTCAGATTCTCACTGTAAGGTAGGTTTTCCAGACTGACATTCTTGTCGCTCTTTGCTGAACACTTTCACTAGAGTTTGGCAGGAATGGGCTGAGAAAGGATGGGATCAAGGTTTTGCTGACATGTGAATCCTCTCCTCCTCCCCCCACTTATCACAAATGCACAGGGGAGGGCAAGGAAGAAGAAATGTCCTGCAAAGATGGCTGTAGCCATTGAACTAGAATAGCCTCCATGAAGTAGCTTCACCGCATTCTGCAGGCTGAGTAGTTGTGACGACTCCTCTGCACCATTCACCTTCTCAGCAGTCATCCCCACAACTTGTGGATACTGAGCTCAGGATTTGAGCCTTCGTGCACAGAGTATATACAAATGCTCTTGTTTATCATTATAACCCTTTCTTTTAAGCAATTTTGAATAAACAGGTAGTTTTATTGTCTTCTTAATGTTATGCAGTTCCAATGCCGTTCCGTTATATGTGCTATATATGAATTGTATATGGCATTCTAGATGAGGTTGCTTTTTGAAAATATTTTTACCATAGCTCTGCCTTTTCCGAAATTTATTTGTACAGGTTGAAAAAAAGTTCTTTTTTCCCCCATAATCATACATAACTAGACTTTTGAAAGCAGTGTCCTCCATAGAGAGACAATGTGGGTGAGGTAATATCCTTGGACCAACTTCTGTTGGCGAGAAAGACAACTTTCAAGCTCCACAAATTTACTCTTCAGGTCAGATCCTAAAGAGGAGCTCTGTGGTGTTTGAAAGCTTGTGTCTCTCACCAACAGAAGCTGGTCCAAAAAAAGATATTACCTCACCCACCTTGTATCTCTCATATCCTGGAATAAAGGCAGCCATAGCAACACTGTCCTCCATAGATTCAGTCACGGAAGCAATTATTCCCCTAAATCTATATTCAGGAGTACATCCATACATCACCTTTAAATAATATTGCCTTGTAAACATTAATATTCTGTGCAAGAGTGTGTGTATAATTGGGAGTAGTAATATTTTCTCATTTATGTATTTCAGTTATTTTTAGAAGTGTGTATTAAAGTCCAGCGTATAGTATAGGGCCACAAGTCAGTACTCAGACTACTTATCGACTCCACAGCTTTTGGCAGTTGATTGTGAAATGCTACTGACTTCCATGCATGAACTAGAGCAGATGGCACACAAATACCAGATTCATCTACAACAGGACCTAGAGTGTAGTGATGCATAACTTCTTCTCCTCGCCAGTGGCGCTCATCTGTGCTTTGACACCTTTCACTAGCTCCCAATCTATTTCTACTGTCTGTTCAAAGCTTTGGATCTTCAGGCTCATCAGTGGTTCAGGAACAAGCTGTATCAGCAACAATGTCTCAATTTATGATCCACCTAGATAGCTGGTTTCCCCTGGTACTATGCATATTACAAAGCTCCAGAAAAAGCAAGTGAAAGCTGGTGTTAAAGCGCTCTCAGTCAATGGAGTTTGGAGGTGGAACAAGATTCCGGTGGAAATAAAAATCTCATCTGACCACCTTTAGGTCACATGGTAAGATATGTCTTTCCGTCATAAATTACCATAATTATATGATTTATATATACATACACACACACACACAAAACATATATTATTTTTACATCTATTGCTCAAGTGCCTCCAAACCCTGATAGAGGATCACAACCCCCTTGTAGTAAGCACTGTGTACAGATATAATAAAAAGATAATTAATTTATCATTGGAGCAGTGACTGACTTTCAAGGAATCCTGAAAGTGGCATCTATTTCCTGTTGGAGAAGGAAAGATTTGATAGGAGTTAGGTATTTATGAGGGAGTCCAATTTTGTAGGTTTTCTGTGGGGGTTGAGTTTTTTTGGCTGTTTTGGGGACAGTTGCCAGTTCACATTTTTAATTATTCAGGGCCGTGGATTACATCTTTTCTGTATGTATATTGTATATATACAAAATGGAGCCTTCTGAACTAGGGAAAGGAGAAAACAAAAACCTTCACTAGAGCCTAGTTCATGTAGATTTCTGTTACCTGCAAAGAGCTGTACTACTGTGGTGAAGGACATTATAGAAACCCTGAAGTAGGCAGAAAGAATTTTTTTAAATTAAATATCTGTAACAGATTATATTAATATGTTATTTTCTATTTTCTTTTTTAATTAACCTCAGTGAGATGTAACAGAAAAATCTGTTATGCTGGTTTTGTATTCTTTTTTCTGCTTAACAAACAGTTAAACTTGTCATGGTCAGTTTTCAGATTTTTCAAACTTGTGACTACAATAGATATGATCAGTTTTGAGGTGGCTAATTGCAGAAAACATTTTATTTCCTCTTTGCATTCAGCCATAATTGAATTTAAAGTAGGCATTCATTTCAGCAAGCAAGGATTTGCATGTTTAACTGCCATTAGCATTACTGGGATTTCCATACGGAAAATCACGTGCATTATGAGATAAGAATATACACCATAAAAATCATCTCTCTCAAATGTCCCAAGTTACCAGGGATGTTTCCTCATTTTAGAACTAAATGTAGTTTTGTTAGACCTACAAGTCTAACTGTTACTATTTAATGTTATTTACAGCAGAAATACTGAGTCAGGACTCTATGGATACATCTACACAGATGGTGGCAGCGACCCGCCGAGCCCAGGCTGACAGACTCAGGCTTCTGGGGCTTGCATTCCACTGCCAAAAATAGCTGTGTAGACATTGCTTCTAACTTGCAGCTCAGGCTGGAGTTTGGGTTCTGAGCAGGCTGGCATTTGGAGGGGGCGGCTCAATGGCTTGAGCATTGACCTGCTAAACCCAGCGTTGTGAGTTCAATCCTTGAGGGGGCCATTTAGGGAACTGGGGTAAAAATCTGTCTGGGGGTTGGTTCTGCTTTGAGCAGAGGGTTAGACTAGATGACCTTCTGAGGTCCCTTCCATCCCTGATAGTTTATGAGCCAGCAGCATGGGCTTCAGAGATGGAGCTCCAGCCCAAGCTATTTTTAATGTGGAAACGCCAGCCCCACAAGCCCAAGTCTGTTCACCCAGGCTCAGAGGCTCGCTGCTGTGAACTGTGTAGATGCACCCTTAGAGTATAGAAAGTTGTATTTATATGAAATAAATCTATTCTCCATTGTTTTAAGCTTCCTGAGTAAATATTTTTTCTTGCATGTCTCATTTTTGGTCATTGCTGATACTGAGGACAATCCTGCTTTCACTGAAGCCAATATAAATCTTTCCACTGAATTTAATAGGCCAGATTATGATGTCATATACAATATTCTAAATCTGGACTAGCTACATTGTCTCTGGAGTCATTCTGGATTTACAGTGGTGTGACTGAGCAGAATTTGACCCAGTGGGAGCAGGACTTGCACTCTGTATGCCAAATTTGGTCTATGGCATTTTGCTATGCATGCCTTATGTACCAGAGCACTGAAAAAAAATTCATGGCTTAATTTTACTAGAGTATTTGCATTCTGGTCAAATAAAATTAACTGTCTCTAAAAACAACCAAATTCTGCTCTCAGTTACAACTCTCTGTGTGTTCTATCTGCATCCTGGGTTACAGTTCAGGGACAATCCTGGAGAGATGGGTGTGGGGTGGATGACCAAGAGTATGGGGACACATTTGACTCTGCACTTAAGGCAGCAGGCAGCACAGCTGAGCCACCATGGGGAGGGAATTAATCTATTTTACGTAAAGGGCTGCACTGATAAATTGTATAGTCAATTGCTTGATCATACTTTAGTTCATTATGAAATATATTCAAGAGACCAAATAATCAGTATCAGTAAGGTTTATTGCTAAAGATCAATAATAGTATAGTACAGAAAGACAATTCAATATGACTCCACTTTCTGGGTAGCTTTCTTGTGCAATATTGTTACAGTCACCTTACACAGCAAATGCACTCCCAAATTTAAGCAAGAAGTATTTATAGGATGATTTGACTAGATTCAAAACTCTTTACATATCATTAAAATCCAGCCTATCAGTTTGTCCAGTTCCTTAACTTGTTGTTCTGGACCTTTACCTTCCTTATCTTTGTTTTGGATGCTAGCCATCCAGAGATTAGTCAATGAAGGTACTTCCCTAGCTTGTACTAAGACATAGAATTAATGTATCTTGATTTTGACAAGTTTCCTACCTGCTTATGCCAAATAAACTGAACTGTAGTGAAGGGCTAAAATCCATGTGCATTTTATATAACAATCTGGTATATGGATTGTGCCAGCTCTTTTTCAGACCCATAGTTCAGAGTTTGGTCAAGAGACCAGAGGCCTAGCAAATAGTGATTAGCTAAGAGAAAGCTGGAGTAAACAAGATAACATTGCCTTTGCTAAAATATGCTTGGTCAGTAGAAATACCAGATGTTGAAGCAATAACTAAATAATTATATTTCATCCAATGTTTCAGACTGAACAAAGGATCCCTCTTCCTATTGTGCTTCTCCGGTGGGGAAACATTCTTCCCACAGATCCAACCTTGAGTTTATGAAAAGTTGGTGCATGTCAGTATAAGATATGGCATCCTTCCACCTCTGTTCCCAGGGACCAATGCCTGCCTTAAGACATAAAGGAGACAATCTGTATTGTCATATACTTTCACTATTTATTTGCTTTAACTCCCAGGAATGTACACCTGTTGGACAATCAAAGGAGTTGCTCCATTCCTATGGACCCCAAATCAGAATTCAACATATATATTTTATACTAATAACATTTTATCAAAGTATTAATTAAATGTTAACTTTCTAACTTGAGATGGGCGGAGACATTATGTAACCTTTTAACCATTGGCTAATGTGCCATCTTGTCTTGCTGCAAAACCTATCCCAGGGTGTGGAACTGCCTACCCTGTCATTTTCCCCCATCCATGGAAAATCTATATATTCTATTGTAATAAATTGATTGACAGTGTCTCTGAGCCTAATAAGCAAGGTGACACTCTGCCAGTGCTGTGTGTAATAAACTCCTATGCTTGACCTCTACACAGTGTGAATTTATGTCCTTCATGTAGTATTGCAGGATATTGTGGGATGTAGTTCAGCATGGGCCAGCAGTTTGATATGGTCTTTTATTCAAGGAAGGTTATTAACTCATAATCTATCCCTGTGAAGATCCCTCCTGAGACTCCCAAATCTCTCTTTCCAACACTTTGAAAAAATAGGTATCCGAATATCTGATGACCACTCCTAATTCCTCAAGAGGTCAAGAACTATTTTCACAACTAAACAGATTAAATAGAGAGAAGGTGGATAAGACAATCAGTGATAACAGGAAATCTAGATGTTGCCCAAATCAGACAAAACAGAGTGAGAAAAAGTACTACCAGTAACTAAAGCAGACTAGAGGAATTATTTTCTGAAATAAGCAGTAAAGGCTTGGTCCTGTGCCCACTGAAGTCAATAGTAAAGCTTCTGTTGACTTCAGCAAGGCAGAATAAGGCATTATGAGTATAGACATTCATAACAAACTGATGGCAAATAAAAGTAAATTAGAATTTACTCATTATTAAGGGATTATCAAAATACTGAAATACATAAAGAAAGCACAGAGATGAAAAAAAATCTCCTAGCATAAAAGATCTCCAAGAAATTAATTTCAAAGGAGCTCAGGAAGAATGCTTTAATTGCATATGGCTGGATCAATTTTTTATATATACTTGCTTATATTACAAAAAAAGAAGGGATTTTTTTTGACTCTGAACATACAATAATTCAGTTAAATGATCAAATTAAATATTAAAAACCAGCAGATATATAATACTTAAAGGAGATTTAGACCCTGATCCTGCATTGTTGTGATCTGTGGGGTGGACATAGTGTGAGAATGAGCGAAAATGATAAACAAAAATAACAATGAACTCAGTATATATCCAGACAAAAATTGTAAATATTGTTTACATTTTCCATACCATTTAATACATTCAAAGAAGAGAAAGTCATTGGAGACTGAAGAATTTAATTGTCAGATTAAGCTGCTTGTATATTAGAATACAGATAGACAAAAGGTCATCTGTTTCCTTTGGTATACGCTATGATTAAGACTGAAAGTTATCTGAAAAAAGAACTTATCACCAATAAGATTTCTCTTATCCTAGTATCATAAAACAATAATAATAATACAAAACAGTCATGAACTCATCCTTAAGGCCCTCAAATAGCGAACACATACAGTTAATATAAGGATCGTCACTTGGGTTAGATCACACCCCAATTAATATTGTGAATAGAAATTAAGAGGAGACTTCTGAACAAAAAGGTGGAAGACTTAACGGCCTTCTATTGCTATACCATGAAATAATTGAATTATTTAACTGAAATCGTGCACATTACTATGGAAAAAAATTATACAGAGAGTATACAAAGAAGATAAAGCTATTAATTCAGTTATGAAAAGGAATTTTATTAACTTCAAAAAGGGAAACCATAGCACAAGTTGTAACTAGAACAAACAGTTGCTAAATTAGAAATAATCCATAACAGATTTAAAATTCTAAAAGGATTTATAAATGAGCCAAACTAATTACCTTACACATATAACAGAAAAAGCTCTATGATGTACAGAAATTAGAATAAATGAGATACTGATAGCTAGAAAATTAAGTTATTCTGCCAGTACAGGATAAAAAGGGCCAAATTATGACTCACCCTAGCTAAACCAGCAATATATTTGACAACTTGTATAGTACTTCATGTAACAAGCCCAAACTCAGAAAACAGTATGCAGAATGTTTCTGGAGAAAACTTAAAGGAATTTTAAGAGATAGATCCTGCAATATGAGAATATATAAAAGCTGTAAATATTATGAGAAATGGAAAAGACCTTTGGCCGAGTGGTTCATCAGTGGAATTCTATAAAGTGTTTAAAGCAGACTAAATAGGCCTTCATGCTAACCTATTTAATATATTGCATATTATTAAATGGAGAAGAATTAACTTTAGTTCGATTAATAATATCACAGGGTAGGAATAGTGTCCAAAGTGAGACAAATCAGAGGATTGGGCTACGAGAAATCTGATGAGATTCAACAAGGACAAGTGCAGAATCCTGCACTTCAGACAGAAGAATCCCATGCACTGCTACAGGCTGGGGACTAACGGACTAAGCGGCAGTTCCTCAGAAAAGGATGAGTGGATGAGAAGCTAGATATGAGTCAAAAGTGTGCCCTTTTTGCCAAGAAGTCTAATGGCATATTGGGCTGCATTAGTAAAAGCATTGCCAGCAGATCGAGGGAAGTGATTACTCCCCTTTATTCGGCACTGGTGAGGCCACATCTGGAGTATTGCGTCCAATTTTGGCCCCCCACTACAGAAAGGATGTGGATAAACTGGAGAAAGTCCAGCGGAGGGCAACGGAAATGATCAGGAGGCTGGGACGCATGACTTATGAGGAGAGGCTGAGGGAACTGGGCTTGTTAGTCTGCAGAAAAGAAGAGTGAGGCGATTTTAATAGTAGCCTTCAACAACTGAAGGGGGGTTCCAAGGAAAACATAAGAACATAAGAAAGGCCGTACCGGGTCAGACCAAAGGTCCGTCTAGCCCGGTATCTGTCTACCGACAGTGGCAAATGCTAGGTGCCCCAGAGGGAGTGAACCTAACAGGCAATGATCAAGTGATCTCTCTCCTGCCATCCATCTCCATCCTCTGATGAATGGAGGCTAGGGACACCATTCTTCACCCTTCCTGGCTAATAGCCATTTATGGACTTAGCCACCATGAATTTATCCAGTTCCCTTTTAAACATTGTTATAGTCCCAGCCTTCACAACCTCCTCAGGTAAGGAGTTCCACAAGTTGACTGTGCGCTGTGTGAAGAAGAACTTCCTTTTATTTGTTTTAAACCTGCTACCTATCAATTTCATTTGGTGACCCCCAGTTCTTGTATTATGGGAATAAGTAAATAACTTTTCCTTATCCACTTTCTCCACATCACTCATGATTTTATATATCTCTATCATATCCCCCCTTAGTCTCCTCTTTTCCAAGCTGAAGAGGCCTAGCCTCTTTAATCTTTTCTCACATGGGACCCTCTCCAAACCCCTAATCATTTTAGTTGCCCTTTTCTGAACCTTTTCTAGTGCCAGTATATCTTTTTTGAGGTGAGGAGACCACATCTGTACACAGTATTCGAGATGCGGGCTTACTATGGATTTATGTAAGGGCAATAATATATTCTCAGTCTTATTCTCTATCCCCTTTTTAATGATTCCTAACAACTTGTTTGCTTTTTTGATGCGTGGACATCTTCAGAGAACTATCCACGATGACGCCAAGATCTTTTTCCTGACTTCTTGTAGCTAAATTAGCCCCCATCATATTGTGTGTATAGTTGGGGTTATTTTTTCCAATGTGCATTACTTTACATTTTTCCACATTAAATTTCATTTGCCATTTTGTTGCACAATCACTTAGTTTTGTGAGATCTTTTTGAAGTTCTTCACAATCTGCTTTGGTCTTAACTACCTTGATAGCTGAGTATCATCTGCAAACTTTGCCACCTCACTGTTTACCCCTTTCTCCAGATCATTTATGAATAAATTGAATAGAATTGGTCCTAGGACTGACCCTTGGGGAACACCACTAGTTACCCTTCTCCATTCTGAGAATTTACCATTTGAAAGGACTTTCCCTTTTATCCCATGACAGCTTAGTTTATGTAAGAGCCTTTGGTGAGGGACCTTGTCAAAGGCTTTCTGGAAATCTAAGTATATTATGTCCACTGGATCCCCCTTGTCCACATGTTTGTTGACCCCTTCAAAGAACTCAGATTAGTAAGACACGATTTCCCTTTACAGAAACCATGTCGACTATTGCTCAACAGTTTGTTTTTCTATGTGTCTGACAATTTTATTCTTAACTATTGTTTCGACTAATTTGCCCAGTACCAACGTTAGACTTACCAGTCTGTAATTGCCGGGATCACCTCTAGAGCCCTTTTTAAATATTGGCGTTACATTAGCTAACTTCCAGTCATTGGATACCAAAGCCGATTTAAAGGACAGGTTACAAACCTTAGTTAATAGTTCCGCAACTTCACATTTGAGTTCTTTCAGAACTCTTGGGTGAATGCCATCGGGTCCCGGTGACTTGTTAATGTTGAGTTTATCAATTAATTCCAAAACCTCCTCTAGTGACACTTCAATCTGTGACAGTTCCTCAGATTTGTCTCCTACAAAAGCTGGCTCAGGTTTGGGAATCTCCTTAACATCCTCAGCCGTGAAGACTGAAGAAAAGAATCCATTTAGTTTCTCAGTAATGACTTTATCGTCTTTAAGCGCTCCTTTTGTATCTCGATCGTCAAGGGGCCCCACTGGTTGTTTAGCAGGCTTCCTGCTTCTGATGTACTTAAAAATATTTTGTTATTACCTCTGGAGTTTTTGGCAAGCTGTTCTTCAAACTGCTCTTTGGCTTTTCTTATTATATTCTTGTACTTAAGCTGGCAGTGTTTGTGCTCCTTTCTATTTGCTTCACTAGGATTTGACTTCCACTTTTAAAGGAAGTCTTTTTATCTCTCACTGCTTCTTTTACATGGTTGTTAAGCCACAGTGGCTCTTTTTTAGTTCTTTTACTGTGTTTCTTAATTTGGGGTCTACATTGAAGTTGGGCCTCTATTATAGCGTCTTTAAAAAGGGCCCATGCAACTTGCAGGGATTTCACTTTAGTCTACTGTACCTTTTAACTTTTGTTTAACGAATCCCCTCATTTTTGTATAGTTCCCTCTTTTGAAATTAAATGCCACAGTGTTGGGCTGTTGAGGTGTTCTTCTCCTCACAGGGATGTTGAATGCTATTGTACTATGGTCACTATTTCCAAGCAGTCCTGCTATAGTTACATCTTGGACCAGCTCCTGCGCGCCACTCAGAATTAAATCTAGAGTTGCCTCTCCCCTTGTGGGTTCCCGTACCAGGTGCTCTATGAAGCAGTCATTTAAAGTATCGAGAAATTTTATCTCTGCATTTTGTCCTGAAGTGAAATGTTCCCAGTCAATATGGGGATAATTGACATCCCCTACTATTACTGGGTTCTTAATTTTTATAGCCTCTCTGATTTCCCTTAGCATTTCATCATCAATATTACTGCCCTGGTCAGGTGGTCGATAATAGATCACTAATGTTATATTTTTATTAGAGCATGAAATTTCTGTCCATAGCGATTCTATGGAACATGTGGATTCACTTAAGATTTTTACTTCATTTGAATCTGCATTTTCTTTCACATATAGTGCCACTCCCCCCGCCCCCCGTATGACCTATTCTGTCCTTCCGATATATTTTGTACCCCGGAATGATTGTGTCCCATTGATAGCTCTCAGTCCACCAGGTTTCTGTGATGCCTATTATATCAATATCCTCCTTTACCACAAGGCAATCTAGTTCACCCATCTTATTATTTAGACTTCTAGCATTTGTGTACAAGTACTTTAAAAACTTGTCCCTGTTTATTTGTCTGCCTGTTTCTGATGTGCCAGATCCTTTTTTATGTGACTGTTTATCATCTGATCCGGCCCTTACATTATCCTCTTCCGTCCTCTGTTCCTGACTATAACCTAGAGATTCCCTATCATCAGACTCTTCCCTTAGAGAAGTCTCCTCTGCATGCTCCTCTGCAGCAGTCGGCTTTTCCCCATCTCCTAGTTTAAAAACTGCTCTACAACCTTTTTAATGTTTAGTGCCAGCAGTCTGGTTCCACTTTGGTTTAGGTGAAGTCCATCTCTCCTGTATAGGCTCCCCCCATCCCGAAAGTTTCCCCAGTTCTTAATGAACGTAAACCCCTCCTCTCTACACCATCGTCTTATCCACGCATTGAGACTCTGAAGCTCTGCCTGCCTACCTGGCCCTGTGTGTGGAACTGGGAGCATTTCTGAGAATGCCACCATAGAGGCCCTGGATTTCAGTCTCTTCCCTAGCAGGCTAAATTTGGCTTCCAGGACATCTCTCCTACCCTCCCCTATGTCATTGGTACCTATATGTACCACGACCACTGGCTCCTCCCCAGCACTACACATAAGTGTGTCTAGATGCCTCGACAGATCTACAACCTTCGCACCAGGCAGGCAAGTCACCATACGGTTCTCCCGGTCATCACAAACTCAGCTATCTATGTTTCTAATGATCAAATCTCCCATTACTAACACCTGCCTTTTCCTAGCAACTGGAGTTCCCTCCCTCGGAGAGGTAACCTCAGTGCGAGAGGCAACCACAGCACTATCTGGAAGGATTGAGAGGATTGAGCTCGGCTGTTCTCAGTGGTGGCAGATCACCGAACAAGGAGCAATGGTCTCAAGTTGCAGTGGGGGGAGGTCTAAGTTGGATATTAGGACACACTATTTCACACGAAAGGTGGTGAAGCACTGGAAGAGGTTACCTAGGGAGGTGGAGGAATCTCCATCCTTAGAGGTTTTTAAGGCCCGGCTTGACAAAACCCTGGCTGGGATGATTTAGTTGGGGTTGGTCCTGCTTTGAGTCTGATGATAGGGGTTGGACTAGATGACCTCCTGAGGTCTCTTCCAATGCTAATCTTTTATGATTCTATATATCGCTATCATAGCTATACCTTCAAAGAACCTACCAATACATACATCTTTCTTTTCTCTATATAGATGTAAAAATATTAACCAAAATGTAGTTTAAATCAGTGTTTCTCAAATTAGGATTGCCACTTGTTCAGAAAAAGCCCCTGACAGGCTGGGCCAGTTTGTTCACCGGCTGCGTCCAAGGTTTGGCCGATCGCAGCTCCCAGTGGCCGCGGTTCACTGCTCCAGGCCAATGAGGGCTGTGGGAAATGGCAGTCAGTATGTCCCTCGTCCAGCGCTTCTTCCTGCAGCTCCCATTGGCCTGGAGCTGCGAACCGCGGCCACTGGGATCTGCAATCAGCCAAACCTGCCAATGCGGAAGGTAAACAAACCAGCCTGGCCCACCAGGGGCTTTCCCTGGGCAAGCGGCAGCCCTAGTTTGAGAACCACTGGTTTAAATAAAGATCAGCTAGCCTGTAAAAGAGAGAAGAATGTAACAGATAATATATGAGTTTTAGGGATACTCCAGGCCACCCAATCAGAAAAAAAACCTCTGATACTTCTCTCTCTAAATTCACAGAAAGCCTTTGAGTGGGTAGAGTGCTGATAGTTGAAAACATCTCCGTCAACATTTGAGATAGGCCAATAATTTATTATTTGGTTGAAAGCTATTCGCTATCATTTTCAGACAATACAGAGAGTGAATGGAAGTCACTTTCATCCTTTTACATGCCAGAGGGATTCTAGACCAGGATGCCCACTTTTGCTAGATCCTTGCTCATGATACCTCCGGAACTATGAAATACACAGATTAATTACTGTGAACAAAAGAACAATATGAAACAGGTCCATATCCCGATCACATCATTTTATTATAGATAGAGGATAATTAATGCATAGTTAAGTTTCAGCTGGTTTCTGTTTAAAACTTGATTTTGCCTCTCTAAAATTGAGACAAAAAGACACATTGGTTGGCATCAAAACTTTTAGGTAAGATTTGGGCCTGTGGTAGAATATTTGGTGTAAAAGTGATAGCAATTGAACAAAATTTCAAAATTTATTTGAAATATCATAAAAATATTGGGTTTTTTTTTTTCAGAAATCCTTTGACATGGTGTCTCACCAAAGACTCTTATGGAAATTAAGAAGTCATGCAATGAGCGGGAAGTTCCTGTCATGAATCACTAACTGATTAAAAGATAGAAAACAAAGAGTAGAATTAAATTATCAGTTTTCACAATGGAGAGAGGGGAATAGTAGTGTCCCTCAGGGATCTGTACTGGGACATGTGCTGGTAAACATATTCATAAATGATCTGGAAAAAAGGGGTAAACAGTGAGATAGCAAAATTTACAAAATTACTCAAGATTAGTCCAAAGCACAGGAATCTCACAAAATTGAGTGGCTAAGCAGAAAAATGGCAGATGAAATTCAGTGTTGATAAATGCAAAGTAATGCACATTGGAAAACAATCCCAACTATACATACAAAATGATGGGCTCTAAATTACCATTTACCACTCAAGAAAAGAGGGATCTGAGAGGGGTCTAGAAAATGGTGAATTATGTGGAGAAAGTGAACAATGAAGTGTTATTTACTCCTTTACATAAGAACCAGGTGTCACCCAATGAAATTAATAGTCAGCAGCTTTAAAATGAACAAAAGGTATGTACTTCTGCACATACCACAGTCAACCTGTGGAACTTATTTCCAGATGTTGTGAAGGTACAATTGGGTTCAAATGAAAATTAGATAAATTCATGGAGGATAGGTCCATCAATGAGAACCACTGGTTTAAATAAAGAGATAGTTGAAATCTGTTTGTGCTATTCCAGTGGTACAGAGGAGATTTAAAACGTCCTTAAACAGGCATCTGAAGATTCCCTCATTTCATCTTTACATCATCTATTCCTCTCCTCTGGTGTGAGGATGTTTCAGGGTAGAGAAGGGCATGTCAGGTGCATGTGGTGCAGAGCCAGACTGCAGTGCATTTCCGTGATCCGGGGCCAACTGAATCCTCGGTATCATTCCAAAAAGAGTAGTTAGACCAACCCTTTGCAATGTGATGGGAGCAACAGTGGCGTTGCCTTGCCAGCTTTTTGGTTTTGGGGAGGTATATCTAAACTGCAAATAAAGCCTGTGCTGCTGAATTTTAAAACCTGGATCAACTGACCTGGGGTCCAGGGCTCAGGCTGCAGGTCTAAAAATAGCAGTGTAGATATTCTTGCTTGGACTGGAGCCCAGGCTCTAAAACTCAGCATGGGGTAGGGTCTCAGATCAAGGTCCAACCTGAGTGGGAATGTTTACATTGCTATTTTTAGCCCCTCAGCCCAAATCCAATTCAATTGATCTTGTCTCTGACAGTTGATGCCATGGGGTCTTTGCAATGTAGACATACCCTAAATGCCAAGTCCTGCTAGTCACAGAGTAGAAACTCTTCCTAAATGGTTCTCTTTCTTCATAAAACAACATATTGTGCATTCCTCTAGAATGTTCCAGTGATTTCCATAGCTATGTGTTAACTTAGTAAAAGTCTGTTAGAATTTGTTTATCCATTTTAGCTAGTTATTTTAGTCAAGACAATCTTTGACAGTACTCATTTCTGACTCCATATGAGCTTGTCCATGTAAGCATCTTAACAGCAATATAGCCACAGGTCTTTTAACAACATGTGTCAGCTTCCAACTATTATGCTTAAATTAAAGTTCTAAAGCACTGCACAATCCTTTCCCTGTGGATCAGCATCTGATTTTTTTTTATTTGGGCCATAAATTACAATTACAAAAATACAACAGTGGCCATTTATTATTGTGGCTGTGAAGGGTTAATTAATACCTGTAAATCCCATTCTTTCAGTACAACACAAGTGCATAGCAGTGTTTACTTCTATCTAAGCAGGTCTTCTGAGGCTGCTCTTAAAATCTATGCCCTAGGTCGGACAAGCCTTTCTCAAATAGGATCATAGAAACCAGAAATCAGATAAGCCTTTTAACTTATATTAACCTGTTTTTATACATACTTAACCAGTGAAAATCAAAGGGTGCTGGTTTTATGGAGCAGAAATGTGGAAAGAAAAAAAGATGCTATAGTTCCCTAAGAAACCAAACTTTTCAACTTCTTTTTGGGATGGTTGGATTTCATTTTGTGAAATATGTTCATACAGTAATGCAACAAGAGGTGCATAAGACTTCCATGAAAACAAAACGAGTTTCTGAAAGTTCACTGAAGAATGTTTTTACTAATTTCAACTAAAACCTTTTAAAAATAAGTTGGCCAGATTTTGACCTCATTTATACAGATGTAAATCTAGTAACTCTGTTGAAGACTGAGTTACTCTGAATTTACAAGTATCAGAGGGGTGACATGCATCTGACAAAGTGGGTATTCACCCATGAAAGCGTCTGCTCCAATACGTCTGTTAGTTTATAAGGTGCCACAGGACTCTTTCTCGCTTCTGAATTTACACTGGTTTTACTTCTGAGAATGGTTTAATAGAAACGCACAACATTATTTCAATAGAAAGACACAAATTCAGCATTGTTACTTCTCTGCATCATGAAAACATTAATATTTCAAAATAATGGGCTAAATTGTACTGTATTATGTTCATGCAGTCTCTTTGGACTCAGCAGGGTATCGTGTAATTTGAGAAAAAATTGGTCTTTGGTGATTATTAGCTAAAGGTAGAAGAAGAACTAGGAAAGTCTGTGTTTCATTAATGGATTTAATTCTGAAACATATTTCAAAGTTTTCCACATGTGAAATTCCCTCTTGAAGGCCTATATTCCACAGGGCAAGTGATAAAACTGACAATATATGTGTATAAATAGAGGGTCTGTATTTAAAAGTATGAAATATAATCAGATTTATTAGATAAGAAAATTTGCATAAGAAACTGCAAATTTCAGGAAAGTAATCACCATTTCAAGACAGAAGTTCCTTTTGAAGATAATATTTTTCTTTTGCGAATTATTTTTGATATGTGGTTGTATTAAATGCAATAGACATAGGAGCAATATGCAATATAGATAGGGACAGAGACATAATATGCCAAAATTCTGCTTTTTAATGCTGAGAAAAAATGCTATATTTTATAAAGTTAAAACTATATAATACAGTATCCCGATCTATAGATTATGTATTAATTATTTTGATTACTTACGAATTCTCAGTAAATACCTTGAGGGTTGACAGGTTCTTGTCCCAAGATCAGGCCCAGTGTTATTAAAATTACTGTATAGCTGGGAACCTCGATATGTACAATAGCAACACTTACACTATAGGAAACTTTCTGTATTACAATTTATTAATACATTTAGCAAAGCCACAGACAATGTAACTCAGTAAAGTAGGTAGAGATAGTATAGAATGTACCTCAGAACTTCCATATACACGCACCATCCCTCACAGATCAACCTGAAATGTTAGCCATCATCTTCCTTATTAACATCACCTTTCCGTCATCACTAGCGGCCATCATTCTCACAACTTCCAAGGGTTACATTTGTCTCTCCTGCACCCAGGCTGGGATACAACTTTTATATGACTATGTCTGATGCATATTCAATATATTCAGTAGAGGTTTCTCCCATCTTCCTGATTTGTATTTCCTCACCCTACTAATGTTGAGGTGCTTTTCTTTTATAGGTTAGTATAGGAATGATCTCAACTTATTATCATACATGTTAATGTGTTGCCATGGAACTCTTTTGGTCAGATATCTGTGGCTGTTAGCTCATGTTCTTGTGGTTGGTTGGTATCATTATGGTAAATTCCAACAAAATTCTCCCTTATACACTTTATTTTCAGTTTCCCCAAACTTGGGAGTTACCATTGTGCCATTTATCTGTGCCAAAGTTCATAGGCCTCACGCCTTATGCTAACTGCTGAAGCTAATGTCATACAGATTACTGGCCTGTAAGATCCTTGCATTACTGCTGAACATAATAAAGGCAAAATATAATGAAGGTAAGGTAGTGAATATAATAAAGGCAAGCTAGCCCTATGGGCTAGAGTTCTGAAATTTAAAAGAAATTCTTAAGTAAATGAAATCTTTAGCTCTCCATTTTGGCAATCATAAGATTTAAATATTTTCTTGTAAAGTGTAGATTTCTATAGCAGCATTTTCCAAAAATGTTTATAATTTTCAGAAAAATATATAAACTATTTTTTAAAGATGCAAGATTTTTCTTGGTAGTGATTTTGTACTCATGCCAAAGATACATTTTTAAAGATTTTTTTCTCTTTGAAGGATAAGAATCAATACTTGAAGGCCTAATAGTTTCTTTTGCCTTATTTTCCTTCTTGTGTATGACATTTCTCAGTTGGAATTTGAGTCTCTTTAACATCTTCAGTGTTAAGGGTACTTGCAAATTTCATTTGTATAAGGATTTTATGATTTGGAGGCTTCAACTATTTTACAATTCATTAAATTCATTCACTGTATTGATAGACAAGTATTTTCTTATCCAATAATAAATATTATTATTAATAATCACAATAATTATTTTACCATTTCACTATGTTGCAGATAGCTTATCATGAAGAGCTTGATTTTCTGCAGTGACTTAATAGGTTAAGCAAACATATCTCTGTGGTAAACTGCTTTGTAGCCCTAATCACAGCTGAGTAGGGGCAGCTGTAAAAGAAGCACTGAGAGCTGTCCCCTACAGGAGCTTATTAGTTGTGTTACAGACACACCTGTGGAATGCCTCCAATATTTCTCCCCTTCCACCTTGCAGGCCTGTTACATGTTCTGTAGTGTGAGTTATGTGCTCATGCCTAGGAACACTTCTAGCATGGCCAACACAGCTCCCAACAATAGTTTGCTGCACACAAACATTTAAAATACCATTTCCTTACTTTGATTTGGCTAACCAGTAGAATTATCAACCATTTATGACCCTTACAGCTTTGCTGACCCATGTGACTAGACGGCTGCTTAATTAACCAATTTTACTAACCTAAACTCTCAATGTAAAATGTTTTTACAGAAGCATCTTCAACTCTAACAATGTCTCAGAAACACTTGCTTCAGGATTAAAAACTGTTGGTGATGTTCCTTCTGAACACTGATGTTCTCATTTTGCATAGTTTCAGATGGAAAATAAAAAGTCAGTTAGTTATCCATTGGTTGTTAAAGTGGAAGTGTGGGAATGGAAAACACATTGTCTAAACATTTTCAGTTGAAAAAGCAGAAACTTTCTCGTACTTGTTCAGGGGAGCTTATGTATAGTCCAATCTATACACTGTAATCTTATTTCCATTGTTGTATTATATATCAAGGATTCATTGCATAATTATGGCTCTATCTGACAAAGTTCTGAACATCTCTTTTAAGACCACAGGGACTGGAGGGGGTTTAGCACCTCTCAAAAGGCACTTAAAGCTTTTCAAGATCAAGTCACTCCTTTGAGAAATGATCTTTTCAGAATACTCATCTATGCAAATATGACTGTGAGGATCTTCATGGATAATAGGAACTTCTGCCTATAGACTATGTTTGTCTAATAGAGGAAGTTATATTTGTTTTAAGGGTTGGATAACCTTTTTCTTTTTTATAGCTGCCTTGGATCCCATGGTACCAGATACAAATTTATTATAGGCTAAATTCCAATACTTGCTCATGGGAATAATCTAATAGGTTTCAGTGAGATTTCTTTTGAAGTAAGGAACAATTTAATGTAAGTATCAGAATCTGGTCATATGTCTAAAATGTTATGAGGGTCATATATACAGTGATGTCTAATCCAACCCACAGTTTTATTCAATTTGATTTCCAGAAAACAAATAACATGCATTGATTTGTATTGCATTTCACTATTTATTTTGATTTCTATTGGCTATTAATGATATCAGAATATGCAATGAATATTGACAAAATGACAAAATTAGTCACTAAAAATCAAGCAACTCATTTATTACATGCAACAATATCATACCATTGCTTGTATCCTTTTTCTTTGCTGTTACTATATATTGTTTCAGTAAACAGAAACTGTATTCCAATCTAATGTAGATTTTGTGGTAGATTAATTGGTAGTGTAGTGCAATATATGATCTTGGAGTAACTTCATATTGTTCAGTGTTCAGGAATTATTTTATCACCTTTAATCAGGAGGAATAAAATCCAAGTAAATTTAGTCTCACAAATACAGAGTTTCACTTCAGTTGATCAAATGGCTATTTGAGTAAATTTGCAATGTTTCTCATATGAGAATAATTTACAAATGAGTGAAAATAAAAGTCAATATACTCAGAAACAGGTTGGGTTAAGGAGTTGGTGCCTGATACCGTTAATTTTCTTGGAGATTAATCAATATTATATTAGTTTTAACTTGACAGAAGATCAATATTTCAAAAGGTTCCTCAAGGAAACCTGAGAATTTTCATTGCTATATAGGAATTAAATTAGGAGCAGGAATATTACTGCTAATAACAGAAGAAAATGAGTGTGGTATGAGTAAATTGATATTAAAAAAAAGTCTGGTTTCTGATTGTCAACTTGAAAGTAAAGTGGACTTGTAGGACTAGAACCAGCTCACAGTAGAGCTCTCAGCAATAGGAGTTATTAGGGAAGGGTGGCCACCAGGTGCAAAGTAGTCCTTTGAAAATATGTTAAATGGTGTCTCAAAACTTTATTATCTTATTCAAGTTTAAATATTTGGATTTGTTACATGAATCTTTGTGAGGTGTCTTGTCCCACATGTAGCTCAGTTACTAATAAAGTGCTGTTACTTAGAAAGAGTGGACAGCTTGACTAATATGAACCATTGCAGAAGAAATATCCTCTTCTTGCAACATTGGAGGGAAACACAGACCCTCTGGGCCACCAGAGGCCCAATAACTGGTAGTTCCTCTTCCAACAAAAGACTTAGTACTCTCTTTATAAGGTTAAAAGTAGAAATGGCAAAGAGCTTTCTGTCAAAGTGTTTTAGACAGAAAACGTGGCTTCTAAAAAATCGAAATATTCCATGCAAAAATTGTTTGAATTTGTCAGTTTTCCATTGGAAAAATCTAAACAAAACATTTAATTATGGGTCAGGACAACCTGAATCGAATCACTTCAGTTTGTTGAACTGAATCAAAATGTTTTGTTTCGAGTTAAACATTAATCTGTGTCTCCTTGAGCTGGCGTAGTGCTTTGTAGGAGTTGGAGTTCCAATGTATCATGTCCCCATTCTCCCTTGTGGGCCAGGCTCCCTGGACAGACTTCATCTCCCATGACACACTGTGGTATTCTCTATGGCTGAGACACCACAATGAATCATATAAGATGTACTTTGGGTGCCTCCTGCCCACATTCTTCCCTACAGGCTGGGCTCTCTGGCCACACTAAAACTCCCATGAAACATTGCAGCAGCCAAAGCAGATGCAGTTTAATGTTGAACTGATCTGAAACTGAATATTTTTATTCAGCTGGACAGCCCAAAGTTAACCATTTTTATTTAGGAATGTAAAAAAGTTTTGTTTCGATGAAAAAATTCTTTTTTTTTTGACATTTCTGAATCATTTTGCTCCAAAAAAAGTTTAGATATTTTGATTTTTCATCCAAAATCTGAATTTCTGATAGGACACATATTCTGATTTTCCATCAAGCCTAGTTAAATTGAACACATTTCAGGAGTTACATAAGAACATAGGAATGACTCTACTGGGTCAGATCAAAGGTCCATCTAGCCCAGTATCCTGTCTTCTGACAGCAACCAATGTCATTCCCAGCTTCTGGCAAACAAAAGTTAGAGACACCATCACTCTCCATCCTGGCTAATAGCCATTTATCGACCTATTCTCCATGAATTTATCTGGTTCTTTTTTGAATCGTGTTACAGTCTTGGCCTTCACAACATCCTCTGGCAAAGAGTTCCACAGGTTGAATGTGTGTTGTGTGAAGAAATACTTCCTTTTGCTTGTTTTAAACCTGCTGCCTGTTAATTTCAATAGGTGACCCCTAGTTCTTGTGTTATGAGAAGGACTAAACAGCACTTCCTTATTTACTCTCTCTAAACCAGTCATAATTTTATTGACCTTAATCATATTCCCACTTAGTCTCTTTTCCAACCTGAAAAGTCCCAGTTTTATTAATCTATCCTCATACGGAAGTCGTTCCATACCTCTAATAATTTTGTTGCCCTTTTCTGAATCTTTTCCAATTCCAATATATCTTTTTTGAGATGGAGAGACCACATCTGCATTCATTATTCAAGATATGGGCATACTATGGATTTATATAGAGGTAATATGATATTTTCTGTCTTGTTACCTATTCCTTTCTTAATGATGCCTAATATTATGTTCGCTTTTTTGACTGCCGCTGCACATTGAGTGGATGTTTTCAGAGAACGATCCACAATGACTCCAAGATCTCTTTCTTGAGTATTAACATATAATTTAGACCGTATCATTTTATATGTATAGTTCGGATTATATTTTCCAATGTACATTACTTTGCATTTGTCATCATCGAAGTTCATCAGCCATTTTGTTGCCCAGTCACCAAGTTTTGAGATATCCTTTTGTAGCTCTTTCAGTCTGCCTGGGACTTAACTATCTTTAATAATTTTGTATCATCTGCTAATTTTGCCACCTCACTGTTTACCCCTTTTTCCAGATCATTTATGAATATGTTGAATAGGACTGGCCCCAGAAGAGACCCCTGCAGGACACAACTGTTTACCTCTCTCCATTCTGAAAACTGACCATTTATTCCTACCCCTTATTTCCTATCTTTTAACCAGTTACCAATCCATGAGAGGACCTTCCCTCTTATTTTGTGGCAGCTTACTTTGCGTAAACTCCTTTGGTGAGGGACCTTGTCAAAGGCTTTCTGAAAATCTAAGTACACTATATCCATTGGATCCTGTTGGTCCACATGCTTGTTGATCCCCTCACAGCAGGAATCAACCTGTAGTTCCTTTCATGATTTCAGTACAAGGAGATCAGGTGAAAACTTCCTTTCCTTTAAACTTCTCCTATGGCCAAGTGTATAAAAAAGTAATTCTTGTATTTCATCATATCCTTGCAAGAAAGACATACTCTAAACAACATTGGTGAGAAACTGTCAAGGAAATAAAAAATCAGAATGATGAGCAGATGGGTCTGGAATGCCATGCAAAAGCAATGTCTGTTTCTCCTTATGATGAACTAAAAAAGGGAAGTACAGAGTGAAAAAAATATTCAGAATTTCCCACACAGTACCAAATGGAGCAATGAATTCACTAGTTAGCCAAATATGCTCCTATTAAAACATACATTCATTTGTGTACAATATGTTCATTATGAATTCCTTGAATTTCTTGCAGTTAGTGGTCAGTAAAAATATGCAGATTTGATTTCTAATTTGGGAGGGTGGAAGGACCAGAGTTGGGCTTGGTGGTTAGCTGTTAATTTTAGAGACATGTTTTTTACCATTAAAGAATAAGAAACAGTTCTGGGACCTTTGACAGACAGCATCTCTTGATGCTTTATATTTTTCCTGTTTCTCTCGTGTTAATTTCACAATAAAATTAAGATGCTAAACCAAAAAATTGTTTATGAATATGTTCACTGCATCTCAAATCTAGCAATTGCCAAATTCAAATATATATATCCAGGAACAAAGACTGTAGGTCATAATTAAAAGATGAGGGACTCTATCCTGGGAAAGTGTGATTCTTAAAATGTTTTGGGGTCTTGGTATCCACCAAACTGCACTGAACATGAGCTCCCACTGTGAAACTGTGGCCAAGGGTCTAATCCAATCCTTGGATGCGTAAACAGGAGAACACTGAGTAGGAGTAGGCAGGATATTCTGCCTCTATATCCTGCACAGTGTGATCGCTGCTGCAATATTGTGCCAGTTCTGGGGTCCACAATTCAAGAAGGATGTTGATAAATTGAAGAGGGTTCAGGGCAGAGCCATGAGAATGTATATAAGATTAAAAAAACTGCCTTATAGTGACAGACTCAAGGAGCTCAATCTACTGAATTTAACAAAGAGAAGATTAGGGGTGACTTGATCAGTCTATAAGTACCTACGTGAGGAACAAGTTTTTGATAAGTGGCTTGTCAGTCTGGACTGTGTTACACAGGAAGTCAGAGATAATCACAATGCTCCTTTGTGGTCTTAGAATCTATGACTTTATGAATTTCACTCTCCTGTAATATATTCTGCCTAATGGTACTTTAGCTTTTCCAGTCTTCAGGTTTTATTCACCTTGTTCGTTCTTATGGCAATTTGGTTGTCTCTTCAACTGATACCAAACATACAGCTTTTCCTGCTCCAGTTATTTTTTTTTAATTCTGCTGCATATTCTTGGAGAATGATTGTTACATGGTGAAGAAACAGTTCCTAGAACCAGACAGGCAAAAAGTAGTGGCATAGCTGATATGTTTTGAGTGGCCCAGAAAATTCTACCTTGCTCAGCTTACAAAACTGATTGAGTATTGGGGAGCTAATGAACAGGAGTGGCTAACAGAGGATTTTTGTGTAGGGTTCTCCAGGTGAAGGAGGAATTTACAGGGGAGAGTGTGTGTGGGGGGAAGGGAGGCCAAATAAATTTAACATTCTTTAAACTTAAAGCCCAAAACACTCCCTGATCAAAACAAAACATCAACAAAGGAACAAGTTTCAAGAGTAAAAAGAGAATGCAAGCAGAAGTCAAGCAACAGAATGGGATCTATCCAGTTTATTGCACCCAATTGCAGCATGTATGATTACCCGTCCTATGGGGAGGTGGCATATGTGTGCATTCAATGCAAGAATCTCCTGGCCCCCCAGAGACCATGTACACGCTTTGAAGACCAGAGTGGCTGAACTGGAGGAGCTAAGGAAGACAGAGAGGTACATAGATGAGACTTTCTGGGACACAGTAGAATGGTCCCAACCCCCATCTGACAGCTTCTGTGTTGTTGAGGAGGATGAACATCTTAGGGAAGTAGAACATCCAACTGGAGGAGAGGTAAATGATCCCATAGTTGAGACTCTTCTTCCAGATGATGTTGTAGTATCCTCTTGCACTGAGGATACCTCTTCAGGAGGGAACTCCAGTTATTAGAAAGAGACAGGTATTAGTAACAGGCAATTTGATCATTAGAAACATAGATAGCTGGGTTTGTGATGACCAGGAGAACCGCATGGTGGCTTGCCTGCCTGGTGCCGATCTCTCAATACATCTAGATAGACTTATGTGTAGTGGTGGGGAGGAGATAGTGGTCGACGTACATGTAGGAACCAATGACATTGGAAAGGGTAGGAGAGAGGCCCTGGAGGCCAAATTTAGGCTGCTAGGTATGAAATTGAAGTCTAGGACCTCTATGGTAGTATTCTCTGAAATGTTTCCAGTTCCATGCACAGGGCCACTTAGAAAAGCAGAACTGCAGGGTCTCAATGCATGGATGAGACAATGGTGTAGGGAGGAGGGGTTTAGATTTATCAGGAACTGGGGAAACTTTTGGGAAAGGGAGAGCCTATGTAGGAAGGATGGGCTCCACCTAAACCAAAATGGAACCAGATTGCTGGAACTTAAAATTAAAAAGGTAATTGACCAGTTTTTAAACTAAGGACTGAGGGAAAGCTTGCAGGTACAGAGGAGCACATGGTTCGCACAGAGATATCTCCTAGGGAAGGATCTTTTAATGGAGATTCTCTATGTCCTATTCTATGTATTCATAAATAATATGGAAAAAGAGGTAAACAGTGACATGACAAAATTTGCAGATGATACAAAACTATTCAAGAAAGTTAAGTCCCAGGCAGAATGTGAAAAGCTTCAAAAGAATATCTCAAAACTAGGTGACTGGGCAACAAAATGGCCAATGAAATTCAATGTTGAGAAATGTAGAGTAATGCACATTGGAAAACATAATCCCAACTATACATATAAAATATTGGGAGTCTAAATTAGCTTTTACCACTGAAGAAAGAGATCTTGGAATCATTGTGGATAGTTCTCTGAAAACATCTACTCAATGTGCAGTAGTAGTCAAAAAAGCAACCACAATGTTGGGCATCATTAAGAAAGGGATAGATAATAAGACAGAAAATATCATATTACCTCTATATAAATCCATGGTACACCCACATCTTGAATAGCGAATGCAGATGTGGTCACTCCATCTCAAAAATATATATATTGTAATTGGAAAAGATTCAGAAAAGGGCAGCAAAAATGATAAGGGATATGGGACGGCTTCCGTATAAGAATAGATTAATAAGAATGAGACTGGTGTGGCGAAAGTAAATAAGGAAGTGCTATTTACTACTTCTCATAACACAAAAACTAGGGGTCACCTATTGAAATTAATAGGCAGGAGGTTTAAAACAATTAAAAGGAAGTATTGCTTCACACAACACACAATCAACCTGTGAAACTCTTTGCCAGAGGATGTTGTGAAGGCCAAGACCATAACAGGGTTCAAAAAGGAATTAGAGAAGCTAATGGAGGATAGGTCCATCAATGGATGGGCAGTAATGGTGTCCCTAGCCTCCGTTTACAGAAGCTGAGAATGAGCAAGAGGGAATGGATCACTTGATGATTACCTGTTCTGTTCATTCCCTCTGGGATATCTGGCATTGGCCACTGTCAGAAGATAGGATACTGGGCTAAATGGACCTGTGGTCTGACCCATTACGGCCATTCTTATGGTCTCATGTTCTTATGTGCATGTGCATGCATTCACAGACGAAGGGTCCAGAATTTTCCTCAGGTTTATGCTGGCTTCCTCTGACCTATATTCCTCTGACCTATATTTATATCTGGCAGAGCACCCTGGCAGGTTAAAGTCAGTTAGCAAAGGAAGATATGGTGTTAGGAAGCCACGGCAACTTCCTCTGTACCAGGAGTCTCAGGCCCAGAGCAATTCAAAATGACTTTTGTTAGGAAGGCCGGGCTCCTGTGAGTTGTGTTGATTTATATATTGTAAGTGTGTTGTTTCAAAGTTGCTGATATAGAAATCAAGCTATTTAATATTATGTATATTTGAGTGGCAGGTAATATAAATGTCTGCTTTTCTCTTTTTTTATCCATGGTGACTTTGACTTCAGTTAAGGCAAAGATAAGTGCTTCTGGAAAAAAAAAACTTACTGTGACATTAGTTTCAAATATGGAGGTTTGAGAGTCATAAGCACAAGTATACAAGTAGCACCTTAGTGACTTTGGAACACAAGTCCTATTAAAAGTGAATGAGCTTTGGGTTTCTGATCACTTAGACACTTTTGAAAATGGTCCCCAATTTACACAAAAACACATCTACAATTGTGCAAACAATATGGCAGTTCCAGATGCAAGCTAATTAAATGCTCATGCTGGTGCAAATTAGCTAACTAGCAAATATTATTGTTATTATTTTTATTTATTATTATTTCAGTAACACTGAGAAGCCCCAGTCATGGACCAGGACTCCATTGTGCGAGGCAGTTGAAAGCATTGATTGCATATGCAATCATAGGTGCAGTTTTGCACAGCTCTGAGGTGAGATATTCATCCTACTCTGGGATTGCAAAATAAATGGGCCAGAGTGGCATAAAGGGACCCTAAAAGCCCTGGTTCATGCCTGGCGGGATTTGCCCAGTGCAGGCATTGCAGTTCACAGCCATTAGGCTAATTTCTAAGTACCCCTTCACAAGCCCTGGTGTAAGGGCTGCAATGAAGTCTGGGAAGTGCTGAGGCCCATAATACAGTTCCAGGGGGCTATATTTCAGGGTTTAGCTGTACATGGAAATTAACACAGAATATGGTTGTGAGTTTTAGGTTGGGTTTGAATCCATTTTTCAAGTGGATTAATCTAATTAGGAGTAAACTATTCTTAGTCCAGAAAAAGAGCATCCACACATAGAATTAATTAAGAATAGGAAGAATTACTCCCTGTGTAGACAAGCCCCTAGACTGTCTAAATTATTCCGGGGACCTCAACGCAGCACAGGATTACAAATGTGCAAAGGCAGTTTAAAGTCCCTCTTCCACTGTATTATGAGGCTGTGCTGCTCTTCTTCGAGGCACAAGAAATAATTTCATCCCTGGCCTCTACCTTTCTAATTTGCCAAAATGTGACCCATTATAGATTAGAGCGTTACTGATAATATGATAGATAATACATGTAATATAGACACCATGGCAGTACTCCCCCTCCATGCCTGTGCCCTGCAGCTCAACTCCTTGCCTGATCCCATAGATTGCATTTGGTGCCCATCCCCAAACCTGAGCCCCATAGACTGTGTGTGGTGCCCACCCCAAACCCCATAGACTGGACTGGGGCTGCAGGTCTGTCTGAATGTAGACCAGAGCCCTAACTGTTGACTGCCCCGTCCTGCTTAAAGGCCATAACAATAGACTGCTACAGCTCTGCTTGATTGTAAGCCCATGCCCAGACTGTGTACATCCCATCCAGCTTGAAGGACGGGACCCCTTGTGAATTGCTAATTCCCCCACTCTTGTTCTGCTTAGAGAAGGCTTTAGCAGGCCTAACTCACGAGAAGACATGGCCCCCCTCAGAAACAGACGCAGAGGGACGGCCCTGCCAGCCTACAAGCTGGCAGCAGCGAAATCTGAAAAGTTGTCTTGACACGGAGAGCTTTATCTTGTTTTAAGAAATGTGGGGCAATGCACATTGTATAGTATTGGTTCACGTACAATTAGTTTGTTCAAAATCCAGGATGACTATGTTATTCTTCTATAAAAACTGATGCAAATAACTATCTGTACAATGTGAACAAAGAGGATTTTTCTCCAAGCATTAATCTTCCAACAGGAAAAGGAGGGAGAGAATCGGGTAAAATATGTGGAACCAATAATTCACTAAACCACTGATCTAAAAAGAAAACAAAAAAAACCCCTTGAGTTCTCCCTTTTCAGTTTCTTCTCAGAATCCAACCAGGCATAAATTTGTTCCTCTTGCTCAGGTTTCAAACATATCCATTTTATTTACCAGAGATTTATTCTCCTTAACCAAACTAGTACAAAGCGTGCCATGCCCAAAGGCAGTATTTTCTAAGCCAGTGATTCAGAATTCAACTCCCTGAAGTCTTTTAAAATCACTTACTTTATTATCTATCCCACAAAGTAGCTCCTGGAAGCCAGCCAATCTCTTAAGCAGGAGATTTAGGGCCCAATCCTGCTCCCATTAATGTCAGTGGAAATTTTGATATTGGTTTCAGATGAGAGGACCAGGTCCTTAATTCTGTGGTAATCATGATTTTCAAGCCCTGCAAAATGGCTTTCCAGTCAGTGCTATATATGCTGGTAATCAGTGACTGAACGGTAGCATGTGTATAACCATATGCTGCAATTTTTGAAAGCTAACTTTTCAATATAACTTGAGCATGGTGAGTTTTTTGCCATGACTCAGGCTAAGGAAATGTCACCTGACATAATAGGTTATCAATTCCGTCACCAGTTGAAGCCCAAAACTCCAAAAGCAGAACATTAAAAGAAACCAGAGTAACCTGAGTCAGGGACAGAGCTAAAGTGGCTTTCACACAAATACATCCCAATCTATTTTTAACCAACAGAACAGTTGATAAATCAGATAAAAAATAAACAAGTAAAAATAATATTTTGATATGAATTTTGCATTCAAATGCTACATTTTCAAACTGGCCTCTCTTAAGTAGATCATGCAGCTAGGCATGCCTATGAATTCTACATGCAATTTTTACACATACATATTTAACATACAAAAAACCTGGATTCCCACTAGCAAACAGACCTTTTACTTTGTTTTATTACATGCAAGAGGTTTGAATGTGTTAATACTGCCTATTTGCACAACTGAGATTTTACATGAACAAAGTTCTAAGCAAACTATTTCTCATGCAAAACCATGAGCATGCAGAATTGCAGGAGCATACTATGAGGTCATCCTGAAGCTCCTTTGAAAATGTCCTAAAAGTGAATGCTATTGTGGAGTCAGCCATGGCACAGGCAGGCATGTGAAACTCAGACACCGTGCTCCTCAGTTGTGATTTAAAATATCCAGGGTAGTCCTAGTTTTGGGCCTCTATTTAGGCAGAAACTGCCCATCTGAAGCCAAATTTAGTGTTTCCTTTGTTCTATTGTGTTCTTTCTCTTGTTATTAAAACTCATTTTCACAGACCTAATGACTGTCGCAGAGTGGGCTTTAAAATACAATTACAGTGAGAGCAGAGTAAATCTAGTTTCGGTTTACAACCATTACTGTAGTCTGTGGCTTTTTCAGTGCCAATGTAATTAAACTTGTGTCAAAGTTGACTTTGCCAATCCCTATTACGAGAGCTTTCTAGTTGCAGTCAAAATTGAAAACTACATAAAAGGTTCCACTCACTTCATAAGAAATTTGTTGTCAGAAATAAAAAAACACAACTCTAATTTAGTCTCTTTTAGTACATATGAATGGGAAATAGTCTTATGGGGGGTTGTTCTCCCCAAATACCTGCTAAACTCTGAGAGAGAGAGAGAGAGAGAGAGAGAGAGAGAGAGAGAGAGAGAGAGAGAGAGGAATTTGACCGTCAAGATTTCATTATGCTGAAAAAGAGAATTTGGAATAAGTAAAATTATCATTGAATGTACCAGGTACTATTATAAGGGCATGGAAGATGGTCTTGTGGTTAAGATACTAGTTTGTGACCCAGAAACTTGAGGTTTAATTCCTGGATTTTACCACAGCTACCATGACTGACCTTTGGAAATTCACTTACTCATACTCAGTCTCTATCTACAAATTGGGACTAAAAATGTTTTCTTTGTTTGTCTGATCTATTTTGACTGTAAATGTTTCACAGCTTCTATTTTACTGTGTTTGTATGGTACTTAACAAAATGGAATCCCCATTTATGCACTACTATAATACATAAGAACATAAGAATGGCCCTACTGGGTCAGACCAAAGGTCCATCTAGCCTAGTATCCTGTCTTCCGACAATGGCCAGTGCTAGGTGCCTCAGAGGGAATGAATAGAACAGGTAAACATAAAGTGATCCATCCCCTGTCGCTCATTCCCAACTTCTGGCAAACAGAGTCTAGGGACACCATTCCTGCCCATCCTGGCTAATAGACATTGATAGACCTATCCTCCATGAATTTATCTGGTTCTTTTCTGAACCCTGTTATGGTCATGGCCTTCACAACATCCTCTGGCAAAGAGTTCCACAGGCTGGCTGTGCGTTGTGTGAAGAAATACTTCCTTTTATTTTTTTTTAAACCTGCTGCCTATTAATTTCATTTAACCCCCAGTTCTTGTGTTATGAGAAGTAGTAAACAACACTTCCTTATCTACTTTCTCTATACCAGTCATAATTTTATAGACCTCAATCATATCTCCTCTTAGCTGTCTCTTTTCCAAGCTGAAAAGTTCCAGTCTTATTAATCTCTCCTCATATGGAAGCTGTTCCATACCCTTAATCATTTTTGTTGCCCTTTTCTGAATCTTTTCCAATTCCAATATATCTTTTTTGAGATGGCAAGACCACACCTGCATTCATTATTCAAGATATGGGCATACTATGGATTTTTATAGAGGAAATATGATATTTTCTGTCTTGTTACCTATTCCTTTCATAATGATGCTCAACATTGTGTTCGCTTTTTTGACTGCCACTGCACATTGATTGGATGTTTTCAGAGAACTATCCACAATGACTCCAAGATCTCCTTCTTGAGTGGTAACAGTTAATTTAGATCCCATCATTGTATGCGCTTAATTCAGATTATGCTTTCCAATGTGTTTTACTTTGCATTTATCAACATTAAATTTCCTATTCCCTTTTGTTGCCCAGTCAGCCAGTTTTGAGAGCTCCTTTTGTAGCTCTTCACAGTCTGCCTGGGTCTTAACTATCTTTAGTAATTTTGTATCATCTGCAAATTTTGCCATCTCACGGTTTACCCCTTTTTCCAGATCATTTATGAATCTATTGAATAGGACTGGTCCCAGAAGAGACCCCTGGAGGACCCGACTATTTACCTCTCTCCCTTCTGAAAACTGACCATTTATACCTATCCTGTGTCTCCTATCTTTTAACCAGTTACCAATTCATGAGAGCACCTTCCCTCTTATCCCTTGGCAGCTTTCTTTGCGTATGAGCCTTTAGTGAGGGACCTTGTCAAAGGCTTTCTGAAAATCTAAGTACACTATATCCACTGGATCCTCTTGGTCCATATGCTTGTTGACCCCCTCAAAGAATTTCTGTGGATTGGTGAGGTATGATTTCCCATTACTAAAACCATGTTGACTCTTCCTCAACAAATTATGTTCATCTATATGTCTGACAATATTCTTCTTTATTATAGTTTCAACCAGTTTGCTGGTACTGAAGTCAGGCTTCCAGGCCTGTAATTGCTGAGATCACCTCTGGAACCCTTTATAAAAATTGGCATCACATTAGCTATCCTCCAGTCATCTGGTACAGAAGCTGATTTAAATGATAGGTTACAGACTACAGTTGGTAGTTCTGCAATTTCACATTTGAATTCCTTCAGGACTCTTGGGTGAATACTGTCTGGTCCTGATGATTTATTGCTGTTTAATTTATCAATTTATTCCAAAACCTCCTCTAATGATACCTCAATGTGGGACAGTTCCTCAGATCTGTCACCTAAAAAGAATGGCTCAGGTTTGGGAATCTCCCTCACATCCTCAGCCATGAAGACTGATGCAAATAATTCATTTAGTTTCTCCACAGTGGCCTTATCATGCTTGAGTGCTCCTTTAGCACCTCGATCATCCAGTCACCCCAATGGTTGTTTAGCAGGCTTCCTGCTTCTGATGTAGTTAAAAAAAATTGCTATTACTTTTTGAGTCTTTGGCTAACTCAGGGGTCGGCAACCTCTGGCACGCGGCTCAACAGGCTAAGCACCCTGGCGGGCTGCGCCAGCTTGTTTACCTGCCGCATTGGCAGTTTCGGCAGACCTCGGCTCCCATTGGCCACAGTTTGCTGTCCCAGGCCAATGCGGGTTGCAGGAAGCGGCACGGGCAAGGGATGCGCAGGCTGTGGCTTCCTGCCACCCCTATTGGCATAGGACCGCGAACTGCGGCCAGTAGGAGCTGCGATCCGCCAAACCTGCCGACCAGCAGGTAAACAAACTGGCCCGGCCCACCAGGGTGCTTACCCTGGCAAGCTGCGTGCCAGAGGTTGCCGACCCCTGGGCTAACTGTTCCTCAAATTCTTTTCTGGCCTTCCTAATTGTGTTTTTACACTTCATATGCCAATTTTTATGCTGTGTAAAAATAAACATAACAATGAGACACTGAAGTCAGTGTAGTTATTCTGGTTTTACTCCAATGTAAATGAAGCAGAGCCTGGCCCTTTGCTCTTTTCGTGGTGTTTTTTAGTGAGAAATTTTAAATTAATACTCAATACATTTGCTTTAGTATGTTTACTCAGTGTATTTAGTCAGCTTCAGAAATATTTTGATTACAATTTATTTTAAGTGCCCTGTCATGATGAATTCATTTTGCATTCATTGCAAAAGAACTGATCTGACAGATATAATTTTATAATCATGTTGCTCCCACATGTCTCTCTTTAGATATTCTGCTTTAACCAAACATTAATTAAGACTTAGTAGACACTATGTTTTTTGATAATATACTATTTTGGGCTCCAGATATCATGGACCAAAATCATCCTTGGGCCAACTTTAGCCAGAGTAATGATTTTGGTGGAGTTATACCACACATAAATTTGGCCCTTACTGTTATCATCATTTATATTACAGTAGCATGTAGATACCAAACTGAGATTGGGGCCTGTCATGGGATGTTCTACTCACTGCTGAAGCACCTCCTTCTGGCTGAATCTAGGGATTAGCACTCATAGGGACCCATTATGCTGGGCTTTATCCAAACATACAGTAAAAAGCAATTCTTGCCCCTACCAAGTTTACAGGTTAAATAGGCAAAACAGACAAATTATGCGAGGGGAAAAAGAGGTGAAGCAACTTACCCAAGCTTATACAGCTGGTCAGTAGTAAAGCCAGGAACAGAACCCAGCTCTTCCAAGCCTTAGTTCATCTTAAACCATGAATGCTGCCGCTTTGATAGCTAGCCCCATGCACCTTAAATCTGACCTGCATATATAAATGCCTGAAATATACCATCACTGCAAGCTTTCATTTATACTTCAATGTTGTCTCTGTCTAGAAATGATAATAAGTACCTCTCTAGTGGCAGAAATGGTAAAATATCTTTGATTTAGTTGATAAGATATAAACTCTCTTCAGACATGGAAACAATATCCTATGGTCTGCATTCAAGAGAACATTAATATTCTGCTGGCGGGTAATTTGTGGCAACCTGGTACAGCTCTAATTTACAGTCAGCCAGTCAATTAAGCATTTATTCTCATAGACTCATAGACTCTAGGACTGGAAGGGACCTCGAGAGGTCATCGAGTCCAGTCCCCTGCCCTCATGGCAGGACCAAATACTGTCTAGACCATCCCTAATAGACATTTATCTAACCTACTCTTAAATATCTCCAGAGATGGAGATTCCACAACCTCTCTAGGCAATTTATTCCAGTATTTAACTACCCTGACAGTTAGGAACTTTTTCCTAATGTCCAACCTAAATCTCCCTTGCTGCAGTTTAAGCCCATTGCTTCTTGTTCTATCATTGGAGGCTAAGGTGAACAAGTTTTCTCCCTCCTCCTGATGACACCCTTTTAGATACCTGAAAACTGCTATCAGGTCCCCTCTCAGTCTTCTCTTTTCCAAACTAAACAAACCCAATTCCTTCAGCCTTCCTTCATAGGTCATGTTCTCAAGACCTTTAATCATTCTTGTTGCTCTTCTCTGGACCCTCTCCAATTTCTCCACATCTTTCTTTTTAAGCCGGAGAGAAGCTGCAGCCCAGCGCCTGCCGGGGACAGAGAACTCTGGGGCTGCAGGCTTCATTCTATGTTAAAGTAAGAATAATAAATATATTTGGACCAGCAGTTCAACAATGTTTTACTTTTTTAAAATAAATAAGATGAAAACTGTTTATGATATTTATTTTGTAAGAACTCCTTAATTTTTCTTACAGGTAGATAAAAAAGAGCAAATTCACATGGTAAGGTGAAAGAGTAATTGCCCAATAATTTAATTAACACATTTTACATGTAAAATTACTCTTTTTATCTTATGGATTCATATATTATATATTATGCAATATTAAATATGATTTTTTTGTATTATTTAATGTACAAATAATAAATAAGCCTGGAAATATTGTTGGTGCCCACCACACTTTCTAAAAACAAGAATGTGCTGCTGGCCACAAAAAGGTTGGGGAGCACTGAAATAGAGCATATGTTTTATTGGAAAAAAACATGTAATTTTGATTTTTAAAAAATTGCCATTAATGGACAACCCATGTCAATCCTTGGCAACATGTTCCAATTGTTAGTTACTCTCACTGTTTAAATATGATCCTTATTTCTAATCTGCATTTGTTCAGCTTCAATTTCCAGGGAACCAGCTCTCTTTAAGATGTCTCAATTTGAGCATCTAAAAATTAAGGCACCCAAAATCATTTTAATTATGTAAGCAACCACGGCTACAGTGGGCTTGATATTTTTCTTATTGGAATGCTGTTTGAGAATGAGAGGTTTATGCAATATTTATACAGAAAGTCCTCACTGACATAAGAATTTTCATGAAAATCTGAAAAAAATGTTACAGATGGTTATTATATTTCCCTATTGTGTTTGTACCAAAAATACTGCAGCATTGTGCTACTGCATGAGCACAAGAATATTGCATCATTGGGAAATAAACCAGTTTATTTTCTCTCTCCAAGTAGGGTAAATCACAAGAAGTAAACTGCATACAGTGTGACAAGTAAATTAGATTTTTTTAAAAATTAATGAGTTTTAATAAACTAAGCTGTCATTTGTAACACAGGTAAGTAGACAGTTTTAAAAAAAACAACACTGTGGGTCAAAGCTAGTATAAAATGGCACCCATGGGCAGTAGGTATTGTAGGCAGAGGGAAGTTGTGCCTCCCCAAACAGCCTGGCATGGCCCGACCCAAGCTCCACCCCCAGATCCCCTCCTTCAGTTCCTGGTACTCTGCCCTGGCTAGAGATGGCCGGCCTGCCTCCCACAGGGACTCAGGGCAGCTGGTGCTGGAGCTGTGCTACCTGCCAGATGCTCAGACTGCGCCTCCCAGCCACCTGGCACTCTGGGGCTTTTCTTCCGGAAAAGTTCTAAATAATACAGTTATGTGGTGAAACAATAAATAAATAGATTAAAAGCAGGTAAGGGGGGAAATGAGATGTTTTCATCTCTGATTTAGAAGATGGGTGAAGTTTAGAAGTGAGAGCAACAAGGATGATGTCGTGGTGTGTGTCTGCTATACATCACGAGACCAGGAGGATGAGGTAGACAAGGCTTTCTTTGGACAACTAACAGAAGTTTCCAGATAACAGGCCCCGGTTCTTATGGGGGACTTCAATCATCCTGACATCTTCTGGGAGAGCAATACAGCTGTGCACAGACAATCCAGGAAATTTAGGGAGAATGTTGGAGAGAACTTCTTGGTGCAAATGCTGGAGGAATCAATTAGGGGCTCCACTTGACCTGGAGCTCACAAATTGGTAGGGGAAGTAGAAGTGAGTGGCAGCCTGGATAGCAGTGACCATGAGATAGTCAAGTTCAGGATCCTGACAAATGGAAGAAAGGAGAACAGCAGAATACTGACTTTGGACTTCAGAAAAACAGACTTTGACTCTCTCAGGGAACTGATGGGCAAGATCCCCTGGGAGGCTAATATGAGAGGGAAAGGAGTCCTGGAGAGCTGGCTGTATTTTAAATATGCCTTATTGAGGGCACAGGAACAAAGCATCCCAATGTGCAGATAGAATAGCAAATATAGTGCTGAGGGAGTAGGCTGATGTGATTGCAGAGCCATTGGCCATTATCTTTGGAAACTTGTGGTGGTTCTGGACAATTGGAAAAAGGCAAATATAGTGCCGATCTTTAAGAAAGGGAAGAAGGTGAATCAGGGGAATTACAGACCAGTCAGCCTCACCTCAGTCCCTGGAAAAATCATGGAGCAGGTCCTGAAGGAATCCATTTTGAAGCACTTGGAGGATGTGAAGTGATCAGGAACAGTCAACATGGATTCACCAAAGGCAAGTCATGCCTGACCAACCTGATTGACTACCATGATGAGATAACAGGCTCTGTGGATATGGGGGAAATGGTGAACATGATATATCTTGACTTTAGCAAAGCTTTTGATATGGTCTCCCACAGTATTCTTGCCAGCAAGTTTAAAAAAGTATGGATTGGATGAATGTACTATAAGGTGGATAGAAAGCTGGCTAGGTTGTCTGACTCAACGGCTAGTGGACAATAGCTTGATGGCTAGTTGGCAGCTATTATCAAGTGGAGTGCCCCAGGGGTCTGTCCTGGGCTGGTGATATTCAATATCTTCATTAATTATTTGGATGATGGAATGGATTCCACCTTCAGCAATTTCTCAGATGATACTAAGCTGGGGGGAGAGGTAGATACACTGGAGGGTAGGGATAGGGTCCAAAGGGACCTAGACAAATTGAAGGATTGGGCCAAAAGAAATCTGATGAGGTTCAACAAGGACAAGTGTTGAGTCCTGCACTTAGGATGGAAGAATCCCATGCACTGCTACAGTGGCAGTTCTGCAGAAAAGGACCTGGGGATTACAGTGGACAAGAAACTAGATATGAGTCAACAGTGTGCCCTTGTTGCCAAGAAGGCTAACGGCATGTTGGCTGATTTTAGTAGGAGCATTGCCAGCATACCGAGGGCAATGATTATTCCCCATTATTTGGCACTGGTGAGACCATATCTGGAGTATTGTGTCCAGTTTTGGGCCCCACACTACATAAAGGATGTGGACAAAATGGAGAGAGTCCAGCAGAGGGCAATGAAAATGATAAGGGGGCTGGGGCACATGACTTATGAGGAGAGGCTGAGAGAACTGGGCTTATTTAATCTGCAGAAGAGAAGAATGAGGGGGGATTTGATAGCAGCCTTCAACAACTGAAGGGGGTTCCAAAGATGATGAAGCTAGGCTGTTCTCAGTGGTGGCAGATCACCGAACAAGGTGCAATGGTCTCAATTTGCGGTGGGGGGGGGGTCTTGGTTAGATATTAGGAAAAACTATTTCACTAGGAGTGTGGTGAAGCACTGGAATGGGTTACCTAGGGAGGTGGTGGAATCTCTTTCTTTAGAAGTTTTTAAGACCTGGCTTAATAAAGCCCTGGCTGGGATGATTTAGTTGAGGTTGGTCCTGCTTTCAGCAGGGGGTTGGACTAGATGACCTCTTGAGGTTTCTTCCAATGCTAATGTTCTGTGATTCTATGATTCATGAGGTGAAATGGTGCAAAGAGGATATCCCATGGAGCTGTAAAGGGGGAAATTCTTGAATCAAAAAACGCAAAACTGTGTGAAGGGACAGAGAAGAAGAAGCATGGCGAGGATTTCAATTGACTATAGCTTGATGGGGCTTTAAATGAGGCCTTAGAGAACAAGAAAAAATTAACCAATGGTCTAAATGTGCACAATTCCATTTGCTTCAGTGGAGTTTTATGCTTTTTAGACCAGAATTTCTACCTGGGGTCTGATATGGTGCCTAACACTAGATAATTTGAGTTGCAGTGGTTGGAAGGGATATGAGCAGTGTTAAAAGATAAATTATACTGTAGTAACTGGCATGACATTTTTAAAACTAGAGTATCTTCAATTTCTGTCAGCTCTTTCAGAGGTCTGCATTTCAAATAGTTTCCACAGTAAATAGCAATGATATTGAATAATATAAGTGGCATTGGCAGACAACTCTTTCTCCCACAGATAGCTTACTTAAGCAATGCACAGACATTCGTTCTGGTAGGATTCGTGGCCTGGGGAAAATGTCATATTTATTACACACCATGACGTGTGTCACATTTTCAGATCAAGGACAAACCCTCTCAACACCAACTATTAGAAAACACTTTAAGCTGGTGACATTCTCTCCTTTATTTGTTGACAAAGTTGCTTCATACCATGCAGCTTAATTGAGGTGAAGACTATTGGTCATTTCACAGTGAATTTAAAAAAAAAAAAAACCAAGCTGAGGAAAATCAGCACAATCAGTGAAAAAACATCAACTAGAGATGGGTGATCGAATACTCCCAGCCACCTGGTGTTTGAAAAAGGGTATCTCTGGTATAGACTCATAGACTCATAGACTCTAGGACTGGAAGGGACCTCGAGAAGTCATCAAGTCCAGTCTCCTGCCCTCATGGCAGGACCAGATACTGTCTAGACCATCCCTAATAGACATTTATCAAACCTACTCTTAAATATCTCCAGAGATGGAGATTCCACAACTTCCCTAGACAATCTATTCCAGCGTTTAACTACCCTGACAATTAGGAACTTTTTCCTAATGTCCAATCTAAATCTCCCTTGCTGCAGTTTAAGCCCATTGCTTCTTGTTCTATCATTGGAGGCTAAGGTGAACAAGTTTTCTCCCTCCTCCTGATGACACCCTTTTAGATACCTGAAAACTGCTATCAGGTCCCCTCTCAGTCTTCTCTTTTCCAAACTAAACAAACCCAATTCCTTCAGCCTTCCTTCATAGGTCATGTTCTCAAGACCTTTAATCATTCTTGCTGCTCTTCTCTGGACCCTCTCCAATTTCTCCACATCTTTCTTGAAATGCAGTGCCCAGAACTGGACACAATACTCCAGTTGAGGCCTAACCAGCGCAGAGTAAAGCGGAAGAATGACTTCTCGTGTCTTGTTTACAACACACCTGTTAATGCATCCCAGAATCACGTTTGCTTTTTTTGCAACAGTATCACACTGTTGACTCATATTAAGCTTGTGGTCTACTATAACCCCTAGGTCTCTTTCTGCCATACTCCTTCCTAGACAGTCTCTTCCCATTCTGTATGTGTGAAACTGATTGTTCCTTCCTAAGTGGAGCACTTTGCATTTATCTTTATTGAACTTCATCCTGTTTACCTCAGACCATTTCTCCAATTTGTCCAGATCATTTTGAATTTTGACCCTGTCCTCCAAAGCAGTTGCAATCCCTCCCAGTTTGGTATCGTCCGCAAACTTAATAAGCGTACTTTCTATGCCAACATCTAAATCGTTGATGAAGATATTGAACAGAGCCGGTCCCAAAACAGACCCCTGCGGAACCCCACTTGTTATACCTTTCCAGCAGGATTGGGAGCCATTAATAACTTCTCTCTGAGTACGGTTATCCAGCCAGTTATGCACCCACCTTATAGTAGCCCCATCTAAATTGTACTTTCCTAGTTTATCTATAAGAATATCATGCGAGACCGTATCAAATGCCTTACTAAAGTCTAGGTATATCACATCCACCGCTTCTCCCTTATCCACAAGGCTTGTTATCCTATCAAAGAATGCTATCAGATTTGTTTGACATGATTTGTTCTTTACAAATCCATGCTGGCTATTCCCTATTACCTTACCACCTTCCAAGTGTTTGCACATGATTTCTTTAATTACCTGCTCCATTATCTTCCCTGGCACAGAAGTTAAACTAACTGGTCTGTAGCTTCCTGGGTTGTTTTTATTTCCCTTTTTATAGATGGGCACTATATTTGCCCCCTTCCAGTCTTCTGGAATCTCCCCCGTCTCCCATGATTTCCCAAAGATAATAGCTAGAGGCTCAGATACCTCCTCTATTAACTCCTTGAGTATTCTAGGATGCATTTCATCAGGCCCTGGTGACTTGCAGGCATCTAACTTTTCTAAGTGCTTTTTTACTTGCTCTTTTTTTATTTTATCTTCTAAACCTACCCTCTTCCCGTAAGCATTCATTATACTGAACATTCCTTCAGACTTCTCAGTGAAGACCGAAACAAAGAAGTCATTAAGCATCTCTGCCATTTCCAAGTCTCCCGTTACTGTTTCCCCCTCCTCACTGAGCAGTGGGCCTACCCTGTCCTTGGTCTTCCTCTTGCTTCTAATGTATTGATAAAAAAGTCTTCTTGTTTCCCTTTATTCCCATAGCTAGTTTGAGTTCATTTTGTGCCTTTGCCTTTCTAATCTTGCCTCTGCATTCCTGTATTATTTGCCTATATTCGTCCTTTGTAATCTGACCTAGTTTCCATTTTTTATATGACGCCTTTTTATTTTGTAGGTCACGCAAGATCTCGTGGTTAAGCCAAGGTGGTCTCTTGCCACATTTTCTATCTTTCCTAACCATCGGAATAGCTTGCTTTTGGGCCCTTAATAGCGTCCCTTTGATGGTATGGTACATATTACTCAAATTGACTGGTATGCAATGCATTTGGCATTTATTGCAATCAGCATTAAAGGAAAAAAAAATTTTAGAAACATAAAGGAAGAAAATACACAGACTAGAGAACAGAATTAAAGGATCAGATCAGTGTGCTGTAGATATATATACATAAGAGAAAATTATCTCTCTTCCTTTGTATGTGTATGCATGCCAAAATATGTTTTTAATTACATGTAAGGTATTTCAAAGCATTATATAAAGTAATTAGCTCAGTGACCATATGAAAAGTAGATTGGTCACTATGCACTCACCAACAGCTCACTTTCAGCTTTGGACAATATATTCTTCTCCTGTAGACACAAAGGTGCACACACTATACATATAAACATATACTTTGCATGTATCCATAAACCCATAGAAAGGAGGTGCTGGGCATGGGATTTCATTTGCAGTATTTCTGTTTCTCATATCTGTGGTTTAGCCATCTACAACATAAAGTATTACTGAGTGTAGTAAGAGGAGGCCCTGAGATATAAACCTTGGTATCTGAGGCCTGGTATGAGGCCTAAGACCTGAACTAAAGTAATGGGCAGGACTTTGCTAACATAAAGCAAAGTTAAGCTGTGAGCCAGAGGCAGGCCCTGCTCACAGAAGCTGGCAAGAAAAGGGCTGATGCTGCATAAACATATATCCACATAATGTATTGAAGCATAAACACAGTACCAGAACACTCTGTACTGGAACATTCCAGGGATAACAAGGAACAGGCTAACCCATCCCAATGACAGAGGCAAAAGAGTAATATGATGGATGGAGTTGTTTTGTTTGAACCAACAGGTACAAGGTGAGAGGCGGCACCTTACTGCGTAGTGGGGTTGTAACTTGCTACGTAGAGGGGTTGCACCTTAATACGTCAGAAGTGATGTGTAACTTGTTTGTACCTGTGTAAAAGAATGCATCCCTGGGGCAGTGTCTTTGTCCAGCCGAGGGGGCAGTGGAAAGTCCCGCCACTGACTGAGCTAAGTCCATTGCCGGGGGCACATATTTGTAGTATGCCCTGCATTAAAGTAAAAATCTACAGGGAACTATCATTGTGCTTCGTTTGACAATAAACCTGGCCGACCTTACTAGACTCTGTGGTCATTGGGGGTTTTCTCTAGATCTGCTGTGTCAGCTATCTGTGCAGAGCTGGGACAGCACACAGAGCGAACACACGCACGCAGCCAAGTAACACCGACATTGAAGAGAGCAGAGCACCACACCGGTAGCATCTGATAACACTGGTGACCCCAACCGCTGATCGGTAAGTAAGCAAGCTGTCCGCTCTAAGAATCGCAATCTAACATGGCAAAAAACCTCGTGCTAGGGAATCCCCTTATCCCCTCCCTTTTGATCCCCCCCAAGCATAAAAAAAAAAATGAAGTGCCCTATAAATAAGAAACTGGTCAAATACACCTGTATCTACCATATATGAACAATTAAGTTAACAATCAGCTAAAAACCACTAGCTGGACCAGGAAAAATTGTCATTTAATTTCAATGTGGTTACTGTGTAAAAACAACTCTATTATTGCTGTACTGCTGTATTATCATTGTACTGCTGTATTGTTGCTCTGTTGTATTATTGCTGTACAACATGTACAACGTGTTTAACCTTGCTAAACTGTTTAACCAACACACAGGTAAAAATCAACAAACAAATACAAGCCAACAACATAAAGGCAAATAAAAAAACAAACTGGTAAAAAAAAAATTGTTACATAGTAACTACAAATTGGGTAAACAAATTCCCTTTTAATACCAGTCTTTTTAAAAAGCACCAAAGGCAAGAAAAGAATCCTACAAATTTAATAGTATATCACTGTACAGAGGAATTTTACATATAACAACAGTTTTTTTTCGCTGAAGAGGAGCTATGTTTTCCCAGCAGAAGAGATCTGTTTCCCTCACCTGACAAAAATACTTCCATATTCTTGATATTCCTTCATGTCCTAATCATTAGTTGGGAGATTGTAAGCATTCTCATTTGCATCTTTCCTCCCTGCTATGGCATTCTTGCCTGAGGAGAGTTGGGAACCTTGGTTAATAGTAATGAAATAATTTGGGACATAGACAGGCCAGCAAACAAACTTCTGCTGCATGGGCAATAATATTAGTCCTCATTAAAGCTTGTGAAAGTTCATTTCACATTCAAATACCAATGCCTAAAAACTGTTTTCCAGACAAGAGAAGGGGGCAGTGGGAGTGTTTGTGTGTGTGTGTTTGGGGAGGGAATGGAAATCTGTTTTCCCTCTGGTGTTTACTTTTTGCCCTTTCTGCGATGATAGTGCCTACCAGCTGGGAGACTGTGTAAGTGACTTATTGGTCAGAGAGATGTCATATCCCTGCTTTGAGAAATGATGAATGATTCAGAGCTCCAGATCTAAGATGTAGCAGAAATAAAGCATAAGTCTCTAAGGGATATTGAAGGCCGTATCTGTAAAGCTTAGAAACAGCAGCACAGTTTAAGACACTGTTCTAAATTCCATATCAATAAAATCCCTGGATTTTCTGAGGGCATAGCCTTATGTCTTACTCTTAACCACTTTTGAATATGAAGCTAGTGGTGGTGTTTTTGTCTGATGATGGAGTGTGAGGGAGGGGAATTGGACAGTTTATGTACTTATTATTCTAAGTACCTTTTCACACATCTTGATGTTTCACAATGACTATATCAGCAAGCTTTTTATAATCAATAAAATAAATTACTAGATTTTGAACCTGTAACTTTAAATAAAGTTTACACAACTAATTACTCATTAAAAATGTAAAAAAATGGAGAGAAAAGGAAAACATCAACAGAATGTTTCTTTAAAATCCTGGTTGATTAGGACTGTGATCCTAACTCTGTTGAGTCTTTGCATTGATTTCAGTGGGCTTTGGATCAGGCTCTTGTTTTCTACAGGCTGTGACATTTTAAATTTGATCTTTTTTTGTAAATGTTTTCTATCAGTGTTATTTGAATGTATATTCCTCTGTAATTTAAATCCACATTAGGGCATGTCATTTCACAGATTCTTTTAACACTGGGAAATGTCAGTCAGTGAGACTCTAGGCTCCCTCTGCAGGTGAAAAAATTAACACATGTAATGCACAACATAATTACTACACATTTTCTGGTATGAATGCTCCTCCTTTTGTGTATAGCTGTTTTTTTCATCTAGGATACAGTACCCTTAAATTACACTGCCATATTGAAAGGATCCTGAAGTAAATGTATACTAAAATTTGAAAATGTTCATCTAAATTCTGAACCGTAGCTGACTTTTCCATCATAACATGAAGTTTGATGTACTACTGTATTATGATAAAGCTTATTCCATGAATAACAATGCCTGTAAATAGACATTTTGAGAACAGAGAAAGCTGTCTTTAAAACCTGAAATTATTATTATACACAACTTATTTTGCAGATAATAGTACTCTAAACTGAGTTATCTGCTTTGGAAGGCAGAACAATGGGGATAAATATGTCTTTTCTGCTTGAAGCAGAGCCACTAACACTGACTAGGGTACTGGAGAAGTTGGGGAGTGAGATAGGTCTGCACCTTAATCTGCTATTAGAGAACCTGCCAACACCTCTTTCAGGAGGTTGGGGTGCCAGGTATCCTCAAAGAGGTGGTGTTAAAGCCTCTGCTTAGGACAAAATATCTTGATAGGGACACTCTTGTTAAATGTTGACTTGTGCAGAACTTCATATTTTTGTTAAAGATCATGGGGAAGAGTGTGGCAAAGGAACTATGGTATCTGGAATCCCAACTTAATATAAATTCACACCTGAGTATGGCACAGAAACTGCACTTGCACTTGTCATAAACAGATAGCTAAGGGTTAATGTCTCTTTCACCTGAAGCACCTGACCAGAGGACCAATCAGGAAACCGGATTTTTTCAACTCTGGGTGGAGGGAAGTTTGTGTCTGAGTCTTTGTTTTCCGTCTGCCTGTTTCTCTGAGCTTTGGGGAAGTAGTTTCTGCTTTCTAATCTTCAGTTTCTAAGTGTAAGGACAAAGAGATCAGATAGTAAGTTATATGGGTTTCTTTTCTTTGGTATTTGCATGAATATAAGTGCTGGAGTGCTTTGATTTGTATTCTTTTTGAATAAGGCTGTTTATTCATATTTCTTTTAAGCAATTAACCCTGTATTTTGTCACCTTAATACAGAGAGACCATTTGTATGTATTTTTTCTTTCTTTTTTATATAAAGCTTTCTTTTTGAGACCTGTTGGAGTTTTCTTTTCTGGGAAATTTCAGGGAAATTGAGTCTGTACTCACCAGGGAATTGGTGAGAGGAAGAAATCAGGGGGAGATCTGTGTGTGTTGGATTTGCTAGCCTGATTTTGCATTCCCTCTGGGTGAGGGGGGAAAGAGAGATTAACTCTTGGTAATTCTGTTCTCCAGGACTGGAAAACGGGGAGGGGGGAGTCCCTCTGTTTAGATTCACAGAGCTTGTGTCTGTGTATCTCTCCAGGAGCACCTGGAGGGGGGAAGGGAAAAAGGATTATTTCCCTTTGTTGTGAGACTCAAGGGATTTGGGTCTTGGGGTCCCCAGGGAAGGTTTTTCAGGGGGACCAGAGTGCCCCAAAACACTCTAATTTTTTGGGTGGTGGCAGCAAGTACCAGGTCCAAGCTGGTAACTAAGCTTGGAGGTTTTCATGCTAATCCCCATATTTTGGACGCTAAGGTCCAAATCTGGGACTAGAGTTATGATAGCACTGCACTTCATCTATAGGTGCTAGATGAAGATTAGGCACTGTAGCTTCGGGTGGTGTAAATTAGCATAGCTTCTTTGATTTCAATGGAGCTATGCCAGTTTACACTAACTGAGGATCTGGCCCCCACCATTAATTACTATTTTTGTTTAGTAATGTTGACCATGAAATATTGTAGACACATCTACAGTGGATATGGAATTGTTTTTGTTCCTTTTTTGAGAAGTCCCAATTCTACCCTGACACTTTCTAATGTAGGCTAGCATATAGTTTTACGTACAAGACTATTCTGACAGATATTGAGATGATACAGGCTATGGTGTTTTTCTTATACTAATGGAACCCAGTTCTATATCTCCATCTTGTCATAGGGTATCTGAGCATGGCTCTGACTAAGCCATATAAGATACTACTTTTAGTAGCAAATTAATCCTGGTTTAACTAAAATAATGTTTTTTGAACCTTTTTATTTACAGAGACTTTTTGCACTAGTATAACTTGTTTTGCTCTTAAAATAAATATTCTCAAGGGTTTATTCAATAATTTGGTCTAACTGCTTTTGGTATTTTTTAAAAACAAAACATTAGATTGAGGACAATATGTGGAGGACAGAGTAATGATTTTCAATAAACATATTTTGGGGATTTTGAGTGCATAGGCTGAATACACACAGTAGTGACTGGACTGAAACAACAAACTATAACAGCTCCAGAGGAACTGTTACAATTCACCCAGTCAACGATCCATGAATTAAGAAGGATTTGCTCAATTTGGAGCCAATACTTTCAAATGTTAAAAATAAACAAACAATCCTCCATCCATGCCCAGCTGATCCACACAGACTTTTTCCTTCACTCAGAGGATGCATGCTCTCTGAAGCCCTGCTTTGGATCCTGAAGAAAGATATAGGGAATGAAATATGAAGAAAGTTGTGGGCTAGGATAGCGGCAAGTGTGACATTTATTTTCTCTACAAATCCCTTCTACCTCTCCTTAAAAAGAGGGTTGATTCATTGGTTAGGTATTAACGTGAGATTTTGAACCCTTGGGTTCAATTCCTAGCACAACCACAGACTTCCTCTGTAACATTAAACTAACGATTTAATCTCCCGTATATATTATCTCTCTCTTTGTAAACAGTACTAGTATTTCCCTACTGTGATGCTTCCTGGGGATACCAAGGCTGTGAGGCACCTCAGTATCTGCTAAGAGTAGGTGTAGAGGTTTCCTCTCCCCTCTCCGCTGCTTCCCCTTCCTCAGTGTTTACCTCTGGGAACTCGGACACATTCCTTCTTGCTACAGGTCACAATAATAATAGCTTTGGGCAGTGATACTACGTCATTTCCCACTAACACATTTAAAGTACCTCTTAAACCTTCCCACTTTAATGCAATATGGGCATCCTAGTTCTAAATTGTTCCAAGAAAAGGAGTTTTACCTCTTCCCGTGGGAGCATATCAACCTTTTTAATCACATCTCTCCTGACTAGAGAAATCTGGACATCAGTGCCTCTCCACCTTGACACCCTTTACCATTTAGCTTGGCCTTGTAAATAAACTCTTTGTCTACCATCCAGGAGGTCAGACCTGACAAAATTAACTAGAATCCCCTCTTATGTGTACTTAATTCCCTCTCCTTCCTCTCAAGGACATACCAGGAACACCCTTTTATGCCAGGCTTTTGCCCTTTTCTTTGGGACCTGCACTCTCTGAATAGTCTCACAGTCGGCTGCCTCTTCTACAGTTGTGGAGGATTTTTCTCTCACTGCTGCCTTCACTTAAGAACATAAGAACGGCCGTACTGGGTCAGACCAAAGGTCCATCCAGCCCAATATTCTGTCTACAGTGGCCAATGCCAGGTGGCCCAGAGGGAGTGAACCTAAGAGATAATGATCAAGTGATCTCTCTCCTGCCATTCATCTCCACCCTCTGACAAACACAGTCTAGGGACACCATTCCTTACCGATCTTGGCAAATAGCCATTAATGGACTTAACCTCCATGAATTTATCCAGTTCTCTTTTAAACATTGTTATAGTCCTAGCCTTCACAACTTCCTCAGGTAAGGAGTTCCACAGGTTGACTGTGTGCTGTGTGAAGAACATCCTTTTATTTGTTTTAAACCTGCTGCCTATTAATTCCTTTGCTGACCCCTAGTTCTTGTATTATGGGAATACGTAAATAACTTTTCCTTATTCACTTTCTCCACATCACTCATGATTTTATATAAATCTATCATATCCCCCCTTAGTCTCCTCTTTTCCAAGCTGAAAAGTCCTATCCTCTTTAATCTCTCCTCATATGGGACCCTCTCGAAACCCCTAATCATTTTAGTTGCCCTTTTCTGAACCTTTTCTAGTGCCAGTATATCTTTTTTGAGATGAGGAGACCACATCTGTACGCAGTATTCAAGATGTGAGCATACCAACGATTTATATAAGGGCAATAATATATTCTCAGTCTTATTCTCTATCCCCTTTTTAATGATTCCTAACATCTTGTTTGCTTTTTTTGACCGTCTCTGCACACTGCGTGGACATCTTCAGAGAACTATCCATGATGACTCCAAGATCTTTTTCCTGATTTGTTGTAGCTAAATTAGCCCCCATCATATTGTATGTACAGTTGGGGTTATTTTTTTCCAATGTGCATTACTTTACATTTATCCACATTAAATTTCATTTGCCATTTTGTTGCCCAATCAGTTAGTTTTGTGAAATCTTTTTGAAGTTCTTCACAGTCTGCTTTGATCTTAACTATCTTGAGCAATCTGCAAACTTTGCCGCCTCACTTTTTACCCCTTTCTCCAGATCATTTATGAATAAGTTGAATAGGATTGGTCCGAGGACTAACTCTTGGGGAACACCACTAGTTATCCCTCTCCATTCTGAGAATTTACCATTCATTCCAACCCTTTGTTCTCTGTCTTTTAACCAGTTCTCAGTCCATGAAAGGACCTTCCCTTTAATCCCACGACAACGCAATTTACGTAAGAGCTTTTGGCAAGGGACCTTGTCAAAGGCTTTCTGAAAATCTAAGTACACAATGTCCACTGGATTCCCTTTGTACACATGTTTGTTGACCTCTTCAAAGAACTCTAATAGATTAGTAAGACACCATTTCCCTTTACAGAAACCATGTTGACTTTTGCCCAATAATTTATGTTCTTCTATGTCTCTGACAATTTTATTCTTTACTATTGTTTCGACTAATTTGCCCGGTACTGACGTTAGACTTACTGGTCTGTAATTGCCGGGATCACCTCTAGAGGCCTTTTTAAATATTGGCGTTACATTAGCTATCTTCCAGCTGTTGGGTAGAGTAGAGAAGCTGATTTAAAGGACAGGATACAAACCCTAGTTAATAGTTCCGCAATTTCACATTTGAGTTCTTTCAGAACTCTTGGGTGAATGCCATCTGGTCCCGGTGACTTGTTAATGTTAAATGTTAATGTTCCAAAACCTCCTCTAGTGACACTTCAATCTGTAACCATTCCTCAGATTTGTCACCTACAAAAACTGGCTCAGGTTTGGGAATCTCCCTAACATTCTCAGCCGTGAAGACTGAAACAAAGAATTCGTTTAGTTTCTCCGCAATGACTTTATCATCTTTAAGCGCTCCTTTTCTATCTCTAGCATTGAGGGGCCCCACTGGTTGTTCAGCAGGCTTCCTGCCTCTGATGTACTTAAAAACATTTTGTTATTACCTTTTGAGTTTTTGGCTAGCCGTTCTTCAAACTCCTCTTTGGCTTTTCTTATTACAGTTTTACACTTTATTTGGCAGTTTATGCTCCTTTCTATTTACCTTGCTAGGATTTGACTTCCACTTTTTAAAGGAAGTCCTTTTTTATCTCTCATTGCTTCTTTTACATGGTGGCTCTTTTTTTAGTTCTTTTACTTTTTTTAGTTCTTTTACTGTGTTTCTTACATTGAAGTTGGGCCTCTATTATGGTGTCTTTAAAAAGCGCCCATGCAGCTTTCAGGGATTTCACTTTAGTCACTGTAGCTTTTAATTTCTGTTTAACTACTCCCCTCATTTTTGCACAGTTCCCCTTTTTTAAATTAAATGCCACAGTGTTGGGCTGTTGAGATGTTCTTCCCACCACAGGGATGTTAAATGTTATTATATTATCAGAGCAGACATCAAAGAACTGCTCCTGAGCAAGGAGATCTACCAACCTCATAAGTTTCTGCCCCTCTACTTTTTATCAATTTTCTTCAATTAATGACCTATTTTATGAGCATATTTTCTGTAACTTAACTTATCAAGTTTTTTGAGGTTTCTAAACTTTAGGCAACAAGCCTCTGGAATAATTTTAAACCTTTTTCTACCACAGACCCTTTAAACCAATCATACACTAGAGCATCATTAACATGCATATGATTAAAACTTGTAAAACTTTACCAGACAGTTTGGGGAATAAGACAGTCATTCTCTGGTCATCAGGGATTTTGTGTATCCTGCGTATCCTTCTGAAGGTGGTCAAATATTTTTTGATGAAATCTATTTTTCTGTAACTTGTGCTCAGTTTATCCCAGGTCTGTGATCTCTGGGGAGGAATAACAGCAAAGGGTTCAGTCTTTGTATTTCCAGGGTCTTTTTTTAGCTTGGACTCCCCTTCCTTCTTGTTCAGGGTCTGTCATCTCCCTTTTTTGGGCTTCTGATTCAAATTTTTGCTACTCTGCTTCCAGCTTGTTTTCCTGGACCAGAATCTCCCTTTCCTGGGGCCTCTCCTTTTTTTTGCTACTTCCAGATTTTGGACTGCTATTCTGGCCAGTTCTAATTGCATTGCTATGTTCCTGGGACCCATGCCATGCATGTTTACAATGCGTATGCCCTCTGTGTCTTTGGAGACTTTTGATGGATCACTCAGATCTCCCTTACGCTTATCACCTGCCATGAGTAAATCTCATCCTCTCCATATTTTTTCCCCTGTAACATTCAGGCCACATTCAACAAACATTTTTTTCCAAATGATGCTGGTATGTTTAGCATATGTCTCTGGCTTACTCATCTTGTCCTTTCCTTTGCTCTAGCTCCCTTACCTCATATAAACAAGTAGAAAATAACAAACCGTAACCTTTTTCTTTCACTGTTTCCAACCTTCTCATTTTAAATATCTGAGTATCTATGTTATCTAATAGATAATTGCCTGAAGAATGACCCTTGGCTAACCAGGAAAAGGGGTAGATTCTGCAAACTATGCCACTATGACATTTCCCAGAGATACCCAGGTTTGTGAGGCACCTCGCTACCAGCTGCGCTAAGCATAAATACAGGAATCAGCTCCTCAACAACACTGGCCATGGGCAACATGAGCACTCCCCTCTAGGTCTGTGACTAGCACACACCAACTCTTGGTCTGTCCTGCGCCGTGTCCACTGGACACTCACAGTATTCACAGATTCGCTGCTCCTGAAGGAACAGGACACACCAGCAGACTAGTTATTTCTCAGATCACCACTCTGTTTAATTCACAGCACTTTGGTAAATTTATAGCAAAAACAAGTAAAAGTTTATTTAATAAAGTGTAGCAATTTGAGTGATAGCAAGTAGAAGTATTGGACACAAATGGTTACATGTAAAATAAAATTATAACACATTCTACAGCCTAGATTTAATTAACAAGATACTCTCATGTCTAATAAAGTATTACTCACCAGCGCTTTCTAGCCAAGCAGGCTGTGATCCCTTTTTCATGAGGCAAGACATGCTGTCAGCTTGTTTCCTAGGTGAAGGATACTGTGTGTTTCCTTGCATTACCTGATATATCAGACTAATCCTTTGATCTTAGTAATAAACAAGACACCTCCTTGATGACTGTTTTTTCATGTAGGCTTTCTCTCTTGTAGATTTTGCAATCTGATGCCTGATATTTGGCTTGGTATGCAAATAGGCATCCATTGTAGGACATATAGTGCACAATACATACATGCGGAGACAGGGAGACAGGTGTCCATTAACTCCTGTCTGAAAAGAACATATCTGCGGAGTGAACTGCTGGTGACATGCCTTAATTCTCATACCTTAAGAGCATAATTTTCAGTTGTTGGGATTTTGTGGTTCCCAGTGAGTCTGATGCTGGGTAGAATCAAGGGACTTCGATTTGATGCAATGCGATTCAATGCAATTCGATTCAGTTTAACAAGGCTTTATTCAATATGTGCACAAGGAGAGCCCCTGGTACAAAAAATCAGACAGTGTCCCTCCAGCAAGGAGCCCCTCCCTTGCTATTTTATAGCACATGGCACTTATGTAACAAGTAACATAACAACTTACATAACATGAACCTCTAACCAATCAGAGTTAACCTTTCCATATATGGGTTTGTTTATCACATGCTCATAGTTCTCCAGTCCACATGCTGATCTCATCCCCTTCCCCCTGGCCTTCTCTAGAATGTTGCTAGGCTGGTGAGCCACAGCATGCTTCCCTATGCATAAGCACCCTGCAAACCACATTTTATCCAAAATGAACACAAGCATACTCTTCAGCTCCCCTATTTGGTTTTGGGGCTAAGAACAATTCTTAGACCCCACTAACACCACTTCTTCATATTTATTGGAAGCAATAATTAACTTTATTAACAATTAACTTTAATTTTGAGAACAGAATGAACAAATACGTAATATTTACAATAAAAATAATAAGTCCCCATACCATTGCGAGAACACAACCCATATCCATTCCCCATGGAATTTTTGTTTCCACAATAGCAGACCCTTTTATCCACTTAATCACTGTAATTGCCTTACCACTTCTTTCAATATTTTTTCTAAAAGGCTTAACACAATAGGAAGAACGAGATATTTAAGCAAGGCTTGCCTGCCAAAGTTAACCACCCACGTACACACCAGATAGTGGAGTCCTTCGTCACTGCTGTATCATCCATTAAATTACATTACATCACCATTAAGTCAGGTCCCAACATTTGAGATAAGGCTTGTCCTGACTTCAAGTTTCCATACACGAAACCCATCCTCCCAGGATGGAACGTTGGTCCCGTGGGAAAGCCATATAGTTATCTCCGTCCCTTATTCTACACAGGTGTCTGTGACATGCGAATGGGAGTGGGTGCACTGGCTGAGCCTCCAGTTCAGGAATTAACACCCCTCCAAGGATGCAATGACCATCTCAACATACCCCCACCATTGACAGAGACCACTCCCCTGCCACCATCCAAGGTGAAGATATTCAGTTCTTGAGATCCACAGCTCCCATCCAACATGGCACCTGTGGCACGAGTGAGTCTCCTATCAGGGCTGCAACTTTCATGTTGAACACCAGGATGATACCATGCCAGGATGATTACACAATTTTTCCACATGCCTAGACCAATGCTTGCTCATACATTTGAGTAGTTTTTAATAGATGGCTGAGTACAACAGTGAGGACCTGACTAACTATTGCTGAGTTAAGGTAATATCTAACTTGATTAGAGGTGAGCCCCACTCTCACCACAATAAACTATCATTCCTGTTACTAACAAATTTTAACCCAGTCCCTATTATTAGATTTGAGTAATGGCATTTACAACTGATCCAGTGTCTCCTCCCCAGGTGATTACATCAATAAAACACTGAAAGCCATTGCAGCATTATTAAGATGAGACCTCTTAAAAAAACTTTCAAAATCACTCAAAGCAATTAGTAGACTTACAAAAATTCCTACATCAATTTTAAACAGGTGAAAATACTTAACAATACTAAGAATGGCTTTCCAGGAGTCCATAGAGTAAACAGGGATTATTGTGCCCCATGTTGGGTCTGACCCTTGTATACTTTTACACGTGACAGGTGCACCCAAACTGGAATTCCAGTGACTTGGCCTCCTATGGATCACCCTCTATGCTCCATCATGTCCCAACATGTGATACACTTGTATCATAGATCCCATTAGTACATTTGGTAACACTAATGTGTTCCCTGGACTTCTCCAAGTGTTATCATCACGCAATTTGCCCCCATTATCCATCCATAACCACTAATCTGCCCTTGGTGCAAAGTGTTGAATGTCCTGTAATTTAAAAATGTTTAGTGTTTTTATGAGAGGCTGTGTTGCAGCAATCAGTTGGGTCTCTTTACCTTCCACTGCTGCTTGTTTAGCTAGTTCATCTGCCCTTTGGTTCCCCTTGCTATGAGAGTCTGTCCCTTTTGTGTGGGCCTTCACTTTTATCAGTGCTACTTCAGTAGGTTTCTGCATGGCTGCATGAAGTTTTTGCAATATCTCCCCATTTTGTATTGAGGATCCTGTACTTGTCAGTAATCCTTGATTTACCCACAAGTTAAGGTAATCATGTACAACCCCAAATGCATATCTAGAGTCAGTATATATGTTTACAGCATGACCTTCTGCAACTTCATATGCTGCAACTAATGCCTGTAGTTCTGCTACTTGGGCCGACGCTCCAGGTAAACTGCCATGCGCCACCAGCTGCCCATCTTGAGTACAAATGGCCCATCCTGTGTGTTGCTTGCCATCCATATAGAAAGAAGAAGCATCCACGCATAGGCAAGAGGCACCAGATATTTCAGTTTCTTTCACCAATGGAAGGTCCATGGGCTCTTCCTCAAGACAACAATGATGCGGGTGTCCATCTGTGGTAGGCATGAGGATGGCAGGGTTTAGCGATGATGCTCGCTGCAGATGTACCAAAGGCATTAGCAAGCTTATTTCCCATTGAGTCCATCTTGCCACATGGACTGCCGAAGATTTCTTTCCTGATAAAATAGCAAGGACAGCGTGAGGCATGACAATATTTATATCCTGCACACCAATAAGTGGTGAAACCTGACTTAGGGCCAAAGAAGCTCCTTCCACTGCCTGGAGGCATGGTAGCATTGCTTCAGCAACAGCATCTAGTTTAGAAAAGTAGCATGCTTCTGGGCACTGTTTGTCCCCATGTTTTTGCATTAACACTGCTGTCATATGTCCCTCTATGACATGTGTGTACAATGTAAAAGGCTTTAATGGATTAGGAAGTCCCAACCCTGGGGCAGTACTTAGCCTCTGTTTCAATGTGGTAAATGCTTGTTCACATTCAAATGTCCATTCAATTGCATCATGTGGTTCACCAGCACCCTTCAGGAGATTATTAAGGGGCTGGACAATCTTTGAATAATTTGGGATTTGAGTTTGGCAGAAATTAAATAGCCCCCTTAATCGGTCATGGGCATGCATTAATAGCCTCAATGTGGTCAACAGTTAAATGTTTGTACCCCTTGGATATTAGATACCCCAGATAGGATACTTCCTCATTTGCAATCTGAGCTTTTCTAGCATTACATTTTACCCCACTGTCTGCCAAGTGTTGCAGGATCACTTCTAAGTCTTTCATGTGCATTTGGCAATCTGGTGAGGAGACAAGAAGGTCATCAACATACTGTACAACACAAGAAGTCATGTCTGGCAGCTTTGCCAGCACATCAGCTAACACTCTACGAAACAAATTAGGTGAGTTATGAAAACCCTGGGTTAGGCGAGTAAAGGTATATTGCTTCCCTTTAACAGTGAATGCAAACCAAAATTGACTGTCAGAGTGCACAGGAACAGACCAAAAGCCACTGCTTATGTCCAAGGCTGAAAACACTATGTGATCATCAAAAGCATGTAAGCCTCCCTCTACCATCCACTCCTGTACCTTTTCCCAGAAGGGTAGGTTTGGGTTATTAAGCTGCAAAGATGGCAATTCTTTTAACATGCTCAGCAAGTCAGATGGGCTCATAGGAGTGTGCTCTAGGAGACTAACAATAGCAGGGTCCCCTTCCCCTGGATTAGGATTAGGGACAGTGTGCACTCTCACTGGAGTCATGAAATTAGACTGATATCCCCATGTTCCACATGTAGGGTGTAAAGGTGCTGAGGGACAAGATCTCTTTCCCTGCAAGTCTGCTTCTTTATACTTTTTTGCTTCTGCTTGCAGTTTTCCTACCTCTGCTCCTAACTCTCCCTCCCTTTCTTTTAGCATATCACTCTTTCTAACCAGCTGTTCATAATCAACAATTAAACACATACCAGCCATTTCATCCTTCTCTTTGCTGTTTTTTAACCTCGTACACCAACAGGCAACATAATAGGGATGTTTAGTCAGATAATCATCATGTTTCAATGCCTTGTCATACTGAGACAGGACAGATTTTACAGCCAGCAACCTTACATCTACACTGAGGACATCATCTTCCTCTGATAAATATTGTGGTTTATGCACAAAGTCAGTTTTGCCCACCTGTAATGGGGGGTGGTCATCCTTTATTTCAGTCATACAGCCAAAATATCTCCACGAAAAAGCTAATAAACTTACTGCTACAATAGTTATAAAAGCACTAACCATATATTCTTCATATTGTGGATCACTATATACCTTCATCTTTCCAAATTTGTAAATACAATTCTGTTTACAGACTAAAAACAATTTATTCCAATAAAACACCCAGACTGAAATGTCCAATCAGCAGATTAATCCTTTTTCCAATTTATTTGATCTGCACAATTACAATGTCCAATTAGGAGATCTGGGCCAGCCACCACATTAGCTAGAGGTACTTTTGGCTATACCTGCCCCTACACTAACTGTTGGTCCTTACGGCATCTTTGATTTCCCACTTCAACAGCACTTAGAGGAACTTACAGCTTAACCAGCTCCCACACTAAATGCAATGCCTTAAGACTGCAACAAACCCCCTGAATTCTCCAGCACCAAGACTTGCTTACTACAAAAGGCATGAGAGTCAGCAGAGAGGTCAGAGAGACACAACCAAATAAAAAATGAACAAACTCACCCTTTAATTTGATTGTAGGTCATGATCCTGAAGGATATTTCTCACCCTGCTCGCTGCGCCAAGAAACTGTTGGGATTTTGTGGTTCACAGTGAGTCTGATGCTGCGTAGAATCAAGGGATTTCGATTTGATGCGATGCAATTCAATGCAATTCAATTCAATTTAACAAGGCTTTATTCAATATGTGCACAAGGAGAGCCCCGGGTACCCTGTCCTTGGTCTTCCTCTTGCTTCTAATGTATTGATAAAAAGTCTTCTTGTTTCCCTTTATTCCCATAGCTAGTTTGAGTTCATTTTGTGCCTTTGCCTTTCTAATCTTGCCTCTGCATTCCTGTGTTATTTGCCTATATTCATCCTGTGTAATCTGACCTAGTTTCCATTTTTTATATGACGCCTTTTTATTTTGTACGTCACGCAAGATCTCAAGGTTAAGCAAGGTGGTCTTTTGCCACATTTTCTATCTTTCCTAACCATCGGAATAGCTTGTTTTTGGGCCCTTAATAGCGTCCCTTTGAAAAACTGCCAACTCTCCTCAGTTGTTTTTCCCCTCAGTCTTGATTCCCATGGGACCTTACCTATCAGCTCTCTGAGCTTACCAAAATCTGCCTTCCTTAAATCCATTGTCTCTATTCTGCTGTACTCCCTTCTACCCTTCCTTAGAATTGCAAATTCTATGATTTCATGATCACTTTCACCCAAGCTTCCTTCTACTTTCAAATTCTCAACTAGTTCCTCCCTATTTGTTAAAATCAAGTCTAGAACAGCTTCCCCCCAGTAGCTTTTTCAACTTTCTGAAATAAAAAGTTGTCTGCAATGCAGTCCAGGAACTTATTGGATAGTCTGTGCCCCGCGATGTTATTTTCCCAACATATATCTGGATAATTGAAGTTCCCCATCACCACCAAATCTTGGGCTTTGGATGATTTTGTTAGTTTGAAAAAAGCCTCATCCACCTCTTCCACCTGATTAGGTGGCTTGTTATAGACTCCTAGCATGACATCACCCTTGTTTTTTACCCCTTTTAGCCTAACCCAGAGACTCTCAACACTTCCGTCTCCTATGTTCATCTCCACCTCAGTCCAAGTGTGTACATCTCCACCTCAGTCCAAGTGTGTACATTTTTAATATATAAGGCAACACCTCCTCCCTTTTTCCCCTGTCTATTCTTCCTGAGCAAACTATACCCATCCACACCAACATTCCAGTCGTGTGTATTATCCCACCAAGTTTCAGTAATGCCAACAATGTCATAGTTGTATTTATTTATTAGCACTTCCAGTTCTTCCTGCTTATTACCCATACTTCTTGCATTTGTATATAGGCATCTAAGATACTGGTTTGATCTTGCCTCCCAGCTTTGCCCTGACCCTCCTTCCTCCCTGCCATTATAGCCCATGCTCCCTCCTGTTTCCAACCCATCTCCCAGGTCTTGTTCCCCACTTACCTGTGGGGTTTGCTCAACTGTCATGCCTGGGGATAAAAATCACCCTTCAAGAAGAGGGCATACACTGCCCTTCCTATTAGAAGCATTCAGAAGAAAGTATTAACTGGAAAAGTCCATCAGAGGAACATGCAGGTTTGTCCTCTTACATTAACACACTAAAACGCACTATAGGAGTTGTTTTGTCCTGTGAGGAAGTGATCTAGGCCAGATTTCTAAAAGATGCTTCTGTATGGATCTGAAGCCCAGATGCTGTGCCATAATACTCATTACAAGCTATTCTAATCTACTAGGAAAATACAACTTTAAAAACTACTCTGTGTGCCAACCTGATGGCAGGCCACAGCTCTGATTAGGTCATTGTGATGTACAACTTATATAATGCATCTTCTAAATAAACTAAGCATGCACAGTGCTAGCAGTTATCATTCAGCGCTGTTAGGTTTTACAAATTCGTACAGAAATTGAAAATGAATAATGTTGAGATAATTTTATATTATCAGCCCACAGCCTGTATGAGTCAAAGGTTTTTCTCCTTAAAGACAGGTTACTCGCAATGGGCAGTGAATTTCATTTTTTGAGGTGTGTCCCCTATGGGTGTTCCACTTCAGATGAAAATGCATCCCATGTACCTTCAATCAGAGATTTTCATTAGCATTAGTTTGACCCGCACAAGTGCTGTTAATTTCTTTATGACCCATACTGAGGCTATACCAGCCTGCGCAGAGGAAGTGCCCTCATTTCCTCCTACATTGCTGAGTCCCAGAAGGAAACGCCAAAGCAGAGGGGAAGGAGAGCGAGCAGTGGAGCAGCCAGAGGGACACACATCTTGAAGAACTACTGTTACTGCACAGGGTGAATAACTTCTTCAAGTAGTGTCCCTAGGGATGCTTCACTACAGGTGACTCCTGAGAACTATCCTTATAAGGAAGAGGGAGCTTCAGAATCAAGCCCAGTACAGAGGAAAGAACTGATCTGTTGGCATTGATTAGGGTGTAACTCCTGGAGAAGGTATACTGGAACATTTTTAAGTAGAACCATAGGTACAAACTGTGACCTGGTAGAATGACTTGGAGGAGGTAGAAGGACGTGGAATGCTGGCAGCACTGTAACAAGCAATAATACAACCAGAAATCCAGTTCTGATAATCTTTGGGTAGAAATAGCAGAATCTTTAGATCTGTCTGAAAAAAAAACAAACAGTCTCGGAGATTTTCAAAAGGATTTAGTGTTATTTAGGTGAAAGGCTAATGCCAGATTGGAATTATGTGGTTTTGGAAAGAAAGCTGGTCGGTAAATGATCTGATTCAGATAAAACTCAAATATCACTTTAGAAAGAAACATGGGGTCTGGCTGTAAGAAAACCTTGTCCTTGCAGAATATTGTGAAAGGAAGGTCTGCTATTCATGCCCCAATTTCTCTGACTCTGAGGGCTCATGTAACAGCCACCAAGAAGTCTGTCTTCATAGACAATTAGAAGCAGGCTGCCATTGGTTCAAAAGAAGGTTTCATGAGATTTTTAAAAACTAAATTAAGGTTCCAAACTGGGGTGGAGGCTTGTATTGGTGGGAAAAGATTTCCCAGGCCTTTCATGAACCCTACAGCTTTAGGGTGAGAAAACAGAAAGAACCCCTCAGGTCTGGAATGAAAAGCAGTTAATGTGGCCAAACAGAACTTGAGAGAACTAATTGACAATCCTATTTTCTTTAGTTGCAGCACGTACTCCAGAGCAAGTAGAAGTGAGGCAGATTTGTGAACAACTTCCTGGCATTTGCATCAGTGACCAAATCTTCTCCACTTTTGAAAGTAAGTATATGTGGTAGAACCTTTGAGAGTATTTAGCAATATCTGCTATACCTGTGCTGACTCTACGTTAGGCCTGGTCTACACTGGGGTGGGAGGGATTGATCTAAGATATGCAACTTCAGCTAAAAGAATAGCATAGCTGAAGTCGACGTATCTTAGATCGACTTAGATTGACTCACTTCGCATCCTTGCAGTGCAGAATCGATGGCTGCCGCTCCCCCATCAACTTCGCTTCTGCCTCTCGCCCTGGTGAAGTTCTGGAGTTGACAGGGAAGGTGTTCAGGGATTGATGTATTGCATCTAGATGAGATGTGATACATCGATCCCCGATAGATCGATCACTACCCACCTATTTGGCTGGTAGTGTGGACATACCCTTAGTGTGCCATCAAGAAGTCACACCTAGAGGTGGAGACTAGTCAGATTGGGATGCAGCTCTTGGTTCGACAGACTCTTCAGCAATCAATCATCAAGGTGTGGGGATACTATGATTGCCTGATGACACAGGTAAGCAGCCATTGCCAATAGAACCTTTGAGAACACTCTTGGAGATGAAGATAGTCCAAATGGGAGTACCCAGTACTAAAAATTATTGTGGCCTATGACAAAACACAGGAATCTTCTGTGGGATGGGTATATTGATATGTTGAAGTATGGGTCTTGCAGATCAAGGCCGGAAAACCAAATCCCTGAATTTAGACAAGAAATTATAGTTGTCAGAGTCATCATCCTGAACTTTTGGGACCTCACAAATTTATTGAGGAGTCTTAAATCTAAGATGTTTTTCTTTGGCATGAGGAAGTACTCTGAGTAGAAGCCCCCTCCCTTGTAGTGATTGGGGAATGGCTCTCTCATTCCAATATGAAGAAGATAGTTTATTTCTTGTCTTAGTAAGAGCTCATGAGAGGGATCCCTAAAGATTGTTGGGGAAGAGGGATGACAAGGAAGAAGGGAGGTAAAATGGATGGTGTAGCCCAATGATATTAATGCCAGCATCCCTTGTCCAAAGTGATATGCCTCCATGTTTCCTGGAAATGGAACAGTCAGACTCCAAATGGAGACAAGCAAATAGTTGAAGCTGAGAGGCTAAAAAGAGGGAATGATCTGAACCCTTCCCTATCCCATCAAAATTGGCGCTACAAAGATGAAGAATGCTGTGAACTTGTGTTGTGTGAGTTAGAAAATCTTTTCTCTTGAGCCTATGTCTCTTTCTTGGAGGTTCTTCTGGACTCTTAAATCTAGGAAATTGAACTGGGTGGGATCTTTGGGCCATTTGCAATCTACTGAATATTCTTTTGTTCACAGGAATGTAGCTTCCAATTAATGTAATGTTGCCCTGGAATCAGGCCCGCCAACAGCAATTCTAGGTCCCAGGGAAGAACAGTAAATTGTGCCCAGTGAGCTGCCAGCTATGCTGCTGGATATGCTCTTCCAGCACGACCAGGGCTTCTGCTTGCCCACCAGGCTGACTTCGCCACCACTGGTACCACCTTGCATGCACCTAGGAACATAGGCATCGACTTCTAGATTTCCTGTGGGATGCTCTGTCCTAGATCCCTTCCCCCAATACCTCACCCTGGCCCCACCTCTTCCCATGCCTGTTTCCACCCTTCCCCAAGATGACCCCATAGAAAACTGCTGCCTCCCCATAGTGGGGAGGGGGCATGATCTAAAGGGCAGGTCGGGTGTCCCCCCCTACTCAGCCCAGCCCAGGGCCACTGCACTCTCCCTACCCCATGTTACCTGCATGGTGGGTGCTTTATCTTCCTGCTGTGCCTGCCCCAGGTCCAGGCAATTCTGGTCTTTGTCATATGGGGAGGATCTATAATGGTGTTGTTTATCTCATTCATTCATCACGTCAACTACCAGAGATTTGGGTGGTGGGTAGGAAAATAGGAACTCAGAATCCTGGGGTGAACATATTTTTTTTAAATCAGCTTTCTTACATGTAGGTGTAGGCAAGGGTTTGCCAAATAGTTTTCACAGGTTCCAGCAGAGGCTTGTTGATAAGAAGGGCAACTCTAGATGGTGTTGCAGAATGAAAAATATCCAATAGTTTGTACTGTGATTCTTTGACTTCCTCACGTGATATCTGTAGGGAGTCTGACACCCAATTAATGAGTTCTTGAAGTTGCCAAATATAATTAGCCATTGATGGAGGAGGAGGCATTACCGCCTCATCCGGTGATGATGACTAGAGGCTAGTCTGAGGGTTACCTACTTTGTCTGCCCTAGCCTTCTGATCACAAATGTTTCTTCCTATTGATGTGCCAGAGAGGAGATGCTTGAGTCTCCCTATCATCTCAATGGGAGAGAGCGGAGCACCATAGAACTGTTGGTGATAAACTGCCCTGGGTTCCAATATGGCCACTGAGGACATACAGGGGAGGGGCTGGCATCCAGGGTTGTGCCCATGGAGAATGATGAGCTCCCTGGAAATCCTCCATGTCCCTTTGAGAAAGGGGATTTCTATGCGGATATGTAGGAGAACCATGGACAGAGATGGATGCTACTGAAGGGAGGTCTCCACTGTCATCCTTTTCTTCCTGTAATGGAGGAAGCTCCAACAGAAAAGGAGGTGACTAAAGTGGTACTGCAGATGTGTAAGGGTTTGGAGATGGAGTGGTGCTTGATGCTCAGTACTTGCAAGCAATGGAGACTCTGGCTAAGCAGACAGTCACCAATAAATCGTTCAGGTACTTAAAGTTTTATGGTACCAAGCGGAGTTGTGATACTGAGAGGAGCTGAGGCACCAGGTGAAATTGTGATACTGACAAACAGTATGACTTCCCCTGCAAGAGAGTGTTGAGGGATTTGACTGCTTCACAGAAGGTGCTGATGTAGATGAAGACTTAGTCTTACACATTACCAAAGAACCCAATGAGGTACTGGGAGAGAGGTTAAGTTCAATGGTACCTGTCTTTTGTGTTATTCTAACCATCTCCCCTGGGGCCTTCTTAGAGCAATGCTTACTCTTAGAAGAACTATGGCATTTTTCATCTTGTTAGTCCTGGAGGAACCCTTCACTTCTGCAGTACCAAGAATCAAGGTTGAAGTCTCTGAGGCTGTTGACCTGCATGGAGAGCAAGGTCTTTTCATGGTGGACTCCTTCAGAGGGGAGTTAGAGCTTGTCAATAACCTAGTCCCAGATTTGGACCTTAGCGTCCAAAATATGGGGGTTAGCATGAAAACCTCCAAGCTTAGTTACCAGCTTGGACCTGGTAAAGCTGCCACCACCCAAAAAATTAGAGTGTTTTTGGGCACTCTGGTCCCCCCAAACCTTCCCTGGGGACCCCAAGACCCAAATCCCTTGAGTCTCACAACAAAGGGAAATAAACCTTTTCTCTTCCCCCCTGGAGAGATACACAGAAGCAAACTCTGTGAATCTAAACAGAGGGACTCCACTCTCCCCGTTCCCAGCCTTGGAAAACAGAAGTACCGAGAGTTAATCTCTCTTCCCCCCTCACCCAGAGGGAATGCAAAGTCAGGCTAGTAAATCTCACACACACAGATTTCCCCCTGACTTCTTCATCCCACCGATTCCCTGGTGAGTACAGACTCAATTCCCTGGAATTCCCCACTAAAGAAAAACTCCAACAGGTCTTAAAAAGAAAGCTTTATATAAAAAGAAAGAAAAATACATAAAAATGGTCTCTCTGTATTAAGGTGACACATACAGGGTTATTTGCTTAAAAGAATATTGAATAAACAGCCTTATTCAACAAGAATACAATTCAAAGCACTCCAGCAACTATACCTATGTAAATATAAAAGAAAATATAGAAATCACTATCTGATCTTTGTACTCACAACTTGGAAACAGAAGATTAGAAAGCAGGAAATAGAAATCACTCCTCATAGCCAAGAGAGCATACAGGCAGACAGAAGACCCAAGAACAAAGGACTCACACACAAACTTCCCTCCACCCAGAGTTGAAAAAATCCTGTTTCCTGATTGGTCCTCTGTTCAGGTGCTTCAGATACTTCTTTCCAGGTGAAAGAGACGTTAACCCTTAGCTATCTATTTATGACAAAGCTCCTTTTTTATGACTTGCAGAGGAGGTCTCTGAGGCCGTCCCCTTTCTGGGAGAGTGTTGCACAGAGGTTGAAGGGGTGCTAGATACCCCTGAAGATTGGTATGCGGGGGTGGGGGTCACTTGACCTGGCTCTGAAATGGAGTGAAGGAAGCGCTTCATCATTAAGAGTCACAGTTTGTTTTCCCAGTTCTTTCATGCCCTGAATTTCAGGACTAAACAGAATTTACACTTCTGTGAGATGTGCGGCTCCCATACTCAGTGAATACACTGAGACTGTGCATCACTTACTGGGATGGCCCCTCTACACATGAGGCAGTGTTTAAACTCTGGTGAACCAAGCATGCCCCTCTCAGAGAGGACCTCTTGGGAGGAAAAAAAAAACATCGTCCAAACAGCCAAAAATGAGCAACTAACTAACTAAATGACTGAGTTAGACCACAGTTATCAAGTAGCCAAGACATGCACAATGAGGACACACTAAACCTCATCTCAGCCTCTGGGAGGGGAAGAATGATATACAATCCAACGGCTCCACCCTCTGGGCAGAGCAGAGTGATATACAATCTAAGGGCTATGGCCCTCTAGGTGGATTGAGCAGCACTTCAAAGCTGCCATCCTCATAAGTCCCAGGTTCAGCACATCCCTATCCCCACATTCACATTACAATTGTTCTAGTAGTAACCTACTTGATGAGCAAACCCCACAGGATTTTTTGGTGCTGCGGAGATCTTTAGCTTAGGTACGAGGAGTGTCGCTGCAGAGAGAATGAAGAAGCCAAAAAACACCCACAAAGGGAGTGGGGAGGGATCGAGGGGGGGAGAGAGAGAGAGAGAGAGAGAGACAACCAGCTTAACCATGAAAGTTATTTATTGCCAGGTGATAACAATAGGGGAGCCAAACAAACAAAACAGTTATAATATTAAATCTAACTTCAATTTGATTATAAAAGTCAGGTTTAGAAAACTATAACTGATCACATTAGTCAGGGTCAGAAGGCTGTACCGAGAGAGAGAGAGAGAGAGAGAGAGAGAGAGAGAGAGAGAGAGAGAGAGAGAGAGAGAGAGAGAGAGAGAGAGCTGGGTTTTCACCACTCCATGAAGCTTGAATCAATCGGGATTCCTAGGGGAGTCATGCTGGAGCCAAGCAGAACCCACAGCAGGATCAGTCAGGAGAAGATAAAGTCCCAATGGAACTGATGCAGATGTTGGATACAGGCATCAGAGCACTTACTTGAGCATGGATAGACATTTTTGTAGAAAAGAACAATGGTTCAAGGGACAACACTGGATTTGTTTGTGGGTAAACTGATGGCTCAAGGGAGTATACCAAAGTTGTTTTGTTCAGGCTCGACAATAGAACCTGATCATTCCTGGTATGGGCAGTGTTCCTTTGAGGGAGCTCACAGGGCAATTAGGCAGCTTCAGTATTTTGGATACCAGTAAAGGATTTATTACTAGAATTGGTCTGATAACTGCTGAGCTGGGTGTAAGCAGGTGTGGGTTCATTAACATCTGGAGCAGCGATCCCCCATGATGCAGTGCTTCCCTGCTTTTCTGATCCCACAGTTCAGTGCAGTTCTTGCCTTGGAATCTCTGTTCTCTATTCTGTATGCTAACGGAGATGCGTCCTTGTAGCATCTTCGATGCAAATGAGGCTAGGGGAGTTTCCTTATTACTGTCACTCTTGTCTGGAGAGGTTTAGGTGTGTCTCCAATTGCCTTTTCATTGCTTTTTGAGAGTCTTTCTTCTGATTGGTTTTGGTTCAAGCAGTGGCTGGGGGGGGGGCTCTTTTGTGAGTCAGACAGGCTGGATGCTGCACCCTGGTTCCCTAAGAACAGACAGAACTGATAGGTAGGGTGGGGGGTAAAACATGGTCTCCCCAGGGTACATGGCCAGTGGCAGTCCTAGCAACTCCTCTGGGTCCTAGGTGCTCTAGAGCTCTATCTTGGGCAGAGGGCTGGGCAGCAGGTGATACATGTCTGCTTCCTTCCCTGGCTCTCTCACAACTGAGCTATAGGGCCTGCCTTTTCATATTCCTATCTCACTCCTGCTTCTGATGGGAGTGGCAGGGCTGGTTCAACTCCACCCACCAGGGGCATGGGTTAGCCTTTTCCCATCAGGTCCAGAGGGAGGCTACACTGGCTTACTACAAGAGGATACTCGATATCCTAGTAAAAAGGACAGGATTGAAGTTGATAAAGTACAGGTAGGAACTGAAGAGAAAGAGTCCCATTCTATTACATCATATGAAGATAGACAACTAAATATTGTCAAATTTTATAAATGCTAGTATACCAATGCTAGAAGTCTAACTATTAAGATGGTCGAACCTGAGTGCCTGGAATTAAATTAGGATATTGATATAACAGGCATCTTAGAAACTTGATGGAATGACGATAATCAATGGAACATGATAATAGCATGGTACAGTATATATAGGGAAGATAGAGTAGGTTACACTGGTGGGGAAGTGGCACTATATGTGAAAGGAAGTATAGAGTCACATACCGTAAAAGTCTTAAATGAATCAAACCCTACCATAGAATCTCTGGTTAGAAATTCCATCCCTGAAAAACAAAAGAGTATATGAAAAGGAATATACTATTGACCACCTGTACAGGATGGTCATGATAATTGTGAAATGCTAAGTGAGATTAGAGAGGCTACAAAAACAGAAAACACAATAATAATGGGGGATTTTAACTATCCCCATGTTGACTGGGTACATGTCACCTAAGGATGGGATGCAGAGATAAAATCTCTACATACCAGTAATTACTATGAAGCAGCTAGTCTTGGAACCCATAAGAGAAGAGGTAATTCTTGATTTAGTCCTCAGTAGAGCCCAGGATCTGGTCCAAAGAAATGAATCCAGCTGAACTGCTCATTAATAGAGACCATAACGTAATTAAAAATGTAACGTCCTTGGTGGGGGGGGTACCAAAGAAACCCACCACAGTGAGTATAGTTAAAAAAGTAGATCTATACAAAAATGAGGGCACTAGTTAAATGGAAAGTAAAAGGTAGAGTCACAAGAGTGAAATACCTGTAATCTGTATGGAAACTCTTTAAAAGCACCATAATATAGGCTCAATTAAAAAAACAGTAAGAGGACAAAAAAAAATGCCTCCATGACTAAAAAACAGAGTAAAAGAAGTGATTAGAGGTTAAAAAAAGACATCCTTTAAAACTTAAAAGTCAAATCCTGTTGAGGAAAATACAAAGGAGTATAAACTCAGGCAAGTCAAATGTAAAAGTATAATTAGGCAGGCCAAAAAACAATTTGAAGAGTAACTAGTAAAAGACACAAAAACGAACAGATTTTTTTGTAAGTACAACAGAAGCAGGAAGCCTGCCAAACAATCAGTATGGCCACTCAGAATTAAATCAAGAATTGCTTCTACTGTTGGGGAGCCAAGGCTAGCTGCTCCAAGAAGCAATCATTAATAGCATTTAGAGATTTTATCTATTCATGACATCCTGAAGTGACATGTATCCAGTCAATATGGGGATAGTTGAAATCTACCATTATTGTTGTGTTTTCTGTTTTTTTGTAAGCCTTTCTAATATCCCTGACCATTTCATAGTCACCATTACCATCTTGGTCAGGCACTGGGAAGTATATTCCTGCTGCTATACTCCTATTATTCAATATTATGGAATTTCTACCCATAGAGTATGATACAGAAACTAAATTAACTCTTTGCATTTGTCTTCCTGTCAGAGGGTGTCAAGGAGATTCCCAGAACTGATCAATTCTTTTTAGGTGACAGATCTGAGGAACTGTCCCAGACTGAGGTATCAATAGATGAGGTTTTGGAAAAAATTGATAAAGTAAACAGTAATAAGTCATTAGGAATAGATGGTGTTCACCCAAAAATTCTGAAATTAAATCAGCCTCTGTACCAGACGACTGGAAGAGAGCTAATGTAATGATGATTTTTAAAAAGAGCTTCAGAGGTGATCTTGTCAGTTCCAGGCTGGAAAACCTAACTTCAGTCCCAGACAAACTGAACCTATATTTAACAGGGTTCACTCACTGCAAGAGGACCTCTTCCTGGCCAGGCATGGCATGGCAGCTTTCTTCTTATCCGGTGCCCCCTGCTGAATGTCACCCAATCGCTTCTGTTGTCTCTGTTCCCATTATTCACAGTGCTCTCTCTTCACAACTGTGTCTTCCAGCTAGATCACTATATAGTCTCCCCTTTTGGGGTATCAAGGTCTCTCTGGACTAGCTGTCCAGATGGCACCTCCTACAGTCCTGCACCTCTTCTCAGTGGCTGATAGGGGGAGCCAGGCCCTTCTGCTACACTGGGTTCCAGTCCAGGGATGCTATAACTAGCAGCCAAGGTCTACCCAATCCCTGCTTGCTGCTGTTTCCTTCGGCTTCTTCCTACCTTGCCTTCTCAGGCTTTCTTTTCCTTCAACTCCTCTGGTGTTGACACTTCTTTCAGGGCTAGGATCCCAGGGTTATTTCCCCCATGGGTTTCCTTCTTCTCACCTGTATGTCTCCAGAGAGTGGCTACAGACTCTCTCCCTGCAGCACTCTCCTCCTCTCAACAGCCTAACTGTATACAAGCTGTGCCTTCCTCTGTCCACCTAAGGTTCATCTTCAATTTGCCTTATCAATCAAGCCTGAGTCTCCCCCAGGTATGGTCTATAAAGTTAATTGTACCCTTCTGAGCCACCTTAATGCCTTCAGGGCTGGCATTGGGTGAACAACCATCACACTGTAATAATGAATAAAATTATCAGACACTTAGATTAACACACTATGCTGGGGAAGAGTCAACAAGGCTTTTCTAAAGGGAAATCATGCCTCACCAGTCTATTAGAATTCTTTGCGGGAGTCAACATGTATGTGAACAAGGGTGACCCAGTTGATGTAGGTCCTTGGACTTTCAGAAAGCCTTTGACACTGTCCCATACCAAAGGCTCTTGAGCAAAATAAGCAGTAACAGGTTAAGAGGGAAAGTCCTTTCATGGATCAGTATGTAGTTAAAAGATAGGAAACAAAGAGTAGGAATAAATAATCAGGTTTCCCAGTGGAGAGAGGATCAGTACTGGGATCTGTGCTGTTCAGCATATTCATAAATGATCTGGAAAAACAGGGTAAACAATGAAGTCAATATTTGTAGATGATCCAAAATTATTCAAGAAAGTTAAGTCCCAAGCTGCCTATGAAAAGTTACAAAGGGATATCACTAAACAGGATATGGGTAACAAAATGGCAAATGAAATTCAATGTTGATAAGTGTAAAGAAATGCACATTGGAAAACATAATCCCAACTATACATACAAAATGATGGGGGTTAAATTAGCTGTTACCACTCTAGAAAAAAAGATCTTGGAATCATTGAAGACAGTTGCCAGAAAATATCCACTTGATGTGCAGCTGCAGTCAAAAAAAGTAACAGAATGTTAGAAAGCATCAAGAAAGGGATAGATAATCATTCAAAAATACCATAATGCCACTTTATCAAAACCATAGTATGCCTTGAATACTGCATGCAGTTCTGGTCACCCCATTTCCAAAAAGATATATTAGAATTAGAAAAGGTACAGAGAAGGGCAATAAAAATGATTAAGGTTATGGAACAGCTTCAGTATGAGGGGAGATTAAAATGACTGGGACTGTTCATTTTAGAAAAGAGATGAGTAAGGGGGATATGATGTCTATAAAATCATGAATGGTATGAAGAAAGGGAACCAGGGGTCAACCAATGAAATTAATAGATGACAGGTTTGCAACTAACATAAGGAAATACTTCTTCACATATTACACAATGAACCTGTGGAACTCATTGTCAGGATATTTTCTGAAGGCCAAAAGTATACCTGAGGTCAAAAAAGAATTAAATAAATTCCTGGAGGATAGTTCCATCAATGGCTATTAGCTAAGATGGTGAGGGATGCAACCTCATGCTATCAATATCCCTAAATCTCTGACTGCCAGAAGCTGGAACTGGACGACAGGTTGTGGTTCACCCACTATTTGCCCTGATCTGTTCATTATCTGGCATTGGCTCATGTCCAGAAGACAGGAAACTGGGCTGGACAGACCATCGGTCTGACCAAATATGACCATTCTTTTGTTGTTTGGAATGCTGAAAATATGTCCTAAGGATTATGAATTGGTAAGCAGTTGAAAGTACATGATAAGTAAGGCTGTGAGTCTTTCATGGAGGTCACAGAAGTCATGGATTATGTGACTTTCCAGGACATCTGTGACTTCTGCAGTGGCTGGGGCAGCTGACCCTAGGGACGCCCTAACAGTTATGGTGGACCCAGGGCCAGTTGCACTGGCCACTGCTCAGGCAGCCCAGGGCAGCCGGTCCCAGGTGTTGCCCCGGAGCAGCAGCAGTGTGGCCCCAGGCCACCCGCCACTCTCTGAACAGCAGTAGCAGGGCCCTGCGCCATCCCCCCACAGTGAGGGTAGAATGCCAGAGGCCTTCCCCCGAGCAGCAGCACTGTTTGTGGGAGCGCTTCCCCTCCCTCGAGAGCACCTGCAGCACCCTGTAGCCCCCTCAGAGTACCTAAGATTTAGTCAGAGGCATTTACAGTACAAGTCATGGACTGGTCACAGGTCATGAATTTTTGTTTATTGCTGTGACCTGTCCATGACTTTTACCAAAAATAACTGTGACTAAATCATCGCGTTAATGATAAGTTGCAAAATTATGTAGTAATATTTTATCTATAGTTCTAAAGTCTGTCACATGGCTCTGCACTTCAGCACATGGATATCACCGCCACATCAATGTACCATCTACCCAAGAGTGTGCCATAAAGGCAGGAAAAAAATCTAAAATAATCGGTATTACCACAAATAAAAATCACTTCTACAATATTTGCCCCCAAATTCACTGGATAATATAATAGGCAGACATTAGAAGACAATTGATTGGCTGGATCTCAATAATCTTACTAACATGAGTGGTCCCATTAAAGTGAATAGGTCACTTAAATGCTAGGGAATCAGTTAGAGATATCATATTGTGTTACTATATGTAAAACTATATCATACAATAACATTTCTGATTGAAAAAAAGAGAACATTTCAACAAGAAAACTTTAAACTTGATAAAGTTCATAAAACTGAAAGTTAATGCACATACAAGATACTAGTTAATGCTTGAGACAAACTAAAAGCACTTGTGACCGAACATACAGACATAGCTTATATGGACTAATCAAAGATATTAGTGTAAATGCAGAAAGGAAGTTAAAGCCCTCATATAACAGATTACAGAACACAAAAAAGCACAAAAATCAAAAATTAGTTTTCACAAAAATGAACCTGGCATATAATATAACCATTGAAATATTACAAAAATTATATACACTTGAGGCAAAGGATAGTCTCAGTATCCCCAGGATTCCTCAATAATATTAATTTACTTATAGGAAGATTTCAAAACCTAGCAGGTGCAGTCAAATCCATTAAAAAAGAAGAGATGTGAGAGCCATAAGTCTTCTTCCGTCTCATAAGCTGCCTGCTGTCTGTTTACCAGAATTTCACAATACAATAAACACTTACTCTTCCTTGGACAAGGTGACGCTTCAATGAAGTACTTGACCTAAAAGAACTTCCATCAACTATGATACTGACTTTTATATCCATAATGCATAAAAAGGGGAAAGATAAGATCAATGAGGGCTCTTTTATAAGTCTTAGCTGAATTCAGATATAAAACTCTTGGCAAAACTATAGCAATAAGTCTGGATAATATTTCCCCAAGTTTAAGCCCAAAGCCTATGTAGGGGGGAGGGATAGCTTGGTGGTTTGAGGATTGGCCTGCAAAACCCAGGGTTATAAGCTCAATCCTTGAGGGGGCCATGTGGGGATTTAGTTGGTGATTGGTTCTGCTTTGAGCAGGGGGTTGGACTAGATGATCTTCTGAGGTCCCTAACAATCTATGATTTACAAAAAATAGCTATGTGGCAGACAATACAACAGCACTCAATACTTTCCTCTCTTCCTAAACAAAGAAACCCCCATTAATAACATTTGTTGTGGATTCCAGCCTATTATTCACTAAAATGATTATTCAGATGCATCTGAAGAAGTGGTTTTTTACCCGTGCAAGCTTATGCCCAAATACATCTATTAGTCTTTAAGGTGCCACCGGACTCCGTGTTGCTTTTGTGGATACAGACTAACACGGCTACCCCTCTGATACTTGACAGTGTAATACCTATGTGCCATTCTGTCCCACTTAAGACCTCAAAAGAGAATTTCCACATGAAATCACACCTGCTGCAAGCCCAAATTTGGCAAAAACACTACACTGGTATCATGTTGAAATAGGACAGCAATGCTTGCTGTGCAATTTTAGATTTTAACTGAAAACCATTTTGTTTTGTCATTTTTTGTTCTGAGTTTGAGGAAAGGAAGGAATAAGAAAGTGTCGTATGAGTATCAGATGTGATTATACATCAAATTCTTAGAGTTTCAGCTATATTAGGCCACTTCCAGAACAAAGAACAGAAATTGCAACCACAGAGACCATAAAGTCAACCATTCTTGTCATAATTTGTGTTATTCACTGGGCATGATCTGTGGGCTCAGTGCTGTTCAGAATATGCCAGAAAATGTAGTCCTTGAGCCAATGAATATAACATGTGTAACTCTGGGTAAGATGGCTCAGATATTTAAGTATGAAGTGTATAGTTATTGACCACATGTTATCACATGTTCACTGTGACGTTTATATCTATGAGTGGAGGCACTGATGGCAATAGAAGTTTTACCTGATTAAGTACTAGAAGATTTGACCCTTCAACTTTCTTTCAAGAGGAAGAGCTGCCCAGAGTTCCTCTGCCTGTTTATTTTCCTTTCCTGCTTGCTGTGGCCCTGATATGCCTCAGAAGTCTCAATATTTTCCCCAACTTTAAATGCTGAATTTTCTTGGTGTTTGATTTAAAATATTCTCCTGTGAAAACTGCAACTCAATCCCTGTAGTGTTGTGTTTAAGAGTCTTCTGGAAAGTAACTAGCCCAAACAGAAATGCAGTGTTGCCAACTCTTATGATTTTATCATGAGTATCATGATAATTATTGTTTTCTTTAAAGCCCCTAGAGTCAGGGGGATAGGTGATCTTTAAACAAAAAATGAAGTTTCTAGCCTGTGGCTGTGGAGAAAGCTTCATAATGTGACTCTAGTGCATGCCTTAAAAGCTCAAAAAGCAGAATGTAAATAAAAAGAAAACCAAATCTATTATTTGTATATAATCTCATTATTTTAAAACCAATCTCATGATTTTTGGTGAGCCTGATTCTGACGAAGTGGGTATTCACCCATGAAAGCTCATGCTCCAAAACGTCTGTTAGTCTATAAGGTGCCACAGGATTCTTTGCTGCAAAAGAGTGAAAGAAAGTAATCTAGGTTTTTCGACAATTGTTTCAATTGTTGTATTCAAGAGTTAGTAATAAAGTAAGAATATACATTTATTTTTTAACCTAAAGATTGTCCCTTAAGTGAATTGACACAAGATGTCAGAACTGGGGTTGACAACCTCTGGCATGCGGCTCGGCAGGGTAAGCACCCTGGCGGGCTGGGCCAGTTTGTTTACCTGCTGCATTGGCAGGTTCGGCCGACCGTGGCTCTCACTGGCTGCGTTTTGCTGCCCCAGGCCAATGGGGGCTGAGGGAAGTGGTGTGGGCTGAGGGATGTGCTGACTGTGGTTTCCCGCCTCAGCAGGTAAACAAACTGTCCCAGTCCGCCAGGGTAAGCAGCCTGGCAAGCCACATGCCAGAGGTTGCCGACCTCTGTCTCAGAACAAGTATTGGAACTGAGTGGGTCTAATATTTATTTAGTTTTCTTTCTTTATATAGGAATTAGGAATTATTATCTGACAGGAGCACTGTATCTAAGTTATCTGCAAAAAAACAAGAAAGTTCTCAGGTGCCCAAGTAGCCTTTGGAATCAGAGTTAAAGTTGCCCCCCCTGCCCCACCAAAATCTGAAATGTTGCCCCTGCATCAGATAGGTGGTAATATCTTAGAAACAATTCAGTAAATATGTGGAAAGGTGTTATAAGGCTTTCTTAATGATCCTTCCCCATTTTCCCCCTGTACAGGGCATATATATTCCATATATATACTTAATTCACCTGAAGGTTTTCATTTCTCTTACAGAACAGGCAGAACTCAATTTTGCCATGCAACTAATTGAGAAGTCCTGTCTTTTGAGCCTAATTGTAAAACTAAAATAATCATGATTTACCCTTTCACCAGTATCTGAATCTTAGAAAAGTTATTCTGGTAAATGAAGATTATCCTTTGTCCTTTAACAAGATATTAGCAAATTCTTTAAACTCTGAAACTGAAATTCATTGTGGGTGCAGAGAATCTGGGAAAGGCCCCAGGTGCCCTTAAGCTCTGCAGGTACAGGAAGCATGCAGGGAGGGAATCTCTGCACTACTTGTGTACCTGGGAGAGGGTCTCTTCACTTCCTATGTGCCAAAGAAGAGGGGTCTATACCAGCTCTGAATAGATTGGTGTATAAGAGAAGCTTGCAGGAAGGTGAGCTGGATCTAATTATTATTTATATCTAGTATCAGAGGGGTAGCCGTGGCAATACACAAAAACCTGTAGGAGAACACTTCAATCTCCCTGGACACACAATACCAGATTTAAAGGTAGCCATCCTGCAGCAAAAAACTTCAGGACCAAACTTCAAAGAGAAACTGCTGAGCTTCAGTTGATCTGCAAATTTGATACCATCAGCTCAGGATTAAACAAAGACTGTGAATAGCTAGCCAACTACAAAAGCAGTTTCTCCTCCCTTGGTGTTCACACCTCAACTGGTAGAAGAGGGCCTTATTCTCCCTGATTGAACTAACCTCGTTATCTCTAGCCTGCTTCTTGCTTGCATATATATACCTGCCCCTGGAAATTTCCACTATATGCATCCGACAAAGTGGGTATTCATCCACGAAAGCTCATGCTCCAATACGTCTGTTAGTCTATAAGGTGCCACAGGACTCTTTGCTGATTGTACTGTATGTGTGCGTGGCACTTTACAGACCACTGAATGTGCCAAATTCTATCCCAAGAAGTTTACCATCCAATCTAGGTATTTATTTATTTAGATTTAGAATAATAAAGATGCTTATCTGAGGCTGTAGGTGCCCTAATATAATTAATTACACAGTAAATACAATTAAGTGTCAGCAGCTCAAACTCAGCCAGATGGTTACTTACCCCATTCACCATCTATGAAGCATATCCTCACCCATTTCCAGAGCTCCTATAAATCAGTGTATTTTGAAGTGTGCCTGGACAATCACAAAATTTGGGCTATTTTGGACCAAATGGGGACATGGGGTGCAAGTTTCAGTCTCTTAGTCTCAGGAATTCAGCTGGCTTCAGTATAGTCACCTGACAACCCCATGTGTTCAGCTAGGCCCAATAAGTTCTCATTAAGTGACTCTTCTTCCTGATTGGACAGAACAGCCAGCAGATCATTTAAACCTTGTTGCAATAGTAACACAATTGCTGCTCAATACATTCCATGCCCACAACAGTGCCAGACCTGCTTCTTGTCTTGGTCCTTTATCCAACCTGGGATTGTTACCTCTTCAGCACCAGTCTCTAGCTTCCTCCCCTCCCCCCCGACTATTGGTTCTAACTACTGGCTTGTCTTCTGACCACAACTTGGGTTGTGCTGTGATTCCTGCTTCTTCGTTCTGACTATTGATTGGTCTCCCAATCATGGCTCCATTTTCACCCTCCAACTCTCCTCTGGCCATTATGTTTGACTCCCATTCCAAACACTAGGCTGCACCACCTACTGGCATGTAACACTTAGAGCCCTCTTAGAGAACTCCTTGCCAGTCATCCCCTCTCTTTTATAATGAAGATTGGTTTGTGTGCCTCTGCTGACTGTGAGTATATAGTATGGCATGAAGAGAGACACAATCCCTCAGGTATAATATGGCATAAGAATAATGGTTTTGCCTCAGCACTGGAAGCGGGACTTGATTATTTCTCAAGTTTCCTTCCAGCCCAACATTTCTATGATTCTAGCATAAACAAGGGTGAAAATGAGAGTACAAGTGCTAGACTAGTGAAAGATCATCAGGTGCACATATTGTTATGCATGAATCTTGACAGATTTTCAAGTAAATATATATCCAAATGTCAAGAATGTGTCCAGAGTGAAAACAGAGGTAGATAAAGAGCTACAACTACACTAAATTATGGCTGCACTTCATTTCCTACATAGAAATTACACAAAATATGCTCAAAATCGGATTCTTTAGGCAATTTGTTCTCTTTGATTATCTCATCTCTGATGTAAAACAACCATAATATTACTCTATAATCCCTTCTGTAACCTTACCTGTTGGCTTTTTTAGAAACTGTTTGTATAATTCCCACCTTTTCCTATTTGTCAATAAAGAATTTCTATATATGTGTTACATAAAGTGTGTGTATTTACATATATACACAACATACTGAAATAAGTTTTAAGAAAGATAAAAATCAATGATATTTCAGTTATAAGGCTGAGCACAGCTTTGAAAGTCCTTATAAGCACTCAACAGATGTTGTGAGTTTTAAAGAAAAGCCTGTAAACATTATAACAGCATGAAGTGCAGTCTGTTCTTCAGTTCTGAAAGTAAGTTAGTCCTTGGAATTTTAATAAGTTTTTCATTCTGAATTTCTTCTAGTTTCAGATAGATTTATGCATTTCAAACTACGGAGATTATAATTCAGAATTTTCATTTTAATACACTTTCAGTAATGAAAGAATGCCACCATCAGAAAGCTTTAAAAGGGTAAAATGAGAATTTGAGTATTAGGCACAGAGTCAACAAAGGTCAATATAATAAGGAAAGTGCTTTTCTTGTTCAAAAACATTAGCAGAACCATGCCAAAGCAGCAGACAGTGATCAAAGCTTAATGGACAATCTCTTTTCAGTATTTCTTAGTTACAGATTCCATATAGTTACACATCATATTGTATGACAATGACAATAAATTTGATGCACCAATAAAGGAATTTTTTCAAGTAATGTAACCAAGAGAGATTTAAGGTTTGAAAAGCAAGATGTATTAGAACATGACCATAAAATACACTGAACTCCAGTGCTGTAAGTGCTCGTAAGCAAAACAACTTTCTAACTGCATGTACTGTATTGTCAGGAATAAAAGAATCAGTGTGTTTTTATTTATCTTCCTGGAAGTAACTTCTCAGCATTAGCCAATCAACATAGCTTTGATATCATGCTAGAGCATATATCACATTAGGGAGGTGATACTTTGTAGGAATCAGGTCATTCAAGAAGGAATCAGCCTTTGGTTTGAAAACAGGTCAGGTAGTCCATTGTAATGAAGCTAAAAAACTTTATAGGCAAAGAGACCTTCTGTCCCAGTTTTATTGGGACAGTCCCCATTTTTCATATGGTGTTCCAGTGTCCTGAAAAACTCTGTTGGGATACCTGAAATTTCCTGACTTTTAATTTCACCATTGTAAACATTTGGCTCTTTTTCATAAGTACAAATATTTGTCCAAGATGTTATTGCTACATCACCACATTTTGTACCTCTGCTTCAGTCTCATCACATAGTGAGTGTATGTTTCATACCAATCATTGTTTAAGGACAAAAACTATTTCATTAGGATGGTGAAGCACTGGAATGCGTTGCATAGGGACATGATGGAATCTCCATTCTTAGAAGTTTTTAAGGCCCGGCTTGACAAAGCCCTGGCTGGGATGATTTAGTTGGAGTTGGTCCTGCTTTGAGTCTCCCACATCCAGAACAGTGGGCTAACCACCCGGTGCAGAATGTGAGAGTCTCTCTGTCTCTCCTCCTTCCTTGTCAAAACTTTTGATATGTTTCTGTGAAACATTCTATCTTCAATAAAATTTCCTTTAGCCTCAAATGTTCTGACCAGATGACCAGATCTAATATTCAACTTACTTAGAGATAAGCAAAAGTTTCCTGAATTTTGTCCCATGCAGCTGTCTCCCTGATTCTCTGTCCACATGTAGAGGGGGTTATACAGTGCAGAAGAATGGGATAATATTTATTTTTACAAGTTTTGAATGGCTTTATTCATCTGTATTAAGTGGACTTCTTTTAGGATATAATGGGCTCCTCCTCCCCCCGCTCCGCCCCCACACTAATGGGCTGTAGAATGGCAAGCAGAACAGTTTAGTCCTGAAATCATTCATCTTTTTTCCTTGCTGTACTGTCCTTTTGTGTTCTTTACTTATACTCTGGATTGTCTTTGTAGCATTCAGTGGGAAAGTAGAACCTTTCAAATGAAGAAAGATCAGTCTTGCCCTTTCATGGAAAATCAATATCCTTTGTGGTTTCTTCGTCAGCTTACTTAGACTTTGTCAAATGTAGAATATGCCCCAGAAAACCCTTCTGGTGTTCATCAATTACTGTTTTACTGCAAGCACAATAAAGAACTAAAATATGCTTTTTACTTGACAAATGAAAAAAGAAAACTTGGGCACTTTATTATAGTGCACTTAGGATGTGAATGCTTGAGGGGTTTTATCAGTGTTGTTGGTATTTTATTTTCAGAGCATCACAGGAGAGCATAAAGCCAATGTCCTTTTGGATACAAGCAAAAAAAAGCAGCTGGATTTCTCCATTTTGCAAAATTACTTCTAGTTCAAATATGAATATATTCAGCTGTTAATTTGTTTAAAACATTACTTTGTTGGCAAATGATTTTTCCCCATTCTAAATAAAAACATTCTGCTAGTGAAACCTAATATTTGCATAATGGCTTTGCCCCTCTTAGCTTCCACAAGTTAGGCTAGCTTCATCAGAAACAAATATTTGGATTCTAAGTGGAAAATTGTTCTCTAACCCTGCTCCATCGCAGGCTGGAGAACATGAAAGAGCTTTTTATTTTTTAAACAGTGACCATCTACGTTGTTTACCCAAACTACTACATTCTGGACAGCACCATATGGTAATGAAAAGCTGTTCTGTGATTACAAAATGAAAACATTCATGACCTTGTATATTAAGTGTATAACCAGATTGCTCTTGACCGGAATGTGGAGATATTTTTATTACATTTTAAGGGAAAGATTAATGGTGTTTAAATATTATTGCTCTCTGACTCATGAAGATTGGGATTGTTCAGTTTAGAGAAGAGATGAATAAAATAGGGCATGATAGAGGTGTACAAAATAATAAATGTTTTAGAGAAGGTAAATGGGGTACTTGTATTTATGCTCTTGTAATGCAGGAGCAAAGGGGAATGAAACAAAAAGGCAACACATTTTAAAATGATAAAAGGAAATATATTTTTTCAACAAAGTACCTAATTAATCTTTGGAACTCATTGCATCATTTACACCAGACATTTAAGAAGAGTTAAACATTCATATGGCTAATGAAAATATTCATAGTTAGATTAGATTGGATAAAAGAAAACAATTAGGAATATAAACCCTCATGCTGCAGGTTGTTGGTCAAACTCTAAGTGTATGCCTACACTGCAACCAGGGGTGTGACTGCAGCACATTAGACATAGGGGAGCTAGCTTTGATCTTGTTAGCTTGAACATTTTTGAAAAGCTTAGTCTATTTTAAAAATAGGCATTTTTTTCTGGTAGTCTGAGTGTGGTAAGAATCTATATCAGGGGTCGGCAACCTTTCAGAAGTGGAGTGCCAAGTCTTCATTTGTTCACTCTGATTTAGGGTTTCGCGTGCCAGTGATACATTTTAACATTTTTAGAAGGTCTTTCTATAAGTCTATACTATATAACTAAACTATTGTTGTATATCAAGTAAATAAGGTTTTAAAAATATTTAAGAAGCTTCATTTAAAATTAAATTAAAATGTAGAGCCCCCCAGACCAGTGACCAGTGTGAGTGCCACTGAAAATCAGCTCGCATACAGAAGGCAACACGCGTGCCATGGGTTTTCTACCCCTAATCTATATGAATGATACATATAACATGGAAACTGTAACAAACATTTCTTATTTTCTTTTTGCACCAAGGATGAGGTCAGAACCCATTAGATAAAAAAGACCTTTCAAAATCCCTGTGAAAATCACCATTTTACAGGTGATATATGTGTTAGGCAAGGAAGCTTTCATGGGACATCACAAACAGCTGCTCTTTGTTACAGTGATGTAAATCCATAGTAACTTCATATGTATCAGTGGAGTTATTTCAGACATACACGGGTGTACTATGCTCGTCTGTGTGCAGGCTGGGATTACGCCTAAGAAAACCACATTCGTAAGCTAGAGGAAATTCAAGGAAATATGTCAAAGCTGTGAAAAGGTGTGATTTATGCAAAGAGACTAAGAAATATAATTAGTAATTTTTGACTAAAGCAGATACTTTCCATGAAATTTTTTGCTTACTCAACAATCTTATTTTCCATTAAAAAAGAAAGAAAGAAAGAAAAAAAAAGTTGATGGAAAATGGAAAATTTTTGATCAGCCCAAATGCTTAACTTTGATGAAATGGGACTTAAGCATGTGCTAAAGTGCTTTGCTGAATCAGAGTGTAAGTAGTTTGGTCAGCCTAACTGGGCACACTTAAGTGTTTTTTTCAGCTAACAGAGAACTGAGGCATGTCTGGAATCAGAATTGAGAAATAGCAACAGGAACATGCTGACCTGTTTTGACCAGCTTCTTGTTCATAGGAACCATAGTGAACCATATGAGTTCAGTACTTCAAATGTTTTAATTTCAACTTAGTTATTGTGAGCTATAGGAGGTGGAAAGTCTGATGACTCATAACTGCGATGCTTTGAGTCACAAGAGAAAATAAATCCAAACCCCAGGTTGTCCTCATCCAATTTGCTTGTCAAGGGCACCTTTCAGCTACCTTAAACCTGGGCCTTCCATATGAGTGATAATATATCCCTCTGTAAATAGTTGAGAGCTAACAGACAAAGAATAGAGGAATAATTATTCTATGTTGTTAAGATGGCACAAGACAAAGTAGCTGTCTGCAACTAGATAAAGAAAAAATAGTTAAGAATAAATTGAGAAGGCAATCCTATAGTAAGGCCAATTAAACATAATTTCCAAAGGCACACAGTTGGAGTGAATCATTTTTTCCCCCTCTATCCTACAAACATTACCAACTACCATCTATGACTGTTGTACCACTGCAGTGTTGTTGTAGTCATGTTGGTCCCAGGCTACTGTAAAGACAAGATGGGTGCGGTAATATCTTTTTTCGCACCAACTTCTGTTGAAGAAAGGGAAAAGGTTACAAGCTACAGAGAGCTCTTCTTCTTCTTCACTTTGTGAAGCTTGAAAACTTGTCTCTTTCACCAGAAGCTGGTGCAATAAAAGATATTACCTCACCCACACTCGCACTTCAAAGCACTGCAATTGTAGCCATACCCTCAGTAACTCTCATTTCTTTTCTTAGCTAGTAAACATTTAGTTAGTTTACTATAGAATTTAGTATAGAATTGGCTACCAGAATTGTTTTTGATGTCAGATCTAGGATACCAACTGATCTGGGGTAAGTGACTGGTGTCTTGGGACTGGGAGCAATCTGAATGAAGTATGATTTTTGACGTGAGTGACATTTTATCACAAAGTTCAGTTTGTTTGGATGGCAAGATAGACTGGAGAGTCTAAAGGGACTGTCTGTCACTCCACGGTAAGACTAGTATAGCAATCCAGGAGTTCACATTTGTTACTGGCTTAGTGAAATCTAATTATGGAACACACCACCAGTTTGGGGTGTCTGCCCTGTTTTCTGACTGTCTGCTGTGAGGTAGGCACCCCACTCCAGACATCATGACAATAGGAACATTAATACATGGACACTCAGTCTGCACTTGATGGCTAACATTGGCCTCTTGCCTACTGAATAATGTGGTGGTTTGGAGGGAGTGCTTTGCACATGATATTTACAATTGGCACTGTGCATCTAATTAAATGAGTAAGTCTCTATTTGGTCCAATAATTATAACATTATATTCTGAAAATGTTATAATCATATACCGAAGCTGCTCAGATTGAGTAACAATACATTCATAGCAATATTGGTAGGATTTTCATATGATCATTTATTCCCGTAAATTATTTTTGCTGGTAAAATTGTGGTACTGGGGGGACATAGTATTTCATAACCTTGTAAGATTATAAATCAGCAGTATCTTTTGCCTACGAATTTAGCCTGAAATAGAGAAGTGGGGAATTTATGAGAACATCCTTCTAGTGACCTGTAGGACATAGCTATGGAGCTTTGCTTCAATGTTTCTTGTCTGCTCTGTTGAGAATTTTTACCAGCTCATTCAGTCCTTGCAGGCATTTTACTTAACCTGAGTTTGGCTGATAGCTTCAGTGTCTTCTCAGACTGCTACTGTGGCAGTATCTCCTTCACTTTTATAATGCTGTATAGTTGATCAAATATATTTCATGTCCATCAGATACCTGATGGAAATACCTGAAAAATGACAGCATGTGACTCAGAGGTAAAAAAAAAAAACCAACTGAATTCCCTAGCAGAAAAGATTTAAAATTATGATGAAGCCCATTAAGCTGATCCTGCACTTTCAGAAATATTAATGAATGTTGTAACTTTGTTTCTGGAACAACTCAAGCATGAGGTACTGTAGAACAAAGAATTCCAGTGAGTAGAATCTTATTGTTTCAAGGAAATGTGTCGGAAAGTTTTTCTTTCTTAACTCAGATTTTGGTGTGGCTAAAATAAAATTGCTGAAGAGTTCGTGACAATCACAATTTTGCCGTTATTTGTAAGTATCCAGTCAGCTTACAGCAGAGCCAAATTTGTCATTGTGTGCTGCCAGCTTCCTTTGCAACTGAGGTAAGAGATTTTTGATAAAGCTGACGGGTAGCTTATTTCAATTAAAAACATATTTTAATGGTATGATTTATTGTAAAGATTAAAATGCATTTTTCTTCCATTTTGACTCTTGCTGTTGAAAAATATTAAAACCAGCAATACAATATGCCTTTAAAATATGTGGCAGTCTAGATAGTTCATGTTTTCAGAATATTAATTTCTTCAAAATGAGAATGATAGATAACAGCATTGAGGATCAAATCTCAGGCCAATCCATGCTGATGATGGAGAGGTTGCAGCAGGTGCAACATGCTCCCCTGCATCAAACTGTGGAAATTAAAGCAGATCCCAAGGAAGATGAAGCTAATAGTAGTAATGTAAAATTGATGCTGCTTTCCCAGGCAGAATCAGAGTGCTATGTAGTGTGGCAGAAAGCAAGGAGAAGGACTGGAAGAGCAGTAATAAATAATCATTTATGGTACGTACACATTTTAATCACCCCATTAAAGTTAAATATTTTAAGATCCTTTACCTCATATTTTGTAGAGAATATTGAGGGAGGCATTTTTTGAATGAAGAGAGGGTGTTGGCTTGGAGAACAGGGGTTAGGAGGGTATTCCATGCATCACAGGCAGTGTGGAAAAAGGCATAGAGATTAGAATGGGTGGGGAAAAAAGAGGAGGGTTTTCAGACTGGCTTTACAGGCAAAGTGGCCTGAGGGGAATGCAATGGCAGAAATGTAGCCTGAGGCAGACTGGAAGAGTATTTGGAATGAGAGAACAAGAAGTTTGAGTTTGATAAAAAGGGCAATGGGAAGTCAGAGAGGGGATTGAACAATGCAGGAGAGCAATAAATGGCCCAAAGTATGCATTCCCTTACGTTATCAAAAGTTGCTTCCCAGTTTTTGGTATAGTAATGGCTGTAGAGCTAGTAAAACCTTGATCACAACCTATTGTAGGTCTTGGATTTTAGCTAGCTATTTGAAACATATGCTGAAATGTTCTTCAGGATTTAGAAATCCATTTATGATTACCTTTTCTTTGGCACATTTCTTAACTACTTATAACTTGCTCTGTTGTTGAATCATACACACATTTCACCCATTAACAGTTTAACATTTCCTAACATTTCCACCTTGCACTTTAGTGCTCTGATATCATATTTTAAAAGGGCACAATTTATACATTCCATCTCTGATGTTTCAGTTTCTTCATGAAGAGTTAAGTCTTTTGTCTTTAGTTTTCAGAATACTTTCTCCGGTGCCCCTTCCAATTATGGTCATGCCAAAAATAATCCTGAATGCCTTGGATCCTTAGTAAGCTGCTTGACCATAGGCTGGTATATTAATGTTTCCATTTGTATACAGCAGTTGTCATTATCACTAAAGGCATGGGTATCACAGCCAGGGGTTACAATTCAGAAATGTTTTGCCAGTTTGATTTGATGGAAGCAACATCTTATGTTCAATTTTCTGAAAATCTAATATCGCAAGGTGCACTTAAATAGCAGGGGCCAACATTGGGTCCAAATAATCAGCAGAGTTACCCTGTTCTGCTATCTGACTTGAACACATGTTTCTCATAGGGAATGTTTCTCTGTGGTCTAAAATATGCTGTTAGCTTCTGAACTCCAGCATCAAAATCTCTGTCTTCGCTTGTTTCTTTTATGGTAGGAAAACCCATCTACGAGGTCAGGCCACCCGAAGTGCCACAAAAAAGGCACATCTCTGAAAGGCATATGTGATTTTGGAGGCTGTTGCAAACTCTGACCAATACCCAATGGATATTCAGAAAGGGAAAGGAGACATGTAAGAGGTAAACTTTGTCATGTTATTTCCATATTGTGCTGAGTTGCAAATCTGTTTTTAAGATGCAGTTAGAAATAGGATTTTGGCACTGTCACTTTAAACTATGTAATACAGAGTGCAAGGTCTAGGTATCTTTTTTACCAATCCAATATATTGCAGACTTGAGAGTCTAATTAAAATTATTATTGATAGCTACATCATCTTACCTTGAATGAGGAACAGGAGGAGCATGAGAACAAGAGTGGGGAACTTGGAGTTCTGATTATGACTTGGACACTGATTTATTTTGTGGCCTTGGGTGAGTAACTTAACCTTTCTGAGATGAATCAGAGCTTTAAACTACAGTCTTTGGGATGATATGACAGCTCTTCACCCCAGTGGGAGCTCCCAAAGATATTACTCCTGTAGCAGGCACACTGCCTCAGTAAAGCTTTGAGGAGTGCAGTCAATGTTAAGCCCTTTGAAAGTGAGCAGTGTTCACTTCCTCTGTCCTCAACTAGAAAAGACCATTTCTAATAAGGCCTACAATATTTTTTGAGAAATTTAAGTAACTCCTGAAAAAGCATAGTAGATTTGTTGCTTAACGCGAAGCATCAAATGTATTAAAAGAAAACTTTGTTCAGTTACTTAAAAGGGCATTATGAAAAAAGTGAAGGTAGAACCCTGCAATATTATGTGGCAAATGTTCTGTTATCATATCTCGGTCCTACATCACATTCGACCACTCAGAAAACTCCAGCTAAGTTATTTCTTAAATAACAATTATGAATTAGCAGATTTGATTTATTTTGATGAGATTTAGTAGAAGAGCCAAATGAAAAACAGCACAGAACTCAGGACATACGCCTTCCAGAATTTTGTACAGAGACCAAAGGGGCTTTCTATGAAATTATAGGAGAAAAGGAAGTGTGTGTATGTGGAAAAGGTGTTGTATAGAGGGTACTGGGATCTGTAGTCTACCTAGCAGAGGTTAAAAGGAGCTAATGAAGAATCTTTTTGACCAGCTGTCACAGACAAGGGTTCAGAAAGGGTAAAAGGCAACAAAATTGAAACTGATAACAATGCAATCACTGGGGAAGAAAATTACTTTGCTTTTCATTGGCCTAAAGACATACATGAAGATGTTGCTCAGGAAGATAAATTTCATAATATGGAAAAGAAACTGGAGGACAAGGAAGTGCAGAATGACTGTCTTGATAGGTACCTCCAGGAACAATTTAAAGAAATGGCAGGTCAACACTTCAAACTCCACAGCGGCACAGCAGTGATGCTGTAGCACTTCAGTGAAGAAGCTACTATGCTTATTGAAAGGGTTCTCCCATAAGCGTAGTTAATCGACCTCTGTGAGAGGTGGTAGCTATGTCGATAAGAGAAGACCTCTTATTGACATAGCTCTGTCTACACCCCAGAGTTAGGTCTGTCTAACCACATGAGTCGGGGTGTGAATTGTTCACTCCCCTTGTTGACATAGTCATATTGATGTATGTTTATAACGTAGTCCTGGCCTCAGAGACAAAAAACAAACAAACAAAACCCACCTCCCACCCCCATCCCCTGAAGTGAAGTATAATGTCTATAGCTAAGTAATTGCTGGGGACATGCTATGATTCTGTTTTCTGCTTCTGGGTTGTAATTTTGCTTTCTGGACTTAAACTCTAAGGGCTAGATTGTGCATGGGTTCCTCATCTGATTAGTCCCAGAGCAGGAGGGAAGGGAGGTGTGGGAATGAGTCAAGCTTTAGTTCCAGTCCTTTCATTTCATTGGCAACAGCAGCCTAGCTAGCAAGGAAGCAGTTTGGAATTTACAGTGTAAACAAGCAGAAAATTGCTCACCTCTGGAAAGACAGAGAAAACAGGTAAGAAAATATGTCTCAGACAGATCTGTTGATGTCTCAGTGCCTTCAGTGTCTACTCCAGCAGTAGGGCATAAAATGCAGCACTCCTTGTTCAAGTCTGTGCCACAAGGCATAATCTAGCCCTGTCATAGGTTTCACCCCCACTCTGAACTTTAGGGTACAGATGTGGGGACCTGCATAAACACCTCTAAGCTTAACTACTAGCTTAGATCCGGTCTCGCTGCCACCATCCAGATTTCTGAGTTATCTGGAAAACTCTCTTCCCCTCAAATACCTTCCCCTCCCTGGGTAGCCTTGAGAGACTCCTCCACCAATTCCCTGGTGAGTCCAGATCCAATTCCCTTGGATCTAAAAAACAGGGAAAAAATCAATCAGGTTCTTAAAAAGAAAGCTTTTAATAAAGAAAAGAAAGGTAAAAAAAAAAAACTTCTGGGAGACAGCGTACAAGCTGATCTCACAGACAACAGATTTAAAACACAGGATATTCCCCTGGGCAAGAACCTTAGTACACACAAGAATACCCAAATTTGATAACTCCCTTAACTGCACAAAGACAAGTTACAAAATAAAATAAACATAAATCTATTTATTCCTTTCTAAAACTTACTACTCTGATAAGAGGCTGGTTCCTTGATCTTTTCCACTTCAACTGAAACTGAAACTGACTCTAAACAAAGGAATCTTCCCTCTTTCCTTTTGAAACATCTTGTTCCCCCATTGGTTCCTCTGGTCAGGTGTCAGCTAGGCTAGGTGAACTTCTTAACCCTTTACAGGTAAAAGAGGCATTAACCCTTAGCTGTCTGTTTATAACAAGCCCTAAAACTGTATTCACAGCTACTTCCAGGGTCTGGGTTTTATATGAAAAGTACTGAGCAGCCTCTCCTAATTCAGGATTGCCTATCACTACAACAACACATTGTGGGAGGGCATCTCACAAAAGGTTACCAAAATGGTAGGGGATGGTAAGTTCTAAACTAGCTAGAAATTCAGGTATGCACTCCTTCTATTTGTTTTATTTACATGAAATACCTTTCAGCTAGGAAGTTTGATTTTGGTACATGGAACATTTTTAAAAACCTCTATTCAATCTTTATACTCTATCTCATCTGGTTCTCTTTTTTTATTTATTTTCTTTTTTTTCCCTCAGGAAACCTCTTCACTGCTTCTTCCCTTTCTCTGATATCTCTTGTATTTTTTACAATCCCTTCCTCACCATGTGTGATCTGAAGCATTCCCATACACTGAGAGCAAATTTGAATATGAATGATTTCTATCTTTGGGGTTTGCACTGACACCCATCTCTGTAATAGTTGATTGCCTATTATTTAGAGGAAGCGGTGCAACAAAACACTAAAGAGCGCAAATAAGGTCACCATCAGAAAGCACAGCGGGTGTCTCCTCTAACATGCTGCCTTCCTAAATGGCAGCTGCCTTTGGCAAACAGCTGATTCTTAGATGTTTACAGCTGAAGCGGCACAGAAAAGAAATCCAAAATAGTTACACACACATGTTAAGCTTCCTGATTGGACCCATAGGCTCCTATTCTCAGCACTGCTCCTGTTTAGGAGATTAAATCTCTCGATTTTCATAGCTAAGGAGACACTCAAAGTTGCTTTGCTGTTGTTAGGGTTGCTCTAAGTGTGATATCCAGGGTTAGAGACAGTTCTATAGCGCCTAATTGTAGAGACCCAGCCAGGAAGACTCATAGCCTAGAGCAATCTGTCCATGTCCATAGAATGGACCTATGTCTAGAGCAATACTAGGCTATGTACTAGCCATTTACCTCTCTAGTTGCAGAGTCTGCCAGCAGTAAGCTTGGAGTAAAAGGCAGCCAGAGCCCCTCCAGCAGAGGAGCAAGAGACAAAGAGCAGCTAGAGCCAGCAGTCCAGTCATCACATTCTTCCAGCTAACGGAAGGAAGCAGCTAGAGTCTCCTTCCAGCTAAGGACAAGCAACTACCAGGGCAGGACTAGGAACCCAACCACAATCTAGGACCGTGCAGAAGCAAGACATCAAGGAGTGGCCAGAGTTATCTGAACACTAAGCTAATGAGAGACCAGGGCTAACCAGCAGCATAGAAATTTCCATGTTACTAAAGCTTCTTCCTTGTCAGATTGCTGCCTGCTGATCAGGACTAGAGCTGGTCCAGAATTGTTTAAAAAAAATGTTTATTGTTGGAACAAAACCTTTTCACAGGAACGTACCAAGCTTGATGAAACCTTCAGGTCCAGGATGGAATTTCTGCTCAGAGAGAGAGAGAGACCCTAAAGCATCACACACACCCCAATACCCTATTGAGACTCACCTACGGGAGTATCCTCACCGCCCATCAGGATATTGGCTATTCTGGGGTGGGTCTCTTCAGTTAAAGTTTGACTTTTTATAAATAACTAAATATTCACTGGCAAAGGGTCTTGAACCAGGATTTCTCACATCCCACATGTGTGTTCTCATCACAAAGATGTAAACAGTTCCTCTCACTTGCTCTCTTTTGATTTTATAAAAAATTTGAAAGGTCTTGGGATTGTCTCAATGTGGGACAGGAACAGATTAAAATCTCAGGAAGTCTTTTAGGACAAAACAGCATTTCCCACCCATAATATTTGCTGTCATTATGTAAACAAGGTAATGCACACTCACCAAATATCTCCATAAAATCAACAACTTTCTCAGCCTTCTCAACAATTACATAGGGTAGCTACATACATTACACTGTTTCCTAACTGGATCCATGTAACTCGTAATAAGAGGAGAAGTTGAAGACATTACTAAAGCACTGAATTTGTGAGAGAGCAAGAGAGAGGATTAGGAAATTTTCTATCTTTCTGGGCCACATAGACATTTCCTGAGGCATCTATGACAACAGGCACTCTGCATTACTTAAACAAGCAGTTCTCCCAGACTTTTACCTCCTTGTGTGAAAATTTGCTTTGGAGAGAGGTTCAGTCCCTGCTGTTGCAGCAGCATAATTGGACTGGTTTTTCCAACAGTGAGGAAACTCACTTCATATGTGATTATTGAGTGGTGGATCTGGAGGAAAAGGTTCACCTTTGGGAAGTCAGTATCTGACCCTAGTAGCATTGGTTACACTGGTGCTCTGGGCAAGCGTAGCTAATCTGAAGTTTGAGTGGAAAGCTTATTTATGCTGAAGCTGGAGATGGGGGTATTTGTCTGTGCGAGTAGATAAAGACTGTCCAGAGTGTGTGTATGTGTGTGCATGTGTGAGAGAGAGAGAAACAGAGAGACAGAGAGCCTGAATAATGTCTCTAGGTATATCATTTTAACTCTTGTCCTTTTTGTTTGGCAGTAATAAATTACCTTGGACTTAAGAAACACATTTTGATACTTTCCAGCCCCATCAGGCTATTCACTGACTTCAAGAGGAACAAAACACATTCTAGCAGGCCGCACATCCAGAGACCCTAGATTAGTGCTATCATAACCTTAGTCCCAGATTTGGACCTTAGCGTCCAAAATATGGGGGTTAGCATGAAAACCTCCAAGCTTAGTCACCAGCTTGGACCTGGTACTTGCTGCCACCACCCAAAAAATTAGAGTGTTTTGGGGCACTCTGGTCCCCCCGAAAAACCTTCCCTGGGGACCCCAAGACCCAAATCCCTTGAGTCTCACAACAAAGGGAAATAATCCTTTTTCCCTTCCCCCCTCCAGGTGCTCCTGGAGAGATACACAGACACAAGCTCTGTGAATCCCAACAGAGTGACTCCCCCTGTCTGTTCCCAGTCCTGGAACAAAAAGTACTTTCCTCTTCACCCAGAGGGAATGCAAAATCAGGCTAGCCACTTCAACACACACAGATCTCCCCTGATTTCTTCCTCTCACCAATTCCCTGGTGAGTACAGACTCAATTTCCCTGAAGTAAAGAAAAACTCCAACAGGTCTTAAAAGAAAGCTTTATATAAAAAGAAAGAAAAAATACAAATGGTCTCTCTGTATTAAGATGACACAATACAGGGCAATTTCTTAAAAGAATATTGAATAAACAGCCTTATTCAAAAAGAATACAAATCAAAGCACTCCAGCACTTATATTCATGCAAATACCAAAGAAAAGAAACCATATAACTTACTATCTGATCTCTTTGTCCTTACACTTAGAAACAGAAGACTAGAAAGTAGAAACTACTTCTCCAAAGCTCAGAGAAAGCAGGCAGCCAGAAAACAAAGACCTCAGACACACAATTCCCTCCACCCAAAGTTGAAAAAATCCGGTTTCCTGATTGGTCCTCTGGTCAGGTGCTCCAGGTGAAAGAGACATTAACCCTTAGCTATCTGTTTATGACAAGTGCTATTTTATATCGTTAGAATTAGGGGTCAAACCAGATGGATATTTTCCACAGTGATACTTTAGGTACCAGAATTTTTAAAATAGCATTTGAAATAAACTAATCTCAGTTCTGACGCATATTCTCAGACTGGTTGCAGCAGATGCATTTAAACTCAAGTTAATGTGTGGACAAAACTAAATATTTAACACCAAGGAAGAGTCAGACGGTCTAAAAACAATTGAGCAAAAAAAAAAAAATCTATGGCACAATGTTCCAAACTAGAATAGAGAGATGTCTTTAGACAGACTTAGCAGGAACAGTATTTCATTTCAATTTACATGAGACAATGAGCCCAAGCATGAAAACGTGACAACCTCATTTTCTTGTCAGACACCCAAATGTTAAATTTTAGCTAAGAACAAATAATAGTTGCTTAATACAGAGGCTGCTGCTAGCCCCACAATAACCAATAATAATAAAATTTCTAACAGCATTCTTCACTCCACCCAGCTTATAGCAGTTAAAAATAATTCCATCTGAACTCCCAGGAACTTAGCAAGGACTTGTTTATACTATTTTAGTAGGTGCTGAAGTTTATGCAACAGCTCACTAGTTGTCATTATCACCTTATGTAAAACCTGGCAAGAGCATATTGAGCATCTGGCTGTTAACTTGATACAGCCAATGGCAAACTGCACATCTAGGAAAATATAATTTGGACTGCAAGAAATTCAGTATATAAATTGTGGTAGGCCATGGTCTGGCAAAAATTATAGCTATCTATGTCTGACCACCCCCAGAGAAAAAGGAACAGATGAGGTCTCTCTTATGAATCACAAGATATTACAGAAAATGTGTTTCACTTTATACCCACATTCCCTCTGCTCTGACAGACACATTAAGAAAAAAATAAACCAAATAAAATACAACAGAACGAGCCGTGACAAGACTTTTTCAGTCATGGAACAAAAATTATGCTCAGAAATGGTACTTAGGAGCCTAGAGTTTAATTTATCATTTCTCATTTAAACAGAGGCTTTGGGCATATGTATTGGTGTAATATTAAGCCTTGAAGATGATGTGTAACTTGTTTTATTTAGCAACAAAGCAGTTGTTATCAAGAGAACAAAATTGTGCTATTGCAGAAGGAATGAGTTTCCATAAAATGTCCCTTACAAACAACTGAAATATTATTTATTGAGTGGGCAATTTATAATGTGTGAATGACCATAGTCCTTTAACATGATTATCATCTCTGAAAGCAATAAACTGCCCTTTGAAGTGACAGCTTTTTTTAATCTTTCATTCTTTTAAAAATTTGTTGTTAAACATAAATCTGTGGGGAGAGGGAATAGGCGATTATCAACACTCTGTCATGAATACAGTCTGAGCCATGTGAAAGGTTTATGCTTTCAACTAGAGGTAGGGATGAGTATAAAACAAACGTGTTGTGCTTTATTAAAAAAATTACACTGTTTAGGAGATTGTGCAAAGTCTAAAGGAGTATGTGTTTTAAGATACCTTGGAGAAAGCATGTCTATGGCTTATGTCTGGTCTACAAATAAATAATCCTGTTCATAGGCTTTTCTACTTAAATGTTATTCTGTTTTAAGATGTAGATTATTTCTTATTTGTAAAGCAAATAGTGTTGGCTAGGCTATTTCAGTGGCAGAAAAAAGGGAGAATGAAAGGTCAGAGGAACTGCTATTAGGTAGACCTTCTGGGTCCTCCTATGCTGAGGGAGGCACTATAGCTATATTAAATGCTATTTGGCTGGAGTAACCTACACCGAAAGGCTCCGTTGCCACTCCATAGCCATAGGGAGAGGTTTCCTTTCTTCTTCCCCTCACTATTCTCTTTAGCAACCATCTGATATATTTGAATTGAGAGTCCTTCTTTCTTGAATGTCGTCATCATGGAACATACCAGACTATTAGCCCTTTATCTTATTTGTCCATAGAGCACATAAAGCCTAGTAATAGCCATGAGTAATCATCCACACCTCGCTTTGCCAATATTCTTTACTCCTCAGCTGGAGGGTTAAGATAGTAGGCTAGTGTCTGCACCCATTTGGTCCTTTGCCAGCCAGTGCAGGGCAAGTCCCACAGATTTGTATATGTATCCTATTTAAAAATGTTGGCATAGCTGCTTATGCAGACACTTGTAGTCAAAATTTCAGCTTTGAATATGTGCAAAGAACACACGTTGTTTTGAAAATCTAGTCCATTGTGTATTTAAAGGTAATGGGTTTCCAAAAATATATAAAACCATAAGTGTATCCTTATGACCTTAATTGCACTGTCTTTTGTGTCTGCTGTTTGATTTAAACTGTCCAAACATTATTCAGTAGACTATGATTTAGAATCATTGCTTTTTTCAGCTAAAGGCAAATCTGGAGAACTAGTGCATAAACAAATATGAAGTAAGAATTTTCCCAGCTTTTCATACAATGGCTTTTAAAATTCTCTAATACCTCTATCAGAAGTTTATTTAATTCAAGAACAGAGGGCACACTTGAATGTTTAAAAAGATGATACAAATACATTTAATTTTTTGAAAGTTCTGCATTTTTCTAACAAAATATCTTATATATTTTATTGACTTTAGCAAGTGTGAAGTCATTGAAGCTATAATGAACAATTTATGATTGCGTATACAAGGACCCCTTGTATTTATAAATGACAGATCTGCAGAACAGCTATGAATCAAAATGACCCTAGGTAACTGAACATTACTTGTGCTGCAGGACTATATTCAGCCAAATAACAAAATGAAACCCACAGAGGACTCTGAACATACTTGACGTGAGATATTTTATGATTGCTGCTGGAATAAAGGAAGTGACATACCGGGTTCTCACAGTTTCATTACAGGCTATGATAGATGTTGTATCTAAAGCAAAACAATAGAGAGCTATTTTTAACATATATTGGCTCATGTACTTGGTCTATCAAATTAGGTGTTTGTACAGCACTGACAATATTTGATTGTCTACACGCTTCATAAATGTATTTGTCACAAAGCATGGTAACTTTTAAGGCAAATCTTGTTTTTTTCTACTCTAAATATTCAGATGTTGCTGATAAATGCTCATGGCTCATTCATGTGACCTGGCATCAGATGGATTATTTTTCAGATACTGCATTATATATGTGTGTTCAGCCTGTCAACCTGCTTGACAGAGTCACTGCAATGAGATTTATTACATTTTTTTTATGAGGAAGTAGAATGTCATTGTCAAAAGGGGGAGGAGGGGAAAACCAAGAACAACAAAAGATACCACACAGTTTTTTCTCATCTTTGCCTCTTGTGGTAAATCTTTCATATTTTCGCCCTCTGAGATTTAACATCAGTTTGACTATCCTTATCACTGAACACACCACTGTCATCATGTAGCAGCAGAGACCACACACAGTGCCAAAAGATGACTAATGGCCACATTCAACAACAGCTCCTTGGAGCAATCATCCTTTAGATAACATGTGAAATTAAAGTCTCAGAGTTTGCACGGGGTTGGGTGGGATTCCATGAAGGTCAGATGGGTTTATATTATTAAATTGAGAGCAATGGGGGGGGCGAAAAAAATAACCGTTGGAAGGTCAACTATCTCATATATTGTCCCGAGGAAGAACTATGTCCACTTTCTTGAGCTGGTGTCATAAATTTTTTTATGTATGCAGTATAGTTGTAGCTGTGTCAGACCCAGGATATTAGAGACAAGGTGGGTGAGGCAATATCTTTAATTGGACCATCTCCTGTTGGTGAGAGAGACAAGAGCTCTTCTTCTATTTTCCCCAGACCTGAAGAAGAGCTTTGTTTTGTTTGAAAGCTTGTCTCTTTCACCAACAGAATTTGGGCCAATAAAAAATACATTTTTCATAGTGCTGAATGATGAAATGATGAAAAAATTAATCGTGATTAATCGCATGATTAAAAAAATTAATCATGATTAATTGCATGATTATTCACACTGTTAATAATATAATACCATTTACTTAAATATTTTTGGATGTATTCTACATTTTCAAATATATTGATTTCAATTACAACAAGGAATACACAGTGTACAGTGCTCACTTTATATTTATTTTTATTACAAATATTTGTACTGTAAAAAACAAAATAAATAGTATTTTTCAATTCACCTAGTACAAGTACTATAGTGCAATCCCTTTAGCATGAAAGTTGAACTTACAAATGTAGAATTATGTACAAAAATAACTAAATTCAAAAATAAAACAGTTCTGCTGCTCTTTACTTGTGCAATAAGGATAACAACATTTCATTACCTCTTCATTCGATGCTAAAGTGATTTGTAACCCAAAATCAGACAAAATTGATTACTTTGGCAAAGCAGAGTAGGTGAGTTCATGCAAATATGCTCTGCTCCTGAAGTCTTTTCCCCCATTGTGTCACTAGATGTCAGGAAAGAGTTCACTCAGACTCTTCTTACAGATAGGCATAACCAATTGTCAGACCACACAACAAAGACAGGTGTGCAAAACATTGCACTCAAAATCTGCCCTGTTTCCCATTTAACCTGCATTAGCACCCTTACTGTGGGTCAGTAAAATTAATTTCATGTTCACTAATTTGTTGTCAAAACTGGAGACAAATTCAGCGGAATTCTGCACAGGAGTACAACACCTTTGTGAGTCCCTTCTTCTCAGAATCAGTCATTTCATTCTTCCAGCATGGGGTGTGTTGAAATAGTTGGGCCCATAAATGTACCTTACTTGGAAGATCAACTGTGAAAAGTGACTGAAAGTTCATAAAATGTCACAATAATCTATAACAATAAACATTGATGGGAAAAGTTTCATAAGGGAGATAGAGTAAATTAGACTCTCCTCCACAAAAAAAAATAAAAAACCTCTGGCTGATATAATCCAAGGACTGTGTTAAATTCATGCCTGATAAACAAGAGAGATGTGTAACTGGAAATCAACAAACCAAAATTTAGGCCTATATTTTGGACAAAATAATGAGAGTATGAGCTATTTAGCCAATTGCTCCCTTTTGGGGTCCTTAAAAGAAAATACTTTTTTGGGAAAAAATCAGGAAAAGGAAGCCTTCCGACAATGACTACTGGCTGGGAGAAGAGTGAACAGGAAGTTGCAATCTTCACCATCATGGCAGCCACCTCCACTGTCTTCTGGGACCCCAAGATTCACTGTAACATTGTTGGGCCTTTGTCATCCTGACCGGACTGGGCTAAAAAGAGGAACCTAGGTGATATCACCACCTTCACTGGCTCTGGCTAAATCCTGACCATCACCTGGGTTGTGAGACTTTGTCAGTTCACCACCTCCACCCTGATGTGTCCTTTTCTTTCCCCACCTTACTTCTTTTCTTTCCAACTGTCTTCTGTTTAATTAGAGTCTGGCTTATCTGGCAAAGATTGTATATTTTGCAACACTGTTGTAAGCCTCTGACCAGAAAGAGGCAGCTAACGACAATGTCCTAAATAGCCCAATGCTGGTACAAGTTTGCCATGTCTCAAAGTGCCTATAAGACTATGTATTTCTCCAGCAGTGAGACTGCAAATGAGAATCAATGCCAGAGACAGAAGCTGCATTTTCTATCTTTGCTGTTCTTTTCTTTCCCCTTTCATGTGTGTTTGTCTTATTTTATCTTCTAGGAAATGGGATCAGACTTCAATAGCAACAGCAATAACAACAGTTCCAGCCCATTTCAACCAACTTCTTCTCTTTTTACAGAAAAGATAGCTATTGCCATCTTTATAGTATCTAAAAGACTGTCAAACAAGGGATTTTTCCCTATGAAAACACTCAACAGCTAAAAGAAAAGGGAACAAGAGTTATCATTAAAATAAAAGCCTTATTTAATACTTTATGTTTGAAAAGCTTTAACTGTTTTTCCTTCTTTTTCTGTATCGTTAATAAAATGTTAAAAGGATATTTAATGCTGTGTTTGCCATGGTACTAGGCAGGTCGTAGTCTCTCCATACCAAACCCAGACCTGTGTAACACTGTTTAGTGTTGGACAGTTTCAGGGTCATGTTAACACCTTTAACTCTTTTGAGTCTATATGTTCTATCAAAGTTAATTCAGCACAGGGAGACACCAATTTAATAGAAGAAGCCCCAGCACTGCACCCTGACTTTCCACCGATCATCACACCTAAATCCAGTCTTGCTACAAACAATGAAAAACCAAAGCTGAAGACTTTCTTCTTGTTTAACCCTTCCTCCACCGCTCCCCCTGGATTCTGCTGTGCTATTTGAATTTAAAAGCTATATGAGCCAATACATTTCTTTTTTATTTTTAGTTTAGATAAATGTAACACATTCTGGACTTCCCCTTATACATTTCTTCTCACATTGTCTTGTGAGGATGTTGAGTGAGATAGTGAGTAAGGATTTCAGGATCACACCCTAAATATGCATATAGTTTAGCCAAATTACTTTGAAGGCAGGAGACAATAACTAATTACAAATATCTGTAGGATATTCATTTAAAAAGGGAGATAAAATGTCTTGCAATGAGAAGCATGGAGGTCCAGCAAAAGCAACCTAGGAAAATTAATGAAAAATATCCACCTACAGTCCTCAGTTGAGAATGCAGCTGATGTTTGAAGAGAAGACTGAGATCCAGGATTAAGTGTAGCAGCAAAATGACAGCTTCTGTTTGGCTGGATAGTTTGGGAGCTGACATAAGGAGGAGGCAAAGTCTCAGGTGCATTGTAAGGCAGGACCAAGAAAGACGCACCCACAGTGGCAGAGTTTAGGGAAGAAAAAATCTGATTTTCTCTGGCTTGGTGGGGCAGAGCCTGAAGGAGGCAGCCCATAGTGTAGGCAATCATGTGAGAGGTATAGACTAAGGAAAAAGCCCTATCTCCTTCTGTGTTACAGGTCCTCCTGAGGACCCTTCAATTGTTATTATTTACTCTATTTGTTGTCATCTTTTCAATTAACCAAGATTCCCTTTTTATATTGGCACATCAAGTCCTAATTTGGGCATTTTATATTGGTTTCAGTTAGTCATATGGCACTGAAATTAAGGTGAGCAAAATTATTCAGACATCAGAAATTCCACTAAACTTTTGTATTTAACAACTTACCTATTGTGGCAATTATAGGTAATTTCCATTTTAAAAATAGCATGTTCCTGGAGCAGTGTTGTTGCTGTTATAATATGCTGATGGTATTTTTTTTTGTTTAAGTGTCTGAGAGAACTTACAGAATCCAACCTTACATTCCTTGTGCACCAAGAACTCCTGTGAGAGTCACTGGGCATTTTGAATGCAAAGAGTAAGACCTGCCACATTATGATGCCAAGTTGCAGCACTGAAAAAGGAACTATTAAATTTAAAAAAATTACTAAAAAGGAGCCATAGTTAACTTTTATATTTCTTTGTACACTACAGGTGTCAATTACAAACATGCAGTGCTGCCAATTTTTTTTTGAAGAAAAGAGCACTGTGCCTCTCATAAAACCTTGTTTGATCTTACAAGCTTTAACAATTGTTTGAAGTACAGCAAACAATGCAAGTTCAGCTGAAGTTTAGCAGATGCAATAAGTCTTTGTAAAGAGCTGGGTGCTGGTAACAAACTCTAGGGTATATTGAGAAGTTAGTCATTTCCCTAAGCGTTAAAGTAGGTCAAGACCAAAAAAAAGGCCTGTCTCTTTCATGAAGAAATTTCAAGTACAGGTATAGTGGTTATTTACAAGGGAAGTAAACTGAGCTTGTAGCTGGCAGCAATAAGATAGACTGTGTAAGCAATCCTTCTTTCCAGCAGAAGATCTAAGATTCTTTTTGACAATGATTGGACATGGCACCTGGCACAGTGAACAATGCTACAATTTAGTTATGTTTTCTTGACAAAATAAAAACAATTCCCTGTGGTATTTTTAACGTAACCCTGGGCTCAGGCTGATCACAGTAATAACCATTTTGCGGGGCTGTCTTTGCCCATAAATAATTGAAAACTGCAGATGAGGAAGCAACATGATCATGACAGTCTGGAGAAGTTGGAAAGACTAGACAAAAAGAGAAAGATATTGATTCCTTAGCTTGCTTGCAGAAGATTGCAGTGCTGGTGTGAAATGTTCTCTGTTCAAAAGAAAAGACAAATGATAATGATAATTAAAAAAAAAGAGATGGCTTCCAAAATATTTGAGATTTTTCTGGCAATTAGTAAATGCAGATTTTCTACTCATGGTGTAGGAGTTAAGCTTTATGCACAGGTTTTCTAGTGCTTTAGATATGTTACTTTTTAATATATCGACAAATATTTTAGACATTTCAGTGTTTACTAAGGTTATCATTCATTAAAAATATCCCATTTTATACATCAAAGAATCCTGTGGCACCTTATAGACTAACAGATGTTTTGGAGCATGAGCTTTCATGGGTGAATACCCACTTCGTCAGATGCATGTAGTGGAAATTTCCAGGGGCAGGTATATATATGCAAGCAAGCTAGAGATAATGAGGTTAGTTCAATCAGGGAGGATGAGGCCCTGTTCTAGCAGCTGAGGTCTGAAAACCAAGGGAGGAGAAACTGGTTTTGTAGTTGGGAAGCCGTTCACAATCTTTGTTTAATCCTGAGCTGATGGTGTCAAATTTGCAGATGAACTGAAGCTCAGCAGTTTCTCTTTGAAGTCTGGTCCTGAAGTTTTTTTGCTGCAGGATGGCCACCTTAAGATCTGCTGTAGTGTGGCCAGGGAGATTGAAGTGTTCTCCTACAGGTTTTTGTATATTGCCATTCCTAATATCTGATTTGTGTCCATTTATCCTTTTCCGTAGAGACTGTCCAGTTTGGCCGATGTACATAGCAGAGGGGAATTGCTGGCATATGATGGCATATATTACATTGGTGGACGTGCAGGTGAATGAACCGGTGATGGTGTGGCTGATCTGGTTAGGTCCTGTGATGGTGTCGCTGATGTAGATATGTGGGCAGAGTTGGCATTGAGGTTTGTTGCATGGATTTTTTCCTGAGCTAGAGTTACTATAGTGCGGTGTGCAGTTACTGGTGAGAATATGTTTCAGGTTGGCAGGTTGTCTGTGGGTGAGGACTGGCCTGCCACCCAAGGCCTGTGAAAGTGTGGGATCATTGTCCAGGATGGGTTGTAGATCCCTGATGATGCGTTGGAGGGGTTTTAGCTAGGGACTGTATGTGATGGCCAGTGGAGTCCTGTTGGTTTCTTTCTTGGGTTTGTCTTGCAGTAGGAGGCTTCTGGGTACATGTCTGGCTCTGTTGATTTGTTTCCTTATTTCCTCGTGTGTGTATTGTAGTTTTGAGAATGCTTGGTGGAGATTTTGTAGGTGTTGGTGTGTCTGAGGGGTTAGAGCAGATTCGGTTGTACCTCAGTGCTTGGCCTTAGACAATGGATTGTGTGATGTGCCCGAGATGGAAGCTGGAGGCCTGAAGGTAGGCACAGCGGTCGGTAGGTTTTCGGTATAGGGTGGTGTTAATGTGACCATCACTTATTTGCACCGTGGTGTCTAGGAAGTGGACCTCCCATGTAGATTGGTCCAGGCTGAGGTTGATGGTGGGGTGGAAGCTGTTGAAAACTTGGTGGAATTTTTCCAGAGTCTCCTTCTCATGGGTCCAGATGATGAAGATGTCATCAATTAATGTCATTACTCAGATATTGGGAATGGCAATATATAAAAATCTGTAGGAGAACACTTCAATCTCCCTGGCCACACTATAGCAGATCTTAAGATGGCCATCCTGCAGCAAAAAAACTTCAGGACCAGACTTCAAAGAGAAACTGCTGAGCTTCAGTTCATCTGCAAATTTGACACCATCAGCTCAGGATTAAATAAAGACTGTGAATGGCTTGCCAACTACAAAACCAGTTTCTCCTCCCTTGGTTTTCAGACCTCAGCTGCTAGAACAGGGCCTCATCCTCCCTGATTGAACTAACCTCGTTATCTCTAGCTTGCTTGCATATATATACCTGCCCCTGGAAATTTCCACTACATGCATCTGACGAAGTGGGTATTCATCCACGAAAGCTCATGCTCCAAAACGTCTGTTAGTCTATAAGGTGCCACAGGATTCTTTGCTGTTTTTACAGATCCAGACTAACACGGCTACCCCTCTGATACTTGACATTTTATACATGTGTAAACTCTGGTCATGCTTCAGCTTCATTTAAGTGTCATTTTCTTTGAAACTAAACTTGAAATACATTTTAATAGATTCTGTGAAGAAATGTTAGTCTCTGAGAGAACTGGAGAGAAAGCAAGAAATGTGAGCAGAAGAGAGGAGAATATCACAGAAAAAGAAGTGGGGTAGAGGACTGTCACAAAAGGCAAAGGGGAGTAGCTGTGAGGGTCGGTCAAGCATTGAAGATGATCATGGAACAGCTATGTGGACCAAGCAGGAGTTTGGGAGTGGGGAAGGGAGCATTAGAGAGAGCTGCAGGACATCAGTGAGAAGGATGTTATTGAAAGCTATTATTTTCTCAAATGACTAGTGATTTTGGATGCCCAATTTGAAATATCTTATAGCAGTCTGATTTCCAGATAGTGCCAAGCACTATCCTCTGAAATATGGGCTCCTTATGTATATTTAAAGATAGGTGCCCAAAAGGCCGCCTCAAGCACTCACAACCACTAGTCACTTGAAAATCTTGGCCTAAGTGACTTTCCCAAGTTTACACCATAACTCAATGATAGAGTTGAGAACCAAACCCAGGTCTCTTAATATACTTAAGAGCTAGTCATGCTTTACGCCACAAAGTCATATTTTGTTTTTAATTAGAAGCACCGTAATTACCATCTACATTCTCTTTTGGCTATAAATGTTATTATTGATCATTCACAGTTAAGAGATTTATTGTATTTATAAGATAAATATTTTTCAAAATTTCAGCTGGTGAGTTTCTCTTTAGTCCAGCTATCTTCTAGACACTACATCACTGAAGTATTCTGTAAGTGTCACACAAGTGGAATGTGCATGATGCCACAGGCTTTCAGCACTTGTACTCTATATAACAGCATTCATTACCTCAGGAAAGCCGGCCTCTTGCTTACTGATCTGAGACTCTCTTTCATTTTTCCCAACTGAAACTTCTGCAGTCTACACTGCAAGGCCATCACTCACTCATTTATTGAACGAAGAATTGGGACCCCCTATATGTGCAAAAGTGGTTTTATCAAACCCCATCCTTTTGTGAGAGTGTTTTGTGGACCCATCTTCAGATATATTTTTCATGGCCCTTTTTTTCATTCTTAGGGACTAAGATATGTTTGCATTGAATTGATGGGTCCTGACTTCTTCAGTTTAAAAGGTTATATATATATATATATATATATACAAACATGTAATGCTGCCATGTATTTTAGGAGCCTGTTCGTAAAATGCTCTCTTGCACATTGTTCTCTACCCATCTTGCTAAAGGATTCCTATCTAACTCCGTACCTGTGAGCTCCAGGTTCTCACATGGAAGTTCATGCAATAAATTTAACTTTCAGAGTGAGTGAACTTCAGACCCTAGTGATTGACCTATTTTATAACAAATTTTACAAGGATAAGGTGGCATCACAGATTTCTCCAAGATTCCTCTCCAAAGTGATTTCAGACATGCTCCGTACTGAGCATATTTTCCTGCTCAAATGCCCATGCTACCTTTCTTCATGCCCTTAAGTCTGAGAGGTGCTTTGGTGCTATTTTGAACAGAGTAAAACCCTTTGTCAATCCAACTTTTGGCTTCATTTGACACCAGTTCCATGGGCAATGCCATTACCAAGAAGACCAGATCTAAATTACTGTCTGATTACATTTCACATTGCTATGGTCTGGCTGGCCTAAAGCTGAGAACTATGTCAAGGAAGATTAGAACTGAGGCACTTCACTGCATGTCTCAGGGATATTGCCATTATAGATATCTGCAAAACAGTCACATCCTCCTTATGCCATACATTTACAAAGCAGTACTGCCTGGATTCAACCTCTAAGGTTGAAACACTGCTTCAGGGTCTCAGCCCTACAGATTCTGTTTCCAAATTAAGATGCACAAACTTTCACTCCTTAAAGTTTATTCTTCTGTGATGTTCCATAGTGGGGTTGGTGGGTTTGGGAGATGTCTTAACCTATTGCTGGTGAAGGACTGAATATGGTCCACCTTGCACCTCAGATCAGTGTGATTTTTCAGGAGAATATCCATATGTGGTGGACAAAAAGGAAATATTGATGAATGCCAAAGAATATGTTCCCAAAGGTATAGAATACTGGAAATAGTCTTGGAGGAGTTGGATGAATGCACAGAGTACAAGTGTGGTGGTCAAAAGTGCACAAATAATGCAATTTACTCCACAGCCCTCAATTCTCATGGTTCACCTGCATATGTATGCCCCAGTGTGTACAAGCCAATTCAGGCCTCTTCACCTGCATGGAAAATTCTGGAATTCCTGGATTTTTCTTCTTTTCTGGTCAGCCCTTGGATTTTTGGATTGGAGCCTCCTGTTTACAGATCCAGCTGAAGCAGGAGAATCATTGAACTGGTGTATGGTCAGCTCATGTGTCTCATTGATGGAAAAGCAATTTGCCTTGCAACTCCCTGAATTGGAGCTAACAGCTCACTGAATAACCTATTCTCTCCCTGATAAAAGACTACCTTGTATGGAATATTCTGTGCCAACAGTAATGAATAGAGCAGAAGGAGACACATGATAGTGATGGACCTGACAGAGAGTGATACTTGCTCTCACGCTGAAGAGTGGTGAGGTAATGGAGGATCCAGGTACTGGTTAGGGCAGCAGAAAGGTGGAAGGAGGATAATATTGGGGCTTGATCAGGTAGTGAGTGAGCCCAGATCAATCCTGTATTTTAAGGAATATCCTCCCCCTTATATGGTAGTTAATGTCCTGCTATTTGTATAAAGAGATACTTAGACACATTTGTTCCAACTCGTGCGTTAGAACAATAATTATACATGGTATCATACACTGATACAAATGCAGGATTTTGTACCACAAATAAAACATTATTGAGATCTTTCTTAAATTTAAGGTATTCTCATTATTTTTCTTACATTTGATCTCTTTTCTTTAAATATAAGTGGTCACTCTAGTTGATAAGGGATCATCCTTGATACTGAATCCGGGGAAAAACTCTTCTATAAAAGCAAATAACTCATGTATAGTTTTAACTTATCAGATTCACAGAAAAGCCTTGTGTCTGGCCTGAGGACTGGTTCTGGAGAATTTCAAATCTCCTTTACAATGCCAATGTCTCTAAAATGAGACAGCATCCAGTGTTATCCTGTATCATGTAAGCATTACTATAGCCTGCTCAGCCGCCGCCACAGTCCTTTGTCTTGTGCCCACTAGCAGGGTGGCTTTAGGTATTTTGCCTCCCCAAGCACGGCAGGCAGGCTGCCTTTGGCGGCTTGCCTGAGGGAGGTCCCTGGTTCTGTAGATTTGGCGGCAAGCCTGCAGGGGGTCCGCTGAAGCCACGGGACCAGTGGACCCTCCGCAGGCATGCTGCCGAAGGCAACCTGCCTGCCGCCCTCGCGGCGACTGGCAGAGTGCCCCCCGTAGCTTGCTGCCCCAGACATGCCCTTGGCATGCTGGTGCCTGGAGCTGCCCCTGCCCGCCAGACGAAAAGGTTGAGGACCACTGCTATAGCCACACAATATTACATTTTAATTAGGAGTCATTCAAGATTAGTAAGTTTTTGTGAGATGCTTTTGTTTTCCCACCCAGAGACTAAAAGCGGGATATCAGAGTTGAATTATTTTGGCTTTATTTAATAACCAGTAATAGACTACTTTCAAAGGACTTTCCACTACTTTCCTCTGTGTACTCACTGAAAATAGTGTAAACTACTAGTTGTATAGGAACTGTACATTCATAGTACTTTTCGTTCAGCAAAATATTTGCTGTATCAATACCTATCCCCTTCTGTGAAATATATTTATTTAATAAAAATATTTTGCGTGGTCCTAGTGGTTTGGTCCCTCAGGCTACCTTTCAGGAACAGCAAGTGGAAGACATAGAGCAAACCCTGTTGGGCTTCCTTCATCCATATACATTCCCTGAAGTCCAGACTGAGGCAGTGATCAAGTTACCTCCTACACCCTCCCAACACATACAATCTGGAGGCAGTCATTTAAGGAGACATCTCCTCTAGTTCAACTCTCGGGTAGGGATAGTACCTCCAGTGGGCAATAGACTTTCTAGGTGCTGCTGGCTTGGCAGCAGTGCTGAGGGAGGAGTGGTCACCTTCACTGACCTCTGGATGTGACAGAGTCTTCTGTTCATTTCTGCTGACAGGGAAGTGCATTAAAGAAGCCCTTAGAATGATACTGGGGTATGCTGGCCATGGAGTTGACTTTGGCATAGGAGGGGAAATTGTGTTGTCAGTTCTAAAAATACCAAAACATTAATCAACGAGCATATAATAGCTTGGGCAATAACTTTTATTTAAAGAGATATTGCAGTAACAGTTAAAACTGGGAGTAAGAAAAGCAATCATACACTTAACAATATTTGCCTAACATCACTCTGGTCATTTTACTCATTCTCCCTACTCTTCCTGCCAGTTCCTGAAGTCATATGAATAAACCAGAATCTCAGCTTTCTTTAAAAAAGAAAAAGAAAAAGTAAGTTTTTAGCCCTCATGGTTGTGGGGAAAAATCAGGAAAATCAGGAAAATGTGAACCCTAAAAGTTGACACACTAGAGGCAAACAAAAGGACCCAAGAGTTATTTTTAAAATTCTAGTGATTTTTCAAGCCACTCTCATTATTTTGGGGGTGTCTGATTAGTGATTTCTTAAGGCCTGTGGTTTGTGAACACTGCACTACTATTAGTATTTATTTCTACTGAGATAACTCCCCAAGGCCTCAAAGAGTTTACAGTCTAATTAAAGAAAAGACATAATAAATTATTGTAACAAATTATTATGAAAGGTAGGGGCCCGGGCAGAGACAGGTGCATCATGGAGATGAATGTCTGGCTGTGAATATGGTGTTGCCAGGAGGGCTTTGGCTTCCTCGACCATGGGATGCTATTCCAGGAAGGACTGCAAGGCAGAGATGGCATTCACCTTTCAAGGAGGGAAAAGACCCTGTTTGGACACGGACTGGCTAACCTAGGGAGAGGGGCTTTAAACTAGATTTGATGGGGACGGGTGAGCAAAGCCCGCAGATAAGTGGAGAACATGGAGACCTGGGAGATGGGTCGGAAATAGGAGGGAGCATGGGCTATAATGGCAGAGAGAAAGGAAGGTCAGGTGAAACTGGGAGGCAAAATCAAATCAGTATCTTAGATGCCTATATACAAATGCAAGAAGTATGGGTAATAAGCAAGAAGAACTGGAAGTGCTAATAAATAAATACAGCTATGACATTGTTGGCATCACCAAAACTTGGTGGGACAATACACATAATTGGAATGTTGGTATGGATGGGTACAGCTTGCTCAGGAAGGATAGACAGGGGAAAAAGGGAGGAGGTGTTGCCTTATATATTAAAAATGTACACACTTGGACTGAGGTGGAGATGGACATAGGAGACGGAAGTGTTGAGAGTCTCTGGGTTAGGCTAAAAGGGGTAAAAAACAAGGGTGATGTCATGCTAGGAGTCTATAACAGGCCACCTATTCAGGTGGAGGAGGTGGAGGAGGTTTTTTTTAAACAACTAACAAAATCATCCAAAGCCCGAGATTTGATGGTGATGGGGGACTTCAACTATCCAGATATATGCTGGGAAAATAACACTGCGGGGCACAGACTTTCCAATAAGTTCTTGGACTGCATTGCAGGAACTTTTTATTTCAGAAGGTTGAAAAAGCTACTGGGGGGGAAGCTGTTCTAGATATGATTTTAACAAATAAGGAGGAACTCATTGAGAATTTAAGTGGAAGGCAGCTTGGGTGAAAGTGATTATGAAATCTTAGAGTTTGCAATTCTAAGGAAGGATAGAAGGGAGTACAGCAAAATAGAGACAATGGATTTCAGGAAGGCTGATTTTGGTAAGCTCAGAGAGCTGATAGGTAAGGTCCTATGGGAATCAAGACTGAGGGGAAAAACAACTGAGGAGATTTGGCAGTTTTTCAAAAGGACACTATTAAGGCCCCAAAAGCAAGCTATTACACTGGTTAGAAAATGTGGCAAAAGACCACGTTGGCTTAACCATGAGATCTAGCATGATCTAAAAAATAAAAAGGACTCATATAAAAAATGGAAACTAGGACAAATTACAAAGGATGAATATAGGCAAACAACACAGGAATGAAGGCGCAAGATTAGAAAGGCAAAGGCACAAAATGAGCTCAAACTAGCTACAGGAATAAAAGGAAACAAGCAAGACTTTTTATCAATACATTAGAAGCAAGAGGAAGACCAAGGACAGGGTAGGCCCACTGCTCAGTGAGGAGGGAGAAACAGTAACAGGAAACTTTGAAATGGCAGAGATGCTTAATGACTTCTTTGTTTTGATCTTCATCAAGAAGTCTGAAGGAATGCCTAATATAATGAATGCCAATAGGAAGGGGATAGGTTTGGAAGATAAAATAAAAAAAGAACAAGTTAAAATCACTTAGAAAAGTTAGATGCCTGCAAGTCACCAGAGCCTAATGAAATGCATCCTAGAATACTCAAGGAGCTAATAGAGGAGGTATCTGAGCCTCTATTATCTTTGAAAAAGGAGATAGGAGAGATTCCAGAAGACTGGAAAAGCGTGAATATAGTGCCCATCTATAAAAAGGGGAATAAAAACACGCCAGGAAACTACAGACCAGCTAGTTTAACTTCTGTGCCAGGGAAGACAATAGAGTAAGTAATTAAGAAAATCATCTGAAACCATTTGGAAGATGGTAAGGTGATAGGGAATAGCCAGCATGGATTTGTAAAGAACAAATCATGTCAAACCAATATGATAGCCTTCTTTGATAGGATAACGAATCTTGTGGTTAAGGGAAAAGCGGTGGATGTGGTATACTTAGACTTTAGTAAGTCATTTGATACAGTCTCACATGATATTCTTATAGATAAACTAGGCAAATACACCTTAGATGGGGCTACTATAAGGTGGGTGCATAACTGGCTGGATAACTGTACTCAGAGAATAGTTATTAATGGTTCCCAATCCTGCTGGAAAGGTATAACAAGTGGGGTTCCACAGGGGTCTGTTTTGGGACTGGCTTTGTTCAATATCTTCATCAACGACTTAGATATTGGCATAGAAGGTATGCTTATTAAGTTTGCAGATGATACCAAACTGAGAGGGATTGCAACTGCTTTGGAGGATAGGGTCATAATTTTAAATGATCTGGACAAATTGGAGAAATGGTCTGAGGCAAACAGGATGACTTTTAATAAAGACAAATGCAAAGTACTCCACTTAGGAAGGAATAATCAATTTCACACATACAGAATGGGAAGAGACTGTCTAGGAAGGCAGAAAGGGATCTAGGGGTTATAGTGGACCACAAGCTAAATAAGAGTCAACAGTGTGATTCTGTTGCAAAAAAAGCCAACATGATTCTGGGATGCATTAACAGGTGTGTTGTGAGCAAGACACAAGAAGTCATTCTTTCACTCTACTGTGTGCTGTTAGGCCTCAACTGGAGTATTGTGTCCAGTTCTGGGCACTGCATTTCAAAAAAGATGTGGAAAAATTGGAGAGGGTCCAGAGAAGAGCAACAAGAATTATTAAAGGTCTAGAGAATATGGCCTATGAAAGAATTGGGTTTGTTTAGTTTGGAAAAGAGAAGACGGGAGGGGACATGATAGTAGTTTTCAGGTATCTAAAAGGGTGTCATAAGGAGGAGGGAAAGAACTTGTTCACCTTAGCCTCTAACGATAGAACAAGAGGAAATGGGCTTAAACTGCAGCAAGGGAGTTTTAGGTTGGACATTAGGAAAAAGTTCCTAACTGTCATGGTGGTTAAACACTGGAATAAATTGCCTAGGGAGGTTGTGGAATCACCATATCTGGAGATATTTAAGAGTAGGTTAGATAAATGTCTATCAGGGATGGTCTAGACAGTATTTGGTCCTGCCATGAGGGCAGGGGACTGGACTTGATGTCCTCTCAAGGTCCCTTCCAGTCCTAGAATTTATGAATCTATGAAACCATAGGTGGAAAAAGGAAAGGAGGACAAAGATAGCAGGAATAAAATCAAATGTTTCAATAGTCTAGCCAGGTGCACAATGTAATGGATCCAAACCATTTTTTAAACTTTTTGCCTATTTCTGTTTTCCAAAATACCACATTCTATTTAATTATTTACCTTTTTCAACATACTGAAACCCTGCGAAAATAACCACTTATCTTTGATCTTCTCTCCGCTCCATGTTGTCCCCTCTCATGACAATGAAGACAACTTTTCTCTCAGTGCTCTTCCTACTGAATGAATGAATGAAAGTTGTCCAGTGAGGGCAGAGGAGAGGGGATAACATGCCCTGATCTTTCCAGCTCCTGGTGAAGTTGCTGTTGCAGATGCAGAGGGACTGTGGTACTTGAATCGTCCAGGGAGAGAGGAAGTCATAGAGGATGATATATCATCAGAGCAGAGAGATATTCAAAGCTAATTATGGAATGTGTGTTGTGCTGAAATCATTACTGGGGTCCAGAAATCACAGAGGCTGTTCATCCCAGTTCTGCAGATACAGAGTCCCTAGCACCTCTGAAGAGAGGGGAGGGGAGGGAGAGACTAAGGCGATGTCTACACTACAGCTTATGTTGGCATAATTTATGTCACTCAGGGGTGTGGATAAAACACCCCTCTGAGCGACATAAGTTACACTGAAATAACTGCTTGTGTGCACAGTGCTATGTTGGTGGGAGCTTCTCCTGCCAACATAGCTTCTGCCATTCACAGAGGTGGTTTATTATGCCAATGGGAGAACACTCTCTCCTGTCAGCATAGAGGGTCTTCACCAGACACGCTGCAGTGGTGCAGCTGCATCGGTTCAGCTGTGCCGCTGTGGCACAGTACATGTAGACATGTCCCTAGCTGTCACAAGGGACGGGGAGAATTCATGGAGTCCTGTGGTCAGGGAGTGGGGAGGTTGTCTCAGAATTATGCTTCCATGATCTAAGAACATGTCTATCCATGGATTTATCATCCTTTTCTTTTTTTAAAGATACTTCTATCCCTCCTGTTTCTGAAGAGAACATTGAAAGTGTAAGCCAATGGAATACAGCCTTTCTGAGAATGCAGCCAACCTGAAACACGACCTTCGGGAGATGTGAACTGCCTCATTCTTTTCAATGGTTTGTTAAACTCTGAAGCATAAAGGCGAATTTATAGAGTGGGGCTTTCAAAAGCAGCTAAGAGATCTGAGTGCCTAATTCCCATTTTTGAAAATCTCAACCATGAGTTTCAACATGTTAACTATTTCACTGCTGATCATTTTAACAGCACATCAAAGTAATGTACTTTTCTCATAATCCTAAACTACTTTTCATGCTTCCCTGGGTTCCCAAAAACTGTAACACTCTTTCTTACCAAGTTGCCAGCATCACCACAAGTTTCTCTGATGCAGTTCTGCACTGTCAATATAAAATCTACAATATATCAGACTGTAAATATGAAAGAGAATAAAAATATTGAATTGAATATGAAAGTAAATAGCCCAACTGTTCTACTGGTTGTATAATTCATTTTCATGTGAACGTCATTAATTAAATCCCTTACTCTTCCTCCTCCCACCCCAATTTTGTAAAATGGTGTCAGAATCCAGGGACCTTGCCACACAATTTAGGTCCAGCTTGCCTCAGAGTACACAAGGCCCTTCAAGGTATTTGTAGGTAGGCAAAATAGTCAGTTGTGGACAAACACTTCTATATTTGCCACATCATCTGGTACTCTCATGGCTGATTACATTTGATACACTCAATTTCTTGACACAATACACAATACTCTGATTATTTAGACTTCTTTTCCAGTCTGTCAGCAACAAACAAAAACATACTGGTTCTTGATATTTCAACACAATTTAGAATTTTAAATTTTTTAAAAAGTGGTAAAAAATGAAAAAAAATCCTTGAATTTTTCCCTCTTCCTACCTCTTTCCCTCCCTACTATCTCTAATATTTAACAGCCATAGAAATATAAAGACATTTTGCTAGATTTCTGCTGGAATGACTACTTGGATTCTACAATCTAATTTTACAATACATCCTGAAAGGTTCTTTTTTCTCTAGGGAAGCAGTGCAGAGAGCGTTGATCTGCGTCTCTTTTTCCAGTCCTTAACACATTCTGGAGTTCCAGATTTTTGGCCGCAATTTTTCTCTGATTTAGTGTCACCATGAATTGGACAAAGCTCTTCCATAAGTGTCAGTTTCCACAGCTATTTATAATGTTCCTGCATCAGTCATATTTAAAGGTTGTCTAAACATGGAATAGCAACTACCAGGGTCTTGTTAGACACATGTTCTTCTTGGAAATTGCACCTAATCATGCAAAGTAGTCTTTATCATCACACTGGCACACATTTAAGCTCTTTACTTATCAGGGGAATAAGTGCATTGCAGTTAGTAAAAAAAAAAAAAAAGAACCTAGGGCCAGATATTTATGAGCCTAAAGATGTAGTGCCTAGTGTGATTTACAAAAGCACATTGGCACCAATAGCCATTGAAATCACTAAGCTAGTTGTAGCTTTAGGCATCTAAATATCCATTGAAATCACTAAGCTAGTTGTAGCTTTAGGCATCTAAATATCTTTAGAAATTTGGATCTTAATCCTCAAATATTTTTCAAATTTGCATGCCCATTCTCCAGAAAAACACCTCAGAATCTGATTATAATGAATCTCTGCAACATGCAATTTGCTTCAGCTGAATTTGTTATAAGCAAATGGAAAGGAGAATTTAGAGAAAAACAAAGTGAAACTGAAATGATTAAACTTAATAGAGTTGAGAAATCTAATCATTGCATTTCTGCATGGGAATAACTCCAAGTCACTCAGGTGATATTAATCAGTTTGGCTGACTCACTGGGCCTCTTGAGTGATTGGAGAATCCAGACATGGACATAATACTTCACACAGCTCCTTTCATTCTGAAATATCCCAGACCACTTCACTATCAGTATATATCTCTATATCTATAAAACCACCACTCAAATAAATGCAGACACGTATGAAATCCCAGTGTCTGCTAGGACTGGAAGACAACTCTACAGTTCCTTAATATATTTCTGCATGTCCACTATGGTGGAAGCTTAGTGCTTAGGACTTTTAGAACTAGACTGCACAAAACACTAGAAGAAGTTTCATCAGGAATGATCCTGCATAGCTAGAGGATACGCAATTTTATCTAACATTTCTTATCTATATATAACTACTATGATTAAATGAATATTGTGAATGTGCAATAATACTATCCTTAGTACACAGATACAGGAACATGGACTTCCAAATGTTAGCTTTTAGTCTAGAAGGGATCACAGAAGGTAGGTATGAATGTATTAGATAAGAGGAGTTTCACTCTGTTGAATGGGTGGGAGTTTGTTGTACTGAAATACTAGGTCCTTTCACAAGTTTCGTCAAAGTTTGTAATGTTTCTGACAGGTTCGTATATATCTGCCTAGATACTGAATCAACAAAATTTGGCAATTTGAGAACTGATGCATTTATCTTTAGTTTTGGTTAGATATTACCCTTTATAATTAATGTTCTCCTTTGGACTGTCTAAGATAGAAACAAAGAGGGTTTAAACTAGGAAGATTATGCAGATTTTGATGCATCAATTTTTGCAGCAACTTTAAATTAAATTTCAATATTACTGTGTGAACAACTAGGAAATGGTTACAGGCAGCCTGTTTGATGCAGCAGGAGATTGATGAGAGAAGCAAGGGGAAAGGCTTTGGGGACTGCAGTCTGCTTTACACAGGAGAATCCTTTGTCTTATGTTGCTTCATGAGTTTTTGTGTTTCAGTTATATATTGTGCTCTGAGGCAAGGGCCTGAAACAGACTTAGGCATGGCACTGATCCTTTCCTGGGCTGGTGAGATAGCCAATCAGTTTACACACTGAGTCATGGCTCACTAAATAATCTGGACAACTGATGCATAAAATAATGATATCATCCCTTCCTCATGGCCTAACTTCTCTCACTTCCTGTGTGTGATATACAACTATGAAAGGGCCTGTTCTTGAAAAGGATATCTTCTCGAACGTGCAGCTTTTGGCCATGCAGCCTGCAAAATGCTAATTGTAATTTCTAGGAAAGTTCTTGGTTCTGAGATCCCAGTTCTTGATGTGTTCCTACTTTCCCTTTCCCATCTTGCAGTTGTCAGCTAATACATGCCGAACCTTTAAAAATACTTATTTTGTATCCCCCAGTCTTTTGGTTTGTCTGGTATAAACATGCTCTCTCATGAATCAGGTTCTCTTTGGAGATAAAATATTAATCAGTCTTCTCCATTACTATTTATCAGCATCATTGTCATTACTTTTAAATAAGCATTAAAATATTTGTTCTGCCTTCCTATGGCATGAAGAATTAAGCCTCATACCTGTATTTCCCAACTCCTTATTCAACTTCACAGAGATCCTGTAGCGAACAAAGCACAGATTCCAACAAATCCAATTCTCTGAATGGCTAGCATGAAAAGTCAGTTTTTATATCTTTTTGCAGTCAAATATTCCTTTTATAGTCCCCTTCTTTCTTTTAACTTTTCTTATTGGCGCTTATCATTATTATGCAGTATTTACTTCAATACTATATTGAATAAAACCAGAAATCAAGGTATCTCTGCTTTATTGAACTAGTAACAAACTGCTTACGAAGGAGCATCAGCTTCCATTACTTTCCTGTGTGTTAACTAAAAACACTCCCCACTACATCTCACACAAGGCCTTTACATTCCCCCTACATTTCCTCATAGATTCATAGAGTTCAAGGCCAGGAGGGGTCAATAGTCTGATCATTAAATCATGTAGTCTGACCTCCTGCATAACACAAGGCATAGCATATATTCTGCAATGTTATATTTTATCATTATATCTATAATTAGCCATTCCTTATGGCATTTATAATTTTTCATACTTATTATAAAATGGAGCCATGCCTACTGAGAAGTAAGTAACAAGAGCAATTTAATGGCAAATTATATATGGGTGCCAGTCTTAGGCAATGCATCTGACTTCAAGAAGTTGTCTTTCCATATCCTTTATTTTGAGCATTCTGAAATGATTTCAGGCTGTCACTGAATCAGTAACAGTGTGATCAGTACAAACAATAAAGCTATTTTACTAAGACTATTTTCACACTGGAGTCTGCAGAGGATACATCTGTACCTCTTTTAAGACCCTGGTCATGCAAATTGATCCATGCTAGTGGAATCCTATAGTACTTCAATGGGGACATACAGTTCCTCTCATATGGCTCTATTTCCAGGATCTGAAGCTTCTCCTCATTATGAAACTCTGTGCATTTTTAATTAGCAGAGAGAATGATCAGAGAGGTAGAAAGAGAGTGAGAGAGAAGTCTTACAGTTTTGGAACTTCATTAGCACCAATAAATCCTGTTGCATGCAAATAAGCTAAAAAACTCTGAACAATTAGCCTTTCCTTTTAACTTGAGTGTTTTAGTGCAGATTGGTAGCTAATCAAGCTGGGAAATTGAAATAGAGTGTGTGAAAAATTGTTTATGAATAATATTGTAAACAAGCATTGCGATAGCACTGTACCTGTTTTAGTGCTATAATAAAATAAGCAGTGAAATCAGCATTGCATCCATTTAGGTATAATTGTACAAATTGCTGGCTAATCAGACTGAGAAAATTGAACTAGAGCTTGGAAGAACAATATGATGTGCTATTAGCTTAGTGTGTTTAGCTATGTATTTAATGCATTTGAGTAAATACCATGGAAGAGATTTTTTTAAATAAAATGGATTATTTTATTATAAAAGACTGTCCTGATTCTGATCTAACTTACGCCATTGTAAATCAGGATTAATTTCACTGACATCAGTGGAGTCACATTGCTATAAAACTGTGTAAGAGAGAGGAGAATCAGAGCATCTTTATTGTTTTCTGCTGTGTTGAGCCATAGGCATTTCATTAAAAATGCAAAACTGGTCAAATGCATAAAATTCACAGAAACAAACATCTCGGTTTATCAAGCCAGCTGCAGTAAGCAGTTCAATGCATTTTGACATACTCTACACAGCAGGGACATAATTAGAGCTGTGCAAGCCTGGCTCAAAGGCTTGTGAACTTTTCAAGAGGTTCAAAAAAGCTTAAAAATTCGTGAAACCAGAGAGGGATTGACTTGATGCTTCTTTCCTGTAAATTCTGTTATTGAAGTTTTTACACGCTCTAGTGCAGTGCATAAATGTGTGAACTGTCCAGCCCTGTGGCTGTAGCCTGATGTACTTGAATTTTAAAGAGGTGTGATACAAAGCAAAACTTCCCTATATTTGACCAAGTGAAAACATTTAGTCTTGATCCTCAAAGGCAACTTGTAACTTGAAGTGCCCTGCTACCTAATGGAATCCACATCCCTGAGTTATGTGCCATACAGGCATGGGGAGAGTTGTGCACCTAAAAATTGGATCTACAAAAGCCAGCACACTGAACAGGGAGCTGCTTATGCTATCCAAGAGCAGATGTTAAGGAGAGAGGTATGTGTGATGCTGGCGACCAGGTGCCAGCTCAAGCCAAGGCTTCTAGGCTTCAGCTGAACACTGACAAATGCATAGCTGGAAACCAGTTTGGCTCACCTGTGTGAAAGTATTGTTAAAATAATTATTAGATTTGCAAAAATGTGTTTAGTGTTTAGACTTTATGAAATTCTTATAAGTTGCTGCATTTGTTATCTCACATATTACATATGTGCCCCATGTTATAAGGTTATCCTGAATGTTTGTATGGTAAACCTGCTGTCTTCCTACAAAAGTTGTTAAGTCCTGACCACCAAGAAGACCCACTGAAACCAAATGAGCATTGTGAAACAGCAAAGAACAAAGTCTTTGTTAATTACTGCCCACCACACCCATGAAGAGGAGATATGCATGTGGACTCATCCCATCAGCTTGAACTCTGGGGGAAAGGAATCCAAATCCCTGACAAGAAGAAACTGTATCTTGGTCTCTGAGGGGCAAGAATTACTAAGCATAAGCAAAAGATACCCAGTGCTTGGCCTGGCTAGCCATAAACGACATATAGAGCATGCTTATTAGAAAAGTTTCTACCATCTTTTGGAATCTAAGACTTTAAGTTGTGTGTGTATGTTCGGTGCCTCAACCTTGTAAATAACTCTATTATTTCTCTTTCTTAGTTAGTAAATCTTTAGATAGTGTATTACAGGATTGGTTATGAGTGCAGTCTTCGGTGTAAGATCTAGAGTGCAATTGACCTGGGTTAAGTGACTGGTTTTTTGGGAGAAGCCTGAATATTGTTGTTATTTTTGGTATAAGGGGCTATCTATCCCAAAGGCAAGCTTACCTGGGTGGTGGCAAGATAGACCAGAGTACCCAAAGGAACTGTGTGTGGCTCCATGTTCAGGGTGTTGTAGTGTCTAAGGAGTTCATACCCTAGTCCAGTGTGATACACATCTGTTGCTTTGTTGATGAAATCTATGTATAGAACTCACAACCAATTTGGGATGTGTACTCTGCTTCTTAATTGGTATCCATACCTTTGAGCCACTCCAGGCAGCTTGACACTGTGTGCTAAGCCCTGCTCCTCAAAGGGGCTTAGGTGCCTACTTCTGCTCAGGATTCGACACTGTGAACCTTCTCTTGGGGTTAGAGGCCTAGCCCTTTCTCACAAAAGAACTGAGGAGCAGGTGCACTTATAACTTTTAGCCAATAGTTAGAGGACGTGGGAGACCTTGTCTTCCTAATTGGGATTAGACACTTTAACCCAGGTCTCCTGCCTCCAAGGTGAGCGCCATATCCACTGTTGAACAGAGTCACTCTCACTTTTTATTTTGCACAATGACTATTTAATTATTTATACAAAGTGGAACAGCTTCAGCAGGAGAGAAACCTACCCTCAAAATCCCATAGCCCAGTGACTAGAGTACTTTCCTGAGAAATAGGAGATATGGGTCTTTCACATCCTGGATGAGTGCCCCAGCCTTTGGGATAAAGTTTATAAAGTGGGCACCACTGTCACCTCTTCCTCCAGCTGTGTTTTGTGCTGGGCCTGATCTAGTACATGTGTTCTAAGGTGGCCAGCTGGACTTGGCTCTTCCGGCTGGATAGATACGGCACTGCTCAATTTAAGACTCACACTGGGGCTTAGGCATGAGCTAGGCAGCCAGGCAACAGGACATGGGCAGCTGACCACATGCTCACTGGCAGATTTTTAGGTGTCTATGGGACTTTGTGAGCAGAAATGTAGGTATTTTAAGCATCTACAGGGTTAAGAAGCAACTGAGCAGTTGTTTTGAGAATATAATTTTAGACTTAGGTGCCTAAAGGTGTCTAAAATCCCCTTGTGAATTTAGTCCTTAAATGCTAGTGGCACTTATCTATCCAATGCCAGAACTGTTTGAAAGGCCTCATTACTCTTAAAAAGCCCCCTTTGCATCTGTTATCTCAGTGATGCTCACAGAAACAGTGTAACAAAATTATAAGAATTACTAAAGCAGTAATAACTTGAATGAGGTTCACTCCAACGTAATCCAAAAAACTTCACAGTTCACTTTCTCTATCTTCAGGTTGTATACTTCTGAGTCACACTGTCAAGGTTCCTTCCCCACTCTGAACTTTAGGGTACAGATGTGGGGACCTGCATGGACACTTCTAAGCTTAATTACCAGCTTAGATCTGGTATCGCTGCCACCACCCCCAAGCACTACTTTTCTTCCCTGAGTGGTTTTGAGAGACTTCACCAATTTCCTGGTGAACCTAGATCCAAACCCCTTGGATCTTAAAACAATGAGAAATTAACCATCCCCCCTCCTTTCTCCCACCAACTCCTGGTGGATCCAGGTCCATCCCCTTGGATCAAAAAACAAGGAAAAAAATCAATCAGGTATTTAAAAAGAAGGCTTTTAATTAAAGAAAAGAAAGGTAAAAGAAAACCCTCTGGGAGAGATTAGCATACCAGCTACTCTCACAGACAACAGATTCAAAACACAGAGGATGTTAACCTGGGCAAAAATTTTAATACACACAAGAATACCCAAATTTGATAATTCCCTTAATGGTACCAAGACAAGTTACAAAGAAAATAAACATAAACCTATTTATCTTTTTCTAAAACTTACTACTCTGATAAGAGGCTGGTTCCTTGATCTTTTTCACTCCAGCTGAAACTGAGACTCTAAACAAAGGAAAACTTCCCTCCTTCCATTTGAAACATCTTGTTGCCCTATTGGTTCCTCAGATGAGGTGTCAGCTAGGCTAGGTGAACTTCTTAACCCTTTACAGATAAAAGAGGCATTAACCCTTAACTGTCTGTTTATGACACACACATGGACTGGAAAATGGAAGTTGGAATATTCACTACTTTGGGATGGTTTAGAATCCCTTAAAAGTGACTTCAAAGCAGAAATAAAAGTTGAGTTGAACCCAGTTTTCTTTGCTGAATGCCTCAGTTAAACAGGCTTTTGAAGTATTTAGCACAGAAATAAGGGACCTGATTCTCATTTACTCCATTCCCATACTTCGCCTATTTTGAGGCAGAGAGAAATTTTTTTGAACCTCAGTGTAAGTTCAGAGTAGTCAAGACACTGGTCTAACTTATGCTTTGTTTCCCATAGTCCTCTGTGAACCTTGAGAGGCAAAGAATAGCCCACGTGAGGCATTCTTGGGAAAGCATCCCTTCCTGCTCTGATGGTTGGGAGAAGAGCCTGCATGAAGCTTTTATGTTAACTCTGTAACAGCCAGGGAGATCTCCTGCACACAAGGTATTATCGGGAGGTAATATCTACTTCCTTTACGTTTCTTAATTCTTCCGGATGTGCATAAAGAAGCCTTAATGTAACTGAAAAAAAATCTCAATTATTTAAATATAATTTCCCCCCTTCTACCAGAGTGCAATATTAATGGTTCTTCCTGGCTTACTGAATATTTTTAGACTATAACATCACTGCTGCAAGAAATATCATTGCGTGTGAGTCATGTAACAGAATAGCACATCCTGAAGTATATTCAAGAGACAAAAGAGGCAAGATCTGAAAACTGAACTCAGTTCTCTTCTCTGGTACAGAGTGCTAACAATAGTACCATTGGTCCAGCCTCTAACACAACTTTGCAAAACTTACACAAAAATTTACCACCCCATACACAAAATCTGATTGCTGACTTTTTCCAAATCAGGGACCTGCCAGTTCTCTTATTCTGCTGCTGTGGAATCCATTCTTGGCTCATTTTATGAAGTTAATGAAAATTGAATCAAATGTGAACCAAATCAATGATATCTTGGCCCAGAGTGGAATCCTGAAATTTACCCAAATTTTTATGGGTCACCAGTTTATAGTACCCTCTGTTTACCAACTGTGTTTCCTCAGCAGGTCCAGCTGGATCTGGCCCCCTTCTGTTGACTTCTTTTCAAGAGCTGTGACCAGCTTGTCAACATAGTGACATATTATACTTTAGTTATCCATGGGAATATCAGAAGCAGAGAGAAAGGAGTTAAAATAACAAAAGAATAGATGCATATTGTCTTACATGTATTTAGCATTCGCCTCATGCAAGTAGGTAGCCTGATATAGCTTTAGTATCCCTTCCCCTCCCCCACTTTTCAGAGCACTAAATTAAGCTACTTCTACATTTCATTTTATGTTGCCATAACTTATGTTGCTCTGAGGTGTGAATAAATCACCCTCCTGAGCAACATAAGTTACACTAACATACGTGCCAGTTTAGACAGTGCTTTGTTGGTGGAAGAGTTTCTCCCACTGACATAGCTTCTGCTGCTCATGGAGGCTGGAAGTAGTTAAGCTGATGGGAGAGTTCTCTTCCACCAGCCTAGAGTGGCTACATTAGAGCGATTACAGCAGTGCAGCTGTTTGTGCTCCTGTAAACTCTAGTGTAGCCATGCCCTCACAGTCTGTTTCTCTGCAAGCCCTCTGACTCTGACTCACCAGAGAATCAGCTTTTTAACTTTTTTTTAAGGTCTTTGAAGGTTCTCACCTTGAAACCCTGGAAACTTCATGATGGGAAACTCACCCCCAGATTCCACATTAGTGGAGGTAAACCTCCAAAGAATTACCAGCCCCATTGTCTGAATACTGGTCATTGGAGCTTTCTACAGCCATTCACTTTTGGTTCCTGCAGATCCAAGTTAACTAAGGCTGATTTAACTTTTAGTTACCCATTACCCAACAACACAATAACCTCTACACCTATATATATATATATTAAGAAATAGATCATACATATATATATAAAAAACCCTTCATAAAACTCATGCAGATAATTTCCACATTCTTCACAATAACAGTATAAATGTCCATGTTGTTAACTATTTTACTGTGGATCATTTAGCAGGAACAGATGGATTATGTGTGTATCTCTCAATCCCAAACTGCCTCCCAAACCTCCTCAGAAGCCAATAATCTAAACTGGCCCCTACCCAGGTGGCTCAACCTCCAGTTTCCCTCTACAAACTTTTACAGTGTAATCGTGTACTGGTTTTTATATATATATGCAGCATATTAACAAATGGAAATGTGGAACTGCATGAACTATTTTGAATGTAACACTACAATAATTAAAACAGAGGCTATTATATTGATTGTATGATCTATTTCTTAATTAATTCATTAGCTCCCCTCCCCCCCTTTTTTTTTATTGAACTGAAGCCGAAACAAAGTTTTCAGTCTGATGCACTAGAACAGTGGTTCCCAAACTTGTTTCGCTGCTTGCACAGGGAAAGCCCCTGGCGAGCCGGGCCAGTTTGTTTACCTGTCGCATCCACAAGTTTGGCCGATTGTGGCTCCTAGTGGCCGCTGTTCTCTGCTCCAGGCCAATAGGAGTTGCTGGAAGCAGCGGCCAGTACGTCCCTCGGCCTTCGCCACTTCCAGCAGCTCCCATTGGCCTGGAGCAGTGAACTGCGGCCACCGGGAGCTGTGATTGGCCAAATCTGCAGATGCGGCAGGTAAACAAGCTGGCCCAGCCCACCAAGGGCTTTCCCTTTGCAAGCAGAGGAACTGTACTAGAGAATTATGGAATTCAGGGCCTTTGTTCTATTTTTCATCTGTCTGTGGGACCATCACTATAATGAATAAAGATACTGAAAAAATTAATGATATCTACTCAGCTGACAGATTTTTTAAAAGCACCTGTTCAGGACAAGTGGGTAAAAAGAATTTTGCAAAGATGTACTTAACTCTTACAAATAGATTTGGCAAAATTCAATTTTATTTTTTTTTAATAAATTCAACAGATGTTGAATTTTTTATTTTTTATTTTTATTGTTGAATTGTTTATTTTTAAGCTTTTTATCTATTTAAATTTTCACAGTTGCACACCATCATGGATTTTTTCAATTTTTATGAATGTAAGTGTTCAAAATTGCAGGAAATTATGGGGAGATCAGCAATCGAGGGACACACAACAATTATTTAATGACAAAAGATGCTGTTGTTCAAAAAGTTTGATAACTATTAAAACATAAATTGTAAACATAATATGTCAAAATATACAAAGTAAATAGTCTTGAATAAAACAGTAATAAGTTCTCAAATAGTATTGTTCTTACTTTGCCTTACTGTAAATTTTGATTATTTTCAATGGAAATATTTTTTCTTCAGTTTGTGTGTGTGTAGATGAAGTCAACATTTACTAATAAAAATCTTCAAAGCCTACTTACTATATGTTGGTAAATGGTAATGGTCAAATATTGCCATTAGTGATGTCTGTGTTACTGCCAGTAAAGTAGAAAGCAGCTGTGTGCATGCTTCAAAGGGCAGGAAATGGGTACATTAAAACTGAGTAACCAATGCAACCAGTATTTACTCTACTTTGAAGGATGCCATATATCTTCTAGACTTTCACAGTTTTATATGTGTTTCTCTTCTTCTTGGCCAGGCTACCTTTGAACAACTTCTTCAGTGTATTAAACTCACACAGAATTGCTTTCAATTTCACATTAATTCCATCTAATTTTCTAAAACATATATATGGTAGCAACTGCAAAATAAATTCTATTCTCTGATTTTAGGAATTGTACTCCTTACAATCTCTTAGGGCAGATCTACACTTAAAACACTGCAGCTGCACCAGTGCTGCTTGCACCACTGTAGCACTTCAGTGACAACACTACTACACTGACATGAGAGCTTCTTCCATCATCATAGTTAATCAGTGTCTGTAAGAGGCAGTTGCTATGTCACCAGTAGAAGCCCTCCCACTGATATAGTGCTGTCTACACTGGGGGTTAAATTGGTATGACTGCATCACTAAGGATGTGGATTTTTCACAACCCTGAGTAATGTAATTATGCTGATGTAAATTTGTAATGTATGCCTGGCCTGAGGGTAGTGATGGAATAAAGGATTTTGCTCATACCCTTCCTAGAGGTTAGGTATACTTTTTGGAAGGCTTCACTTCCAGTCCTCAGCATTATAGAAAATCTGATACAGATTCTTTCTCTTTCCAAACAATATTCATGTTTTTGTTTTTTTAAAGTGGCGGCAGTTGTGATATAGTAACGATTTTCAGCTTGATGATATGAAGACCTAAGGCAGTGCCAGGAGAACAGCATGTGATGAGAGGTACTTTTCAGACGTCAGAAGTGGACTCGTGTGTTTGAACGAACTGTTGAGATGTTTGCAACACTAAGTACTAGTGAATGACTCTATGAGGCTCCTATGAAGGAGTTTGGCATATGTCATCAGAATTAGAACTGTCCAATTTTTTTTTCAGACAAACAGTTTATTCTCTGAAAAATGCAGTTTCAGTCAACCCAACACTGTTTGTGAATTTGACATAACCTCACTAAACAGTTTCAGTCAAAAAAATGTTCAGGCTAGATTCCCAAGATGGCCAGAGGCAAAGGTGGTGCCCACCTTATAACTATTAGCTCAGTGGTTAGAGCACTTACCTAGGACGTGGGAGACCCCTGTTCGCCTCCCCTCTTAATGCGGAGCAGCAATTCTAACTTGGGCTCCAACCTCCCAGGAGAGTGACCCAGCCACTAGACTATGGGATATTCTAGAGCAGATTTCTCTCAATCTCTCTTGTTGAAGCTGTTCCACAGTAAAGAACTAATTAAAGAGTCACTAGAAGCAGGCCCTTGAAGTTGGGTATCCCACATCCCAGGTGAGTGCCCTAACCACTGGGCTATAGAACATGTTCTCTTTCTGTCCCAATGACAGTAGTATATAAAGAGGAACAGCTTCAACAGGAGACACTGAGAAAGAACCCCATAGTCATGTGGTTAGGAAAAACTGTGACAGGTCTAGTGAGTGGGTCTGCAACTATGTGGGTTCACCAACCAACCTCAACCTGTACATCTGGGACCACCAGCCAACCCCAACCTGCACACAGCTACTACCACAGCATTAGCAGTGCAATTCGATGACCTGAGCCTCCTCCCTAACTCCAGTGGAACTCCACTGCACACAACTGATTGTACTCAACAGCCGAAGATTCTATGATTTGGCCCATGTTCAAGAAAGATTAGTCACATATTTATTCAAATGTCTCAGTATTCACACACCTTCCCTGAACTAATATACTATGAAGGTGCTGTACCATATAATAATTAAAGAAGAAAGGTAGAATATAGTGAGAAGACAAGAGGTGATCTTTAGTTATCCGGTTAAAAGAAAAGCTGATGCAGGACAGGTATTAATCTCTATAATGTAATTTTAAAAGGATCTTAAATTAAGCTTCACATTGGTTCTGGGAAAGGGTTGGCTCAAAAATGAAGATGGAGTTTGGCTCTCGAGGAAGTTATCTAATTATTCAGAATCATATAGGACTTCTGAAAGTAAATTAATACTGATGCTTTCAGACTTGCAATGTATCCTTGTTCCCACTGCTAAGGGAAACTAGCTGTTTTTTTAATGATAATATATATATTGATTTTTTGTTATTATAATAAACATTCACTACATCCTGTATGTTCCATCTTGCCACCAAAACCAAAGGACCTTGCCTCAAAGGCTAAGCTCTGGAGGGGCTTAGTTCTGGAAGTGGCAAAATGCAAGAGCAGCAGATTATATAGAAGGAACCCAGAGAAAGTCACCTTCTCATTTAGTGCACATTAGCATTTGGTCTTGCCCCAGCTACTGTACTAGGTAATTGAATTGTTTAATTTGCAGCTGGATTGTTTTAGTTGCTCTTTTTCTCATCTCTCATTACTGAATGATACTTAACTCCCATAAGAGTAATTTAAACTGGAAGTCTGTCTTTGCTTTGCGTAGCACTAAGCTCAGTTGCTTTATAATGAGTAAATAAACAATCCACTACTTTAATCATTGCTGTTATACACCTGAAAACCGCTATGTAAACTACATAAACACCTCTATGCTCTGGTACATATGTCACTTTAATTTTCTGCAGTGGGTGTTTAATTAGATTGGCATCTGAGAAACAAATTGAAATCCATTTCCTTTCAGCTGCCATGAACTAAACATTAACATTAGATCTCTGAATACTAAAAAGCTTGAATGATTAGGATAAGCCTAATGAAAAACAAAAGAAAAGGATTCTGATACAGTCCTGATTACAAAGGGAAAAGGTTTACATGCTGATACAGTGAAATATACATGAAACAGTATTGCATTTGCAGTGTTCAGTCAGATGACTGGGTGTTTTTTACTAGCTCCACTGAATAGCTGCACTGATCTACATGATTTTAGTTGTACAATATTAAAGAAAACCAGATTAATGGCTTTCTAAGGCGTATGATTAAGTGAAAAGTACAGATATAACATTGAATAAAATGCCACTAAATAGTGTTCATTAGGAGGCCACAATGATGGACTGAACATACAAGAGCTAAGAAAAAAATTACAAGAGGTCATTCTTGGATTAATGGTAACATTGTCAGAGGTTTACTCTACAATTTCACATACTTTTACCCTGATGGTATTTCCTGTGTAATGTGGGACCTTGTAAATTAAGTAGCTGCACTCTGAAAAACCATTCACCATGCTTTGAATATACAAGGCTGACAAAATGCCTGGCTGAACCTTGAGAGGTAGTTGAAATGAAAATAACCTATCCCTGGTACATTTAAATGAGACATAACACCTGGTGACAAATTAGGGGATCATTCATCTTATCTTAGAAAAATGTTGAAATCTCATTTGCAAAATCTAAATGTTTCTTTACGAGTTTCTCTTTCGCCCTGTATTCTAAGCAGTTCACATGAGTGCACACATCTTGACTAGATAACAAAGCAACAGGGGTGTGATTCTCCAGTGCCTTGCTCCTTGTGTAATCATTAACACTGTGAGAATGGGCACAGAGACAGTATAAAATGCTACCAATCTGATACAGTAGTACTTACCCCACTTTACACAGATGTGAGACCTGATCCAGTAACTGTCCTAAAGAGGGGTTGATATGTCTGCACAAGATGGAGTGAAGAATCAGACCCCACAAGGGTATGGATCCCTTTTCTCTTGTCCTGTGCTGCAGTTATGAACTAGTTTATAAAGAAACTTCTTAGACTATGGCTGGCATTTGAAGAATATTTTATGTGGCACTCTGATGCAGAATCTCTGAACGTTAATTTCCATATAAAGTCTGTCATGCAGATAACTAAAGGTTCTCTCTTTAAAAAATGAGCCAAATCTTCTAGCTGCACAAGACCACAGAAGCTGCAGCAATTATGGTTGGTTGAACCTACTGGGCATCAAGGTCATTTGGAATACAGTAGTTAGTTGTGAAGTCCTGCAGTTACTGCCTGCAGGGAACTGCAAAAGGGTAAAGCGCTCATGCCAAAGTGTTCATCGCCTCTACAGACCTTTATGCTTTAGTCACTCAATGATTAACAATTTGATCTATACAGCAATTATTATTTATAGGTAAAGGCTTTGCAGCTGAAGGCTTTATTAATGCACTAATGTAACCCTACATCATCTTGATTTTAGTAGGAGACGTGGTGTATCTGCCCCATCTCTAAGACCTGGAGGTCTCTCGATGTCTTCTCTTTACTAATCATGGACTTAACATCCTTCCTGGCAACAGCATTATCATTTGAGGCTTTTCGTGGAACTGATTGCTAGCAACTCATTATATTCCAGCTTGGGAGAGCCTTATATAATGCAGCAGTTCCTGCTATCTATATAAAACCAAAATGTAAAATACCATTGTTTATTCTTTTACAATGAAAGTAATCCATTCAGTAAAACATCAAAATCCCTGTACCACTACAGAAACATAAAGAGCTGACATCAGAGTCTGGACAGACTAGTGTGTATTGCTGCCGGTTCTCTGTACTGCACCAGTGGCATTTTCAGTACAGAAGTTACTTGGGACAGGTGGGAGAAGCTTATGGCAGAGATAGACTAAGTATTTCTATATACAATGACACTAATTAGTGCCATAATGAATAACAGAAATCAATCCTCAGAAAATTAAAAAGATACTTTTAGGCAGAATTGGATTGTGCAGTTCTGCCTAATAGTATGTCGTCTTCTCCTGAGACAGGTGAGCATTACGATTATGAAGTAATAAGAAATACTGTCTATTAACAATATATTTAAAAAATCCTAATGTTAATCCTCTAAAGATAAGGTTTCCACCCAGTAATGACAAGTAACCAAAGACTCCATTGAGGCAAGAAGAGCCAATATTTGTAATTATGGCCATGATTCATCAAGATGTTAATGTGATGGGATTCCTCACCTGCTTAAAGTTAGATACTTGCTTAAGTATTTGGGTAAATCAAGGCCTACATCAGGAAATTCTCAGGAATGAAGTTTAGTAAGTAGATGATGTAGAAGCTATCAGCAATCAATATAGTCTTTTTAGATTAATAAAATTGAAGAGATTGTTGATAAAATAGCTAAATAAATGTATAGGACTAGGTGCTGATACTCTTCCTCATCTTCAGTGGGACCATTTCTTGTATTTTTGGTGGTATTCAACATGAGTATGAGCAGAATAGAATCTATCTTTTACTAAATAAGGCTCTATTTATAGTCTCGGAATTAGCCAGAATTTGCATTTATCTCAGAGGGAGCTGAGCATATTTTCAAGAGCAATATTTGGCAGAAAGAATTTGCTAAAATATAATTTTTTCTAAACAAGTGTTAGAAACACCTGCCACCATTTCAATTTTTCATAACTGGAAATAATGTTGTCACGTGTGAGAGCTGCCAGTTTAATACTTCTCCAGCAGCTGGTTCAATCTGATGATGTAATTTAGGAAGCAGCATAAACATCTCACCATCTGAATATGTGACTAAGGTATAAGTTTAGAAGTTGCTGCAGAACTTTTCAGAAAATCAAATTTTTATTGATTAATATAGCAGTACATGCTTTACTAATCTCCCCCAGCCAGTTGTTTAATTAATTAAAATTTACTGTACAACAACCTTGGTTGTTTTCTGCATTTGTCATTCATTCACTTTTTTGAGCTGAATTTCTTCGGTCCAACATTACATTTTAAGATAGCAGCTTTCTGTTAATAGTAATGATTGTTCTTTATTATAGTGGTGGTATTGGAGAGAGGACTTTGGATTCTTCAACCATGGGATGTTGTTCCAGGAAGAAGGATTGCAGGGAACAGATGGGATTCACCTAATGAAGACAGAGAAGAGCATCTTCTCAGGAAGGCTTGCTAACCTAGTGATGAGGGCTTTAAACTTGGTTCACTGGGGGATGGTGAACTAAGCCCAGAGGTAAGTGGGGAAGTGGGATACTGGAGGAAACGCAAGGAGGATGGTGTAGAAAGTAGGACAATTGGCTAGTTATCTTAGGTGCCTCTATCTGAACATAAGAAGCCTGGGAAACAAACAGGAAGAATTGGAAGTCCTGGCACAGTCAAGGAACTATTATGTAATTGGAATAATAGAGAATTGGTGGGGTAACTCATATGACTGGAGCACTGTTATGGATGATATTAACAGTTCAGGAAGGACAGGCAGGGAGAAAAGTTAGAGGAATTGCACTGTATGTAAGAGAGCAATATGATTGTTCAGAGTTTCAGTATCAAACTGGAGAAACACATGTTGAGAGTTTTTGGAATAAGTTTAGAGGTGAGAGAAACAAAAGCGATGTCATGGCGGGCATCTGCTATAGACCACCAGACCAGGAGGATGAAATAAACGAGGCTTTCTTCAGAAAACTAACAAAAGTTTCCAGATCACAGGCCCTGGTTCTCATGGGGGAAATCTGCTGGGAGAGCAGTACAACAGTGCACGGACAATCCCGGAAGTTTTTGGAGAGTGTTAGGGACAACTTCCTGGTGCAAGTGCTAGAGGAACCCACTAGGGGCCATGTTGCTCTTGACCTGGTGCTCACAAACAGGGAAGAATTGGTATGGAAAGTAGAAGTGGGTGGCAACCTAGGTAGGGGCAGCTCTATGTATTTTGCCACCCCAAGCACGGCAGTCAGGCAGATTTCAGCAGCATGCCTGCAGGAGGTCCTCTGGTAACGAGGATTCGGCGGCATGCATGTGTGAGATCCATCAGTCCCACGCCTTCGGCGTACCTGCCAATGAATTGCTGCTGAAACCGCGGGACCGGTGGACCTCTCGCAGGAGTGCCACTGAAGGCAGCCTGACTATTGCTCTCACAGTGACCTGCAGGCCGCCCGCCATGGCTTGCTGCCCCAGACACGCACTTGGTGAGCTGGTGCCTGGAGCCGCCCCTGACCTAGACAGCATTGACCAAGAGGTGATCGAGTTCCTGACTAAAGGAAGAAAGGAAAGCAGCAGAATATGGACCCTGGTCTTCAGAAAAGCAGACTTTGACACCCTCAGGGAACTGATGGACAGGATCCACAGGGAGGCTAATATGTGAAGAAAAGGAGTCCAGGAGAGCTGGCTGTAAGTTAAAGAAGTATTATTGATGGCACAGGAACAAACCATCCTGATATGCAGAAAAAAGAGCAAATATGTCAGGCAACCAGCTTGGCTTAACAGAGAAATCTTCAGGAAGCTTAAACACAAAAAGGAAGCTTACAAGAAGTAGAAACTTGAACAGATGACCAAGAATGATTACAAAAACATTACTTAAGCGTGCAGCGGTGCAATCAGGAAGGCCAAAGCACAATTGGACTTGCAGCTAGCAAGGGATGTGAATGGTAACAAGAAGGGTTCCTATAGGTATGTTAGCAAGAAAAAGGTCAGGGAAAATGTGGAACCCTTATTGCATGGGGGAGGCAACCTAGTTACCGATGATGTGGAAAAAGCTAAAGTACTTAATGCTTTTTTTGCCTCGATCTTCACAGACAAGGTCAAATCCCAGACTGCTGAACTGGGCAGCACAGTATAGGGAGGAGGTGAGCAGCCCTCAGTGGTGAAAAAACAGGTTAAGGACTATTTAGAATAGCTGGACATGCACAAGTCCATGGGTCTGGATCTAATGCATCTGAGAGTGCTGAGGGAGTTGGCTGATATTACTGCTCTACAGCCAAAATGCTTTTAAAATACATGTAGTCCAACTTTACTAATTCTGGGTCACTGAAAACGAAAATGATGCTTAAAATTGTTGATTGACTCTAGTTTTCAAGATATGCTATTGAGTCAGTATATACGACCCTTGACTTGGGAATGGCAGAGGATAAGTGAGTTATAAAGGGAAGGGATCTCAATTTAAACCAGAAATGACTAAAATACATCTTTGACTGGATCTATGAATAAATCTATGACTTTGGACAGTACTTGCTTTTTAGGCAAAACAATGAATGATGCAATCTGAAGCTGGTATTGCATCATACATGATATGAATTGCATCCTGTTATTCCTAGAAGTCATGGATGATGCAATCATAACAAAGCTTACATCACTCTGCTGAACAAATTGCCCTATATCAGCTCTAGAAATCATACAGTGTCGTGCTCTCTTATTTCTCAGTGTTTGATTTTGCAAAGGGACACATTTCTGTTTAGCCAAAGTGAGCAGAGATGCCTTGTACTTGTGTGAACAGTGCAGATAACTTCTGCTATGTTTCTGGTGAAGTGACTTTTGCATCACAAAAGCACAGTATAACCACTATGGTTAAGAAAGCCTATCACCTTTGCTTTGGCTGCAAAATTGGAGTTCAGGACAAGAGGTGGGCCCCACACATATGCTGCAACACTTGTGCAACAAATCTTGGCCAGTGGTTGAACAGGAAAAGGAAATCTATGCCTTTTGCAGTGCCAATGATTTGGAGAGAGCCAACAGATCATACCAGCAATTGTTACTTCTGCATGGTGCCTCCAGTTGGGAAAGGTGTGTCAAAGAAGAAAAAGTGGACTGTGCATTATCCAAACATTCCATCAGCTATACGCCCAGTACCCCACGGAGAAGGTCTGCCGGTTCCTGATGCACCAGAATCATTCTCCCTTGAGTCAGACGAGGAAGAGGAAGAAGATGAAACTTCTGGTCCTGAATCATCAATGTCACAGGACCCACATTTTCTCCCATCCTCCTCCTCCTCTGAACCACACCTCATAACACAAGGTGAAGTGAATGACCTTGTCAGGGATTTGGAACTACCCAAGAGTAAGGCAGAGCTGTTGGGCTCCAGACTACAGCAGTGGAATCTCCTGGCAGGCTATCAGGGCAAATGGAGCCCATCAATGCTTGCAGACTATTGCTGGACAGTGACAAGAGATGCTCCATTTAATGAATACAAGAGACAAGCCAAGAAACACCAAGTAGACACTGAATAGGACTAAACTATGTACATAATAGTGTTTTGCCTTTTGTTTCATAATACATTTTATTTATATAACCCTTTTGCTGATTTTTCAAGTGTTACATAAACAGGACAGGTGAAATATTATCATGTAAAGCAACCATAAACACATGAAAAGACCTAGGTTGACAATTTATGATTAAAACTCTACTATCTACACAATATACATAGACATAAAATGTAAAAACTTAAATATCTTAGAAACAGTAGCCAAACAGTTGTTTTAATTGTCATATCTGAATTCAGCACATCAAAATACATAATAAATATCACATTTTTTCTCTGAAGCAGACGACTTCTCAAAAATTGTATACCAGTGTATGATAGCAGAGCTATTGGCTATTATCTTTGAAAACTTGTGATTGAGGAAGGTCCCGGATGATAGGAAAAAGGCAAATATAATGCCCATCTTTAAAAAGGAGAAGATGGAGAATCTGGGAAACAACAAATCAGTCAGCCTCACCTCAGTCTCTGGAAAAATCATGGAACAGGTCCTCGAGGAATCGATTTTGAAGCACTTGGAAAAGAAGAAGATGATCAGGAACAGTCAACATGGATTCATCAAGATCAAATCATGCCTGACCAACTTGATTGCCTTCTATAATGAGATAACTCACCCTGTGGATATGGGGAAAGTAGTGGACATGATATTTCTTGACTTTAGCAAAGCTTTTGATAAAGTCAAGCAACATGGAAGAGTCCCATGCACTGCTACAGGCTTGGGACTGACTGGCTAAGCAGCAGTTGTACAGAAAAGGACCTGAGGATTATAGTGGACCAGAAGCTGGATATGAGTTAATGGTATGCCTTTGTTGCCAAGAAGGCTAATGGCATATTGGGTAGAAGCACTGCCAGCAGATCAATGGATCTATTCCGCACTGGTGAGGCGACATCTGGAGTACTGCATCCAGTTATGAGCCCCCCGCTACAGAAAGGATGTGGAGAAATTGGAAAGGGTCCAGTGGAGGGCAATGAAAATGATTAGGAGGCTGGGGCACATGACTTATGAAGAAAGGCCGAGGGAAGTAGGCTTATTTAGTCTGCAGAAGAGAAGACTGAGGGGGGATTTGATAGCAGCTTTCAACTCCCTGAAAGGGGGTTCCAAAGTGGATGGAGGTAGGCTGTTCTCAGCGGTGACAGAACGAGAAGTAATGGTCTTAAGTTGCAGGGAGGAGATCTAGGTTGGATATGAGGAAACACTATTTCACTAGCAGGGTGGTGAAGCACTGGAATGTGTTATCTAGGGAAGTGGTGGAATCTCCATCCTTAGAGGTTTTTAAGGTCCAGGTTGACATGATTTATTTGGGGCTGCTCCTGCTTTGAGCAGGGGGTTGGACTAGATGACCTCCTGAGGTCTCTTCCAATCCTAATCTTCTATGATTCTATGATAGTAGGGCTCTTATTTTTAGTGGTGACTTCTTCTTCTTTGTGATTAGGTCTAGTTTTAGAAATATCTTTTCAAATGACATTTGAGTTTTGCTTTAAATAGTCAAAATGGATGAACAGAAAAGATCTATCTGGTTTAGAGTAGGGTAACTTCTGATTGTATCAAAATTCCAAAAGATTAAGCTCTGTAAGTGACAAATTTCTGCTTAATAGAAAGTTTGGGACATTTTTAGTAGTTTGAGGCTCCAAATCTGCAACTGGCTTCAGATGGACTCCTTTGCCTGTCCGAAGCCAGTTTTAGAACTAGGGCTTATCAGAGCAGTTATGAGATGGCAATAGAGGGTTGAGTGGTTACAGCAAAGAACTGGAAATCAAGGCTCCTGAGCTGTATTCTCAAATGTTCGAGTGATATCTGCTAGGTCATTAGGCAAGTCAATTAGGCCAACATTTTCAAACTTGCATGCACATTTGGGCATCTAAAAAGTGTCACACACTGCACATTAAAAGAACTAGAAGAAATATATTGTAGAACCAGAATTAAAGAACTAAACTAAACTAACTAATTAACTAACTAGCAAATTAAAGAGCTATCTGTAGAATTAATCATTAAGCTAAATTCTCTTCTCTGTAAAATAATGCCCTTAAATTTTGGGGATTTAATCCTGATTTTTATTGGCATAATAAATAAGAAAATTTTGCCTAGCCTATGAAAATTTGAGTAAAGGTGCTTTATAATCAACATACATTAAATTATTAAAAATGAGTAATAGAAAACAAATTTAAGAGCCCTCTTTTGTTGTAAATACAAATATAAGGGATAAAGGAAATGCAGAGTTTGAATTTCCAGTAACACATATAACTTACAGATATATTATGAGAAAGAGAGTAATCCTGAATGGTCTGCACCCCTTATGCTGTGACATTGTCAGACATTACTAACTAAGCAGGGGCAGAAAGGTTCAGTAAAGCAGTGAAATCTCTTAGAAACCATCTAGCTGCAGCAGATGGTGATTGGAAGGTCATACCCTTTTTTCTAACTCAGTACTAACTTAATGCCCCAGCATAGCATTAAAATGACAATGCTGCATAAGGTGCTGTCTTTTTATAAGATTTAAAACTGAAATCATGAGCACATATGCGTATTAAGAGTCTGACTGTGCCTATTCTTCCTCAGATGCCCTCGGGGAGAGGAGAACCCAAGAGCCTCCCCCACCACTGCAGCAGCAATGTACGCTTGCAGTTTTTTGTGCTCAGGTGCATAATGCCAAGAGTTGAAGAAGCAGGGAAAGCTGGTGAGTCACTACTCCCAGAAACCTCTCAGCCTGCCGTCTTCCAAAATGAAACTAGTCCTTACTAGATAAGATACTACTCAACGGGAACAAGGATGGCAGATCTTTCCCTACATAAAGGATCAGTAGGTATATTTGTGCATTGTATGAATGTGCTGTGCAAACACATCCCTTAAGCACCTGTAAGGAATTACTCCATAACACAAAGGCTTGTTAAATATATTTCTTAGGGTAATTGTCTTGACACTCAGTCTGATTCACCATTGCCCCTAACTGTTTTACACAGGAAAAAAGGGGTCATGAAGCCAGTGGGCTCTGGAAATTCTGCCAGTGAAGTAGGAGTCTCTGTATTACATAGAACCAGTATTACCCTACCTCCCTCCTCCCTTGCCCGAGTGGTTCACCTAGATAGGCCCTTTTTACATCTTCAGTAAATTGAGCAACATAGTTTGCACATGGAAAGTGCTAGCGGAATGTTTATAGTACCATTTCTATATATTCATTCAAAAGAGTATTTTTCAGAGGTTGAATTATTTTGTAACAAGAGTTTTTGGAATATATATAAAGGAGCACAGTTGAATTATATGAATCCTGTTCAGGTATTGAAAATCATGAGACTACGGGAGCTTTAGAACTGAGGATCTGCTCAAATTGACAGGTCTGATGTTTTTCCCTTTATTTGAGCCAATTTGTGCAACCTAGCAACTGACAGTATTAAACACAGAATCAAAATGTACATAAGCTAGGTCTTGACAAGGTTTAGTATTTATAGCCTCTGGATCAGTAGTGAGTACTTCAGCTAACAAAAACAGGTCAGAATGGAATCTAAAATTCCTTTTAATCTAGGACAAAAGTGAAGACTGATCACTGACCAATAAGAGAGACAGTGCTTTAATCTACAGTGAAGAATTTCCACTGAAGATAACATGTACTTTTTCATGCCTGATAGAAAAGCACAGTAGGCTGGACTGAAAAAGTGGTATCCTGCTGACTGCAGTTTAGCATTTTGCATAAAGACTGACTGAGGAAAAATATTTCTGCAATTATTTTAATATCTCACAACAATGAATTAGAGATTTCACATTGAGTGTAACTTCAGTTATGGATTTGAGTAATTAAGGCTGAGCCAAGTATCTACCTCCTTTATTCAATTGTTAAGAGCTATGTGTAAAAGATTCACTGTGTTCTGAAATTATTTAAACTATCCATATCTATATATTACATGTGTTCCAAATAAAACAGAGGAATGCAGGTTAAAAATATCTATTGCACCATAAATATTTATGCATAATATTTTAACAGGTCTCAGTAAAATGTTACTGCAGTTATTAGTAAAGTCTCCTAATGAAATTGGTAAACTACCCAGTTCCTACTAAAATTCTGTACCCAGACTGGTTAGCAGTTACCAAATGGGATCCCATTGTAAGTTTAGAAGACAAAATTAAGACATTTCACTCTACCATATGGCTATAGTAGAACCTGACACCGTTTCATTTCTGCTAAGACATCTGGATACTTTTCTTGTGTCAGGATGTGATCTGACTGTGACTCTTTGAAAGCAACACAATGTATCTGTAGATCAGCCCTAACATCCTAACTTTAGGGTCCATTCCTGCATTGTTTACTCAGGCAACCCCCCTACCCAAAATAATGGAAACTTTGCATGAGTATGCTCCCTAATTAGGCATAATTAGAGAGAGGTCCAAACCACAAAATCAGATCCAGATGCAAATGTTCTGTGCGTTCAGGCAGAATGGGTTAGCTGAGATTCAGAGTTCTAGACTGGGCTCATTCTGGAGACAGACCCAGGCCATTAATTATTGGATCAGAATTGTTGCTTTTTAAAAACTTGATGTGTGTGTTTCAGATCTGAGTTCTGGCTTGCACCAAGCACCAGCAGTAACCACATTCAGTGTGAATATAATTCTATGGGAGACACTTCAATAACATATATTAAAATCCAAGATGAAGCAGGGATTCACATTTAACATATGCATAATTATATAAAACCTAGGGACAGCCAAGGGCAGGGGGGAAATTTAGGATGTTGTTTAAGTGGTACAACTGGGTCAACACAACAGGGGTATGAGTCTGAGCACTACTGCAGGTTTTGTGCACTCTGTTGAATATGGGGTACAGACTCAGCCCATTCAATTCTGAATGAAACAACTGTGGATTCTTCTTACCTAGAGAGCTAACATCAAGGGGACATGGAGCTAATGTGGCTCTCTTGCAGTGTAGGTGGTGTGGCTAGTGAAGGGGACATGCCTACTCTCTGGTAGTCCTGTGCTAGAACAATACCTCTAGTGAGTTATTACTACTGACACAGTTTGAAAAAGCCTGATGCTGCTTTAATTTATTCCAGGAGCTGAAATGGCCCCTGGTTGTCCTCAGGACTTGCGCATGTATGTTTGTAAAAATGGACTTGTGAAACCATCAATGTTTCACCCACCATGACACTATCTCTCCTCCTTGCCCCAAATTTGTGTCAAGCATCTGAACTTATAGACAGTACATGTTATTTTGACTCTGAGAATGACTGATAACCTAATTTTTGTACCTAAATATTATCTACTCTGAAAAAATAATAAAATGACCTTTACCGATATAATAAAAGAAATACTTTTGCATAGTTTCTTGGATGATGACATACAAAAATAAAATATTTCTCTTTCTTTAAAATATTTCTCTTCTATGACTTTCTTTACTAAAACAGAATTTAAGTACATGCGCAGACCTCCTTTCTCCACTACTGGAAAGTTTTAAACTGAGGTTCAATGATAATGGGTGCCTCAGAGAGACAGAATGTAAACTCTGACCTGAGAAGATGTGACCATCTAGTCATAGAGAACTGTGTGCATTTAAGTTAGTGAGAGCCAATGTGGGCCAGAGAATTGCCATATACCTAAGGAATGCTAGGATTAGTTATGATCTATAGATCACTGCCGACTCCCTAAGTAATCTAGTCCCCTATATTCCTTATTTTAATATCCAGCTATAATATGCTCAATTTCTAAAGGTAGTGTTTTACATTAAATTTAGATATAAAAATATACTAAACAGTGATGCTTCAATTAAAGGTAATCCTAACTTTACTGAGAGCCCTTTAAAAAAAAATAAATCTCAGAGTATTTTCACAAGATATATTGTATATTTTTGGTCTTTTCCCAACATTTTAATTGGTTTTGCTTAGAGCTGTGTAATGGTTCTGGTCAGAAAATATTATCTGGTGAATAACTTTTAAATATTATCTCAGTAGTGCAACTACATTCCTTGCCTTGTTTTGTAAAAAATCCAAAGGTTTTCCAGGTCTTTCACAAGCTGTATTGTTTTTACTACCACCACTCCTCTTCATAAATGGAAATAGAATTGGCCTCTTCATCCCCTGTGTTTAAGATTCATTTTTAAGCTACAGCAGGATTTATTTACAGGCCCCAAACTCACTTTGACTATAATCCGGGTAGTTATATAATGGAACAAGGAAGTTCCCAAATGAGCAGATGTAGGGCTGCAGAGCCTTTCTGAGCCCATAGAGGTCTCTGTGGGACAAGACATGTGGCTAGAGCTCTGTGGTTCAGGGGCAGCAGGTATAAAACAGAATTCTTCCAACTGAAACTGAGAGAACTATTGAGATAAAATGACACAGACGGAAATTTTGCGGGAAAAAAACGGGGACATAATGTAGTGAAGAGCAGTATTAACTCTTGTTAAGCACCTTCCTGTCCCTTCCCAGAGTTTTCAGTTCAGTTTCACTTTTATTTGGTCCCTCCCCAGTTCACAATAGTGGGAGAATAGTGGAGACCCAATCTTGGAAAGACTCACGTGCTTACATTTTGACCCAACCTTGGACTACTCACATGTTTAAAGGTAAGTATGTGCATAAATCTTTCCAGATCAGGACCCCAATTTGCAGGCCTTGAATCAGATAGAAGAACACACTTTTATAAAAAGTTTGCCTTCAGTAAGCTTCCTCCACAAAGAATCCTAAATTAACTCCTTGTTGAAGAAAGAGCCCATCCTTTAAACCTGCCATTATCTATCAGGCAGACTCTTGTACTCTAGTTCTGTTCTGCATCTTTGAGATTAAAATGTTAGCTCTGAACACATACTGTATGGGACTGGTGCCAAAGGAAAATGACATGACTAGGTGTTTCACCGACAGCTTCTCAGTCATGACTGCAGTATATTTTAAATCTGATTTCTTACAGGTTTCATTGAGACATTTATATGTATGTTATGTACAGGGAACTCAAGCAATATTATAGACAATGACAGCATAAGCTACTCCATCCTGAAATTCTCCTCAGAGAAGCAGCAGTAACTGCCTCTGGGTGTTCTTGGTTCTGTTTAACTTATTTGCCATCTGGGGAAGCATAAGAAAATCAATACATCAGATTCTGGAGGTTATTCTTTAGAGGTTATTTCTTTTAACAAATGAATTGTTTTCCTCCATTTCCTCATAAATACAAACAGTGGAAATATATTGTAACTAGTAGAAACTTTGGTAACTAAATACTTCAACTTTGCTTGGATGTAGATAAAAAGGTTGTAAACCTTGCTTGACAGTGTCCAGTCACAGCATGAAGGGCAAATTTTTCACAGAGTCTGCATTAGTGTGATGTATGATTCTCTTTGCCCCCAAAATAAATTACCTTCATTCAAGATAAATGTAAATATAAGAACAAGCTGTAACGTTACTTGATAATTTAATTCTTCTTCACCATGTCCTTGAAACTTCCAACAAAACATTGCAATCTTTTTTGAGCAACTTAATGCATAAAATATCAAACTACTCAGACAACCCAATAGTTTCTCAAAATTAGACACACGTTTATTTTTAACTGCTTTTTTTCACTGTCTTTATTAACATCTTCCTTTGTGTTCAAAAGGAATTTTGAAGGAAAACAGTTGTCTGTAGTCTTTACAATTATAATGGTGATTGTGGTGTTTATTTTTAAATATTTGGCATTATTCTTTGTAGTAACTTTGACTACAGAATTATTACATGCTACCCCTAAAATTAAAGATGCACATGCTAATTCATTTTCAGTTAAGGATGAACAAAAGTGTTTTAATTACCAGAGCCTGTTGACCCTCCAACTGTACAAATGACTAACCTACAATATTTGAAAATATATTGGAAAATTTCATGGCTGAGGGGATGTATGATGAGAGACCTTTTTATTTACATCAATTATGACATATGTTTTGGGCCTAATTACTGAGGCCAAACACCTTAGGATTTTATTGGAAGTCAGACCTGAGTCAAAAGCAAATGATCTGGCTCCATGTGATGTAATATTAATAAACACAAGGGACCCTATATTCCCAAAATGCAAAAGACCAGTAAGTGATTATTCAGATGGTGCCTTAAGGGGCAAAGTCTACCTACATTTTTACCACTCACTTTCCTGCCCTCTTTATACCAGAGATCACAGGCAGTGGGTTGGAACAGGGCATGGCCAAGATTCAAGAGGATTTAGGTAGATTCTACAAGCTGCTGCTATGCAGAACAACTGGTCCTCACTTGCGCAGGTGTCCATGGATACTGTTCCTGCCAATTGGTGGCCTTAGAAAAGATTCCTCCCCAGCAAACAGCACAAAGAAGTCTTCCTGGGTCTGAAATGTTTCTGGGACATGTCCCTGGCCTAATAGCATAATCTGACTCTAAACCTGATATGAAATATATAGAACTGACACAGGTACTTTATAATGTACATTTTGTGGTGGTGAATGTCTCAGGGAAGCGCAGGGGCCAGCTTTACAAAGGTAATTCAATGCCTAAAGATGCAGAGAGGCTCCTAGAGCGATTTAAAAATTAACAAAAGTGCACAAGCAGGTTAGGTGCCTAACTCTCATTTGAGTCAATGATAGGTGCCCAACTGACTTAGGCACTTTTGTAAATCCCACTAGGTGCCTATCTGCATCTTTAGGCATTGAAATACCTTTGTAAATTTGGCCTTGGAGCTATACTTATGCCTGCTCCATGCGCAGAGAGTGCAAGGAAGACTCTTTGCAGCCTCCTCTTGACACAAGGTTGTGCATTTGCAAAAGGCCCCACTCATGGACACTGTGATTGTTACGTATCTCATTCTGCACATCCTGCTCCACTGAATCCCACGCTAGATTGACGCTCTTGTGAGAAACTGACAGTGCTGAAGATGATTAGATTGGATTTTCAAAAGCCTACCTCTGCTCCCAGTGAAGCCATGGAAGCTTTAAAATGGTAGCAGAGTGAGGCCAAACCTGAGTACATTTGAAAACCCCACTCCTTACATGTAGATAGGACACTAATGTACAACTGTTTTGCACCTCCTTGTTCATTTTGGTGCAAGCGTAGTAGTGGTGAAGACTCTTCCATAACAGTCCAAGAGCCAAATTGAACTGAATGGAGTTGCCCTCAGTTACCCAGAGGCTGAATTAAACCCAAGGGTTCTTCAAAAGCTGAGCACCAACTATATGCATATCTCACCCTGTCCTTTTTATTGTAAAGAGATGTCAAGCTTACTTGATAACTGGGATTGGACAGTGAAACCTACTGAAGCAATGAAAGACCTGCCCATCAGGTGAGGGAGGGGGCAACAAATCCACATAGACAACACTGAAGCATGTGTATCTCTGTTTATCCATAGAACAGGCACAGTAAAGTCAAAAGAACTCCAAACTTCCCTATCCCACCATGAATAAATACCTCAGTCCTGCTCTGAATAGACCAAACATAAACATAAGAGGCAATTTTTATGCCTGTTCAAATCTTGGCCTTTCTGTTGAGACTACTAATAAAGGTAACAATTAATGACAAATTTGGAGGTGTGTTTTATCATATGGATCTCTATCCACTAAAAAACTGTTTTTAAAAGATTTCTTTTTAAAACAAGGTTCCTTATCGCATGACTGATGATCTATAATTTCTATCTGTCTTTCTTTCTCATTGTTAATGTCATAACAATCACAACAGACCCATCAAGAGGTTCATAAAGCAAATTTCCTTCATGAGTTCTACTAGTGAAAATAATCTGACATGAATGGATCCCATTCTTAACTCACATGTACTGTGATTGCCTTTTGGGACATCATAACACATATAATGCCAGATCCTCAGCTGATGTAAACAGAATCAGTTCCATGGATATAATTTATGTCATTTGAGAATCTGACTCATAATTTATAAAGCAATCACTCCTATGTAACAATATATGTTACTTATTTTTCCAGTCATGGTGGCTGAGCTATAGCCACCAGCAAAGGACATGTGCTGACAGAAGATAAAAACAGATTACCATTGATTTTATGAATAGGCAGTTTGATTGATTGGGGGGAATAATTCCACAATATTTTTTTAATCATGAATATTTACCTGTACCTTTAGCACGATGTTGGGTGAGGGCCAACAGAACCCACATGAAAAAAATTAGAGCTCCACTTCTCTAGTGACAGCTGATCATGACCCAGACTTGTGCACAAGACTTGGATCTTTAAAATACTTATATTTATTCTTGTCATAAACCTATTATTTCAGTGGGTGAACACTAAAGATTAACTTGGTCCAATAAACTCAATATCTTGAATGAGAAAAAAGTCCTTAATCAAAGAAGAGACAAATTATAAACTCCATGTATAACAGTAATAATTAATAAATGATACTGTAACAGCAAACAACAAACTCTGACTACTTATAAAATCTATACATTTTCTGGCTCTTCTCACCTCTGTTGTAATCTCCCTGTTCAGAATTAATGATGAGTCCAATAGAGCTCCAACACTGTGTACCAACTACTTGATCAGAAGCTGGGTGCACTCAGTGGAAAGCGAGGTCAATGTTTCAGCCAGATCCTCAAATTGTATCCTCCTGTGTTGCCAAAGTTGAATTGGCACAAGGTGCTTTTTATCCATCACCTTTTAGGTACTGCACCAATGTTGAGAGAATGATGTATAGCTATCATCAATGTATTAGTGGTGAGAACATCCAATGTAGTGAGTTCCTCTGTAACTGTCTTCAAGATCCCAAGTAAAGCCATCATAAATCCGGAAGGTCAGTACATCGTTGACCTTTTGTCCTCCCTTTTCTCACCACTTCTTCCACTGTTTGGAACTTTTTCTGTTATGACCAGTTTAGTTGGGATGGCTGGTTTCTCTGGGCACTGAGCCCACTTCAGTGAAAGTTTTATATATTATGTACAATGCTCCAGATTCTGTTTTTCAGATAGGTGCTTTATAAACATTAATATGATTTTTGTGATGTACTGAGGCAAAAAAACTTAGAGCTGATATAGCAAGCATCCTTGCAAAAGCAGGGAAAGGAGAAAGAATTTTCATGACAATATGTATCTCATCATCATCATCATCACTCCCATAACCACATTGGTTGTTGGGGTACCATCACTGATGAGCTAGCAACCAATTGTCTCCATCCCTGTTGATTGTGTGTCAGTGCTTGAGTCTCCATGAAGTCCATTGCTGTCCACTCTTTTATGTTGTCAATCCATTTCTTCTTCTGTCTACCTCTTCTTCTCTTCCTCTGTACTGTCCCTTGGAGGATGATCTTGGATAAGCCAGATGGTCTTGTTACATGGCTGTACCACTTCAGCTTGTGCTTCTTTATGGTTGTCAGGAGGTCTTCATATGATCCAGCGCGTAGGGTGATGATGTTGCGGGCCTTTTCATTAGTAACGTGGTCGCAGTAGGAGATGCCCAGGATTTTACAGAAGCATTTCATCTCTACTACCAATATTTTCTGTTCAAGTTTTGCTGTGAGGGTCCATGTCATGGAGATGATCAATGTGTGCAGCAGTTTCAGTCTGGATTCCAGGGACTTGGGAGATGTTCTTATTCCTCCAAATTGGCTTTAACTTTGCCACTGCTGCTGTTGTTTGTGCAGTTCTTGCCCAAATTTCTGCCTTGGATCCTTCAACAGTGATGATTGCCCCTCAATGCTTGAACTGTAGGTATCTATAGGGTTCAAATAATGGAACAACAGACCACTTTATCCATTGTGCCTCTTTACCTGAATCTTACCAAAGGTGAGGCAATAGTTGCAACCATAGTTTATCACCCAATGAGCATTTTTACCTTTGGCAGCTAAAATATCAGGAATCATAGCTCATTTCTCTTCTTCCCACTTCCCTCGGAAAGTGTTCTCTAATTTTACTGAGTGCTTAAGTAGTAGGACACATAATTAGAATATGTGTTTTGAATAGCGTGAACAGGTTGATAAATGACAGGGCTATATTTTGACTGGTTTTCTCAGTTGTTTCTTAGGTGTTACTTAATATGAATCTTGTTAATATACTTATGACAGTTATATGCTAATTCTTAGTACTGGTGGCAGTTATGACATCTGTGAGTCAAAATCTCTCTAGCAAATTTATACATTTTGTATTATTCTTAAACATGCAAGGCTAACAGAGCAACACCGATTTATACCAGCTTAGGACTTGGTCCTCATGTAGCCATTGTATTTATATTTTCTCAGTTACATCATCAATAAAAAACTGTATTGATTACATGACAAGCTTTTAACTATACAATTGTAATGGATTAGGTCTATATAATAGCAGCCTTCTCCTATCAGACTAAGGCTATGTCTACATTTAAAATGTACAGGGTTTCTCCCAATGTTATAGTTAATCCACCTCCTGGAAAGATGGTAGCTAGGTTGATGGAAGAATTCTTCTGTTGACTTAGTGCTGTCTACGCTGGTGGTAAAGTCAGCATAGCTACGTCTCTCACTGTGTTGATTTTTCTGATGCCAATGTAAGTTTTTAGTGTAGATCAGCCTAAGATTTGTTCTGCTGGGTTAGCTCACTTTCTGAGGTTTATTTCCAAGGAATCCAGGGTAAATATTTCTCAGCAGAGGTAGTTACTTTAATTGAGCCTTCTTAATAAAGCATAATCAAACCCTTTCAGACTCTTACTTCAAAGTCTGCACCAGACTAGGATATCCCTTATTACATATCACCCATCCCCCCACTTTGAATGGTCCTATTAGGACACACACCACTGAACCTACTGTCTTTTTCAGTTTTTGAAAGCATATCTGCAATCCAGTGGTCCTTCCCCAGCCAATACTATATTTGAAATCAAAAGGATTGCAAAGCTCAGTACCACTGTGGAACATGGGAATTCAAGTCCTTCATTACTTGGATCTTGTCATAAACAGATAGCTAAGGTTTAATGTCTCTTTCACCTATAAAAGGGTTAACAAACAGTAACCTGAAACACCTGACCAGAGGACCAATCAGGAAACAAGACTTTTTCAAATCTGGGTAAAGGGAACTTTTGGGTATGAGTTCGTTGTTCTTTGTCTTGGTTCGGTGACCCTCTCGGCTCTGAGAGTGATTTTTCTATCTCCAGGCTTTCTAATCTTCTGTTTCCAAGTTGTAAGTACAAGGATAGTAAGACAATAGGTTTATATTGTTCTTTTGTATTTACATGTGTGTAGTTGCTGGAATGTGTTAAATTGTATTCTTTTTGGATAAGGCTGTTTATTCATTTTTTTTCATTTAAGCAATTGACCCTGTATATTGTCACCTTAATACAGAGACCATTTTATGTCCTTTTTCTTTCTTTTTATATAAAGCTTTCTTTTTAAGACCTGTTTGAGTGTTTTTCACTGGTTAAGGCTAAGAAAGCAGGGAGGGTGGAATCCCTTTCTTTAGATTCACGGAGCTTGAATCTGTATATCTCTCCAGGAACCCAGGGAGGGAACACCTGGAGGGGAAGAGGGAGAAGGGAAGTGGATTATTTCCCTTTGTGGGTCTTGGGGTCCCCTGGGAAGGTTTTGGGGAGACCACAGTGAGCTAGGCACTGTATAATTCCTGGCTGGTGGCAGCAATTACCAGGTCCAAGCTGGTAACTAAGCTTGGAGGTTTTCATGCTAACCCATATTTTGGACGCTAAGGTCCAGATCTGGGAAGAAATGTTATGACAGAGCTACTTCAGTGTTGCATAATCAGTGACCGAGACAAAGGGTGTTCTAAATGAGTAGTATCTTGGTTCCAAGCACATGGTCAAGCACTCTTTCTCAAGGACAGAACATCAGGTTTCTTGATCAAGGAGCTTTCTATTCAGGTAAAGGATAGAATGTTCTTTCCCCGGGAAGTTTTGGGCTAGCACTGTGTCCACAGTATGGTGTGAGATACCTGTTTGCAAAATGAATTCTTATGAGAAATTGGGACTGTGTAATACTGGCTTATTACAGAGAATTTACTTAATTTTCCAAAATGCTTGAGCACACTAGAGGGACCACATGACTTGTAAAGGGGATGACTTCTTAATGTCAGAAAAAGGCACTACTAAAAAGAAAAATATAGGCACAAATTGTGCATAATACTTTGCTAGGCCTAGGAATGCCCAGACCTGCTACTTAGTTCAGGACATGGGAGATTTGGCTAGAGCCTCAACTTTAACCAGTAGGGTTGTACCTTACTTTTCCCTACAAGATGCCCCAAATACTTCATTTCCCCTCTTCCCACCTAGCACTTCTTTGGGTGTCACCTTGTGAAACCTGAAAGCATGGTAACTAATTGGAATAGGTCCATTGGTAATCAGGATAGAGAGGAATTTTTCAATAGACCTTAGTTAGATCTAATAGTCTGATAAATTTAGCTTGACCAAGGTGATCCAGAAGATGATTAACGCAGGGCACAGGATATGCATCTAAGTCAGAAATCTATGCAAAATCAGGCGGTCCCATCTAGCTTTGGCACAATAACCACTAGATTACACCGGGCCAGGGGATTCTTTGATTATCTCCACAGGGAAGTGCTAGCCACTGTAAAAGCAGCAAAGAGTCCTGTGGCACCTTATAGACTAAAAGACATTTTGGCGCATGAGCTTTTGTGGGTGCATGCATCCGATGAAGTGGGTATTCACCCACGAAAGCTCATGCTCCAAAACGTCTGTTAGTCTATAAGGTGCCATAGGACTCTTTGCTGCTTTTACAGATCCAGATTATACGGCTACCCCTTTGATATGTGCTAGCCACTGTTTCTCACAGCTCCCATTGACCAAGAATGACAAACTGCAGCCACTAGGAGCTGCAGGTGGCCATGCCTGCGGACAATCAATGTAAACACCATCTCGCTGCCTGCCAGTGGATTACTCTGATGGTGCCGCATGCGACCCACGAGCTGCAGGTTGCCCACTACTGTTCTAGTGCCTTTGGTGTATTGCTATATGCAGGTCTATTGGGCTTAAGATAGGCCATTTTTTCCTGAATTAACCTAGACATATTTTAGGATATTGGCAGAGTGGGTAGGGTGGGTTTCCCAAGACTCCTTAATCAAGTCTAATACTCCTCAGGAGTGTCTCCTATAAAGAAGTTCAAAATGGGAGAAGCCCATAGAGATCTATGATACTTCTCTTACTGCAAACAACAGACCGAGGAGCAGATGGTTGCAGTCTTTCACCTCTGTCTCTACAAACATCTTTATCATATTCTTGAAGGTTTTATTGAACTGGTCCACCAGACCATCAGTCTGGGGGTATCGACTGCTGTCTGGAGTGGTCATACTTTCAATAGTGCCAAAACTTGTTGGAGCATCTGGGATATGAAATTCTTCCCTCTGTCAGTGAAAACTTCTGAGGGAAGACTAACCTATGAGAACACTTTGAGTAGCTCTTGCATGACAGTGGAGGCAAAGGTGTTTCATAAGTGGATTGCCTCTGGATATCATATGGCATCATCCACAAACACCAAAATGAACTTCTGACTGTATATGATCTCCTCTAGCAGGCCTGTTATTTCCATCCATATAATCTCAAAGGAGGTGGCGATGAGACGCAGTTCCCAGTCCCATCCCCTTGGGCTTCTTCTTTATACATTTCTGACCTAAAGAATTGGGTCAGCAAACTTTCTGGGGTTTTCACCTTACCTAAGTGTCTTGCCAGAAAAGAGTATGGGCTAACTATAAGAGATCCTGCTGGGCAGGTTAAGACCTAGGAGTTGATATTTGGAGTCTTTAGTTTGGGGTTGTCTCTCTACTCAGTATAAAAATCTTATCCCATAATTCAAAGTGAGAAACTGATGAGATGTGTGTTCAGGAGCCACCACTCTGTTTACAGCAGCTACTTAGTTGAAACATTCCTGGAGCGTTTGATTTTCTTGTTGGACTGCCACAACATCAAAAGTGCCACTCAATACACTGTAGTCTAGGATGGGAAGGGAATCTGCATTGTCTGTAGGGGGAGTATAACATGGAGATCATTGGGATGTTCTCTCCTGAACTTCATTTCCTTGGGAAGGTTCCTTTGCAGACACCATGCAGTTATTTCTGGCACAGACACAGGCTTATCCTCTCTTCTTAAAAAAACAAAACAAAAAGAAAAATAATCAAACCCTTGCAGACTCTTCAAAGTTTGTGCAAGCACAGCCGTCCTTTCCCCCAGATTAGTCTCTCACACCAGTAATTCCACTAACTGGATTTCCTGGTTCTCATCTCAGAGCCTTAGGAATGCAGAATTCTCAACCAGTCTCCTCTCTTGTTTGGTTTTTTGGAGCAGTTCCCCACAGCAATAATTCTAGTAGCAGTTCACTGGGGGAAAACCTCTGGCCCCTCAATTTCCTGGATGGTGTTGCAATTTCTTTCCCTCCACCCCTTCCTACTACTCTCTTTATATAAGAGTGAGCTAATTACATTTCACCTCTTTCTCAGGTGCAGAGGGTGGGAATAATCAGACAGCCAGGCCAGCTCCCGGCCTCTGACCGCAAAGGAAAGGTCTCTCTTATTCCTTCACAACAATAAAGATTAAAAAAGAAACAAACTTGCCAAGCTAAGTTCTTCAAAAAATATGAATGAGAAAAAGACAGAGATAGATATAAGAATGCAACAGGATACTTGTCTTCTATTTCCATACAAATAACTTAGTCTGCAGATGTTTAATAGCTTCAGTGATCTAAGGAAATAGAATGTACATCCAGCAAAGTGCAAGTTTATGGCTCTGCGGATGCAGATCCAGACATTCAATTATAAATGAACAACATTGTGTTAAATTGCCATGGCCCTTTGTTGTATACCACTTCATGACGTATAAAATATGACTTATTTTTCTTACCTTTTTTGTTAATGACAGAGGCATATCCTGTTGCCAACAATTAATTTATATCAGGGAACACCAGATTCTTTCCGAAGTATGGACAGTGCTCATGAAATGAGCCAGACTGGCAATCTGCCCCTCCATTTATTAATAACATAAGAAAGCCCAGCTTTTGATGGGAAATGGTTAATATGTAAAAAATTGGGAAGTCACCTTGTCCACTCAATTCCACTTCTTTAAGCTACTTGTTTCCCTTGTGTGAGGATGTGATAAGATGGGATGTTGATAAGATGGGAGGCAGTCTGTACTGAGCGCAGCATATTGTATGATTTTTCTGAATAAAATATGGAAAATTAGCTTGAAAGGCTTGAATATTTTTTTTAATGGAGTCTTAAGTTTTGTCAAAAAGACAGGTGCTCCCTAGTTTAGTAAATATTTTACGGAAACTTATGGCATCAGGTAGGACTTTTCTGCTGACATCACATCTCTGAAATCTATTATATTGGCTTAGTGAAAGAGCTACAATCCAAAGTCTTTCTCTTTAACTTTGTATCTTACAATTGATATAGACTTTGGATTGTAGCTCATATACTTAACCAGTATAATATATTCAGAGATCGGTCCTTCTCCCTATTCCTAAACAGAATTTTAAGTGAATCTCCTGAATGTCTTTGCATTGTCTTATAGGCATATGTTCAGTGTCTTGCTCTTTCATCAAAACACTATGGAACTCAATAAAATTATGGGACAGAATATAGATTATCCACAAGCACATGCAGATCAGACTTCAGACATCACATTTACGAAATAGAAATAAATTGTAAAAACACATTTGAGGTATTAGTATGAAATGAGTATACTAGCCATCTTGCTTTATTTTTTATTTATTTAATTTCTTGGTATTTGGAGGGGGATTTTTAAAAAGTACAAAAGTTTAAAAAATATACTAAATAAATAATCAGATCCATCACTTCACTCAGGCCAAATCAATTGAGTGACAGCATAAATATAACACAAATTGACTCCTACCCAGTCCTCAGAATTTGCTTCATTTCAGTATTTCTCTTGAATAGCTTCTGGAATTTCTCTATACTAATATACCAAAGTTTGGATCAGACTTAAGAGAAACCTTCAAATCTTCATCCTCTGTTTTGCTAGGATTCTTGGGCCTACATTCAGAATGTCTAAAATGTGGCTCAAAGCCAAAGATATGTACTGCAGGTGGAAAACATTGGAGAGAACAGAAATAGCTGTTAGGCCAAGGGACTCTGAAGGTTAATTGAGTGCAGCCCCCTCCCTTCACTAAGTAGGACCAAGTGCTGATGTTTCCTCAGATCCCTAAGTGACCCCATCAAGGATTGAACTCATAGCCCTGGACTTAGCAAGCCAATGCTCAAACCACTGTGTTATCCCTCCCCTCTAAGCACTGTTATAACAAAGGATCACTGTTCACCATATGCTTGCGACGCTTTAAAAATGTACTCTGTGGATACGTTCACACTGCAAAACCAATCAAACAAACCACAACAGTGAGTTTCATGGCCCAGATCAATTGACTCAGGCTTGTAGGGCTTGCACTACAGAGCCAAAAATAACAGTGTAGACATTCCAGCTTGGGCTGAGGAGAGGGGATGGTCTCAGAGCCTGGACTTCAGTATGAGAAAAAAATGTCTGCATTATTGGTTTTAGCCATGTGGCTCAAGGCCTGCAAGCCCACGTCAGTCGACCCAAGCTCTAAGACTCCCTGCCAAAGGGTAGGGGTTTTTTTCAGTGTAGATATACCCAATGGTTCTACCAGCATTCATAAAAATAAAGTGCAAAAAAACTAAAGGCTAATACAAGCCACTAAGGTGAGGGAATGTTTTGATTATACTTTGTATTTGTTGTTATGATTAGTGCCTAATTTGAAATGCACTTTCAAGTGTGTTTCTGGTATGTAATTTAATTAGACCAGATTGTACCACCCTTACTCTCATTGAATAGCACCTTACTCCACACATCATCCTGTTAATTACAGCAGGACTGCTCAAGGAGTGAGGTACTACTCCAAATGAGTAGGGTGTAGCAGGTCATATGTATAAAAGCCATATATATATAGGTAGGGCACAGATATTCTAAAGGACCTTTGGGCTTATATGACAATTAGCTTAGCATCTTCAAGGAATCGCTTGTCAAGTATCAGAGGGGTAGCCATGTTAGTCTGGATCTGTAAAAAGCAACAAAGAGTCCTGTGGCACCTATAATGCACTGGTGATCTTCTAGAAAACACCAGCCTAGCCACCATGGATGTAGAGGTTCTCTACACAAACATCCCACACACAGATGGAATACAAGCTGTCAGGAACAGTATCCCTGATGATGACTCAGCACAACTGATTGCTGAGCTCTGTGACTTTATCCTCATGCCCAATTATTTCAAATTTGGTGACAATATATACCTCCAGACCAGTGGCACTACTATGGACATCCACATGGGCCCACCGTATGCCAACATTTTTATGGCTGAACTGGAACAACGTTTCCTCAGTTTTTGTGCACTCATATTCCTTCTCTATCTGTGCTACATTGATGACATCTTCATCATCTGGAACCATGGGAAGGAGACTTTGGAAGAATTCCACCATGATTTCAACAGGTTCCACCCCATCCTCAACCTCAGCCTGGACCAATCTACATGGGAGGAATTTGTTAGTCTGTAAGGTGCCACAGGACTCTTTGTTGCTTTCTAAGGAATAGCTTGAGAGGAGTAACATGGCATAGGAACTAACCATTAAAAGACTCTATGTCACAAAATGAATATGACAGTTAACAAAAGTGTTATGTGCTGGAAAAAGGAGATGTATGGAACTGCAAAATATATTTCTGGAATTTTAGGGAAAGTTTAAAGGATGTTGAGCTTAATTGAGATTTACATGTACTAACTGCAGACCTTGCGTGACAATGAATTGACATAAATGCTAATGAGTATAACATAAATGGCTAATTGACCTATTGATGTTAGGGAACCCAATGTTACTGAAGTGCGGAAATATGTGTAAGGAAAAAAGGCTGAAACCATAACTGAATATGTATAAAGTACAGTGGGTTAAGGCATAACCCCTTATAAAATGTGAAACCCAGCCTGTAAGCAGTGGAATACATTGGAACACACTGCCTTATGAGCATGCTTTTTTTTCACCTTACCTATTTTGGGGATGGACCTCAAGGGATGTGGTGTGTAGTGCAAGTGCTGGACATTCTTTATTGACTCTGCTATATTACAGCACTTGTGATACTGTTTGTTTTACTAATAAAGTTTGTAACTTGACTAGTCAGAGAACACACAGTGGATTGTTGCTCCTTGAGGGCTCATTCTAATGACAACCTCACCATTCAAGCTGAGACGGAGGCAGAACACTCTCAGACCCTGCATAGTAGATAAATTTAAATAGCACTTGTGACAGACCCAGGCCAGTGGAGTACAGCAGTCTGGTCCTATTGGTATCCAGGAGGTGACACCAACTAATTCCGTGGGACAACTAATGAAAAAACAGGATCGGGAGTGAGGTCACAGGGCTAAATGAAGGGAACCTGATGGGGACACCGAGCAGAGAACCCCAGACAATGTTCACTGCTCCCTGAAGGCATCAAGGGAGCCAGCTGACGCCGCCCAGAGGAACTCTGCCCAGATGCAAGAACGGATGGAGGAGCATAAATAGGCCCCACAGTCACAGGAAATCTCGTTGGCCAACCTCCTCTCCCTGGTTTTGTAGATGGCTAGTTTGGCCAGGGCCAAGAGGAGGTTGACAAGGAGATCCTGCGACTTGGTGGGGCCACAGATGGGGAGTGCGTAGATAAACAGGTGAGGGGAAAAGTGCAACCAAAAATGCAACATAAGATTCAAGAGGAGCTGGAACAGGGGCTGCAATCTGGCGCACTCTAAATAAATGTGCGCCAGGGTCTCTTTCATGCAACAAAAAGGGCAGGTATTGGGGACAGGGTAAACCGCGCCAAGTACACGCCCGTGCTCACGGCCCACCAACTGAAGGAGCCACCAACTGACATCCCCAGCGGGCCTCGGGACCAGGGCAGAGTATAAGCTGGCCCACCGGGGCCTCTCACCCTCGAGAGGTGGCAGGAGGTCCTGCCATTTGGTATCGCAGCGGGACCTGAGGGTGAGGTAGTGGAGAGTGTGGAGCACGAGAATGTACAGATGTTTCTGTGGCTCAGCCTGGAACAGAACTGGCTGCAGATTGTGCAGCCGGCTTGCAGTGAAAGGGTGAGGGGGCCGATTGGGTCCACAGGGCGGAGGCCCAATAAAAAGGTCCACAGGGCCTGGGATGGAAGGTGGGTGGGGCATGCCCTCTAGCAGGACCCGGTCGAGGTAGGCCCGAGCAGCATGCAGTAAAGCGGCCTTCACCTCCTGAAGTATGCTCCGGGGAGTATGAGGTCTGGAAAGCCCCATGTGCTGAGCGAGCATCAGGGGATCCAGCCAGTCTCCGTGGTTGTAGTCCAGGAGGTCTCGTACTCTGGTGACTCTCGCCAAGACCAGCCTCTGGCACACTGAGGGGTACTCCGCCACCTGTACACAAAGCTGGGGGTTGTGTAGCAGGGGCTCTACTAGGAGATCAACCCCCACAGTGGCTGCCATGGACCTGGTCATTGAAAAGAGCTTCCAGGTCTGGAGGAGGTCTTGGTAGAAGACCAGCAGCCCGGAGAGGTCTCGCGGAAGACCTCTTGAATGGAGGTAAAAGAGCTGCCGGTCATATTGGAGCCCTCGGAAGCGGCGGAGGAAGGCATGCGCCAATACGCTCCATGCCAGATTACCTGCACCATACAGGAGCCACTGCAGGGGCTGGAGGAGGAAGCTATGGACCTGAGCGTGTAGGTAGTTCAGGCCCTGCCCCCCCTCCTCCAGGGGCAGGTAGAGGACCCCTGCAGAGACCCAATGCATCCCTGACCAAAGGAACTCTAGAATCGTCATCCAGAGGTTGGCCAGGAAACCCGATGCTGGGACCAGGGTGTTGAGCCAGTACCAGAGCATGGACAGGACTAGCTGACTGAGCACCAGTGCCCTCCCTCGAATGGAGAGGCACCGGAGTAGTCCCATCCATTTCCGAAGCCGCTCCCTCACCCTGCCGTCTAAAACATGCCAGTTCTCCGGTGGAGACGGATGCGTGGCAGAAATGTAAAAGCAGAGATAGAGCAGCCTACCTGTGCTTCACCAGATAGCCAGAAGCGCGGGTGGGAGGGAGCTTGCCTGCCACCCATCCCCGACCATCAGGCCAGAGCTCTTGACCCAGTTGATCTGGGAGGAGGAGGCCACCGAGTAGATGGCCTGGCAAGCCTCCACCTTCACCAAGTCACCCAGGTTCTGGACCACGAGGACCACATGGTCGGCATACACCAACAGGACCAGCCGCAGCTCTAGCTCCAGAAGCACCAACCCCATCAGCCTCCGACGGAGGAGACAGAGGAAGGGCTCGATCACCAGAGCGTACAGCTGACCCGAGAGGGGACACCCCTGCCGCACTCTTCACCCGAAGCTGATCGGCTCAGTCAGGGTCCAGTTGAGCCTGACCAGACACTCTGCTGAAGCATACAGCACCTGGATAAAACGCACAAACTGAGGTCTGAAGCCGAACGCTCGCAGAGTGCTCAGGAGATACCCTTGGTCCACCCTGTCGAACACCTTCTCCTGATCCAGGGACAAGAGGGCGAACAACAGACCATCCCTACATCCTAATTCCAGAAGGTCCCGGACCAGATACAGGTTATCAAAGATCGTGGGGCCCAGGATGGTGTAGGTCTGGTCTGGGTGGATCACATCTGCCAGCATGGACCCTAGCCGCATCCAGATGGCCTTCATAACGATTTTGTAGTCCATGCTGACAAGTGAGATGGGACGCCAATTCCATAAGTCGTGGAGGTCCCCACTCTTCGGCAATAAGGCGAGCATGGCTCGCCTGCACGAGAAAGGGAGGACCCCGTCCTGCAAAGACTCGGCCCAGACGATGACCATGTCTGGGCCGAGGATGTCCCAGAACACGTGGTAGAACTCCACGGTCAGCCCGTCCATGCCTGGAGATTTATTGGTGGGCATGCGAAAGAGGGCTTCTGAGAACTCGGCCAGAGCGAGAGGCAGATCTAGCCGGTCCCTGTCGCCCATGCTGACCATTGGGAGTCCATCCCAGAGCACTCTGCAAGCGTTAAGATCGGAAGGATCCGGGGAGAAAAGAGTCACGTAGAAGGCCCTGGCCCTCTCGCACATCTCCGCCGGATCCGTGAGGGAGGTGCCATCCTCCGCCAGAAGGCAGGTGACATGCTTCTTGGCCCCCTCCTTTTCTCCAGGGCATAGAAGAAGAGGGAGCCGGGATCCATGTCCCGAAGGAGGCGGAGGTGGGATCGAACAAAGGCACCCCGGGTCCGATGGTCTTTGGGGGCCAGGAGCTCCTCCCACTTCTCCCGGCACACACCACAGAGGGATGGATCCTTGGGGCTGGTGGCTACACGCCTCTCCAGCTCCAAGACCTCCCATTCCAACTGCCCTATTGCTGCATCCCTCCATCAGCTGGCACCCCGGGTGTAATCACGGCAGAAGAGCCGGGCGCGCTCCTTCCCCAGGTCCCACCACCGCTGCGCCGAGGGAAAGGCATGCCTCTGCCCTCACCAGGCCAGCCAGAACTCCCAGAAGGATGCCATGAAGCCCGCATCCTTCAGCAAACTATTATTAAAGTGCCAATAGGCCGGCCCTGGCCTCTCCGAGCAGAGAGAGGCCGTCACGGTGGCAAGGTGGTGATCGATGCTGGAGGAGTGGGCCGTGAAAGGTGGAAATGCAACAGGTAAATACGGTCCAGCCGGGAGTGGCGTGACCGATGGGCCTCCACCCGGACGAAGGTGAATGTCAAGATGTCATCCGGGTGGCGGTTGTGCCAGACGTCCACCAGGAAGTGGCGAGCGACGATCTCCCAGAGGACCTCCACAGCGGCTGGGCACTGCTTGGTCCCTGAACGGTCTCGTTCCTCGAGGGTGGTGTTAAAGTCCCCACCCAGGACCAGGCACTCACGAGGATCCAGGGAGCCGAGGAAGGCGGATGCCTGCTGATAAAAACACAACCTCTCTGGGCCCGATGTTGGGATGTAAACATCAAGCCCTTCCATATGGACCTGGAGGTGCAGCAGGCAGCCCAGCACAGCCTCAGCGACCCCCAGCACCTCGGGCTGTAGGTCATGGGAGAACAGGATCGCCACTCCAGCCGTGCGGACCGAAAGGTAGCTAAAGTAGACCCCATCCCCCCACTCCAGCCACCAGCTAGCTTCAGCAGCTGGATCCGTATGGGTCTCCTGCAGGAAAACCACAGAGTACCCCCCCGCTCCTGAAGGAAGGAGAGCACCTGGCTCCTGCGGAGATCCATCTTACAGCCCCGGGTGTTTAATGTGGCAAAGATGATCGGTGCCATGAGGAGGGCTGGGGGGGATCCTCGCAGGCAGACACGCCCACGGCCTCCATCGTGCCAAGCAGCAATCCGTGACCTACCCCGTAGGTGAGTAAAGAGTCGCGGAAGAGGCGGACCCGCTGGTAGGCCGCGGCGGCCTGCTTCCTGGTCCTCTTACCCTCTCCCATGAGGGCCCTTGCGGCCCCCAGGACCTGATGGAAATCCCCCCACCACTGGAGCGCAAGCTGGACTTTGTTACAGGAGCCACGGACATCCTCAAGGAACTCCCGCAGCTCCTCCTTCAGCTCATGGGGGAGCGGGGTCACTCATCTACGACTGTCTCCCAGTGGGGCCCCTGTCACAGCCCCGTGGCCTACCAAGGTGGGCAGGCAGGGGGAAGACCGCCGACGTGGCGGCCGATGGGCTGACGCCATGCGACCTGCCCCACTCCCCAGTTCAACAGGGGGTGGCGTAAGGAAAACATCAGCCCCCAATGGGTTGGGATGGGGAAAAACAACTAAAGCCGCTCCCTGGGGGGTATCCCCAGGGGCAGCACTGGCAGCACGGGAGGTGGAGGGGACAAGGACAGGGCTGGCATCAGGAATAGGGCAGGGGACAGGAGTAGGGCGGAGATCAGGAAGGGAACTGGGGAGGGGGGCAGAAGTAGGATCCTAAGTCTCAATAGTCGGGCCACTGGAAGGTGGCCCCTCCTGGTTAGGCTCAGAGATCTGGGGAGTGGTAAGGAGACCCCCAACGAAGCCAGGATCAGCCACTATTGTTGGGGCGATAGCCCCAGCATCAGGAGATGGATGGTCGTCAACAGGGTCCCTGCCCGGGAAGGAGGTTGGGTGCTCCACACCCAAGAGGGACTCCCCCTGGGAACTGGGTCCTGGCAGTGGGGCACCAGCCGTCACCTCAATGGGCTCAGCGGCCATCAGCAGGGTGCCCCCTGCAGCCAGGCTGATGGGAGATTCCAAGGGACCCTCAGAGGCGGGAGCAGAAGCAGCGGTCAGGGGACGGGAACACGGAGACAGGGGGACCAGGGTAAGGTCGCCCAGATCGAGGCCCGCTGGCAGAGGGTCATCCTCCCCCTGCATGAGAGGGGTCAGACCCAAGGCCTCGATCTCCTCGTAAATGGAAGGGAGATCACCATCCGCCACCCCGGGGCCCTCCCTTCCAGCACCGGAGGCGACGCCCACCTCGGTGCTCGCAGGGGCCTCAGATGGAAAGGGGGTGAGAGAGTCTCCCTCAGAGGCTACCACAGGAAGGGACCTCGGAGGAGGGATGGTGTCACCTTCTGGTGCTGCCATGGCATCCCCAGCCGGTACCACACAAGGGGAGTCTTTGGGGCAAGGTGGAAGGCTGATCATCGGAGCTCCCCTTCCTGCTCTTCCGGGGGGTCTCCGAGTCCGAAGCATGTAACAGGGCTCGAGCCTTCCACTTGCCCCGCTTCCCCTGCACTAAAGACCAGCCCTCCATGGCATCATCAGGGGCTTGGCTAACAGTGGTTGGGTCGGGGGGCAAGGGTAATGGCTCAGGGACTCGGGGAGGCAATGGTGGGGTAGTAGGAATGAGGGAGGATTCCCCCTGGGGCGAGCTGTCTCCCATGCCTGGTGGTATCTCCGCTGCAGCCTCCTCCACAGTGGTGGACTGAGAAGGAGGAGGGGCAGCTTCGGGTGCCAGGCAGCCAGGGGTATCGGCAGTGACAGGGTCAGCTCCTTGCCGGGGCTCAGGGGTCCCGGACACTCCTCCGTGCTGGGCCAAGGGGCAGTCCCTCCGGACGTGCCCCATCGCCCTGCAGAGGTAGCACCGGGCCTCCCCCATTGAATAATGCACCCGGTAGTAGGCTCCCTGGTAGGGGACCCGAAAGGACCCCTCTAGTGCTTCGCTGCCACGTGCCACTGGCAGCAGTTGAAGCTGCACTTGCCGGTGGAATGAAAGCATGTGACGGAGGGCGAGGTCCTTGCAGCCCAATGGGAGAGGGCTGATTATGGAGATGGGGCGCCCCAGGGAAGAAAGGGCGGGCAGCAGGATGGCATTGGGCAGGAAGGGAGGGAAGGAGGTCAGGATCAAGCGGACTCCCAGGTCTTCCAATGGCTTCAAGGGGACGAACACACCCCCCACCGCCAGGCCCATCTCTACCTCCTCCTGGGCGAAGGCCTCCAATGTCAGGAAGAAAATCACCCTCCCGTACATTTTGGAGGCCGCCACAATGGCCGTGGGCCCCACCACTCTCACCAATGCCCACACGTAGGTCTCCATGTGGGGTGAGGCGGGCACCAGGAGGCAACGGACACCGTGCTTCCTGGTCAAGGTGGGGAAGAGGCCCCTGCCACTATAGATGGTAGCGGAAGAAGCGGTTGAAGGAGCAGTGGCAGGTGGGGGAGCCGCCGCCATGTGGACATACGCCTTGGGGGCCAGGGGAGGGACACCCTCAGAGCTGGTGGAGGGAGCAGCGGGGAGGGACACAGCGGCCGATAGTGGGGCTGCGGCAGTGGGGGCAGTCTGTGCGATGGAGGGCTTGGCCTTTTTAGCGGGGCCCTTACTCTTCTTCCCACCCCGACCTTTCCCAATGACTGGAGGGACTCCCCCTGAATCGGAAGGGGCGAGGAACGTGGCAGCAGCAGAGGTCTCCCCGGTACTTGCCGCCGCCAGTGCCCCAGCAGGGGCGGTGGTAGGTGGATCGGCAGCGGCAGTCGAGGTAGAGGCTTGGGAAATGGACACAGGGGCAGATGGAGGAAGGGCGGTGGGAGCATTGCGAGGGGTCTCCCCTGCCGTGTCCCCTGCCATAACGAGAGCGGGGAGGGGGACAAACAGCAAGAGGAGGGGAAGGAGAGGAGGTGACCACCCCTTCCTGCTAGGCTGCAGGCAGGGAAGGAGGGTGCCAGAAAGGGAAGGCTAAAGGGGCGTGGGGAGCAAGGAAGGACTTAGGGGCAGGAGGGTGTCAGGTTAGCGACTCAGAGGGAAATTCTGTCTCTTCTAGCTGCACTAGGGGATCAGCGGGGATAACGGCATAAGGGGGTGCAGTGAACAAGGGCAAACTCAAATGGGGGAAGGGCACAAGCGCATGGGAGGGGGCTTGGGCGCATGAGGGAAGGGACCAATCATGGCTGGGAGATCACAGGGTGTGGGGGGGAGGGCGAGCTGGGAATGGGATGGAGGAACCACGGGGACAGCTGCAGGGCTGGGGCAGGACTATCAGGGCTGCAGAGGGAAACAGGTGGGGTGAACAAATGTGGCAAAGGAAAGGGGGTCAGTCCAGGGGGCGGGGGGAGGTGGTGCGCCCACAGGTACTTGTGCAAAAGTCAGTGCTTGGCTGCTGCAGGCCCAAATGATGGAAGCGGGCGTGGTGAGCCAGGTGAGCAGCTCCGTCCCAGAGGCAGGAGTCCGAAGCAGAAGGAAAACATTTAGTGTCCTCTGAATTTTGTGGGCCTGGACAGTATTTAACAGTATTCCATGAAAAAAAAATTGAGCAGCCATTTTTGTTAGAAAGTTTACATTATTTACCATGGACTAAAGTCAAAATTGTTCTGTGTTTGCATCTCTCAGAAAGGCAGAATAATCTAGTGAACCATAGCACAGACTTTGGAACCTGATCTGATCCTGTCTCTCCCACTATCTCAAATAATACTTTGCATTTGTATAGCACTTTAAGTGAGGCATGACTTGGTTATGCCTCACAATGCCCCATGAGCACGGTAGGTATCATTAACTGTTTAAATTATGTGGAAATTTGTTAATAAGGGCTACATCGGTTGCCCAGTAGCCACTGCAGTCTAGTAGACCATGATTCCCATATTACTTCTGACACCAACTTAATATGGGAAATGGAGCAAGTCAACTAACCTCTCCGTTTCGCCACTAATAAAATAGGATTAATGAAGTTGACTTACCTCCTACAGCTGTTATGAAGCATAATTAAATAACATTTGTAAAGTTTTATGTAAGTACAAAATCTTATTAAGACCACTCAATGGTAGACCTGGGCATTGAATAGGGAGCTTACTTGGTTTTATATGGGTTTCATGATATTGTAACTTCCCCCAATTAGTCATCATGTGCTCCAGAATCTCAGCTTCAATGTTTTTAAAAGGAATGTTCTGAATCTCATACTTTTAAAGAAACCCTTTGTACTGTGAATTCAAGTGTATTATACACTGTGATTTCAGAAAGCCTGAAATAATAGGTTTAAGCTGCCTCTTCTCCTCTCAATGAGCTGTTAGGTCAGCTGACTAATTATGTTAATGTAAATATTATTAATGATTTCACTGCTGATCAAAGCATGCAAGAAAGAAAAAGAGTGCTTGCATTATTATATGCATTATCTGCTGTGAGTTTGGTCAGTGAGTGGGTAGTACATGGCACAGTTCCACAACTATTTTTCTTTCCCCACAATAGAGAAGAAATAAAGCAAAAGGAGACCAATAGATACCAGTATAGGGGAAAGCCAAGTATCTCACCATGGCAGCCATGCTCCAGTGTCTCCAGCAGGAGTTGGGCTAAAATCAGAATCACAACTTGGGCTGAGTGTGCTGTCACAACTACACCTGTAGTTCTCTTAAGTGGGTCAGCAAGTGCACCCACTCTCAGGCTTCTGACTCCTCAGCCACTGCTTTCCTTGGGTGAAGAACCACATCTCGCTCCCTTCTGACTGGTTTAGTTCCAGGCTGCACAGTCCCCTGACTATATTGTGATATCCCATCAAAAGATAGGCTACCTAAGCAGGCCTGCTTGCTTTCTCTTCAAGGATGGTTAACAGTGTGACTTCCCACAGTTATAGTTAGCGCACAGTTATTTTTATGCAAACCTACTTTTTCTTAAGGTAAAAGCATTACAGAGAATGTATATAACACAATAAAGGAAAGTACACACATGTTAATCAGCTTATCAGAGAGCACTCCAACCCTAACATGGACTCTGGTGGCAGCATTTCTTCAACACCCAACCCAAGGGGTTTCCTTGTGGTTTCAAATTCATCACAGCTTCAGCTCAGAACAAGCATGTGGTCTTATGGGGCCTCCATATGCCCAGTACTCCCAATCCTTTCCTAAGGATTGGGATCCTCTGTGGACCAGGGGTCGTATCCATTTTCTGGATCCGGAGGAAAGCCTTGACCCTGTCTAAAACCAGGCTATTCATCTAGAAATCCTTTCTCTGACTGTTGGTTCCTGGTGAATCCAGTCTGAGCCGGGAGTAGTTTCAAAGTGACTGATAACTGAAAGAATTACATTAGCATCCCCCTCCTTCAAGAGAAGTTGTGTATAATTCTAAAATAACACATACACAATTATATATTTAATACAATGGACTCCAGAGGTATTAAACCTCATTGAACCTCATTTAACTTAATTCAATAAAGTTTATCTTATTTCCATAAGGTTTGTCAAGGACACTGCAGAATATCATCAGTCTGGCACATATGCAACATGAGCAACAGACTGATTGGGACACCACCAACATATAGCCAAAGTACCTTTGAGCTGATAATCCTTTCCTGTAGTCTGTAAAGGAAAATGCTCCAGTCTTCTTTCCCCCTGACTGTGAGATTATCATTTATTTTTTTCAGACCAAGTTGCAATGTGAAGTCTCAGGGCAGCTTTTCTGCTGCCCCAAGCAGCAAAAAAAAAAAAAAAAGATCCGCAGCTCAAGCGCTTCGCTTCTTCTGCAGCAGTTCGGCGGCGGGTCCTCCCTCCCTTCCTCTACGGTGGCAATTTGGTGACAACTCAAAGAGGAAGATAGGGAATGAGGGACCCACTGCCCAATTCCCATCGAGGACCCTGTCATGCCACCTCAATACCAGATGGAGTGCTGCCCTTTGAATTGGCCACCCAAGCTGGTGCCTGGAGCCGGACCTGAAACTCTCCATAAACATGCTAAAATCTATGTTTGCATCATAAATAAATTTTGTTTGAAAGTGGACTATCATTCTTATTGATTGTTAATTCTTTTGTTTAGAAACAAATGGAATTGCAAACCAGATGATTTATCTCTCTTTCCCCCTTCTCCTCAGGAGTAATCATCTTTACTTAGTCATTGAGAAAACCTACCGCTTGCTGTTAGGAACTGTAAATTGAACTGTATTACAGAATATGAAAGAAAAGACTCAGGTGACAAAGACTGACTATAATTATATTCACATAGTAAAAACCACAATGGGAGACTGTTAAAACTATATCATAAAAGCAAGGAAATTTAGCCATGAATGAAACATCACATATGTCTTCTAAACCACCTGTGCCGCTAGACACAATACCAAAATAATAACCTGATAGTCTGCTGTGCTTGGATACTGGTTGACATGGGGATGAGTTCAATACAGGTTTTTACTGCCTGTAATTATGAAAAGGTAGCGTAGTCTGGAGCAAGAGGTGTCAGAAGGTTCTGGTTTCTAGGTCTGCTTCTGCCACTGACATGTCTGTGTGACTGGCACACTCTCTGTGACACTTTCCCTTTCTTTAAAATGGGAATTACACAGCTACCCCCAGAAAGATGTTTTGAGGTAATGTCTGTCAATGCTTTGAACATACAGTGTGATATAAGAGTAAGTATTATTATTTGCTATTGTAACATTAGTTTTCCTTTAATACCAGTGCTCACTGCTTTTGTTGGGTGGGGTGAGGGGGAATTTAACCGCACAAAAATCAGGCAAGTGTTTTTCATATGGTGCATAGTTTACTGTAAGTACATGTTCAATCTGTGCATGATGTTTCTTCTAAATTAAAGCTTTCTCTAGACTTCTATTGCTGTAAATGGAAATTATGTATTATTATCAAGAGGAGAATAGAAGCCTTTGTTCCCAGAGTTGAATTGTTCTCCTGATTAGCACATCTAGCTCCAAGTATTGTTGAGAGTTTTGTGCCTGCATAAAGAAAAGAATATTTCCCTAAAACACAATGCACTATATATATATTTTAGTACATAGAATCAATCCTGTCTGTCAAAATACCAGAGTAAATACTGTCCACCACTCTGCATGGGCACTTGAAGGGGACATGATCATATGAGCCTGTGCAAGGGGTCAGGAGTGGACTTGAGGAGAGGAATGGTCTGGTGAATTTGCAAAAATAGGTGTCCACCTTCCAGTCCTCCTGCAGAGTGGGCCAGAATGCAGCAATGCTTTATGATGTGGCCCTGATACTGCTTTCACATCTGGTGGCAGGCAACATTCCATTTCATTTCCACCTTCATTGGCTCTTGCTTCCATTGCCCAATTACTTGGAATGATTGTTGTGGCCAGAATTTGCTGCTGTATAAATAACCCATGGACCATCAAACTGCTACACATGGACAGATAGTCATTTCGTGGTTGCTAGGCACACTTTTATACAGGTTTTCCATTTTTAGATCTTCTCCTCTAAAGGTCTCACATCTTGGTGCCTTTCATTTGGCCAGGAAGAGAAGGCTTTCCCTTTTGGAATCCATCAGTGCTGCCATTCCTATAGATGCTAGAGAGGAGAAGGTTCAAGATGGTCCCTCCATCTGAAGGACTGAATATGCTGTCACAATAAATCTTCCAACCACTAATGGACTGGGGAATGAGTGACCTGACTGGGGAATTGAATATGGATCTCATATGGCAATGCAGAGAACTAACCACAGACCCGCTATTAATACATATAACCCCACATATGTTAGTTTAAATGCTAATTCCAATAGTTAAGAAACAAATCACTCCAGGCCATGTTGAAATTATAAGTGAAGCATACTGCAATTCTGACTATAGGACAGAAGTCAATGGAGCTATGCCAAGCTACAGCAATTGAGAACCAGGTCCATTATTATTATTTTACACTTGTATCATTTAGATACCCTTAGCTATTTTTTTCACATTTTCCCTCAAACTCTTAGACCATGTACAGTACATTTTAATTTCATTTGGGAGAACATTTGCAACAAGCAGATGTGTATCAGCTTCTATAATAGCAGTTCTGACACAACCTAACCCACTGCATCGGAAATACAATATAATGGTTTGTGGGGTTTTTTGCTTTTGTTTTTTTGAAAGCAAGGAGTAGGTGGTTAGTTTTGCTATGAAAAAGAAAGTGAGTAAATAATACTTATAATGAACAGTTAGATATCATTTGTTATGTGCATAAGCAATATTACACTTTAATATAGCCTTCATCACAGGAGTACAGACTTATTTCTTGGGTGTTGTTTTCATCCTTTTTTCACTTGCTTAGTGCAAAAATATATAGAATATTAAAATACATTTCTGTCATCCATATGGATTTTTTTTATAAATGGTGCTGTCTTGGAATAAGGCTCTGATGATCATTTTTACACTAATCACAGGCTATTCTATTATGGCACATTGAAGCCCATTATGTGCCCCTGGGGTGAAATATTGCAGTTGAGTGTGCATGTGTGCGCATGTGCACACACAAATGACAATCAAGTCAGTGGGCCTTGCTTTGCACATTCATCAGAAAACAAAATTTGTCCCATCAAATATAATTCACATTTCATTGTAATGTAAAGATTCCAGCCCTTCAAAAACATTTGCAGAAATCAAAGGTCCAAGTCTGCTCTTACTTACTCATCAGAGTACAATGTAGTTATGGTATAAACTCAGTAGCTATTATGGTTATTGGATTTCTTTATTTGAAGTATAGCATCACTGATGATAACAGCATGTCCCTGAAATTAGTCATTTTTTGTTACCCACTATTGCTGAGACATTATTTATTTGTTGACCCGGCAGAAATGGTGACTTTGGAATACTATAATTCTTACTGAAGGGGAAGAAATAGCAGAGATTATATGAATATCCCTGATTGAGGCTTTATGTCCACCATTTATTGTTAAGGTTTGCAACCTGAGTGTCTTGTTAGATTCTCATCAGCTCACAGAGCACCAGGTAGGGACAGTTGCCAATAAAGCTTTTTCATTATTTGTATGGAATAAAGTTTGTGATCTTTTCTTTCAAATATGAGACTTTGCTAAAGTTATCTTTACTTTTGTCACCTCAAGATTAGATTTCTTTCGTGGGTACATATCTGCAAACCAATCAGAAGAATGTGGCTGCCTGTCTGCACTGGCTTTCAGTTGATTTTCAGATAAAGTTTAAAATGTTAGCTTTGTTCCATGGAGCCTAAAATATAAGTGTGGTGTACTTAGGACTGTACTAGAATTGCAAGCTCTTTCTTTAAGAGTATGTGTGTGGGTTTCCTAATCCTTCTTCCAGGCTTGGGTGGGAAGCTGCATAGTGAAATGTGTGATCTGGGAGCAACAATCTGTCTGGAAAGAGCCAGCCTAGTGTCATAACCTGTTCCCAGATTTGGACCTTAGCGTCCAAAATATGGGGGTTAGCATGAAAACCTCCAAGCTTTGTTACCAGCTTGGACCTGGTAAAGCTGCCACCACCCAAAAAATTAGAGTGTTTAGGGGCACTCTGGTCCCCCCAAAAACCTTCCCTGGGGACTCCAAGACCCAAATTCCTTGAGTCTCACAACAAAGGGGAATAAACCATCTCCCTTCCCTTCTCCCTTCCATGTGTTCCCTCCCTGGGTTCCTGGAGAGATACACAGAAGAAAGCTCCGTGAATCTAAACAGAGGGACGCCACCCTCCCTGTTTCCAGTCCTGGAAACACAAGTACTTCCCTCTTCACCCAGAGGGAATGCAAAGTCAGGCTAGTAAATCTAACACACACAGATTTCCCCCTGACTTCTTCCTCCTACCAATTTCCTGGTGAGCTACAGACTCAATTTCCTGGAGTTCCCCACTAAAGAAAAACTCCAACAGGTCTTAAAAAGAAAGCTTTATGTAAAAAGAAAGAAAAATACATAAAAATGGTCTCTCTGTATTAAGGTGACAAATACAGGGTCAATTGCTTAAAAGAAAAATGAATAAACAGCCTTATCCACAAAGAATACAATTTAGCACATTCCAGCAACTACACACATGTAAATACAAAAAAACCAAACCTATGGTCTTCCTATCTTTGTACTTACAACTTGGAAACAGAAGATTAGAAAGCAGGAGACAGAAATCCTCTCATAGCCGAGAGAGAGTACAGGCAGAAGACAAAGGACTCAGACACAAACTTCCCTCCACCCAGATTTGAAAAAGTCTTGTTTCCTGATTGGTACTCTGGTCAGGTGTTTCAGGTTACTCCTTTCCAGGTGAAAGAGACATTAACCCTTAGCTATCTGTTTATGACACGCCCCCCAAATTGCAGACAGTGGGGAACCTCACTGGCAGCGATTTCCTACTAGAACTTTAAAATAAACAGATTAATACAACACATGCACCTTTACATATACCACTAAGTATATAACTAACAGTCTTTTACATTTAAAAAACACTTTTTAACTACTGGATTCAGGGAAACTTTCACGGGAGAGTGCATCAGCTACTTTGTTAGAAGCTCCTGAGATGTGCTGAATTTGAAAATCAAAATCTTGGAGAGCTAAACTCCAACGAAGAAGTTTCTTGTTGTTCCCCTTGGCAGTATGAAGCCACTTTAGCGCAGCATGTTCAGTTTGTAGCTGGAACCGCCGTCGCCAAACATATGGGTATAGCTTTTCCAGGGCGTACACAGGGGCATAGCATTCCTTTTCACTGACTGACTAGTGACTTTCCCTCTCAGACAGTTTCTTGCTGAGAAACACGACAGGATGGAAGTTGTGATCTGTTGCTTCCTGCATGAGAACTGCTCCTATACCACACTCAGTTGCATCCGTGGTTACTAGGAATGGCTTGTCAAAGTCCGGGGTCATGAGCACAGGGTCAGACATGAGCGTTGCCTTAAGTTGGGTAAAAGCCTTTTGACACTCATCAGTCCGCTTAACTGCATTTGGCTGGGTCTTTTTGGTCAGGTTGGTCAGTGGGGCAGCGATTTGGCTGTAGTGTGGTACAAATCGCTTGTAGTATCCGGCCAAGCCTAAGAAGGATTGGACCTGTTTTTTTGACTTTGGGACAGGCCACTTTTGGATAGCATCCACTTTGGCCTGTAGGGGGTTTATGGTTCCTCGACCAACCTGGTGTCCCAGGTAAGTTACTCTGTTTTGGCTGATTTGACACTTTTTGGCCTTAACAGTTAGTCCAGCCTGCCTGATGCGCTCAAAGACTTTTTCCAGGTGTAGCAGGTGTTCGGGCCAGGAATCTGAAAAAATGGCCACATCATCGAGGTAGGCAACTGCATATTCTCCCAGTCCTGCTATTAGACCATCTACTAGCCTCTGGAAGGTGGCGGGTGCATTTCACAGCCCTAAAGGAAGGACATTAAATTCATACACCCCCACATGGGTGACGAATGCTGACCTTTCCTTGGCAGGTTCATCTAGCGGTACTTGCCAGTACCCCTTGGTTAAGTCTATTGTAGAGATGAACTGGGCACGTCCCAACTTCTCCAATAGCTCATCGGTGCGTGGCACTGGATAGTTGTCCGGACGAGTTACCGCATTTAGCTTACGGTAGTCCACGCAAAAGCATATTTCCCCATCTGGTTTGGGTACCAGAACTACTGGAGATACCCTTGCACTGGTAGATGAGAGGATTATACCCATCTGTAGCATGTTCTGGATCTCCCATTCTATAGCAGCTTGGGCATGAGGAGACACCCGGTAGGGTGGGGTTCTAATGGGGTGAGCATTACCTGTGTCAATGGAGTGGTATGCCCGTTCAGTCCGTCCTGGGGTGGCTGAGAACAGTGGGGCAAAGCTAGTGGATAGCTCCTTGATTTGTCACCGCTGCAGACGATCCAAGGTGGTTGAGAGGTTCATCTCTTCCACGTCACGGTCTTTTTTCCCTTCGTAGTAGACACCGTCAGGCCACCAGCATCATCTCCCTGGACTGTAAACTGACAAACCTGTAAGTCTCTAGAATAGAAAGGCTTGAGAGAATTAACATGGTACACTCTGGGGTTTAGTGAGGAATTGGGAAATGCTATGAGGTAGTTCACAGTTCCCAGGTGCTCTTGGACCGTGAATGGTCCTTCCCATGATGCTTCCATCTTATGGGCCTGTTGCGCCTTCAAGACCATAGCCTGGTCTCCTACCTTGAAGGAACGTTCTCTGGTATGTTTGTCATACCAGGCCTTTTGCTCTTCCTGAGCATCCTTTAGGTTATCTTTAGCAAGGGCTAAAGAGTGTCGGAGGGTGCTTTGTAGGTTGCTTATAAAGTCTAGAATATTAGTCCCTGGAGAAGGCGTAAACCCCTCCCATTGCTGCTTCACCAACTGTAATGGCCCCTTAACCTCGTGACCATACACAAGTTCAAATGGTGAAAACCCTAAACTGGGATGTGGTACAGCCCTGTAGGCAAACAGCAACTGCTGCAACACTAGGTCCCAATTATTGGAGTGTTCGTTGATGAATTTACGTATCATGGCCCCCAAAGTTCCATTAAACCTTTCCACCAGGCCATTGGTTTGATGGTGGTACGGGGTGGCAACCAAGTGGTTCACCCCATGAGTTTCCCACAGTTTTTGCATGGTCCCTGCCAGGAAGTTAGATCCTGAATCTGTAAGGATGTCGGAGGGCCAACCTACCCTGGCAAAAATGTCTGTTAGGGCCAGGCACACCGTGTTAGCCCTGGTGTTGCCTAGAGCTACTGCTTCTGGCCATCGGGTAGCAAAGTCCACAAAAGTCAGTACGTACTGCTTTCCTCGGGGCGTCTTTTTTGGGAAAGGACCCAGAATATCCACAGCTACTCACTGAAATGGGACCTCAATTATGGGGAGTGGTTGGAGAGGGGCCTTGACCTGCTCTTGGGGCTTTCCCACTCTTTGGCATACCTTACAAGACCGGACATACTTGGCAACGTCCTTGCCCATCCCCTCCCAGTGGAAGGACTTCACCAACCGGTCCTTGGTTCTGTTCACCCCAGCATGGCCACTGGGATGATCATGGGCTAAGCTTAAGAGCTTCCCCCGGTACTTAGTTGGAACCACCAACTGCTTTTGCGGCTGCCATTCTTCTCGTTGTCCACCAGAAAGAATCTCCTTGTATAAAAGTCCTTGGTCTATAACAAACCGGGATCGATTAGAAGAGCTGAGAGGCAGTGGGGTGCTGCGTGCCACTGCCCAAGCTTTCTGAAGGTTGTCATCCGCTTCCTGCTCAGTCTGGAACTGTTCCCTTGAGGCTGGGGTAGCCAGTTCTTCCTCAGACTGTGGACTTGGGCTTGGTCCCTGTGGAAGCGATGTAGGTGATGGGGTTGTTTCCGTTGCTGGTGAACCACTCTCTGCTGGTGCACCTGAGGGTATTTCAGGCTCTGGCTGAGCCTTTTGGGTATGGCTGTCTGTTGCTTCTGCCAGTTTTGGCTCGCTGGTGCCCTCTGGCATTGAGTTTGAAGATGTGGTTGCACTTGCTGGTGCTGGTTGCTGTTCCAGTTCCGGGCCTGGGACTGGAGATGCGGTGGCTGTTTCAGTGGTTGGCATGGAATTCGGGTCCACTACCTCTGTCTGGGTCTCTGGTAACACAGACGGGGAGTCTGTGGACGGCTCAGGAACAGGAATGGGTCTGGAAGCTTGCCTGGTTTGGCTACGTGTAACCATTAGCACTCGCTTGGCCCGCTTCACCTGGCTGGCCAAGTCTTCCCCCAGTAGCATGGGGATAGGATAATTGTCATAGACTGCAAAAGTCCACATTCCTGACCAGCCTTTGTACTGGACAGGCAGTTCAGCTGTAGGCAAGTCTACAGCTTGTGACATGAAGGGGTAAATTGTCACTTGGGCCTTTGGGTTGATGAATTTGGGGTCTACGAGGGATTGGTGGATAGCTGACACTTGTGACCCCGTGTCTCTCCACGCAGTAACCTTCTTTCCGCCCACTCTCAAATTTTCCCTTCGCTCCAAGGGTATTTGAGAGGCATCTGGGCCTGGGGATCTTTTGGGTGATGGTGGTGTAATGAACTGCACTCGGTTGGCAGTCTTTGGACAGTTGGCCTTGATATGTCCCAGTTCATTACACTTAAAGCATCTTCCAGCTGACTGGTCACTGGGTCGAGGTGAGTTACTAGAGACTGGTGAGGTAGAATAATAGGGTGTCTGTGGCTTTCCTTGGGTTGTATGTGGGGTCTTTGGCTGTCCTCGGTTGTAGGGTTTATGGTCGGTGTGCCCCCTTGGGTATTGTTCCCCTTGACAGTAGCTTTCTTGCTTTCTGCCACTTCCATCCATCTGGCTCCAATCTCCCCCGCCTCGGTGAGATTTTTGGGTTTTCCATCTTGTGTGTACCATGTTATGTCCTCAGGAACACCATCCAAGAACTGCTCCATTTGTATGAGGAGGTGCAGTTCTTCCAAGGATTTAACATTGTGTCCTGATACCCAGGCCTCATAATTTTTCCCAGTGTAGTAGGCGTGTTTGGGAAATGACAATCTGGTTTCCACTTTTGGGTTCTGAAACGCCGATGGGCATCATCCGGGGTTATCCCCATTCTGTATCTGGCCTTGGTTTGAAAAAGTTTATAGTCATTTATTTGCTCCTTAGGCATTTCAGCTGCCACCTCTGCTAAAGGTCCACTGAGCTGTGGTCTCAATTCTACCATGTACTGGTCTTCAAAGATGCTGTACCCAAGACAGGCTCTTTCAAAATTTTCCAAGAAGGCCTCGGTGTCATCACCTGCCTTGTAGGTGGGAAATTTCCTGTGATGTGGAACCATAATTGGTGAAGGGTTGTTAGGATTGGCTGGAGCATGTTGCTTAGCCTTTTCTAATTCCATGGCCTGTCGGTGGGTTTCCCTCAGGAGTTCCAGCTCTCTCTTGTGGGTAGCCTCTTTTTCTCTTTCCCTTAGCTCCATCTCTTGTAGTTTTTTTTCCATATCTCGCCTGTGCTTGGCGTCTTTGATTTGTGCTTCGGCCCCCATTTTTGCCTTGGAAGTCATGGTTCCTGTTTTCTTGTGTTGGGGTGCTCTCCGGTGTTTTTTGTCTGAACTGCTGGCTCTGTTGTCTCCTGGGGTCTGCTTAGCAACAGTGCCTTTTTCCCTTTCTTCCTCTAGCTAATCTTTTAAATGTAAAGTAAACCAGAAAAACCACTTTATTTGCATGTGTATTGCTGGATACTGACTCTCAATGGGAGTGTTATTGTCACAAAAGACCCTTAATAGTTCCTTAATGGTTCCTTGCTTAATATGCAAGCCACAACTGCCAGAAAGAACAGAGAAAAAAATTCTCTCTGGTTCCTTTTGAAACCAGACTGTTTCTCTCTGCTTAAAAGCCCCTAGCAGAGAAAAGAAAAATATAATATTCCTACTGGCTTCTGGATTCTATCTTTCCCACAACGGCTGCCACCATGTCATAACCTATTCCCAGATTTGGACTTTAGCATCCAAAATATGGGGGTTAGCATGAAAACCTCCAAGCTTAGTTACCAGCTTGGACCTGGTAAAGCTGCCACCACCCAAAAAATTAAATTTGGCACAAAGAGCGGGAATGTGCTAATAAAGTTTGCAAATGACACGAAGCTGGGGGGTATTGCTAACACGGAGAAGGACAGGGATACTATTCAGGAAGATCTGAACCACCTTGTAAACTAGAGTAATAGAAATAGGATGAAATACAATAGTGAAAAGTGCAAGGTTATGCATTTAGGAATTAATAATAAGAATTTTGGATATACTTTGGCGGCGCATCAGTTGGAAGCGACGGAGGAGGAGAAGGACCTTGGGGTACTGGTTGATAGCAGGATGACTATGAGTCGCCAATGTGATACGGCTGTTAAAAAAGCAAATGCGATTTTGGGATGCATCAGGCGGGGTATTTCCTGCAAGGATAAGGAGGTGTTAGTACCGTTATACAAGGCGTTGGTGAGACCCCATCTGGAATACTGTGTGCAGTTCTGGTGTCCCGTGTTCAAGAAGGATGAATTCAAACTGGAACAGGTTCAGAGACGGCCTACAAGGATGATCCGAGGAATGGAAAAACTGCCTTATGAAAGGAGACTCAAAGAGCTTGGCTTGTTTAGCCTGGCCAAAAGAAGGCTGCGGGGGGATATGCTTGCTCTATATAAATATATCAGGGGGGTTAACGTTAGGGAGGGAGAGGAATTATTTAAGTTTAGTACTAAAGTAGGCACGAGGACGAATGGGTATAAACTGGATATTAGGAAGTTTAGACTTGAAATTAGACGAAGGTTTCTAACCATTAGGGGAGTGAAGTTCTGGAACAGCCTTCCGAGGGAAGTAGTGGGGGCAAAAGACTTTCCTGGCTTTAAGACAAAGCTTGATAAGTATATGGAGGGGATGTTATGATAGGATCGTTAATTTGGGCAATTGATCTTGGATTACCACCAGATAGGTCTGCTCAATGGTCTGCCGGGAGATGTTGGATGGAATGGGAACTGAGTTACTGCAGAGAATTCCTTCTTGGGTGCTGGCTGGTGACTCTTGCCCACATGCCCAGGGTTTAGCTGATCGCCATATTTGGGGTCGAGAAGGAATTTTCCTCCAGGGTGGATTGGCAGGGGCCCTGGAGGTTTTTCGCCTTCCCCTGCAGCGTGGGGCACGGGTCACTTGCTGGTGGTTTCTCTGCAGCTTGAGGTCTTCAAACCAATTTTGAGGATTTCAATAACTCGGTCCTGGGATAGGGGTTGTTATAAAATTGGATGGGTGGGGTTCTGTGGCCTGCCTTGTGCAGGAGGTCAGACTAGATGATCAGATTGGTCCCTTCTGACCTATGAGTCTATGAGTCTATGAGTCTATAAAGTGTTTTGGGGCACTCTGGTCCCCCCAAAAACCTTCCCTGGGGACCCCAAGACCCAAATTCCTTGAGTCTCACAACAAAGGGGAATAAACCATTTCCCTTCCCTTCTCCCTTCCAGGTGTTCCCTCCCTGGGTTCCTGGAGAGATACACAGAGGCAAGCTCCGTGAATCTAAACAGAGGGACGCCACCCTCCCTGTTTCCAGTCCTGGAAACACAAGTACTTCCCTCTTCACCCAGAGGGAATGCAAAGTCAGGCTAGTAAATCTAACACACACAGATTTCCCCCTGACTTCTTCCTCCCACAAATTCCCTGGTGAGCTACAGACTCAATTCCCTGGAGTTCCCCACTAAAGAAAAACTCCAACAGGTCTTAAAAAAAAAGCTTTATGTAAAAAGAAAGAAAAATACATAAAAATGGTCTCTCTGTATTAAGGTAACAAATACAGGGTCAATTGCTTAAAAGAAATATGAATAAACAGCCTTATCCACAAAGAATACAATTTAGCACATTCCAGCAACTACACACATGTAAATACAAAAAAACCCCAAACCTATTGTCTTCCTATCTTTGTACTTACAACTTGGAAACAGAAGATTAGAAAGCAGGAGACAGAAATCCTCTCATAGCCGAGAGAGAGTACAGGCAGAAGACAAAGGACTCAGACACAAACTTCCCTCCACCCAGATTTGAAAAAGTCTTGTTTCCTGATTGGTCCTCTGGTTAGGTGTTTCAGGTTACTCCTTTCCAGGTGAAAGAGACATTAACCCTTAGCTATCTGTTTATGACACCTAGAAAGAAGCCTACAAGAGGTGGAAGCTTGGACAAATTATAAAGATATTGCTCAAGTATGCAGGAATGAAATCAGAAAGGCCAAATCACAATTGGAGCTGCAGCTAGCAAGGAATGTTAAGAGTAACAAGAAGGGTTTCTACAGTATGTTAGCAATAAGAAGAAGGTCAGGTTTAGTGTGGACCGCTTACTGAAAGGGGAAGGCAACCTAGTGACAGAAGGTGTGGAAAAGGTAATGTATTCCATGCTTTTTTTTTGCCCCTATCTTCACGAACAAGGTCAGCTCTCAAACTACTGCACTGGGCAGCACAGTATGGGGAGGAGGTGACCAACCCTCTGTGGAGAAAGAAGTGGTTCAGGACTATTTAGAAAAGCTGGATGAGCACAAGTCCACGGTTCTGGATGCAGTGCATCTAAGGGTGCTAAAGGAGTCGGCTGATGTGATTAAAGAGCTACTGGCCATTATCTTTGAAACCTCATGGAGACCGGGTGAGGTCCTAGATGACTGGAGAAAGGCTTTAAAAAAGGGAAGGAGGAGGATCCAGGGAACTACAGACCATTCAGCCTCACCTCAGTCTCTAGAAAAATCATGGAGCAAGTCCTCAAGGAATCAATTCTGAAGCACTTTGAGGAGAGGAAAGTGATCAGGAACAGTAAACATGGATTCACCAAGGGCAAGTCATGCCTGACTAACCTAATTGCCAATGAGAAAACTCGCTCTATAGATGAGGGGAAAGCATTGGACATGTTATTCCTTGACTTAAGCAAAGTTTTTGATACGGTCTCCCACAGTATTCTTGCCAGTGAGTTAAAGAAGTATGGGCTGGATGAATGGACTGTAAGGTGCATCGAAAGCTGGCAAGATCATCATGATCAATGGGTAGTGATCAATGACTTCATGTTTAGTTGGCAGCCAGTAACTGGGGCTAGTTTTGTTCAATATCTTCATTAATGATCTGGAGGATGGCATGACTGCAACCTCAGCAAGTTTGCAGATGACACTAAACTGGGAGGAGCGGTAGATACACTGGAGTATAGGGTATAGAATAAAGAGGGACCTAGACAAATTAGAGGATTGGGCCAAAAGAAATCTGATAAGGTTCAACAAGGACAAGTGCAGAGTTCTGCACTTAGGATGGAAGAATCCTATGCACTGCTACGGACTAGGGACTGAGTGACTATGCAGCATTAATGCAGAAAAGGACCTAGGGGTTACAATGGATGTGAAGGTGGATATGAATCAACTGTGTGCCCTTGTTGACAAGAAGGCTAATGGAATTTTGGGCTATATAAGTAGGAGCATTTCCCTCTGACCAAGAGAAGAGTTTATTCCCCAGTATTTGGCAGTGATGAGATCATATCTGGACTATTGTGTCCAGTTTTGGGCCCCCCACTACATAAACGATGTGGACATGTTGGAGAGAGTCCCGCGGACAACAAAAATGAGTAGGGAGCTGGGGCACATGATTTATGAGGAGAGGCTGAGGGAACTGGAATTATTTAGTCTGCAGAAGGGAAGAATGAGGGGGGATTTGATAGCTGCTTTCAACTACCTGAAAGTGGGTTCCAAAGAGGATGGATCTAGTGGTAGCAGATGATAAAACAAGGAGTAATGGTCTCAAGTTGCAGTGGGGGAGGTTTAGGTTGGATATTAAGAAAAACTTTTTCAGTAGGAGGGTTGTGAAGCACTGGAATGGATTACCTAGGATGGTGGTGAAAGTTTTTAACGCCCGGCTTGACAAAGCTATGGCTGGGATGATTTAATTGGGGTTTGGTCCTTCTTTGAGCAAGGGATTAGAGTAGATGAGCTCCTAAGGTCCCTTTCAACCCTGATATTCTATGATTCTATGATGTAAGTTGTGCCTTTCAGTTTTGGGGAGCAGTCTTCTTTGTCTCAATCTGTTTTTGGATTCTTGTTTGCTAGGATAAAGTAGTGTTATGCTGAAACCTTCCAGCAAGGGTACTTTCTATTTTTACCTAACCTCTCTGTGTGTATGCCATGAACACAACAATTGGGTCCTTGATAACTGAGGAACTGCCTCTCTCTCATTGTGGTACTATGGCAATTGCAGTAATTGAGTTACTGAACCTAAGAGTCCTCTGGTTTAAAATGAAGGAGTGCTAGCTTTCTTGGAGAACGATAACCAGTCTGGAATTCACTTCCCATCTTGATCTGATCTTGATCTGGTCTTTTTGATCTGCGAATAATTCATTCACTCTTTATGTTGTAAATGTTCTATGCATCTATGACCTGATCCAATATCCACTTACATTAGTAGGAATTCTTCTGTTGTCTTTCACAGGAGAGGACTTGGGCCCTATAATTTTAATAGGTACAATGCATAAATCTAAATAAAAAAATAAATACTAAGTGCCATATTTGTCTCTTATTAACTTCCATGGGAATTCATTGCATGCAACTGAAAGCAGATTATATTAGTAGCAGCAGTAGTAAGAGACAACGTATATCCTGACAAGATTGCAGCCTTATTTTAAACAAGCCACAAGTGAATGTGACCATAAAAAAGGAGAGAATGGGGTGGAAGGAGGACAGGAATAATGAAAATAAGATCATGCAGTTGCCTATGTTGTTGAATTTATTGGTTCCTGATGGTTTCAAATAATTGTTAAAGATAAGTAAATGAAAGCTGAGAAATAAATCTGTAGGCTAACTGTCTAGTCATTATCAGCTGGCAGTTTACTATAAGTTTACTGTACATCACTGTCAAAATGAATATTGAGAAATGACTGAAAGGAAGGCACTTTAGTGGACCTACGAAGAATGTTCCATGCATGAGTACCAAATATACTATATTGGAGTGTTCATTTTAATATGTATATTTGGGATTCAAATCTTGTAACACTTTTCAGAAATATATTTTCAACTTAAGGGGAGGAGTCAATTTAAATAATGACAATTTACTCTATACACGTTTAACACATTAATTGGTTGTTTTACATGGAAATTGGTACAGACACTCAACTGTCATTTGATTTAGGTTGGATATGTTCCAGGAGAAGTTGGAAAAAGGAGATGGTGCTACTTCCTTCTGACCAGCCAATGGAAGTTTCTGTTTTCATTATTAATTATTTTTCAGTTTAAAGGCTTAGGCTTGCAAGGTACTTCAAGACTGCTGGGCAAATTTAGAATTTGAGAGAAGCCACTTGATCTGCCTAGTACACAGTGTACACCTGAGGTAGCTAAGTTTCTCCATGGGTCTACAATATTTTGTTTTAGACTTGTGGCTTTGAGACGTGCTGGGCTACCAGTGTGGGTTTAGGAGGATCTTCAGAATCATAAAAGATCTAAGGTGAATGGGAACAAGATCCATCTTTATAGGTTTTGTTCTTTAACTGTGGACTCATTTGACTCCAAACAGGTAAAGCCTATAATATCAAAAAAGTCTGGATCTCGCAAATATTTCAAATAAGGGGTGGGGAAGAAGTGCTCACTTGGAAGCATCTATTATTGGCATCTATATTTTTGCATTTGTAACCATAAAACAGATGGCTTAAAATATCTGAAGCATCCAGACTTATTAGGCACCATAAGCAGTCTTTGAAATGTTTATGTGTAAAAATAATGTACTGTAAAAGAAACATTTGTCCTAGGAATGTATCACACATTTTCATTTTTTTTACATAAATGGCTTTTGATTGGGTACTAACCTTTTTTCTTTGTGCAAGTTTAGACCTGCCTCACTAGAGTGTTGTGATGATTAATTATTTAATGTTGGCAAAGCTCTACGAAGGTGAAAATTACTATATAAAAACAAGATTGTATATTTGTTTGGAAAACTAATATGATTGTTAGGAAAAAATGAAGAAGATTCATGGTAGACAAGAGAGGAGTATAGGGTGGTCATAACTATCGATAGTCTCTGTGCAATTTGGTATTATATTTTTCATGCCTCCATTTTCTTGTTGCAACAATGTAATGACTATTTACAGAGATGACTCACCCAGAGAGAATTCTGCATAAGACCTGTTCCTGTAAGCAGTCTGGGTTTGATTCTATAGAGAGATGCAAATGTAGAGTGCTTGCATGATTTTGGAGCCCAGTCCTGTACTGTATGGGTGAGCAGAAAGACAGCTGAGCTAAGGCATGCTTTAAATCTGATTAAGTGAAGATACTCACTTTTTAAGTAAGTGTTTTTCAGGCTCATATAGTACAAAGGTCAGTCTTTGGTATACCAGGAATCATGTAACCAGTATCACTATGTATGTATACAGGAAATTGGCCAGCACTTCCCACTGTAGCAATCCCATCAGAGGATGTCACAAGAGGGTCTTATGGCAAAAAAATCCTCCCTTTCAGGCCACAGAATGGTAGCACAGTCAATAGCCTCTTCACAAGTCATGCTCTTCTTTATGCTGGGGTGTGTGGTTGGCAACCTTTGCAGTCAGAGGTCCTCCCAGCCCTGGAGTGTGCAGGCTTTGCCTCAGAGAAAATCCATTTTGAAAGAGTCATGATTTATTTGGTCATGTTTATAGCACATTTTAATTCTTAATGTCTCTTTCCATAAACCAGCCCTGGCCTACAGTATGAGTTTAGGTAGAATTTAGCTGCATTAGATCGATTTATCCCTGCACCCATCTATGCAATGAAGCCATTTTTGTCTACTTAAATGGCTCTTAAAATCAATTTTTGTACTCCTCCCTGATGAGGGGATTAGCACTGAAATCGACCCTGCTGGGTCAAATTTGAGGTAGTATGGATGCAATTTGACGGTATTGGCCTCTGGGAGCTTTCTCAGAGTGCTCTTTGTGACCACTCTGGACAGCACGCTCAACTCAGATGCACTGGCCAGATAGACAGGAAAAGCCTCACAAACTTTTGAATTTCATTTCCTGTTTGGCCAGCGTGGCGAGTTGATCACAACAAGTGACCATACAGAGCTCATCAGCACAAGTGAACTTAGAGTCCCAGAATCACAGAAGAGTTCCAGCATGAACTGAATGGGAGGTACTGCATCTGATCGCTGTATGGGGAGACAAATCGGTGCAAGCTGAACTCCATTCCAAAAGATGAAATTCTGGAATATTTGAAAAAATCTCTAAAGGCATGAAGGACAGATGTTATAACAGGGACCCACAGCAGTGCCACGTGAAGCTTAAGGAGCTCAGGCAAGCCTACCAAAGAACCAGAGACAGGGGCGGCTCCAGGCCTCAGCATGCCAAGCCCGTGCTTGGGGCGTCAAGCCATAGGGAGCGCTCTGCCAGTCGCCGCAAAGGTGGCAGGCAGGCTGTCTTCGGCGGCTTGCCTGTGGAGGGGCTGCTGGGGGTCTGCTGGTCCCGTGGCTTCAAACCTCCCACAGGCATGCCTGGGGGAGGTCTGCTGAAGCCGCGGTACCAGCAAAACCTCTGCAGGCAAGCTGCCTAGGGCAACCTGCCTGCCGAGCTTGAGGCTGCAAAATGCCTAGAGCTGCTCCTGACCAGAGAGGCAAATGGCCACTCCGGGTCAGAACCCCAGACATGCCGCTTCTATGATGAGCTGCATGCCACTCTAGGGGGTGCCCCTACAACTACCCCACCTCTGTGCTTCCCTCCTCCCCCACCCCTCCCAGGCTATCTTGGGAGTTATCCCCCCATTTGTTTGATGAATTAATAAAGAATGCATGAATTTGAAACAACAATGACTTTATTGCCTCTACAAGCAGAGATCAAAGTGGTGAGGGGAGGGTGGTTGGCTTACAGGGAAGTAGAGTGAACCAATTTGGTGGGTTTTCATGAAGAAGAAACAAACAGAACTTTCACGCCATAGCCTGGCCAGTCACAAAACTGGTTTTCAAAGTTTCTCTGATGCACAGCGTGCCCTGCTGTGCTCTTCTAACAGCCCTGCTGTCTGGCTGCGCGTAATCAGTGGCCAGGCGATTTGCCTCAACCTCCCATCCCACCATAAACATCTCCCACTTTCTCTCACAGATATTGTGGAACACACAGCAAGCAGTAATAAATAATGATGGGAATATTGGTTTTGCTGAGGTTTAACTGAGTCAGTAAACTGTGCCAGTGAGCTTTTAAACGTCCAAAGGTACATTCTACCACCATTCTGCACTTGCTCAGCCTATAGTTGAACTGCTCCTTACTACTGTCCAGGCTTCATGAACCATGGGAATAAGGAGTAGGCTGGGGTGTCCAGACACCCTCGACCGACCTCACCAAGGCCTGCCAGAACCAGCCATATCTGCCCATGAGCCCCCGGCCAACCTAACCATGGTTGGCCAGAAGCATGCACGGGATGAAGATGAAGGTTAGCAGTGGTATTGCACCGTCTGCCATCCGCAAGGCAAGGGGATTCTGCTGTGTAGCACTGCAGTACTGAGTCTGCCAGGAGACATATGGTGACAGTGAGCTGAGCGGGCTCCATGCTTGCCATAATATGTCATCCGCATGGGTAATTCAGGAAAAAAAGGAGAGAAATGATTTTTTGCCGTTGCTTTCATGGAGGGAGGGAGGGAAGGGGGCCTGACGACATGTACCCAGAACCACCCGTTGCAATGTTTTTGCCCCATGAGGCATTGGGAGCTCAACCTAGAATTCCAATGGGCGGTGGAGACTGCAGGAACTGCGGGATAGCTACCACAGTGCAACACTCCAGAAGTTGATGCTAGCCTCGATACTGTGGATGCACATTGGCGATTTAATGCACTTAGTGAGAACACATACAATTGACTTAACCTCCCCCACAGCAAATCGATTTCTAAAAAATTGACTTCTATTAAATTGACCCAATTTCATACTGTAGACATACCCTCAGTAGCTGTTTTCATTTAGGAATTATTGGCTGGCACTTATTTTTTTAATTTGTTTCAGTAAGAACATCTGTATGAAAAATCCTAGTATTGTGGTTTATGTTAATATCCCACAATGTCTGTAAACAGAGCTGTCAGCTTTATTTCTTCTTAATAATCTTCTAGCTTTTTCACTGTAAATAGGGCCAGCATTTTATGAGGATGATTTCTTTATAACCAAAAAAATGTTTGTCTTATTATCTATAACTCTCTTAATGTGTGCAGTGCAGTCTGTTCATAAACAGCTTTCCCTCTTAGTAATGAAATAGAACACACTTAAAATTTTAATGTAACCTGAGAGTTGGTATATATTTGTACTAATGTACTAATGTCTGGGAAGGATAATATCCATGTATGGAAATTATCATTATTAGATTAAACGAAGTTATATGAAACAATTCAATATTCTCTTCATCTGCTCTTAAATATTTTAACAACAACAAATCTGCCTTTGGAGAGCTGCTAAGGCTCAGGAACTAAAACCTGTGATATTTAGGAAAAGGAAGCAGGAGATTATTTAAGAACTGGTTGGTGCCTGTGAATTCACAGCAAAGAAGAATCAGTGTTATATGAGAACATTTTTTAATGTGGGGTCTTTTGACTCGTCTACCCCTCTCTGGCCCCTCTCTGTCTCCAAGTTGCTGAGAGGATGCAGTCCGTTTGCTCAGGCTGCAATTGTCCAATTTCATTTGCAGTGACATAGCTGGCAGGCGGAGCTGCATAAAACAGAACTTTATTTAACATAGTGAGGGGGCATTGTTATGCAGGGGCTTGTAATGGGAGACCTGGATCCCATCCTCACCATCCTATGTCCCTCATAAAATTTGACCTGGCTATTCCAGTTCCAACCCTCATGGAATCATAGAATCATAGAATATCAAGGTTGGAAGGGACCTAAGGAGGTCATGTAATCCAATCCCCTGCTCAAAGCAGGACCAATTCCCAACTACATCATCCCAGCCAGAGCTTTGTCAAGCCTGACCTTAAAAACATTTAAGGAAGGAGATTCCACCACCTCCCTGAGTAACCCATTCCAGTGCTTCACCATCCTCCTAGTGAAAAAGTTTTTCCTAATATCCAACCTAAACCTCCCCCACTGCGACTTGAGACCATTACTCCTTTTTTTGGTCATCTGCTGCCACTGAGAACAGTCTAGATCTATCCTCTTTGGAACCCCCTTTCAGGTAGTTGAAAGCAGCTATCAAATCCCACCTCATTCTTCTCTTTTGCAGACTTACCAATCCCAGTTCCCTCAGCCTCTCCTCATAAGTCATGTGCTTCAGCTCCCTAATAATTTTTGTTGCCCTCTGCTGAACTCTTTCCAATTTTACCACATCCTTCTTGTAGTGTGGGGCCCAAAACTGGACACAGTACTCCAGATGAGGCCTCACCAATGTAGAATAGAGGGGAATGATCACGTCCCTCGATCTGCTGGCAATGCCCTTACTTATACAGTCCAAAATGCTGCTAGCCTTCTTGGCAACAAGGGCGCACTATTAACTCATATCCAGCTTCTCGTCCACTGTAACGCCTAGGTCCTTTACTGCAGAACTGCTGCATAATCACTCAGTCCCTAGTCTGTAGCAGTGTATGGGATTCTTCCGTCCTAAGTGCAGAACTCTGCACTTGTCCTTGTTGAACCTCATCAGATTTCTTTTGGCCCAATCCTCTAATTTGTCTAGGTCCCTCTGTATGCTATCCCTACCCTCCAGCGTATCTACCACTCCTCCCAGTTTAGTGTCAGTTATTGCATTTGGTCAAATGGAGAGAGGGAGGAGTAGATCAAGGAGTGTCATTGCCCAATTTCCCCTTTCTTTCCTATTTCATTATCACGTGATGTTAATTGAATCAACAGTTATATTCCATATTTTCTGTTTTGTAGTCACAGTCTTGGACTCCCAGAGCCATATTGTGCTATTGACTTTTAAGCAGAACTGCCAGCTGAAATAACTCCCTGGAGAATCCTGCTTAAAAATCAAAGGCATGATGTGACTATATGACTATCCTACAAGTGCATACTCCAAAGCAGCTAACGCCGGTCTGAATTTGCCCCTGCATTTTTCTCTTGTTTTCTAAATACCTACCCTAGATTTTTTTTATTTTGTTCTCTCCTCATTGATAAAGAATCTCCACCCATAAGAATATGCAGGGTTTTATTAATATCATACTGAAAATATAAGACTAAATGTTCCAATATCAAGCTTCAGAGTGCTTGACTTATCAGTAATTTTTTTTTACAGGAAGTACAGAGAAACCATGCTAGATAGTAAATCTAGATTAGAGGGGAGAGTGACCAATTATAGATAAAGTGCAGACTGAAAGCTTTGCAAATGTAAGTAAATTACACAGATACAACGTGTAACTTTGTTAACTCCCCAAGTGCCATGCCCCTTGGCCATGTCATTTTGAACAGTAATTTTAGCTGTATTGTTAGGATACACAGCATTAAACATGTTTTACTGGATCACTACTAGGCTTCAGGATTAATATAACAGTTTTTTGTTTCTTCATTATCTCCTTTCTCTTTTAGGTGCAAAATTTTACACCACCAGAATAGAAAGTTGACAATGTTTGCCTTAAATATGTTACCTTGTTTACAGGTGTTCATCCTGCTATGGAAGTGTGAAATGGTTTCTGCTGACTCACTGGTGTAGGTACCTTGTTAACTCATAAGAACATAAGAACAGCAGTACCGGGTCAGAACAAAGGTCCATCTAGCCCAGTATCTGTCTACCGACAGTGGCCAATGCCAGGTGCCCCAGAGGGAGTGAACCTAACAAGCAATGATCAAGTGATCTCTCTCCTGCCATCCATCTCCATCCTCTGATGAACAGAGGCTAGGAACACCATTCTTTACCCTTCCTGGCTAATAGCCATTTACAGACTTAGCCACCACAAAGTTATCCAGTTTCCTTTTAAACATTGTTATAGTCCCAGCCTTCACAACTTCCTCAGGTAGGGAGTTCCACAAGTTGACTGTGCACTGTGTGAAGAAGAACATCCTTTTATTTGTTTTAAACCTGCTACCTGTTAATTTCATTTGGTGACCCCTAGTTCTTGTATTATGGGAATAAGTAAATTACTTTTCCTTATCCACTTTCTCCACACCACTCATGATTTTATATACCTCAATCATATCCCCCCTTAATCTCCTCTTGAATTTATAGGAGAAGTGCGAGCACTTTACTGGGGCAGAGAGGATTTAGGGTGTGTGTAGACCAGCAGTTCTCAAACCGTGGGCCAGGACCCCAAAGTGGGTTGCAACACCATTTTAATGAGGACACCAGGATGGGCTCAGATTTGCTGAGGGCCAGGGCCAAAGCCTGAGCCCCCCCTCCTGGAGCCTAAGCCAAAGCACAAGGACTTCTGCCCTGGGCAGCGGGGCTCAGGTTTCTGGTCCCTGTTCGGGGCTGAAGCCCTGGGCTTCTGCTTTGGTCCCCCTGCCTGGAGTGGTGGGGCTTTGAGCCCCTCTCACCCAGTGCAGTGGGGCTCAGGCACTCAGGCTTTGGTGCCCCCTTCTGGGATCATGCAGCAGTTTTTGTTGTCAGAAGGGGATCATGGTGCAATGAAGTTTGAGAACCCCTTGTGTAGGCCAATCCTGAGGCAGACATGATTCGTGTTCAATTTCTCATGGTCAAGTTGTACACCATTAACAAATTCAAAAATATATTTGTGGAATACATTTGACTAATGGATACATCTAAGGAAGTTACAATTTCCCCAAATATGTTCTGAATGTAGTCCCTTTTCTGCTTTTATCAAATGGAATATTTGTTAGGACTTATTTGTCCAGTTTTCATCTGCATATTTGGGGTTTTCCTGTTTCATAGAAGTAGTTTCATTGGTTTACAGGCACTAAGTAACTTTAATATAAATGAATGAAAATTCACACCTCACTAAGGAGCATGGAAATAAATTTCACTTGTACATATCTCAGCCTACACAAAAGTTGAGGCCACAAAATTCTTCTTTCAACTTTCCAAAGAGATAATTTAAAATATGTATTATATAAAGGAGAACCATATTATACATATACAATGTTAAAACATTCAGATATTTAATAAGCAATAGATCATTTTTTGAATATTCAAAATAACTTAGAAATTTACTTTCTGCAAATATATGTGCCAATAAAACTTGATCACTTGGATTATTCATGGAACTCAAAGAGAAAGTAGCTCAACCAAATTCATCAACCAATTCAAATGAATATTAATAGAAATAGTTTTACATTCTTACTCCAGCTCTAATGCTGAAAAGGGCCTGAACCTATACATTATAAAAATAGATGGAAAGATTCCCATTGACTTCAATAGGTTTGGATCAAGCCCATACAGTGGTTGCACTTCACAATTTATTCTGATTTTAGAGGCACTGCCCATTCCACTGAACTTTAGAACTTCTTTTGCAATGCCTAGAGAACATTTTTGGTGCACCTTTTTAGCAACTTATTATGAGAGTTTCAGTTTGCTTCTTTTTTCCCCCTTCTGCCACCTTTCTCAGATATCTTTTTCCATTTCATTCCTACTCTCCTAACTTCTGTTCTTTTTTCCTGCTTGTCTCTTTCACATTTTAAAAGCAGATTACTAGAGTGTCTGGCAATTACAGTCAGTGTTAGTTTCCTCTTGTCTTTATGTTGTGCCAAACCAGCTTTTTAAAGCTTCACCACCTCTCAGCAGGTGACTACTCACTTGTGATGGGAGAAAGGCACAGCTTTCAGAACAGGCAGTTAATGCCAGAAGAGGAAAGGTGGCGTGTGGCAGTTTTAATGGTTTAAATTGAATTGATACATTTGGACAGTGGAGAAGGTCTGCAAATTACATAGCTGATTAAGAACTGCAGAATCCATGATTTTATTGAATTGGAGAGTGCCAAGTGACTCTTGTTAGTAAATGAGGACAATATATCCAGAAGCATGGAAATCCATGATAGATACTCATTATCAATATTGGTACAATGGCAGCTGGTGAACTTTGGGGACAATAGGATATAGCAGAGCAAAAAAAAAAAAGAAGTCTGGTCCCTAGGTAACCACTAACCAGGGCTCTGGAGTCTATGCTTGTTGCACTGGGACATATGAAAGCTGGTCCCTAAAGCCTGTGCCTGGACTGGATGGGTGTTGTAGAGCACTCTAACATGTTAAGCTCTAACTATCCCATGTAGACCCTGCTGGTATTTAAAAAGTACTTAGTCTAGGTACTGTACAGAGCTTGTCAGCAGGATCTACACAGGGCATTCAGAGCACTGCATGTTAGAGCACTCTACAGTTGCTAAAGTCGGTGGCTTGGGTAGTGAATCCAGTACTCCAAGCCCCACGTAAAATCATTGTGGCTTTACCCCCTATCAAATCCTGGAAATCAAAACTGCACACATACCACAGGAGTGCTGGAAAAGAATATTCTGCTATGAAAAGTGAATTGTGAACACAGCAAATCTATAGCAGGCTGCTATAGATTTTCTGTGTTTGCAATTTGTATTTGGTGGGGCAGGGCCCCAATGCCTCCATACATGAGCTGCCACTGATATATATTTTTGACCAAAGTTCAATGTCTGAGTACATATTTGGATGCCCAAAATGTATACAGTAAGTCCCAGAAGAGTATCCACTTGCTGTTCCGATTTGTAGTTCCAGACAATAAATCATTGACATTTTATTCTCATAATACTAGTTAGTTGTTTTTTAAGGTAGTGGTTGAAATAATACTTTCCAGTGACTTCCACACAAGTCTGCTGGGGAATGCCCTCAGACTTCAAAATACATTTTAGAAAATCTCCTACATTGTTATTAAGAAATATTTTTGAAGTATGTACACTACTCACTCTTCATATAGGGGTAGATTGCCACAGACCTTACTCAGCTGCATGGAATGGTTAGGACTTCCATTAATCCTCCACCCTTTTATGTTTTGGTCTTGCTCAGACTGTAGTTTGGGGGCCAGATCCTCAAAGGTATTTAGGTGCCCAACTTTCAATCAGTCAATAGGACCTAGATACCTATAACTTTGAAGATCTGGTACTTTAACGCTAGGGGGAGAGCTGGGATTCTTCACTGTATGCTTCTTACTGTGAGCGAGTAGGCAGGGAGTGGATGAAAGAGGCGGGGCTTTGGAGGATCTCCTATTGATTGGCCATATTGCCTGACAAGTCGCATAATTCCATGAAATTGTTCCATGAAAAGAGGTGAAGCATCTTACTCTACTCACAGAAAAAGAGGGGAACAAGGTAGGAATTTCTACTGAGTCATTCTTTGTTCTCTGGTGTGCCTTTGAGAGGAGAGTGTAAAGTCACAATCTAGACCACAGAAACTACTCTGAGGTCCCTCTTCAGCCATTCTTACTTGGGCAAAGCTGCCATTGATTTGATGGTAGCTTATTTTCACTTTTCTGGCTGTGCAGTATCAGCAGAAAACTTGTCAAGAACTCAGAGCAATGATGGCATCACTAGTGATTCAGGTGCAAAAACAAAGAAATGAACTAAAAATCAAAAGATATTTATTTTAAGAGTAATTACAGGATAAAAGAAAGAAAGAAAGAAATGTTGCCGCTGTTAAATTAAAAAAAAGCCCTATTATAACTACTTGACAATATCTTTTTATAAAGTATTCAGAAACTGTGATGAGTAGAACATTATAAACACATAGATATATTTAAATTGTTAACCAAAGCACTGTACTGGCAGATATTATGTAAGCAAAACCATGCTTATTGTTAATATGAAGACTGTTCTCTTGGCTGACCCCAGAATTTGGCTCAGGGACCTCCAGAGTTAAATCATGAGACTCTACAACTGAGACAAAGGATCCAGCAGCACAGATGGGTGTTATAATATACTTATTCACTAAGTGTTTAGGCATAGAGGAGAATAGGTAACACACTGAACAATGGGTTACATAAGCAAATGACATTCTTGCCAGTGATAACATTTGAAAGAGTATGTTGAATGTTAGATTCCAGTTTGATCCTAAATTTTGAGTATCTGGCCAATCCCATCAGAGGAAGCCATCATGGATCAGTTATTTCAATCTATATTTCTCATTTAGTTCTGTTTCAGCAAACACATGAAAAGAAAAAAGGTGCTCTCATTGCAGTGTGCATTCATGTTTCCCAAGTCACATAAGTACTTCCTAAGTTGGTTGCAATTTATAGACTGGTGCGTTGTGGGTATCATTATTTCCACTAAAAGAATGCTTTTATGTAGCACCCAGCAGAATATAGTTAACCACCATTTCTTAGTATTTTGAATAATGTCAATAAGGGAATAATTCTAACAGTAAACTTTTCAGAGAGCTTCCCCCACAGACCCTCTTTATGTTTGCTCATAAAATAATCACACATCACTTACCTCCCCTTGTCTTTCCATAGTATGTGCAGGGAAAAATGGGTGGAGTTGAAAAAAGGTTCATTCCTAGCCTGAACATGAAATTTAGAGTTATTTATTGAAGGCACATTGTTTAAAAATTGGTTCAATAAAGGCTTATCTAATTTGTGGAGCTTTGCTGGAATTCGCCCCTCTGTAGAGGGTCAGCACAAAGCTTATACAGTGCTTATATCCCACAGAGGATATGTCTACACGGCACAGCTAACCCAGTCTGTTACACTGGTTTTAGCTTTAACTCCCTAGTATCTACATAGAATAAACTCTGACCTGAGTTTGGAGATACTTTAAACTGGGCTAGCTTACCTGACTGGGGCAGTAGGTTAAAACATGGACTCTGCTTTATCTTGGGCAAGAGACCACCCACTTTGCAGTGAAGATGAAGGCAAAGTCACCCTAGTGTGGATCGTCTTCCACTGCCTTTCCCACAATTCCCCCCAAATGACAGACAAGATCTCCTGCAATTGACACAGTTGCCTGGGGAAGAATCCTGGAGAGTCTCAGCACAAAGAACTGGGAAGTGCAGAAACAATGATAACAAGGGTAAGGCTTTGCACTAGGGTAGTGTTGGGCAACCTGGGGTCAGTGGGCCTCCTGCAGCCCATCAGGGTAAGCTGATTGCAGGCTGTAAGACATTTTGCTGATGTTGACCATCTGCAGGGACGGCCCCCCGCAGCTCCTAGTGGCCGTTGTTCATTTTTCCCAGCCAATGGGCGCTACAGGAAGTGGCAGGCCACACGGACGTGCTGGCCGCAGCTTCTTGCAACTCCCATTGGCCAAGAATGGCAAACTGCGGTTACTGGGAGCTGCAGGAGGCCGTGCCTGTGGACGGTCAATGTAAGTAAGAAGTCTTGTGGCCCGCAATGAGCTTATCCTGATGGGCTGCACGCAGCCTGTCTTCACTACTAGCCTTTTTGGGATAACTATAGCTGACCAAACTCTATTCCTTTGTATTATGCATCAACATTTATATTTTAATAATACAAATACCAAACTGGCCCCAGGTGACACAGTTCTGCAGTATCTTCTCTTTGAAGTGGAATTACTAATCCCTTCCCAATTTAAATAATTTTTGCCTCTTCCCTTCTAGTATTTTAGTCTTTGAAGAAATTACAGGACTAGTGATTCAGCAGTGTTGGTGGTGTAATAACATGCTCAAAGATTGTATCTGCATGGGATAATACATCTGGAAACGGGACACAGAACCACGGTGCCACCTCTGTGGGTGGGTGAGGCAGCAAGGTTAACAATGGGTCAACATGTACTGAATGCCCATTGTCTGAAGAGCTGATTTAAACCAATGAAAGCAAAGTAATCCCAACTTGATGCTACCATTATGATCTCAGCCACTTGGAGCCAAGTTTGAAGCACTTGTTGGTAAAAAGAAAAAAGAAAAGTGTGCAGTGCTCTAAGACTCTAACAATACCTTTGCTCACCAAAGAGAGTTAATGACTGAACATTGGACTCAAATGGAAATCTTTTAGAATTTACCATTTTTTATCAGAACCCTCAATTTTACTGCAACTTAGACCCTTGTACATGATATTCCTTTAAGAACAACACAAACTACAGTATTTTTTTTCTTGACTACAGCAGCTTGTTGGGCCTGAAGGCTCATCTTTTTTTTCCTCTATGATTCCTAAGTATCTTTCTTGGTCAATAGACTATAGAATTTTGCAACTTAGCATATGTTCTCTTTTATAGGTTACAAGGTATTTAATTATTTTCTGCTTTTCTTATAGCATTCGTCAATGTAGTACCTCACTTACTTTAAATGTAATGAACATTGCCTACTAGGTAAGCAACTATTATTGAACCATATTAAAGATGGGAAACTGAGGCACATATGATGATTAATAATTTTATTATTCAACTAGTACCTTCACAGTACTAAGTAGTGGTCATATGCACACAGGGTGACACAGTCTCTACACGTATACATACAGAAAGTAAATCTTGCATGCAGGGCTTTAGGAAGAGAAGGTCATGGCTGTACAACTGTGCGGGAAGAGGAAGCTCCCATAGGAAGGATGCAGCAGATCTAGGAACCGAACCCAGATCTTTTAAGTCCCGTGCCTTAACCACACAACTATGTATTAGTTTTACCTGTTTGTTTCAACTTTACCTCTGCAGTCAAATAGAGAGGCCCATCTCTGGCTCCTGCATTTGCTTGACTTTGACATCACACATGACTTTGTGTTATGACTAGGGTGATCAGACGTCCCAATCAGACAGTCCTGACATTTGGGGCTTTTTCTTATATAGGATCCTATTATTCCCCTGTCCCAATTTTTCACATTTGCTATCTGGTCACCCTAGTTGTGACATAATGCTCCAATGTCATATGTGATACAAAATGTGCAGCAGAGTCATGGGTGATATCCAATCCAGAAGAAAAATGCTGAGCAGTGTACTTTTAAAAAGTTATCTGTATGATAAAAGGTCATGAGTGCCACAAATAGGTGATTATTTGAGCAAGCTTGTAGGAGACGGATCCCTCCAAAGGAAATTATGAGCTTCTCATCAAAGTCAAGCAGTTTGATGGATGAATTTGTTTGACATTTAGTTATTGTACATATTTACTTTGGTTTGTATTCATGTTATTGATTATTCTGCTTTATTTAGTTATCATTTTGCTTGTTACATTGAGGAGTTTTGCATTAACCTGTGGAGACAAATTACAAAAGAGCTCAGGGCCTGATTTTCTAATATCCAAAACCTACAACTACAAATTTTCAAAAGAGCTCAGTTCCCATTTAGACCAAAATAATGACCACATTTGCAAAGGCACCCAGCAACTACCATTGTGGCACCTGAGCTCTTTTAAAAGTTCAGCCCCAATTCTGGCTGCAGTGCTCTCCAGAATAGTAGCTCTCATCATTTTAATATGTGAGGGACAGTCATGGTGTTGATAGGAGGAATGCCATCATCTCATGGGTGGCATATCAAATATGTGTTAATATTGCACTGAGTATTTAATGTGTCTAACTAACTCAACTAACTAAATAATAAATACTTATATCTGCCAAGTACTCAGGGGTCCAGGTCTCCCTTCCCCATGGAAACAACATGTTGGATGGAAAAAAATTGCTGGAAATTCCATGGAGTTCAATAGGGATGAGTTTTGTATATAGGAGTCAGTGGTTCTGGAAGTAGGGGTGCTTCCACACCCCCTTGCTTGCAGTAGTAATAATAAACACCAAATACATGGTTTCCATCATCAAAACCTCCGCTATAAAAATTGTTCCATCACTCCTGAGAGGATCTGGAAACACCAAAGAGACTAGGACTCCATGGAGAAAATAAACAGCATCCCCACAAATCACTGGGTTAGTGAACTGGTCCCTCATTACAGTTTCTTTGTGGGTGGAACAAGCACATATGAATTATCGTTAGCAGGGAAACTGATTTATGTTGTGCTGCTCTCTGACCTTGCCACAATCTCTGTCACAAAAAGAATTATGCAAGTTCAAGTTCAGAAGTGATTATGACCTGTTCAGGAAGTGGCACAACATAAATCTATTCCTCTGCTAAACAATATTCCTATAAAAGTGACCTCTAGGCCCTTGCCACAGATCTCATGCACAAGCAACCTGAAAAAATACTGTTAATGGCATCAGAAAATAGATCTTGTAAAGCCAAATGTAATATTAAAAGTTAAGCATTGATGCAATGGGACATGACGGTACTGGTGTAAGTGTCCTACTCAAGCCTTGACTTATCAAAATGACAAAATTCTGGGGAAAAAAGTGTTCAAGGTCTTTAACGGCATTTCTCAGGGCCTCTACTGAGATCAGGGTTTGCTACAAACATAGCTCATTCCTATAAGACACTCGAGATTGGTTTATCTCAATGTTCTAGAAGCCCTAGTAAATGCTATAGGTGATGGGGACTGGAACTCACTATTCACAGTACCCATCCTGAATGCCCTTGGTGAGTTGTCTTGGAAGTAGTGATGCTGAATAGCGAATTTTGAGATATATGCTTTCAATAGATCATTTCTAGAGCATTTCCAATGAAAAAATATGAACTAGTTTTCTAGAAAAAGAGCTATATAACAACAGAGGGATTGGAAGGCTCAGCTGTTTTGTTATTAGATACAGAGCCTCTTATATACTGGTTACTCATCAATTTAAATCTAGCATGAGTGGTGTCCAAATGTTATCCCTTGATGCTTTTTGATGGCATATGTCTGTGAGTGACCTCCATCCATTTCCCATCCCTGTCCCAAAACTATAACCTATTTGCACCCTTGTTGACAGTGTCAACAAAGCACTGGAGGTAGAAACTGAACTGCTCTTTATCCAGATAAGAGAGCCTCAGTGTGAAGTTGGAGGCATATTTGAAGGACAATCCAAGAAGCTTGGCCTACAACTACCCATACTGTAAATAGACGAGAATTCAGCTGTTGAACCAATACCTTTCTCAAGCACAACAATCTCTTTTTTTAATGGTGGAAGAACAAATGTGTGAAAGTAGCAAATAGCACAAATCAGTGATGAGAAAAACACCTTGGAAAGTGAAATAAATTAACAATCAGATCTCCAACAATCTTTAAAGGGAGAAGTATAACTGGCAGACTAGCAGCATATCTTTTCTTTTATATGTTTTCCGAGAAGGCTTCCTGGTCAGAAACCTCCTCATTAGTTTTATTTTCTATTTTCAGAAAGCATTTATGATAGTCCCCTTACTGAATTCAATTTAATATGCCCACTTTCAATTTATTTCCTGACTCTGCAACTTAGACAGTAACTTCCAATGCAGAATTTTGTTGAACATTTTCGGAAAATGTAAGTGTGTGATGTGCACATCTCCTTTGTCTAGGCTGACAGCCATATCCTCTGAGAATTCCAATGAGTCTTTAGTTCCCTTGTCTCTCTTTAGGCCCGTTTTAAATAATGGCATTATGTTGGCTACCTTCCAGTCCTCACAGAATTCTCCTGATCTATTTTGAAGAGCACAAGTATATAAAAATGTCTGCCAAAGCTTCTTCAGTTTCCATCCTTATTTCCTTAACCCTTCTTACACATATATTGTTTGGTCATGGCCCTATAAATTTTAAAGGTCATTTTACCTTTTAATAACCATGTCTGATGCAAGCTGTACCTATCATCTTAATTCCCAATCATCCATCTCCATAAATCTGATTTCAGATGTAGTCAAATATCTACTCTCATCTTTTATCAGGATATATATAACCATTATTTAATATGTTCGCTTTCCCCTTATCTTCTTTCTAAGGGCTAGATTGTGACATAACAATCTTCCTTCTGTGAGGCTCATAGTTGTGCTGCCCCTGGAGCAGGCTAAGGAATGAATTGTGACTCAGAGGCACAATTCATTTTCTGGTTCCCCCTTGTTCCAGGAAGGAAGTAATCTGCTACTGATATATACCAGTAGTAGATTATTTTCCTGTCTGTGGCAGCGTAACTACAGCCTTTGCGAAGTTGCCCTGCATTCAGAGCCATGGGGCATGTAACCTATGCAGAGAAATAAAAGGTGCTTTATGGCCCCTTAATTTCTCTGCAAGGTCATATAAGGAGAGTGACAATCTGTCTGTAATTTTCTTCCATCACTCTTATAACAAGATTTTTTAAAACATGCATGCTACTAAATCTGTTATGCCAGTCTTTGTATTTTTATTTTAACGTCTATGCTGTTTTATTTTAATTCTTATGTATATGAGGGGCTGAGCCCAAAGTGCACATGGGAAGCCCTGTACCAACCTTGGTTCTGGTCCTGCCAAAACTTACAATGAAGGGAAAGTGTTCAATGGGAGTTGTTCCACTGACATAAGCTGAACACCTGGTACAAAATATTTGTTTATCACTCCCCAGGCCACTTCAAACTCCCAGTGAACCTCAGCTGCAGCTGCTTTTCCAGTTCTGAGCAGACACTGCCATTCTGAGATAGTTTTGTGAGGTAAATATAACAATGCTGCGGGCTGGATCAGCCACAGGTACGGAAACTAGAACCATGAGGCACAGGGTGACCAGATGTCCCAATTTAATAGGGACAGTCCTGATTTTTGGGTCTTTTTCTTATATAGGCTCCTATTACCCCCCCAACTCCGTGTCCCAATTTTTCACACTTGCTCTCTGATCACCCTAATGAAGCACCATTGCCTCAGTCAAAGATACCAGTGCCACTAGTTTGGGAGCCACAGTAGACTGATAAACTTCTATGTGGCCCAACCTCTAGAGGGGGACAAAGAACCACACTGTGTTAATATGTGTTATATGACCAAATATCACTAGGTACTAAGGGCTAGTTCCACAAAGAGGACTCAGGCTCAGCATTGCAATGCCTAACTTTTGGCACCTGGCCACTCAGTCAAATCATCAGCCCTGACTTAGCTGTCCACACTAATTTTGCAATGCATGGGGATAGTTAGACACCTAAAAATGGATTCATAGAAGCCAGGGTGCTGCATCACCTAAACCTCACCCCTCAAAGGGAGTTAGGCACGTGCATCCACTTGGGATTCAGAGCCATGACTCCACCCTTGGAGGTAAGTGCCTCGGACAGGTCAGCCCTGTTTTATAACACTAAAACAGTGGTGGTGCTGGCCATCCCACAGCCTAGTGGTTGAAAACCTCACTTGGGAAATAGAAGACCTGGGTTAAACCCAGATCTTCCTCATGTAAGTGGTCTAACCACTGTGATATAGAGTGCGGGACCTGGAGTGCGGGGCAGCTCTCTCAGTCTCTCCTACTGAAGTTGTTCCACCAGTGGTCCAGGAGACTGTGCTAATCACTGAGTTATACAATCATTCTCACACTATCTCGCCAAATGATTCTTTAAGTATTTTATACAAAGTGGAACCAGGAAAGACTGAGAAGCACTCACTCCAGAATAACCTATAGCTCAACAGTTAGGGAACTCACCCAGGAGGTGACGCACATAGAGCGGTGACCTAAACCTGGGTCTCCTATATCCATATCCTAGATGAATGTGCTAACCACTGGTTTAAGGGGGCGGTGCTTCTCCTCCAGCTGTGTACTGTTCAGGGCTCAGTAGGTGAGCTCTTAGGCAGACTCTGAGAATGCCTACTGGATTGGGCCCAGCAGGGGAACACCTAATTTGAGGAGCCTGGTTAGGTGCTGTCAGGAATCAGGGCCTGCACCAGACCTAGTCTCTAAGCAGCTTCATCAGTACAGCTGACCTCAGCAGGCTGCTTGTCTGGATCCGTCAACTGATTGGCTGGGCAAGCCAATGGGTTGATTCTCAAGCCTGCAGAGGCAACAGCAACTTGCTATGTCCACTACTACAACTGTGACTTCATCTGTGTAACCTTGCTCCTGCTGCTGCTGCCTTGAACTCCTTCTTGCCTGCTATCCTGCTTGCTCCAGTCCCTGAAAACTGACCCAGGGCTCCGGCTTTTGACTACAGCTTGATCCTTGGCTCTGGCTTCTGACTCTGGATTCACCCTTGGCTCCAGTATCTAGATCCTGATATCCAGTTTGACCCTTAGCTCCAGTTTCCAAATACTGACTTTTGCTCTGACCCTAGTTCTTGGTTCCTGATGCGTGCTCTGACCCCTAGGCTAGACCATCTTTGTACCACTTGACTGACAGGTGCTGAGTAACTTGGTAGTGTCAGGATTTAGGTTCCTGTGCACATGCCCACTGAGAGAAATTTACGTGTCTAGGGGACTTTATCAGTGGAAAGTTAAACCCTGCAGGGTTAAGTGGCAGATGAGCAGGGGTTTTGAAGAAGTAAATTTTGGGCTTAGGTATAGAAAATGATAGGTAGGTACCTAAATCCCTCTGTGGATCTATCCCTATGTAAAGACTAAACTGATTACACTTAGAGATAATCCAAAGGTGAATTCTCAAATCTCTGGTTGGTGTAAACCGGCATAACTCTACTAAAATCAATATAATTATACTGATCTGAGCTCATGAAGTAATGGCGAATATTCAAAATATGAGCTGTGTTCCTGTAGTGATTGATAACATAAATTATGCTACACTTTCTATTTCCTCAGTGGGTGAGCATGCAAGCACTTTCAACATGAGTGCTGAGATTTGCTTTGAAATTCACTTTCCATAAGTATCATGATAACGGACTGGATTGCTAACATATGGACAAAAAGGGCGTGTCCATGGCTGAAGCAAATCCATTAAAAAAAATCAAATGGATGGGGAAAATGTTTTGTGCTCTTCACTCATCCCCAAAGAGATGCCAAATATCATATAACTCTGTGCTGGACTTTTCCACCAAGTTATTAAAGTCACAGTGAGAGTAGATGCTGCGATTTATTAGAATTTGTACTTTCTTCAGTGAACAGAGAGATCTGCCAAAGTTTTCTGCACAATTCACATATCAGTCATAAAAGACAGATTTGACCCTTAAGAATTTATGATGAAAAGAAAAAGGGGAGAGGATTCTATCTGAAGGAAGCTTGCAGACTCCTAGTGCTTCTAACAATTATTAAGCAATGGTCTGTGCTTTATTCTCTCTCTGACTCCTGCTAAGAAGATGTGCATTTGATTTGTTCTTATTAGAATCATGAGGACTATACGAAAAATATCAAATTTACAAAGTTAAAATTTGTTTGATTAGGTACACAATCATGCATCTTAATTATGTCAGACATCTTCACCATTATACAGTCAGCTTCCCAGAAACATAGGAACTCATATTCTGTCTTTTTTTAAGAGCCCTTTATAATGGAGAGTGGTTACTGCAGTCCTCTGAGGAAGCTGATATGTAGGTGAAACATCTTTTTTTGTTTTAAAGGTCTATATACATCAACAGCAGCAAAATAACCTACCATCACATCTGATAACTACAGCTCAGACACCATTTTTCTTGAAGGCTTATGCAATAGAATACTGAGATATACAAACAGGAGTAATATATACTTTTAATAGAAGGCAAGATATAATGGGCTTTCTCCTGTCCCTACTGAAATCAATGGGATTTTGACAGTTAGCTCAATGGGAGCTGGACCAGATTATATGTGTGTGTTAGGGACATTTTATTTATATGGGGGATGAGGGGATGGGGAAGGAAACCAGAAAAATGCCTATTCCATTTTTGAAGTATCCTTGGCAATTATTTAAAAAGATATATTACAACAGAACTAAGACACGCTGCAATACACATACATCATTGCATATGAAATGTACCTTCTAACACGAAACAAATCGAAGAAAAAAAAGTATTTACCCAGAATTACCACATAGTGGTACTGATATACTGAGTAGCTGACCATACTCAAAGACTAAATATCTGTGGTAACTCAGATATATCACTGCATGCTGAATGTGGGTACGGTTTGACTTTTGAAAGATTATCAATCTTTCAGATGCTGTTTTCCACATAGGCATACACCAAAACCCCAGTGTGAACCCTCCCAAAGTTTTTTAGTGTTAGAAAATCAAATGGAGAGCTGGAAACAAATAAATGAAGTTACAAAGCTAAATGGGTGCAATGTCTACCTTGAAGAATGTGCAGAGTACTGTGTATAGGAAAAACATGAATAAACTTTAATATACATTAGATTATAACCCTGCAAACTCAGATGACCAGGTGTCCCGATTTTATAGGGACAGTCCTGATTTTTGGGTCTTTATCTTATATAGGCTTCTATTATCCCCCACCCCTGTCCTGATTTTTCACACTTGCTGTCTGGTCACCCTACTGCAAACCCAACATGTCCTTTTCAAAAATGTGGCAGTAAAAATTATTCCCCCAAAGGAAATATTCTTTTTTTTATTTCTCCACTGTCTTCAGCTCAAAGGTAGAGGGCTGGATCCGGGACCTCTCTTAGACCACCACAAGAAATAGATCTGCTGAGTCAGCCTCATCCCCATCAAGTCATGCCACTCCTAAATCTTCTGTAACATGAAATGCTTCTTTTACTTTAACCATTTGAGAAGCCACGCATATATGAAGAAGCAGAATATAATAGATTAGAAAATAATTGACTGGGCGTGGGATGATGTAAAGTTAGGAGAAATGGGAGATGAAGAGTGGTCTTGTGGTTAAGACAGTGAAGTGAAATACAGGAGATCAGGGCATAGAATTTCTATTTGACCTTGGCAAGTCCAAATTAATTTCTTTACACTTCAGTTCCCCATCTGTAAATTTACCCTGTCTCTGTCTAGTCTAGTTACACTGTAAGCTTTTTGTGGCAGGGACTACTACCATGTGTTTGCACAGCCCTTAGCATAATGGGGTCTCAAGCTTGGTTGGGGCTTCCGGACACTGCACATTAATATAATATTATTTTTAATAATAATGAAATGAACACAGTGCATGTTCAAAATGCTAGTAGAGAGAAGGTTTAGCTTTTGAAGTACTAGACAGCTTACCAACAAGTGTTCCAAATAGAAGTTTTGAGTGGCAGGAAATACTACAACAGATCAGACAGCCAAATTCCTACCAGAAAATGCAATGTCTGGCATTTTTTAAATTGAACCTGCCAAGATTTAATTACACATAAAAGTTCACACCTCCTGGAGACACTCCTATCTAATGAATCCAAGGATGACTAAAATAGGTTACACTGTGTGGCACAGACTGGTTTCTTCTATGTTTTTGTTCCATGTGGAACACAGATTAATTTGCCATGATGCCGGAACAATTTCAAGGATGAAGTTGGTTCTCTATGATCATTTGCCCAATCACATTTATACGAGGTTGAACGAAAACTATATTTGTAGAACAACCAATAATGATTATTTTACCACCAAGTTAGCAATTTCTCAATTATTGGCAAACAATCAGAACGCTTAAACGTGAACATAGGACTTAATAGGCTCCGACAATAACTTGAGAGTTTTGACCAGTAAGACCTGAAAGATTTGGCCTAATATTTCTAATATTATTGTTTCTTTTATTTTCAAGTAAGTAACTTCATTCGAGTTGTAAGTTAAAATATCAGTGCTATAAATATACCTTTGTCTTACTACATGCAAGTACCATACCTAATGCAATTGGCTGGGGCCTCTAAATGCTACTGTAAGAACAACTGTAAGAATACTCGGCAGCTCAGGACCACCATATTTCCATTTCTGTGCTGCACAAAGTCCTCCACCCACAGTGATTTGAGGCATATAAGAGTGGCCAAAGTGGGTAAATTCAATGGTCCATCTAGTCCAGTATCTGTCTTCCACTAGCCAATGCCAGATGCTTCAGAAGAAATGAATAGAACAGGGCAATTAGCTAATGATCCATCCCCTGTCATCTAGTCCCAGCTTCTGACAGTCAGAGGTTTAGGGACACCTAAAGTATAGGATTGTATCCCTGGTCATTTTGGCTAATAACCATTGATGGACCTGTCCTCCATGAAGTTATCTAATTCTTTTTTGAACCATGTCATACCTTAGATTTTCACAAAATCCCCCAGCAATGAGTTCCACGTGTTGACTCTGCATTGTATGAAGAAATGCTTCCTTTTATTTGTTTTAAACCTGCTGCCTATTAATCTCATCATGTGATCCCTGGATCTTGTGTTATCTGACAGGGTAAATAAAACTTCCTTATTCACTTTCTCCACACTATTCATGATTTTACAAACCCTTAGTCTCCCCTCCAGCCCCCAGTTGTCTCTTTTCTAAGATCAACAGTCCCTGTTTTGTTAATCTATCCTCATACTCAAATTGTTCCATACCCCTAATTATTTTTGTTGTCCTTTTCTGTACCTTTTCCAGTTCTAATGTGTCTTTTTTTGAGATGGGGCAATCAGAACTCCATACAATATTTAAGGTACAGGCATACAAAGGAATTTTATAATGGCATTATGATAAATTCTGATTTATTATTTACCCCTTTCCTAACTTTCTGTTAGTTTTTTTTGGCTGCTACTGTCCACTGAACAGATGATTTTAGAGAACTATCCAAAGTGACTCAAAGATCTCTTTTGTGAGTGATATCAGATAATTTAGAACCCTTCATGTACAGTCAGGATTATATTTTCCAATGTGCATTACTTTGCATTTGTCAGCAACATTGAATGTCACCTGCCACTTTGTTGCCCATTCAACCAGTTTTGTATGATCCCTTTGTAACTCTTTGCAGTCAGCTTTGGATTTAACTCTCTTGAGTAATTTATTTCTACCATTTATTTCTACCCTTTGTTTCTAATCTTTTAACCAGTTCCCGATCCATGAGAGAACCTTCCCCCCTTATCCCATGACTGCTTACTTTGCTTAAAAGCCTTTGGTGAGGGACCACGGAGGGAATTCTAATAGATTGGTGAGGGATAATTTCTATGTTGATTCTTCCCAAACATATCATGTTCAGCTATGTGTCTGATAATGCTATTTATTACAGCAGTTTCAATCAATTTGTCTGGTACTGAAGTTAGGTTTACTGGTCTGTAATTCCATGCTTGCCTCTAGCCTTTTTTAAAAATCAGTGTTTCATTAGCTATACAGAGAGTGATTTAAGTGCTAGCTTAAATACCACATTTAGTAGTTCTTCAATTTAATCTTTGAGTTCTCTAGAATATCACTTGGTCCTGATGACTTATTACCGTTTAATTTATCAGTTTGCTCCAGAGCCTCCCGTATTGACACCTCAGTCTGGGAAAGTTCCTCAGATTTGTCATCTAAAAAGAATGGGTCAGATATGGGAATCTCCCTCATATTCCCTGCTGTGAAGACTGATGCAAATAATTCATTTAGCTTCACTGCACCTCACTGCCTTCTTTGCATACTCCCTTAGGCCATGGCTACACTGGCACTTTACAGCGCTGCAACTTTCGCGCTCAGGAGTGTGAAAAAACACTCCCCTGAGCTCTGCAAGGTACAGCGCTGTAAAACCTCAGTGTAATCAGTGCTGCAGCGCTGAGAGTGCGGCTCCCAGCGCTGCAAGCTACACCCGTAAGGGATGTGGTTTACGTGTAGCGCTGGGAGAGCTCTCTCCCAGCGCTGGCTCTCTGACTACACTCACACTTCAAAGCGCTGCCTCGGGAGCGCTCCCGAAGCGCTGCCGCGGCAGCGCTTTGAAATTTCAAGTGTAGCCATACCCTTAGTATCTTGATTGACCCATGAGCCCCACTCATTGTTTGACAGGCTGCTGCTTCTGACATACTTAATTTTTTTAAAGTTAGTTTGTGCATCTTTACCAGATTGCTCTTCAAATTATTTTTTGGCCTGCCTAATTATACGCTTGACTTGCCTGGATTTATGCTGCTTTTTATTTTTCTCAGTAGGATTTGACTCCCATTTTTTAAAAGCAATGCCTTTTTGCCTCTAACCATCTCTTTTACTCTGTTATTTACCCATGATGGCTTTTTTTTTGGTCCTCTTACTGTTGTTTTTGGATATGGTTTATGCATTTTGTCTGAGCCTTTAGTATGGTGTTTTTAAATAGTTTCCATGAAGCTTTCAGGCATTTCACTGATTGTTCATGACTGTTCCTTTTAATTTACTCTTATCTAGCTTCCTCATTTGTATATAATTCCCCTTTATGAAATTAAATGCTACTGTAGTGGACCCCCCCCCGCCCCTTATAAAGATGTTGAATGTAATTACATTGTGGTCTCTATTACCAAGCGGTTCAGCTATATTCATCTCTTGGACAGATCTTGTGCACCACTTACGACCAAACCAAGAATTGCCATTCTCCTTGTGGGTTGCAGACCTAGGTGCTTCAGGAAGTGGTCAATAATGGTGTCTAGAAATATTATCTTTGCATGCAGTCCTGAGGTGACATGTACCCAGTCAATCGGGTGATAGTTAAAATTCTCAGAATTTTATAACACAAGATTCAGCTGAGGGATTATCTTTTCCCCCTCATATATTGTTGTGTAGAATCCCCTCCTTACATTCTGCCAGTACACTTCTACCTCCTGGTGGTGAGGACCTCATCATTTCAGGAAGTGCAACTTATTTACAAAGTACTGTCATGTGAAAGTGTAATTTGAAGACTCATTAATATGTAGACAAATTAATAGTTCCAGTCTGCATTGACAAGGACCACTTGGGGAGTCCTTAATGTACCAATCATTAGCACAATAAAAGAAACTGTTATGCTCTATCATGCGATAGCCTGCACGGGGGCATTTTAATTTGCAAATTATTGGCACAATGAACCACCATAACTCCTTTGGAAATCAAAGTCTGACAGCTTGTGAACTTCCGCTTCTATGCAAAACGACTTTTAAAAAGTAAAACAAAAACAGCTAACTAAATAACTAAGCATGCTGTTAGGGCTCATCCATTACTTTGGCTCAGTTTCCAAATCATCTGAGGCCAGCCAAAGGTAAATTGGACTGTTTTTGATACACTTTCTGTGATCCAATTTGTGCTCAAAAAGGACACTTAGAAACAAGAAAATATATCCTCAGTTGGGTTTCACGAATCACACAAAGCCCTTTGGAAATAAGGAAACATCAGTGCTTTCTGGAATGGAAGGAAATCAATTCAGAGGAGGTAAACCAAAATGGATCATCATCCCTCCCTGCCTTTTTTCAAAAAATCACATAGGTACTAGTGACTCAGTTCCCGTATGGTAGGTGTTTCTATATAATCTCACTTAGAGGGGGAATGGTCTAACGGACTGAGAACTCCATTTACACCAGCATAAATTAGGAGCAACTCCTTTGTACCAGCTCAACTGAGAGCAGTATCTGGCCCTCTCTGGGCTTCCCTGTATGGTGTCTTAACTGCACTAGAAGAGTGTACATTTTAGGCTGCCCTAGCGTGTTGTGCACTAACTGTCCCTTGTGAACTCTGCTGGCATGTGCTAAAAGTGTGTATTAACGCAGTACTGTAAACACCTACTAGAGATTTTTGAACATGCACCAGCAGGGTCTACATTGGCCCTTTCGTGCACAACAAGCTAGTATGGGCTAAAATTTACACCAGTCTGGAGGGGCAAAAGCCCTATAGACAAGCTCTTAGTCTCAGTTTTCCTATCTGTAACGTGAGAAGGATAGTATTTACTTACCTATCTTACAGGGTGTTGTGAGAAATAATCCATTAATATCTGTACTGTGCCTTGGAAATACATATTATTAACACAGGACTATCAGAACAGCAGGCAATTTTATTGTATATATATTACATGAGCTGTGAAACCTTGGCATAATATGATGATTTGAGGTTGGTATGTAATTGAAGTTATAAACACCAAAGTGAGAAAGAGAGAAAGGAATTATTTAGGATTGCCCAGGGGTTATAACTAGGAATAATGGGATAAATCTGAGCAAAGAAAAGTTTAGACTGACTATAAAGAAACATTTCTGAACAGCAAGAGATGTATTAGACTGTAAAATAACCTCCCTGGAGAGGAGGTGGAAGCCCTATTATTTGAGTGATTTAAAACTAGGTTGTGCGAAGCACTCCCAGAATACTTTGGAGAGAACAATATAGTATTAGTGAGGAAATGCACAAGATAATTAGAAATGGGAAAGACCTGCTGGGCTAAATCTGGTGCTGATTTACACCAAGTGCAAACCCTGTGTAATAAATTAGTTCATATAGAGTCCACACCAGGGAAGAATCTGGCTCATTATTCTATCATATCTGTCCTACCTCTGCAAGTGCAAAACTATGCCCTCCAATACACTCAAGAATGTTTGTTTTCTTCTACTCTTGCTCCCATCTTTCCCTTCAGATCATCTCACAGTGTTTTAATCCCTCTAAAACCCATGCCACTGAGGAAATGTCCACAATTCATAATCAAATTAATACTGAAATCAGTGGGTAAAATCACATTGACAGTAACAGTAGAATGCCCACTGACTTCAATGAAGCTAGGATTTCATCCAGTGAGGCTGAGAACAGGAAAAAAAAAACAAAACCCCTAGGTCTTTTCCCCCTCACTTCTCTTTTATTCTGATTTCAATGACATACTTTCGAGTAAGTGGTCCAGTCATATCTTCCACATGATATAATAACAATTAAACAAACTGAAGGTACTAATTTACAAGAATTTACTGGATAGGTCTGGTGCCTATTTTTAGTATAGTTTTTACAGTTGTTCCAGGGAAGATACTAGATTAGGAACTCAAGAGGTCTGGGTTCTGTTCTAGCTCTACCAATGATCTGCTCTTTGACTTTGGGAAATTGACTTCATTTCTCTTTGCCATACTTTCCTCATCTGTAAAATGGGGATAATAATACATACCCACCTCTGGAATGAACTCAGAGATCTAGGGATTAAAAATGATATGGAAATGGTCCACACTAGCCATAACCAGGGGAGGATCTAGGTAACTCAGTGGCTTGCCTGCAGGAGGCCCTGTCCTGCAGATTCGGCGGCACACCTGCGGGAGGTCTGCCAAAGCCGTAGGACCAGTGGACCCTCCGCAGGCATGCCACAGAAGGCAGCCTACCTTCTGTCTTCACGGCGACCGACAAAGCGCCCCCTGTGGTTTGCCTCCCCAAACACGTGCTTGGTGTGCTGGTGCATGGAGCCACCCCTGGCCATAACAGTTCATTTACAAATTAATTTTAATACTTAATTCCAGATTTTGTAGATATGGCAAAATATCTTCTGTAATATACTTTTTTTTTTTTACTTTTTCAGCTGCAAGAATTTTGATTATTTAAAAAATTTAAAAAAAACCTCCTTAAGTTAGTCTGGCAGCATGTACTACTCATCAGATTTAAGGCCCTATGACTAGTAATGGGCAAAATATAGCACTGGAGAATTTTAATGAGAAGGCTGACAGCCTTTACACTATAGAAGCAGTGCTGAATGCTGTTATAATTTGGAGAACAGCCAGCTCCTGTATTTCAAATTACATTCACTAGACAAATTCATTCTTTCCATTCTTTATGTCAGGCCTGTATGAGTTAAGACTATATAATCTAGAGCCAGGTCATGAATTTTGTGACATGAGACATGACAAAACCACCCAACTTATAATTTAAATTATGTACAAACCAATCACCATGGAGTAATTTTCCATATGCAGAGAATCGTCTAATTTACAGCCTACAGAAGCAATGATACTCATTTTCTAATTTTATTTGTGATGCTTAGCAACGTTATAACCCATGTGAGTGTTTTCTCTAGGTGATAAAAGCAAGATCAATATAAATTGGATGTGTTTGAACTAAGTCTTCAGAAAAAAAATATACTATGTAATCTATTAATGTTCATCTGCGTACATTTATAAAAGCATACTGTGCAGATTTGGTAATTTTTTCTTTAAAAATGAAGTATTGAACAGTTTCAACTTTCTTTCAAACAATGTTTAGCTGTATGCATAAGAGCTTTCAAAGCAGGTGTCAGCATTTTTAAAAATTAAAGATAGAAGAAAAAGGAAAATTCATACACATATGGGGCCTGATTCCCCAAATTGCTTTCTAAGGGCAGTCCCCTGAGATTATGACTTCAATAAAAATGTTTAGCCAGGTGAGAAGCAGGATGGAAGGGATTAGATGTTTTCTGAGGAAGACTTATTAAGCATGAACATTAAACACTTTCTATATACATTTTAAATATGCAAACTTTCTATAGTTGTCTATGCAGCTGTAATAGATTCCAAAACCAGAGCATGTAGTGAGCATGTAGTCTCACATCCTTCATAACACAGGCCACAAGACATCTCCAAATGAATTCCTATTTGAACCCAAGCATATTGTTTAGAACAACGTCCAATCGTGATTTAAATATCCAGTAATGGAGAACACCACAACCCTTCATAAATTGTATTCTCACTGTTATAAACATACACCTTGTTTCCGGTCTGAATTTGTCTAGCTTCAACTTCTTTTGACACCTTTATCTGCTACACTGAAGAGCCCATTATCAAATATTTGTTCCCCATGTAAGTACTTCTATACTGTGATGAAGTCACCCCTTAACCTTTTCTTTTTCTTAGACTCAAGGAGCTCAAACTATTCAGCATATCACTGTAAGGCATGGCTTTCCATCCATTAATTATCCTCATTGGTCTTCTATTTAGTTAAGTAGATACTCAATGTAGTTATTGTTCATAAATCTCCTTCTTTTGGTTTCATTTTGTATTCCTAGTGCAGTTTAAACTGCTTATGCTTATACTGTGAAGTATAAATAATCTAGATTAGTTGTTTATTTTAAATGGAATGAACTAAATTAAATGGATCTGAGGATCCCTTGAATTTATTAAATGAATGTTAGAAATCCTCCACTGCTGTCACTGAGGGCTAGTTTATCCAAAATTACATCCTGTTCGCAAGACATGAAGGGCATGGGTAGCCCCAGAGAAATAGATGGAAAATGCTTACAAGAGTGAGGGTTGCTCAATCTAGCCCTTAGGTTGGGAGGGAACTGGGAATTGTAAATGCTACACTTAAATTCCTGAAGTAATTTATATGCATGGAGCTGGCTATCTGAGGGGACAGGTCAGTTCTTGTTTAAAAATGACATGGTGTTCAATCCTAAAAACAAATGCATTGTGGTAAAAGTAGCATTTGTATAGCTGGCACATGTCCTTTGAGTCAGAGAATGTGTCTACCTCTCTGTTTGAAAAGTGCCCTCCAGCTTCTTGGTGCTACCACAATCTAACTACTTAATAATACTAATGAATAGAAATGATTATGTAGGCACAAGGAGGGGAGTTAAGAGACAGGATCCTGCACATTTGGTAAGAATTTCACAGTCTTAGTGGCCACCATGACAACATTTCATTGTCATTATTATTAAAATCAACTTTAAAACACCACAGGGGCACCAACCTGCCATAAGAACTAAGGGCCTATGAATGTGGAGGTTGTGGGGAAAGAAAGAACTTTTTGTTCTATAGATTTAAAGCACAAAGTTGTTTGAAACAACAAAGATTTTCTGTGCTCATTTGTAATGAATGATATTTTAGTTTTTAAAAATACTTTTCCATCTGGACTAAAAAACTGTGTGCCAAGTCTCAGCCTAAGGGGAATTTTTACTCTGAAAGAACAAACCTTTGAAAAGAGGGCTTCATAGTGAAAGCACTGACATGTTTCCCCCTGTAAATCTCAGGAGAAAATGTGAGAAAGAGAGATTTTTACTTTTTTGCCAGATTATTATTATTTTTATAATTCTGTGCCTCCTGGGCATCGTAGGCCTTTAGTGGGATTGTTATTCAGGAAGCAGAAACCTTGCTATGATGAGTCCTGAAAGGCTGGTGGGGGGTTTTGGCGAAAGGGAACCAGCTCTGTGTCTCAGAACTCCTATTTTTAACATGTCAGTTATTGTACCAAATAAATGGTAAATTTGGGGAGTTCAGGGATTCACAATTGATTCAGGAGATTACTTTTTGGGGGGAGGGAACAGAGTTAAAATAAAATAAAAATAAAATAAAATAAAAAATCATGCTATGTCAGTATTAACATAACCATATAATCTGTCTGTAGGTCTGGTTGCTTCTTACATCCTATGAGCGTTCCCTCCAATAGTCTCAGGAAGTTAGCTCTCACCTAGGGTATGGCTACACTTACAGCTGTACAGCGCTGGGAGTTACAGTTGTCTTCGTACAGCTGTGTAGGGAAAGCGTCGCAGTGTGGCCACACTGACAGCTACCAGCGCTGCAGTGTGGCCACATTAGCAGCACTTGCAGTGCTTTTGGGAGTGCTGCATTGTGGGCCGCTATCCCACAGAGCCCCTTGTCCCATTTTGGCGCCGTGGGTTGTGGGAAGGGGACGGAAGTGTGAGGGTCATTCCGCTTCCTGTCCTAATGCCCTGTGGTGCATTGCTTCACATCCCAGTAGTAACTGTTTTTCCTTCCACATGTGGCACCATTGTGAGTCTCCCAACGGTTTCTGTGCTGTTTGATTTCTGTGGGAAATGGAGCCCGAATTGCTGAGGACTTTGCTGATGAGTGTCGCCAGCACATCACGTTTGGCAGTTGAGCTATTCCTTTAGCTCCAAAGTGACAGTGAGGAGTCCGACGATGATATCGATTCTCCTGACGTGTATGACACTAAATTGCTTGTGGCATTCACGGAAATGCTCAGCACCATTGAATGCTGCTTTTGGGCTCGGGAAACAAACACTGAGTGGTGGGATCACATCGTCATGGAAGTCTGGGATGACGAGCAGTGGCTGCAGAACTTTCGGATGAGAAAAGCCACTTTCCTGGGACTGTGTGCTGAGCTCGCCCCCACCCTGCAGTGCAAGGACACGAGATTGAGAGCTGCCCTGCCGGTAGAGAAGCGGGTGGCTATTGCAATCTGGAAGCTGGCAACTCCAGACAGCTACCGATCGGTCGCGAACCAGTTTGGAGTGGGAAAGTTGACCCTTGGAATAGTGTTGATGCAAGTTTGCAGGGCCATTAATCGCATCCTGCTAAGAAGAACTGTGACTCTGGGGAATGTGCAGGACATTCTGGATGGCTTTGCACAAATGGGTTTCCCTAAATGTGGAGGCGCGATAGATAAAAAGCATATTCCTATTCTGCCATCATCCCACCTAGCATCTGAGTACATTAATAGGAAGGGGTATTTCTCTATGGTTCTCCAGGAGCTTGTGGATCACCGTGGGCGTTTCATTGACATTAACACAGGCTGGCCTGGAAAGGTGCATGATGCATGCATCTTTTGGAACAGTGACCTGTTCAGGAAGATGCAGGCCGGGACTTTTTTCCCAGACCGGAAGATCACAATAGGGGAAGTCGAAATGCCCATGTGATCCTTAGAGACCCCGCTTACCCGTTAATGCCTTGGCTCATGAAACCATATACAGGGAAGCTAGACAGGAGCAAGGACCGGTTCAACTACAGGCTGAGCCAGTGCAGAATGCGTGTGGAGTGTGCTTTTGGCCGTTTAAAAGGTGCTGGAGATCTCTGTATGGGAAGCTAGACTTCAGGGAAAGCAGCATCCCTGCGGTTATATCCGCGTGCTGTACCCTCCATAATATTTGTGAAGGGAAGGGTGAAACATTCAGTAAGGAATAGGCCTCCGAGGTTCAATGCCTGGAGGCTGAAATTGCGCAGCCAGAGAGCAGGGCTACTAGAGAGGCCCAGTATAGGGCTACAAGGATTAGGGATGCCTTGAGAGAGAAATTTGAGGCTGAAAACCAACAGTAATGTTTGGTGCCTTGCACTGGAGTGAAGTGCAGTGGTTACAATGGTAGTAGGAATCTGTTTTTCCTAAAATGATTTGCAGTGCCTGTTTCTTTCCTGGGCTAAGGTATCTTTCACTTTCTGCAATAATAAAGACTGTTTTCAAGGCCAAGAATTCATTTATTGAAAAGAAAATAACTTTCTTGACAGACACACAACATTTTGGGAACCTAAAAGGGCAGCGGGGTAGGGTGTGAACTGTACAGTCACAGGTTTGAATACGTCCTGTCTGGAGTGCTGTGCACTGATTGCTGCACTTCAGGATGAAAATACTGCATGGTGATGGGGGTTGAGTGCAAAGGGTAAGGGTCGTAGTTCTCAGGGTTGGTTGGTGAACATACAGGTGTTGGGGGCAGCTGGTGGTGGTAAGAACCTGGATGCTGGGGAAGCGGGTTTGGAGCTGACATTGGGGAACAAGGGAAAGAGTTTGGGATGGGGGGGCAGTATGGTAGTGCTCTGCCTGCATGGCTACGAATGACTGGATAGAGTCCGCTTGGTGCGCTAGGATGCTTATCAGCTGCTTTGTGCTTTTCTTAGCCACTGCGTTTCTCTGGCGGAGCCTGCTTTCCCTTTCCCTCCAGTCCTGCAGTTTTTTCCTCCAGTCCTGCAGTTTTTTACTCTCTCTGGCAGAGTGATCCATAACTGCTTTCAGCATGTCTTTGCTTTTTTGCGGCTTCTTCCTGAGGTTTTGTAGCCTCTGAGCAGTGGATGATACGGGCAATCGAGTAGTCAAGGACACTTTTCGAAAGGCAAAAATGGCAACAGTTAACATAGAATGCATTGTTTATAATCTCACCCAGACAGTTATTCTCACACTGTCATAAACAGATAGGGAAGGGTTAATGTTCTTTTACCTGTAAAGGGTTAACACAGGGAACCAAACACCTGACCAGAGGACCAATCAGGAAACAAGAGTTTTTCAAATCTAGGTGGAGGGAAGTTTTGTGTGTGAGTTCTTTGTTCTTTGTCTTGGGTCTGTGCCCTCTCGGCTCTGAGAGTGATTTTTCTATCTCCAGGCTTTCTAATCTTCTGTTTCCAAGTCGTAAGTACAAGGATAGTAAGACAATAGGTTTATATTGTTTTTTTGTATTTACATGTGTGTAGTTGCTGGAATGTGTTAAATTGTATTTTTTTGGAATAAGGCTGTTTATTCATTTTTCTTTTAAGCAATTGACCCTGTATATTGTCACCTTGATACAGAGATCCTTTTATGTCCTTTTTTCTTTCTTTTTATATAAAGCTTTCTTTTAAAGACCTGTTGGAGTTTTTCTTTAGTGGAGACTCCAGGGAGTTGAGTCTGCAGTTCACCAGGGAATTGGTGTGAGGAAGAAGTCAGGGGGAAAATCTCATTGTGTTAGATTTACTAAGCCTGATTTTGCATACCCTCTGGGTGAGGGGGAAGAGAGATTAGATCTCTCGGTACTTGTGTTTCCAGAACTGGAAGCAGGGAATCTCCTAGGGTCGTCCAGGGAGGGGAGCCTGGGAGGAAGTAACAAGGAAAAAAGGAGAGGGGGTTATTTCCCTTTGTTGTAAGACTCTAAGGCATCTGAGTCTGGGGGTCCCCCAGGGAAGGTTTTGGGGAGACCACAGTGAGCTAGGCACTGTATAATTCCTAGCTGGTGGCAGCAATACCAGGTCCAAGCTGGTAACTAAGCTTGGAGGTTTTAATGCTAACACCCATATTTTGGACACTAAGGTCCAGATCTGGGAAGAAATTTTATGACACACACAGTGAAGGAGTTTACAGTCTTCAGTTTAGCATACTTTTCCCATGCCAAACAGAGGGCACCTAACCCACAGGAGGCAGGAAATGGTGAGTAAGGGGGAATGATTGCTGCAGGGGGCATCTACACTGAACACTCTCCCAACATTTTCCACAGCAGTTAATCCTGGAAGCTATCTCGCTGCTGCGGGTCACCTGGGAAGGGGGACTGATTGCTTCAGGGATGTGCAGGGGTTTCTGTGCGTTGGGGAAAGCACACTACTGCAGGGGGCATCTACACTGAACACTCTCCCAACATTTTCCACAGGAGTTAATCTTGGAAGATATCTCGCTGCTGCGGGTCACCTGAGAAGAGCGGGAGGGTCTTCTACAGCAATGCGGATTCCGCCCTGGCCCCTATGCAGCTTGCCTATGTGCAGCAATGGTCCCCCCACCCCTCGCAGCACAGTGGCGCGTTAGCCTGACTGGGACAAGGACTACAGTGGATCTCCCTATAAACTTGCACAAGCACATTGCCCATGCTCTGGCTGAAACTTTTGAAGAGATTACCGAGGCCGATTACCGTGACATAATAGACCACATCAATGGGCTATTCCACATCTAGGCATTCATGCATGCATCCTTAACCCCCCTTCCTCTCCCGAAACATTTCCATCCTGAAAATAAAGCCACTTACCGGGAACCCGCTCCTCTGCTTGTCCTTCACCAAGTACCGGCTCCTGCGACTGGCTACCTTCCTACTGGCTTGAGAAGAGCTCCCCAGTACCCTCAGTCTCAGTTTCCTCCCCCTTCTCCTCCTCCTCCTCCTCCTATCCCCCACTCTCCCCACCCCGCTCTGAAGTGTCCATTGTGGTCGTCGGATTGGCAGTGGGATCAACCCCAAGTATCACGTCCAGCTCCTTGTAAAAATGGCAGATCGTGGGGGCAGCACCAGAGCAGCGGTTTTCCTTGCGGGCTTTGCAACAGGTACTCCGCAGCTCCTTTACTCTAACCCTGCACTGCACCGCATCCTGGTCATGGCCCCTTTCCATCATGGCCCTTGAGATCTGCCCATAGGTATCATAATTCCTACGGCTGGAGCACAGCTGTGACTGCACAGCTTCCTCCCCCCAAACACTGATGAGGTCCAGCAACTCGCCCTTGCTCCATGCTGGGGCTCGTTTGGCACGTGGAGGCATGGTCACCTGGAAAGATTCACTGATTGCACTCCACACCTGGCTGAGCAAACAGGAAGGGGATTTTTAAAATTCCTGGGGCATTTAAAGGGCGGGTCACCTGAGGCCAGGGAAATAGAGTGCGAACTGATGAGCAGAGTGGCTGAACAGGCATTCTGGGATACCTCCGAATACTCTGGAGGCCAATTACAGCGCTTTTGGTGGCCACACTGGCGGAGCAGCGCTGCATCACCAGCACTGCAATCATTATACCCCAGGCAGAGCAGGAGTACAGCCAGCGCTGCAGCCAGGGAGATGCAGCGCTGTATGTGCCTTGCAAGTGTGGATGGTGAGTAAGTTGCAGCACTGTAAACCCACCACCAGTGCTGCAACTCTCCAATTTATGTGTTTGAAATCTAATATGACCCAAATAATTTAACTTAATATTCAGTCTTTCTGATACTGACACTTTTTGGTAACCCTCCTTTTTGTGCCAAGAAAAAAAGTATTGCTGCACATATAGGTCCCAATTTTCTTGTACATTACAGGTTTGTCTATAGTGCATTTAAATTTGGACTGCAGGAGTGCAAACAGCAGCGTGCACCAAACTGCGGTGTGGTAACTCCCTTGTGTGGACACTGTGGACACAAACAAAAAGGTCCCTAGTTCTCTTCAGTCAAGACTACATTAATGTAAACTAGGGGTATGGCTACACTTGAAATTTCAAAGCACTGCCGCGGCAGCGCTTTGAAGTGTGAGTGTGGTCGGAGCGCCAGCGCTGGGAGAGAGGTCTCCCAGCGCTGCACGTAAACCACATCCTCTACGGGTGTAGCTTGCAGCTCTGGGAGCCGTGCTCCCAGCGCTGTGGCACTGATTACACCGAGGCTTTACAGCGCTGTATCTTGCAGTGCTCAGGGGGGGTGTTTTTTCACACCCGAGCGCGAAAGTTGCAGCGCTGTAAAGTGCCAGTGTAGCCAAGGCCTAGGAACCTCTCAGTTCTTCCCCACAGTATTGACACAGGGGAGCTACTGCACAGCTCTTTGGTGCACACGGCTATTCACACCCCTGTATTGCAGGGTGGGAAGTATAGACAAGCCCTAACTCTCCTTTGTACGGTCACTCAGGGTATATCTATATTGCAATTAAACCTGTGGCTTGCCTGTGCCAGCTGACTAGGGGCTTGGCTCTGGAGAATTGCAGCACTGGTGGTAGGTTTACAGCTCTGCAACTTAGTTACTGTCCACACTTGCAAGGCACATCCAGCGCTGCAAATCCCTGGCTGCAGTGCTGGCTGTACACCTGGTCTGCTTTGGGTGTAACGATTGCAGCGCTGGTGATGCAGCTCTGCTTTACAGATGTGGCCACCAAAAGCGCTGTTATTGGCCTCCAGGGTATTAGGAGGTATCCCAGAATGCCTGCTCACAACAAACTGGAAGAATGGCTGAACTCCAAGCTCCCCCTAGCTGCTTATCTAAAAAACAAACACAGGTCCTGTTGCTCATTCGAGCGGAGGCAGGCAGGGGAATTGCTTTGGAAGGTTCACAGCTGTTTGCTTGAAGAGAGAAGTCACACGGCAGAGGGGGAGGAGGGAGTCCATGTTCAGCAGCTGCTTATGTGGTTTGAAGGCTATTTAGGAGTGTATAATTTGCATTTAGTTAATAAGAGAGGGGTGGAGGAAGGGCTCGAAACTTTTAAATTGATTGCAGGTTGGTGATATGTATGTTTCAGTCCTTAGAACTTGCAAGGCAGGGAGCTGACAGATCCAAAAATCCACTCTCTCTCTCTCCCCCACGTTCCCCCTCACCCCCCTCTTTTGAAAAGCACATTGCAGCCACTTGAATGCTGGGATAGCTGCCCACAATGCAGCACTCTCAACAGCGCTGCAAATGTGGCCACACTGCAGCACTGATAGCTGTCAGTGTGGCCACACTGCAGTGCTTTCCCTACACAGTTGTACGAAGACAGCTGTACCTCCCAGCGCTGTACAAATGTAAGTGTAGCCATACCCTAGGACTCATGGAGCTCAGGCTAGTGGGCTGTTTATGGTGTAAACATTTAGGCTCAGTCAGGAGCCTGGGCTCTAGGACCTTGTGAAATGAGATGATCCAAGAGCTCAGGCTGCAGCCTGAGGCTGAACATCTATACTATGTTAGCCCAAGCCCAGCAAGGCTGAATCAGCTGGCCCAGGTCAGCCGTGAATGTCTAATTGCCATCTAGACATATTCTTAGGGCTAAGCAGACTTAAAAGGGGTATAGCAGTGAGAATTACACCAGAGTAAGAGGAACCTTGAGTAGCAACAAGCAAAGTGGGGCTGGATTAAGGATGGAATTTTCACTTTTTATTCTGAATTTCCTAGCCTGTGGCAGTTTTTAGTTAGACTCTATACAATTTTAATGCAATTTTGTATTTAATTGTAACAATAAACTCCTATTAAATACAAAAATGTGTACAAAGTCACAGATCAAGCTAGATGTAAATGGCTTTACTAGCAATGACCCATGGACAAACACCAATGAGCTCAATGAGCTGTGAGTCAATATTGGCTTTATATGCCTTGCAGGATAGGATTTTTATAAACGTTTGTACAGAGCACTAAACTGTGCTAGTTCATGAATGACACTAATGACCCATATTTAAAGAGTATACCAAATAGCTCCCAGTTGAAAATTAGTCTACCAACATTCTGGTACACTGCAGAAACAAAACTATGTTTTATGTCACTGAAATGATGAAATACAGCAAAACTCATAATGAACATAGAACTCAATATGCTGGGTGTAATCTGATTACAGAACTACCTTCTGGCATATGCAGTTTAGTATGACTGTCAATCACCATTCATTTGAGAGTCAAAATAGCATTTGTGAATAGCATTTGTGAATAGGTCAGAAGAACTGAAAGCATTGGCAGGCTTGAGTGTGGAATACCGTACAATATCTGATCCAATATGAGTTCAATCTCTCAATATTTCATTTATTCAAACATGTCTTCATATCATGCAATTTTTCTTTTACACAACAGATGGGTGCATTGGCTGCATAATTTTGATCATGAAGAAATTAAAAAACGTGTGTGGGCAGTGTACTGCTCTGTTGGCAGACTTTGGTGGAACATTCACTTGTATATGAATTCCAGTCTTGAAATATTCTTTTTTGTAAACACATACATTTTAATGTAAACCATATATTTTATATGTTATTCAACAGTGAAGAAGGAGCCTGCACCATTCTGTAGAGAGAAGAGCAAGTTAGACCCAGATCCCTGAAACAGAACCATCAAGACTGAACACTGAATTCTACCCTTTTGTGAATTGGCATATCCCCCATGGATGTCTCTGGCCAAAATTCTGCAGTGATGTAAACAAAGGGGATTTTTCCCTCTGCCTCTCAAATTTTGCAATTCTAATGAAAATTTTCATTGAAATTTCTGAAATAGCAAAAAGTTTGACATTTTCATGCCTTTTTCTGTCCATTTTTCAAAGAAAGAGCTAGTTGTAAAAAATGCAAATTGCAAGATTTCAAATAAAACTTTTTGCATTTTGACAACAAATATTTTAATAACGTGCTTTATCTTCTGCCAGCATTTCAACCATCTCTAAGTAAATGGTAGTGTAAGTGAAACACTGATGGCCAAAAGCTAATGTTGGTCCAGCTGACTGTAATGGAGATCAGTGGTTTTGTGAACATTTGCAAACAAGTGAACATAAAAATGGGACTATTAGAGTAAATTTATTTAAAAAATCAAACAGATGTCTATGGATACATTCTGCCAGTTTTAGCCCAGCCCATGCATTCTCATGCCATTTGAAGTTCAATCACTCATGCCTCCCCCATCTCTCTTTTTTCTGCTTTTCAGCCGCCTGTTACTGTCTAATTTACTGTTCCTTCTCCTTTGTCTTCTGTGTGGCATCATTTTGAGTGCCACACAGTTCCTTGTACAAGGCATCATTTCTCTAGTTGCTAGATATGGTCTCACACTCTCCTGAAGACATAAAAGTGCTTCACCCATATATGTTGCATGGTTTATGCTCTCAGTCTCCTTTATTCATTGCTCTAGGCACAGAAATAGGTTTTTGAGTGGGTATTTCCAGATCTCTGCCCTTATAGAGGAAGTATGCAGTAAAGGTCCAATATTCTATATCTTTCAATAGGTTTACTTCAGCACATTCCATAATTACAGTGGTATATTGCCTACTGGGGAGGAGTGATATGAAATATTTGGATTTCTTGAACTACACATATTTTGGTTTATGGAAACTCACAATCTGGAACCTTTTCCCCATGCTGGGGTTCACCCATCTTTTCTTCTCTGTCACTCACACCTCACTGTTTACATTATCTTCTTTACTTAAGAATAGCAATTTAAAAGGAAATCCCATGGTTGCATGCTTATTTATGACTGGGCTTATCTGTCCCTGGTGTTACAAGCTGTGTTCAGTTCAAGTTACTTAGACTGAAAGAGACTCCATGGGCCTCTATTGCTTTTGTGAAATGTTCGCTGAAATTGATGGAATTTGCACATGTGAACTTGTGCCAAGAGTCCTTGGATTCACTAAAGTGAAAAAGTGCTTGTGTACCCTGGGTTCTCTCAAGAAGTAAAAATAAGAAACTGTTTTCTCTTAGTCTTGAACAGTATAACTTGTTTTGTGAAAGGGTAGTTTAGGTTATATTTCCTTACCATTCATCTGGACACTTTCCGAGTTAGCTGCTCTATCTTTGTGTCGGTACCCATGCTGGGTATTAGTCCATTCAAGTTTGCTAAGATGTTAAGAAGTGACATCAGATGTTGTGTGTGGACTACCAGTGAACTGCCAGCAGAAGAAACAGATGTGGAGTTGTGGCTGCAGTATTACCCACTTGTCCCATCTGACTCACAAGAAATGTTTTAATGTCACCACAAGATGACTTGCCAGACTGGTGCTGCACCATTCTCTGCTTCCTCCTCTACAACAACATGTAACTTCTTGTGTCTCTTCCACATGCTTGTAAGCACTTGCATGAGAGGAGAGATTAAAGGTGAATATCATGATATCTTCCCTCATTGACCCAAGCCATGCTCCAAAAAGCACTGAAATCAATAAAAAGACTCCCACTGACTCCAATGGGCTTTGGATCAGGCTGCATTTCACAAACTACATGTAGCACAGCATGGATTGGATTGACAGAGATCACAGAAATTTCTTCCCATGTCAATGGCATAACAGTTTTGCTCTCATCACCCCTTTGACATTATACTTGTGGATCAACAGGAGTCACTGAGTAGAACTGCTGGCATCACTGATTGTCTTTGCTGGTCCTGGATTGTAACCCTGGTAATGAGTTGTAACTGTAGCAGTGTTGACTGGAAAACAAAAATTCTGCTTCTCATAAAAATATTTGAGGTTTTGACATTTGTTTCCATTAGAATGAAAATTATCCCCTTTAAAAATTATATCCAGTGGTAAGAGCACTCACTTAGTATATAGGAAACACAGATTCCAGTCCTTGCTCCACCTGATTCAAAGCAGGGACTTGAACAGGTGTCACCCACATCCCAGGTGAAAATCCAATCCACAGGTGTGTAAAGCAGTCTCAATTGCTTCTGGTGCAGTTGTTCCACTTTGAATAAATAGTTATTCTTTAGACCAGAGAGAGAGAAAGAGAGAGAAACTGACTCTATAGCCTAGCAATACTGGAGTGCCTCTCCTCTGTGATTTTGACCAGAAACAGAGAAAACATTTTTGAAGAAAGTTTTGTTGAAACTGTTACAGTTCCACGAAAAGCTTGGGTTTCAACAAATTGTCTTTGTCTCACTCACACACACACACACACACACACACACACACACACACACACCCACATTATAGACTCATAGACTCCAGGACTGGAAGGGACCTCGAGAGGTCATCGAGTTCAGTCCCCTGCCCTCATGGCAGGACCAAATATTGTCTAGACCATCCCTAATAGACATTTATCTAACCTACTCTTAAATATCTCCAGAGATGGAGATTCCACAGCTTCCCTAGGCAATCTATTCCAGTGTTTAACTACCCTGACAGTTAGGAACTTTTTCCTAATGTCCAACCTAAATCTCCCTTGCTGCAGTTTAAGCCCATTGCTTCTTGTTCTATCATTGGAGGCTAAGGTGAACAAGTTTTCTCCCTCCTCCTGATGACACCCTTTTAAATACCTGAAAACTGCTATCATGTCCCCTCTCAGTCTTCTCTTTTCCAAACTAAACAAACCCAATTCCTTCAGCCTTCCTTCATAGGTCATGTTCTCAAGACCTTTAATCATTCTTGTTGCTCTTTTCTGGACCCTCTCCAATTTCTCCACATCTTTCTTGAAATGCGGTGCCCAGAACTGGACACAATACTCCAGCTGAGGCCTGACCAGCGCAGAGTAAAGCGGAAGAATGACTTCTCGTGTCTTGTTTACAACACACCTGTTAATGCATCCCAGAATCACGTTTGCTTTTTTTGCAACAGTATCACACTGTTGACTCATATTAAGCTTGTGGTCTACTATGACCCCTAGATCTCTTTCTTCCATACTCCTTCCTAGACAGTCTCTTCCCATTCTATATGTGTGAAACTGATTGTTCCTAGCTAAGCGGAGCACTTTGCATTTATCTTTATTGAACTTCATCCTGTTTACCTCAGACCATTTCTCCAATTTGTCCAGATCATTTTGAATTTTGACCCTGTCCTCCAAAGCAGTTGCAATCCCTCCCAGTTTAGTATCGTCCGCAAACTTAATAAGCGTACTCTCTATGCCAACATCTAAATCGTTGATGAAGATATTGAACAGAACCGGTCCCAAAACAGACCCCTGCGGAACCCCACTTGTTATACCTTTCCAGCAGGATTCGGAGCCATTAACAACTACTCTCTGAGTACGGTTATCCAGCCAGTTATGCACCCACCTTATAGTAGCCCCATCTAAATTGTACTTTCCTAATTTATCTATAAGAATATCATGCGAGACCGTATCAAATGCCTTACTAAAGTCTAGGTATATCGCATCCACCGCTTCTCCCTTATCCACAAGGCTCGTTATCCTATCAAAGAACGCTATCAGATTAGTTTGACACGATTTGTTCTTTACAAATCCATGCTGGCTATTCCCTATCACCTTACCACCTTCCAAGTGTTTGCAGATGATTTCTTTAATTACCTGTTCCATTATCTTCCCTGGCACAGAAGTTAAACTAAATGGTCTGTAGTTTCCTGGGTTGTTTTTTTATTTCCCTTTTTATAGATGGGAACTATATTTGCCCCCTTCCAGTCTCCTGGAATTTCCCCCGTCTCCCATGATTTCCCAAAGATAATAGCTAGAGGCTCAGATACCTCCTCTATTAACTCCTTGAGTATTCTAGGATGCATTTCATCAGACCCTGGTGACTTGCAGGCATCTAACTTTTCTAAGTGATTTTTTACTTGCTCTTTTTTAATTTTCTCTTCTAAACCTACCCTCTTCCCGTAAGCATTCACTATATTAGACATTCCTTCAGACTTCTCAGTGAAGACCGAAACAAAGAAGTCATTAAGCATCTCTGCCATTTCCAAGTCTCCCATTTACTGTTTCCCCCTCCTTACTGAGCAGTGGGCCTACCCTGTCCGTGGTCTTCCTCTTGCTTCTAATGTATTGATAAAAAGTCTTCTTGTTTCCCTTTATTCCCATAGCTAGTTTGAGTTCATTTTGTGCCTTTGCCTTTTTAATCTTGCCTCTGCATTCCTGTGTTATTTGCCTATATTCATCCTTTGTAATCTGACCTAGTTTCCATTTTTTATATGATGCCTTTTTATTTTGTACGTCACGCAAGATCTCAAAGTTAAGCAAGGTGGTCTTTTGCCACATTTTCTATCTTTCCTAACCATCGGAAGAGCTTGCTTTTGGGCCCTTAATAGCGTCCCTTTGAAAAACTGCCAACTCTCCTCAGTTGTTTTTCCCCTCAGTCTTGATTCCCATGGGACCTTACCTATCAGATCTCTGAGCTTACCAAAATCCGCCTTCTTGAAATCCATTGTCTCTATTCTGCTGTACTCCCTTCTACCCTTCCTTAGAATTGCAAACTCTATGATTTCATGATCACTTTCACCCAAGTTTCCTTCTACTTTCAAATTCTCAACAAGTTCCTCCCTATTTGTTAACATCAAGTCTAGAACAGCTTCCCCCCTAGTAGCTTTTTCAACTTTCTGAAATAAAAAGTTGTCTGCAATGCAATCCAGGAACTTATTGGATAGTCTGTGCCCCGCGGTGTTATTTTCCCAACATATATCTGGATAGTTGAAGTCCCCCATCACCACCAAATCTTGGGCTTTGGATGATTTTGTTAGTTGTTTGAAAAAAGCCTCATCCACCTCTTCCACCTGATTAGGTGGCCTATAGTAGACTCCCAGCACAACATCACCTGTGTTTTTTACCCCTTTTAGCCTAACCCAGAGACTCTCAACACTTCCGTCTCCTATGTCCATCTCCACCTCAGTCCAAGTGTGTACATTTTTAATATATAAGGCAACACCTTCTCTCTTTTTCCCCTGTCTATCCTTCCTGAGCAAACTATACCCATCCACACCAACATTCCAGTCGTGTGTATTATCCCACCAAGTTTCAGTAATGCCAATAATGTCATAGTTGTATTTATTTATTAGCACTTCCAGTTCTTCCTGCTTATTACCCATACGTCTTGCATTTGTATATAGGCATCTAAGATACTGGTTTGATCTTGCCTCCCAGCTTTGCCCTGACCCTCCTTCCTCACTGCCATTATAGCCCGTGCTCCCTCCTGTTTCCAACCCATCTCCCAGGTCTTGTTCCCCACTTACCTGTGGGGTTTGCTCAGCTGTCCCCGTCGAATTTAGTTTAAAGCCCTCCTTACTAGGTTAGCCAGTCTGTGCGCAAATAAGGCCTTTCCCCTCTTCGAAAGGTGAACGCCATCTGTGCCTAGCAGTCCTTCCTCGAATAGCATCCCGTGGTTGAGGAAGCCAAAGCCCTTCTGGTGACACCATCTTCGCAGCCAGGCATTCACCTCCACGATGCATCTGTCTCTGCCCGGGCCCCTACCTTCAACAGGAAGAATCGAAGAGAATACCACCTGCGCTCCAAACTCCTTAACCCGTACTCCCAGAGCCCTGTAGTCACTCTTGATCTGCTCAGTGTCACACCTCGCAGTATCATTTATGCCCACATGGATGAGTAGCATGGGGTAGTAGTCAGAAGGCCGGATAATCCTCGACAATGCCTCTGTAACATCTCGGATACGGGCCCCTGGCAGGCAGCATACCTCCCGGGATGAACGGTCAGGGCGACAGATGGGTGTCTCCGTCCCCCTCAGCAGAGAGTCTCCAACCACCACTACCCTACGTTTCTTATCAGTGGTGGCAGCAGACCTCCCAGCCTCAGGGGTACGAGGCTTCACCTCCTTAACTGTTGGGGGTGATTCGTTCTCTCCTGTATCAAGAAGAGCATAACGGTTATCTTTTACCACAGCAGGAGGTTTTGCAGCAGGTTTGCAGTTGTCAAGAAATCCCCAACTGGCTCTAATCTGCACCCTATAAGAGATTAACTGCACTGGGCAGGGGGAGGAGGGAAATACATATTCCCAGGCAACTGGCATTCTCAGATCTTCTGTATTTTTCTGTGTTTCACAGGATATTGTTCCTTGTTGATAAATCTGAACTTTAGACAGATCTCATTTCAGACTGTTGTCAATGTCACTGCTGCTATTTTAATTATTTATTTCATTACTCAGTTTTATTGTTAGAGCTCCTAAGAGCTCTGGTCATGGACTAGAAGTCCACTGTGCCAAGGGATGCGCAAACACAGAACCAAAAGATGAGCACTGCCCCAAAGAGTTTATAATGTCAGTGTAAGATGAGAAACAACAGATGGATACCAACAGATGGGCAAGTGCAAGGAAACAGTGAGGTAATATTGGTCAACATGATAGACACTGGTCCTGGCACACCAGTCACCTAAGAGAATTGGATTGATTTTCATAATATATGCATATTTAGCAACTACTGTCAACCCACTTTAGGGGATGACTAATTTATTTGTGCTGCTCCACAAATACACACCAGCCAGTATCGTTACTGCCTGTACTCACAGCAAGTACTAATGGTCATTTGTCATGTTTGGAAAGGTAGACTGTTATTTTGTATGGACAATGAAGTTGGAACTGGGTTTCTCTTAGGCAGGACAATGAAGCATGAAATTGGACAGAGATGCCAGTGCAATCATGTCATAAACAGATAGCTAAGGGTTAATGTTCTTTTACCTGTAAAGGAGTAACACCAGTAACCTGAAACATCTGACCAGAGGACCAATCAGGAAACAAGACTTTTTCAAATCTGGGTGGAGGGAAGTTTGTGTGGGAGTTCTTTGTTCTTGGTCTGGTGTCTGGCACTCTCGGCTATGAGAGTGATTTTTTCTGTCTCCTGCCTTTCTAATCTTCTGTTTCCCAGTTGTAAGTACAGAAAGATAAGACAGTGGTTTATATGTGTTTTTTTTGGATTTACATGTATGTAGTTGCTGGAGTGTTTTGAATTGTGTTCTTGTTGAATAAAGCTGTTTATTCATATTTCTTTTAAGCAATTGACCCTGTATTTGTCACCTTAATACAGAGAGACCATTTTTATGTATTTTTCTTTCTTTTTATACAAAGCTTTCTTTTAAAAACCTGTTGGAGTTTTCTTTAGAGGGTGACTCCAGGGAATTGAGTCTGTACTCACCAGGGAATTGGTGGGAGGAAGAAGTCAGGGGGGAAATTTACTAAGATTTACTAAGCCTGACTTTGCATGCCTTCTGGGTAAAGGGGGAAGAGGGATTAGCTATCTCGGTACTTGTGCTTTCCAGGACTGGAAACAGGGAGGGTGGAATCCCTCTGTTTAGAGTCACGGAGCTTGCTTCTGTGTATCTCTCCAGGAACCCAGGGAGGGAACACCTGGAAGGGAGAAAGGGGGGGAAATGGTTTATTCCCCTTTGTTGTAAGACTCAAGAAATTTGGGTCTTGGTGTCCCCAGGGAAGGTTGTTGGGGGGACCAGAGTGCCCCAAAACACTCTAATTTTTTGGGTGGTGGCAGCTTTACCAGGTCCAAGCTTGGAGGTTTTCATGCTTTTTATTTCAGAAAGTTGAAAAAGCTACTAGGGGGTAAGCTGTTCTAGACTTGATTTTAACAAATAGGGAGGAACTTGTTGAGAATTTGAAAGTAGAAGGAAGCTTGGGTGAAAGTGATCATGAAATCATAGAATTTGCAATTCTAAGGAAGGGTAGAAGGGAGTACAGCAGAATAGAGACAATGGATTTCAGGAAGGCGGATTTTGGTAAGCTCAGAGATCTGATAGGTAAGGTCCCATGGGAATTAAGACTGAGGGGAAAAACAACTGAAGAAAGTTGGCAGTTTTTCAAAGGGACACTATTAAGGGCCCAAAAGCAAGCTCTTCCGATGGTTAGGAAAGATAGAAAATGTGGCAAAAGACCACCTTGCTTAACTTTGAGATCTTGCGTGACGTACAAAATAAAAAGGCATCATATAAAAAATGGAAACTAGGTCAGATTACAAAGGATGAATATAGGCAAATAACACAGGAATGCAGAGGCAAGATTAGAAAAGCAAAGGCACAAAATGAACTCAAACTAGATATGGGAATGAAGGGAAACAAGAAGACTTTTTATCAATACATTAGAAGCAAGAGGAAGACCAAGGACAGGGTAGGCCCACTGCTCAATGAGGAGGGGGAAACAGTAACAGGAGTCTTGGAAATGGCAGAGATGCTTAATGACTTCTTTGTTTCAGTCTTCACTGAGAAGTCTGAAGGAATGTCTAGTATAGTGAATGCTTACGGGAAGAGGGTAGGTTTAGAAGAGAAAATAAAAAAAGAGCAAGTAAAAAATCACTTAGAAAAGTTAGATGCCTGCAAGTCACCAGGACCTGATGAAATGCATCCTAGAATACTCAAGGAGTTAATAGAAGAGGTATTTGAGCCTCTAGCTATTATCTTTGGGAAATCATGGGAGACGGGGGAGATTCCAGAAGACTGGAAGGGGGCAAATATAGTTCCCATCTATAAAAAGGGAAATAAAAACAACCCAGGAAACTACAGACCAGTTAGTTTAACTTCTGTGCCAGGGAAGATAATGGAGCAGGTAATCAAAGAAATTATCTGCAAACACTTGGAAGGTGGTAAGATGATAGGGAATAGCCAGCATGGATTTGTAAAGAACAAATCATGTCAAACTAATCTGATAGCATTCTTTGATAGGATAACGAGCCTTGTGGATAAGGGAGAAGCGGTGGATGCGATATACCTAGACTTTAGTAAGGCATTTGATACGGTCTCGCATGATATTCTTATAGATAAATTAGGAAAGTACAATTTAGATGGGGCTACTATAAGGTGGGTGCATAACTGGCTGGATAACCGTACTCAGAGAGTAGTTGTTAATGGCTCCGAATCCTGCTGGAAAGGTATAACAAGTGGGGTTCCGCAGGGGTCTGTTTTGGGACCGGTTCTGTTCAATATCTTCATCAACGATTTAGATGTTGGCATAGAGAGTACGCTTATTAAGTTTGCGGACGATACTAAACTGGGAGGGATTGCAACTGCTTTGGAGGACAGCGTCAAAATTCAAAATGATCTGGACAAATTGGAGAAATGGTCTGAGGTAAACAGGATGAAGTTCAATAAAGATAAATGCAAAGTGCTCCGCTTAGCTAGGAACAATCAGTTTCACACATACAGAATGGGAAGAGACTGTCTAGGAAGGAGTATGGAAGAAAGAGATCTAGGGGTCATAGTAGACCACAAGCTTAATATGAGTCAACAGTGTGATACTGTTGCAAAAAAAGCAAACATGATTCTGGGATGCATTAACAGGTGTGTTGTAAACAAGACATGAGAAGTCATTCTTCCGCTTTACTCTGCTCTGGTTAGGCCTCAGCTGGAATATTGTGTCCAGTTCTGGGCACCGCATTTCAAGAAAGATGTGGAGAAATTGGAGATGGTCCAGAGAAGAGCAGCAAGAATGATTAAAGGTCTTGAGAACATGACCTATGAAGGAAGGCTGAAGGAATTGGGTTTGTTTAGTTTGGAAAAGAGAAGACTGAGAGGGGACCTGATAGCAGTTTTCAGGTATCTAAAAGGGTGTCATCAGGAGGAGGGAGAAAACTTGTTCACCTTAGCCTCCAATGATAGAACAAGAAGCAATGGGCTTAAACTGCAGCAAGGGAGATTTAGGTTGGACATTAGGAAAAAGTTCCTAACTGTCAGGGTAGTTAAACACTGGAATAGATTGCCTAGGGAAGTTGTGGAATCTCCATCTCTGGAGATATTTAAGAGTAGGTTAGATAAATGTCTATTAGGGATGGTCTAGACAGTATTTGGTCCCGCCATGAGGGCAGGGGACTGGACTCGATGACCTCTCGAGGTCCCTTCCAGTCCTAGAGTCTGTGAGTCTATGAGTCTATGCTAACACCCATATTTTGGACGCTGGGAAAAATGTTATGACAAATCAATGCAATGCTTACAGAAGAGAGTGATTCTTTACTGAAAGCTGTCCTAAGACGGTTTTATAACACTGGAGAATTCTTTATATAAATAATAACAAACAAACATTGCACTGATATTCAAATGAAATTTTGGGCCCAGATTACGTAAAGCTTGGGAGAACCATATAATCTCCTTTTTTCCCCCATCAACTCCAAGTTCATGATCACCTTACCTTATCTCTTTTCCTTTCTCATCTGCAGGGTCACAGTCACATCCCTTTCTTCCTGATGTTTAGTTTCCCCCATCTCCTATTCTTGCAGAGGAACATAGATCACATGGCCATTATCTCTGAAAGCTCATGGCGAATGGGGGAGGTCCTGGATGACTGGAAAAAGGCTAATGCAGTGCCCATCTTTAAAAAAGGGAAGAAGGAGGATCTGGGGAACTACAGGCCAGTCAGCCTCACCTCAGTCCCTGGAAAAATAATGGAGCAGAACCTCAAGGAATCAATTCTGAAGCATTTAGAGGAGAGGAAAGTGATCAGGAACACTCAGCATGGATTCATCAAGGGAAAGTCATGCCTGACTCACCTAATTGCCTTCTATGAGGAGATAACTGGGTCTGTGGATGATGGGAAAGTGGTGGATGTGTTATTCCTTGACTTTAGCAAAGCTTTTGATACGGTCTCCCACAGTATTCTTGCCAGCAAGTTAAAGAAGTACGGGCTGGATGATTGGACTATAAGATGGATAGAAAGTTGGCTAGATCATCGGGCTCAACGGGTAGTGATCAATGGCTCCATGTCTAGTTGGCAGCCGGTATCAAGCAGAGTGCCCCAAGGGTCGATCCTGAAGCCGGTTTTGTTCAATATCTTCATTAATGATCTGGAGGATGGCGTTGACTGCACCCTCAGCAAGTTTGCAGATGACGCTAAACTAGGAGGAGTGGTAGACATGCTGGAGGGTAGGGATAGGATACAGAGAGACCTAGACAAATTACAGGACTGGACAAAAAGAAATCTGATGAGGTTCAAGAAGGACAAGTGCAGAGTCCTGCACTTAGGATGGAAGAATCCCATTCACTGTTACAGACTAGGGACCGAATGGCTAGGAAGCAGTTCTGCAGAAAAGGACCTAGGGGTTACAGTAGACGAGAAGCTGGATATGGGTCAGCAGTGTCGAGGGATGTGATCATTCCCCTCTATTTGACATTGGTGAGGCCTCATCTGGAGTACTGTGTCCACTTTTAGGCCCCACACTATAAGAAGGATGTGGAAAAATTGGAAAGAGTCCAGCGTAGGGCAACAAAAATGACTATGGGGCTGGAGCACATTACTTATGAGGAGAGGCTGAGGGAACTGGGATTGTTTACTCTGCAGAAAAGAAGAATGAGGGGGGATTTGATAGCTGCTTTCAACTACCTGAAAGTGGGTTCCAAAGAGGATGGCTCCAGACTGTTCTCAGTGGTAGCAGATGAAGAAACAATGAGTAATGGTCTCAAGTTGCAGTGGGGGAGGTTTAGGTTGGATATTAGGAAAAAACTTTTTCACTGGAAGAGTGGTGAAACACTGGAATGGATTACCTAGGGAGGTGGTGGAATCTCCTTCCTTAGTGGTTTTTAAGGTCAGGCTTGACAAAGCCCTGGCTGGGATGATTTGGCTGGGAATTGGTCCTGCTTTGAGCAGGGGGTTGGACTAGATGCCCTCCTGAGGTCCCTGCCAACCCTGATATTCTATGATTCTATGATTCTATGGCTTTCCAATTCTTCTCTTCATGATCTCTGCAAGAATATAAAGTGTGGTCTCTGCAAGAATATAAGGTATACAGCAGAATGTGGAAGTAGAAAAGCCAGATTAAACTGAGAATATCAGATAGCTACCTGCCTACCTGCTAGCCATGGAAAATGCTTCCAATGTGCTATACTGAATAGTCTGTGTAACACAGAGAAGAACAGTGTGTGAACAGCTATGGACACCAGAATGAGATGCCAGGTGAGTTGCTGCTAATACCAATCCCAGCTGGTATTGGCTCAATATGAGTCCTATATTTTTAAGTGAAATTTAAAATTCAAAGAGGGCTGACTATTTGCAAAACACTGATGAATTCAATGGCTAGGTTGAATTAGAAGCAAAGTGGGTTTTATTGGAGTTGGGCCATTCGCTTTCATCGATGCACTTCATATGTGACTGAATTTAAAGTGTATCTACCTTTCTTCAGCTATTGTGCTACCAGTGCTTTGTATGCTGATTTTTTCCATAAAAAAACACATTGGACACACTTTAGACAGCTAAATTTAATAATACTTATAGGAATCTCTTGTCCATCTCAACAGCTGAATGGGGTAGGATAAAAGAGAAGTCTCAGAAGGGAAGCAACAGAATAATTCTGGGCTTTGATTGCTTTTGCTGTTAAAAAGCTATAACACTTTTTTCCCTCAAAAAATAATGTAGTAGGGAGACAAATCATTGTTTAAATACTATATATGTTTTACCATCTCACTTACCTAACAGATAATGTAAATGAATGTGACAGGTCTTCTATCCTTTTTTCACTTTTATTCTTATCATTGCATTGGTATATGACACATCTCTTTCATCACTCCTGCATTCCAAACTTTTTTTCAATCATCTATTAGCCCCGTTGATCAGTACAGTTGATAATATATAGAAAAACAGCCTCAGGTAGATTCTTTGTGCTCTCTTGCTAATGATTCAGGGCGCTAGTAAAATATGGAGTGAAACATCCCCCCACACCCTTAAAAACAAATTGACTAGCTTCAATAAGTCTGCTTCTGCTTATATTTCACTTCAATCAAAATCATATCAAATTAATCTGATTCTAAACAATGTATAGTGCCTGGCACATGAACAGTGCAGTAACAATTTACTTTGGATAGAGAAGATGTCCTTGGATGGTGGTCTCTGTGAGCACCATACAAAAATCATCACAGGCAAGAGGAAAGGGAACTTCCTGTTTAATCACCAAAATAAAAAGTTTCATCTAGTTTCTGTTGAAATAGTTCTAGAAATACTCATTGTAGTGGAGACACAAGAAGAAGGATGGGATACATAAAAGGAAGAAAAACGAGATCAACCATCCTTTAAGCACCATGCAGTAAAGGAAAATCAATTTGCAGGGTCTCATGCTGAGTCAGGGCTGTTCTACACATAGTTTTTTGTACTGATTTAATTACACTGATTTAGAAAGTGCTGTAGTTAAATCATGAAATACCTGGTGGGGAGCAGTTTTACCAGTATAAACACCTTTCTATCAGTATTGCTTAATTACCCATAGGTTGTCTCAGAAACACCTAAAGAACGATATACATGTTTAATGACAAACCAATATTGAGATATTAAACAAGATGATTTCCATATAAAGCTCTAAACATAAATTTGAATACTCTCACCTGCAGCTATACTAAAATTCTTTGAACTCCTCATTAAAATATCTTATCTGTAACCTTACAAACTAACTAAAAACTACTGGTCACTGGCTGCTTAGCCAATTTTTTTAGCAGAGCCAGAATATGAACTATTCAAAAAAATAAACAAAACTCCGTTTCCTGTGGTATAAAATCATCATTCATCACACAGACCCCAATTCTACTCCCCCAAAGTCAATAATAAAACTCCCATTAACTTTAATGTTACACAATCAGGTCAATATTGATTTTTAGAGACATTATTAATATTTATTTGAATATTCTCAAATATAGCAGTGATGGCCACTTCAGAAAAGTAATGCTAAGTAATGTCTATAGAAAGCAGAGCATCTCTGAATAATACACACGCCGATACTATTACCATAGGGCCAAGCTGTTCTGATCTTTTGATATTGTTACAATAATGTAAATAATGAGTTAAAGATCATCAGTAACTTAGTATACTAAATAATTTATCCAAACTCAGCTTGTTAAAATTATATTGTAAAAGAATTTCCTCCTTATGTCTTTTATAATGCCTCAGAGGTAACTAACTGTTTTTAGTCATCATTAGTTAAAAAGCTACTTGTGGCCACCTAAACTATTCTTCTTTGTTCTTTTAATGAGTCATTTCTCCAGTACTTGCAATCATCATTTTTATGTGGGGTTTTGTTGTTTTCTAAATGTAGAGGCAGATGTATCATCACTTTCACTACAGCAATCAGTCAATCAATCAATGATGTTCAACATCTTTTGGGAAGCACTTTTCCTATCTTCACTGCAAGACAGGATAAAGTAGATACTGAAGTATATACAATACCTTGTCATCTCCTGGCTGCTCTCTTTTTCATCTCCTTTATATCATGTATTAATTCTTTTCTGTTTAATTTTGATTTAAAATAAATTACTGAAAAAGGAGGAAGATATTTGTGAGACTCTATAAACCAGTGATTTGTCCACATGTATATTTCTTCCATTTCTGGGGCAAGTGTATAGAGTACTTACTCCCCTAGCGCCAAAGAAGTATCACTAAATAGAGACCTGATTTCCAACAGATAATTTTATCATATGAATTTTTTTGATACTCTTTAATTCCAGGAAAACAAGGATCAGTCAAAGGAAATGAATGATAAATTAATAAATGTGGGCATTCACAGTGGGAACATGATTTAGGAAACTTATGGCTAAGCAAAACTTTTAGCTTAAGGATTCTGTTAAAGTAAAGAGCTACTGAGTTAGACCAAAGTTATAAGGTTATGAACATTAATGGCAATTCAAAAACGTATAAAAAATGTAGGTTTTCTGGTTTACAGCAGTATAAATGAGACCAGAATTTGCCTATTAACTCTTTGTGTGTGCATTATAGTATATTGTAAGACCAAATTTTGCTCTTACTTAAAACAATGAAGAAACTCCACTGGCTTTACTGAAAATTCCACTGGAGTAACTGTGAACAGAATCTGGCAAAAGTGTTTATTTTTTCTCATCTCAGTGTGTGAGAATTTGTTTCTGAATCTCCCCACGCATTGAAATGAGAACATAGCCCTTAGAATTTCAACAAGCTCTATTACAAAGAGTAGCTAGACAGAGTATAATAAAATATAGGAAGTCTAAGTGTCTCACTTCTAATCACACACTATTAATGTCCAAAAAGCTAGTTTTATGTTCTTGTCATATTGTGAATGAATATGCAGCTGAGTTTACTTAACAGTAAGGGATCAAAATCCTGCTATTTTTATTTTGACTCAGAGCTTTGAAGACATATCACCATACAGTATGCTAACCAAAGCTAAAACACTTTGCTTGCTGAGAATAAAATAAAATGTGATCATAGTTTGTTAATTACTTTTAATTCATGGCAAAAACCTAATGAGAAATCATTTAGGATAATGCCATCCAATGTAGGTTTTCTCTTGAACAGTTTATCAAGGAACCTGTTTAAAGCTAGGTGAGTAACACATCTTACTTCACTGAGGGGGAAAAACATCTACAAAGAATCCAAAATCCTGCAATATTCACAAAGTCAAAGCCCCTTTCTCTTAAGGCTACCTTGCATTGCATGATATCCTAGTGCATATGTATTTATAGAAATATTTCTTGGCTTATATGATAGTTACTGAATAGTTTAATTTTATTTATTACAAAGACAGTCATCCATGCTCAGACTTCTGAATTATAATTTACAGATAACTTCTTTTCTATGTTGTTTTCGCACAGTATTTTGCAGTAAAAAACCAACCCATTAATAATGAGTAGGTCAGATCAGTCAAGCAGGTTGTGCCATGTGTTTTCTTTTCTGCATTCAGATATATCAATAATATTTAAAGTTGCTCTGGAACAATAGGACTATTAATTTTTTTTTCAGAGTTAACAATTCACAACATATTTAATGAATTTCACCACATTTTTGTTTTAAAGTTGTCTACAATTAACTAATAGTTTCTCAAATATATGTGCTATTTGAAATGTACTGAATAATTCCGGTGAATAATTCTTGGGGTTGTAGATCATTTGAGTTCAGTTTAGTACTCTGAATTTGACATATATTGGCTAATTTGATTAGACGTTAGGCCACGTGGCACATTTCTCTTCCCTAATTTGATTAGCATAATTCTTAGAAGGGAGTTTCCATTGCAAACACAAATTGATTAATTCAGTATTCATGTTCCTTACACAATATTTAATAGTTGCTTAAAATTCACTATATCTGTGAATAGTCATTCAAAAGGGGGCATGGCCATGAACAAATTCATACTAATACTTGCAGAAGACATTGTTGAATATGCACCCAATTCTATTAATTTCCAATTGACTAGATTGTGAGATTATAAATTTTCTAGTGAAAGGCGCATCACATTTTTGCATTGTCCCTGGAACTGTCCAGGAGGGAAATTGTGACTTGAGATTTTGATCATTTTCTTAGCTGCTCTGTGGAGAGAGTAAACATGGACAGGTCTATCCTCAACACAGTGTATGCTCCTTGATGTGTCATTGCAGTGACATTTACAGGTATATTGGGGAAGTTAAACCAAGGATCTTTCCCACTTCTGCCTGTCACCTGCCCAGGGAGGGGAACAGAGCAGTTTGGCCTGTGTAGCTACCTGTGGTAGGTACCTAACAAAGGGACATAAGGAAGCCATGCTAGCTAGGCTAAAATTAGCACAACATTAATCAGATAATAATACCAACAAGTAATTCTCCATATTTCACCATACAATTTTTAAAATGTTCTTGCTTAAATTCAGCATGACATCTTTTGACCAGATTTGATCCTTTTGCTCATATTTACTAATATATTACATTAAGCAGCAGCCTGGCTGAAGTCAAGTTGATAATTTGTGTAGTAAAGTATCTCTTCTTGTAGTCTAGTCCAACCTTTACATTCTTCATGATGTTTTCTTGTGTGTATCTTTAACTATACAACTTAAGCAGTGCATAGGCCACCGGGACTTCCAGAATGGCATAGTGCAGTTATAATCTAAAAAGGGGCTAGTGCCTCAGTGACTTCCAGTCAACATTCTAGTGACTTTCCAGTGACTTCAGAATTTGTTGGGTTTTGAAGTACATCCCTTCCTTTTCAGCCTGGTTAACACAGTTACATGTATTCACTTATTGTAAATGAAATAAGCAAAATGAATATTCCACTTTCCTTTACTTTCTGCCCATCTTTTTCTTTCTTTTTTGTACTCTCAGACCATTGCCATTTCCTTCTTTCCATCTTCCTCTTTTAGCTCCCAATCACTCTTTCCGTACTCCCACAAGTCTTCCTGCACCTCTCTCTCAGATTTCTCTTTCTCCTTCTATCCAGGTCTCCCCAACTGTGTTTCTTTTCCCCATGTACTTTCCACACAATTCTCCTTCTTCCCAGCCTACCTCAACTTCCATTGTAGAAGTTACTCCTATCATAGAGGGAAAGAATAGGACCTCACATGCACTCTTCCCATTATGTCTCATGATCAGTTAAGAAGTATTTTAACATAATTCAGATACTGAAATGCTTCTGAATTTGTATAGACCATGAGATCAACTGTAAGCTCTTTGGAACAACAACTCTCTTTTGTACAGCACTTAGTATAAAGGAGCCCCGGTTTACAACGAGGGTGCTACTAAAACACAAATAATACATCATAAATTGAGAAACATTTTTAAGACCAGTTTTATTAACTCATTATATTAAAGAGCAGTTGTATGTTCATGTTAATGTGTAGAGTGTCAATAATATGTGCTGCACATGTAAGGTAATCAGGGTTACACTTTTGTATTATTTTATTTTTTTCTCTAAGTCTTTGTAGTGGGAATTGTAACAAATATATTGTCAAAAGGAGACCTTGGTCAAAAGAAACTTAGGAAGGAAGAAATGCTTACAGAATTAGTAAAAGTGCATTATTTTGCTCTAACAAAAGAGTATCAGTATGATTTGAGAAACTGAGAAAGTCAGACTTTGAAGTTTTGTTTCTGAGTGAATCTGACTTTGATGTGAAGATAGCTCTTAGATGATTCAGGATGGATTTGTAGCCTGCTTGAACAAGAAAAATGTGTCACAAACCCGTTTATAAAAAGCTCAATGCAAGTAAAACATGAAGAAAAATATTGATCAAAAAAGTGAAGCACTACCCAAGGGTAGGGATTGGAATAAATGCTTGCAATGAAATAAGTGATGATATTTAAGACATTATCATTCATAGTATACATTTATTTAATTTAGTGATGCGAACTTGTCTGTTTTCCATGATCAAAATGTTGCAGGGCACTGTTACTGTTGTCCTGCATGACTCATGAATGCTAATGTATTTTTGGAGCCGTTCAGTTGCTTCCCACAGTTCCATGAAGTACATGTCACTTTATTAGTAGTTAATCCACTGTCCTGAGTTTTGAGGACCTTACTTGCTGCTGGATTCTACTCTCTCAAAGACACACTGAGGATCTCTGAAAAGTATAATGAGGAAACATCCAATTTTTATTAGATATTATATAACTTCTAGTAATAGCTTGCAGTAGCTTCTTTTTATGAGAATCAGTTTAGGTGGCTAAAGTTAATGATTTTAGAATAAGGAAAGAAAAGTAAGACACCAACAGAAATCCAATTATAGAACTCATCTTCGAATAGACTCAAGACAAAAAAAGAAAATATCAAAAGACAATTGAGAAGCATATAACAATGTTCCAGGCTCTTTTGAGCAGAAACAACATACAAGCATACATCTCTATGCATTAGCCATTTTATCAGGGCTATAAGCAGTTCCACATGCAAGGAACTATTACAGTATTAGTTAGTTGACCCAGGTATTTCACAAAATCATTCCCCCCTCCCCCGCATTTTTTGAGTGATGCTGAGGTCCCAAACTTTCCTTAACTTTTTGCAAGGCTACAACATACATTATACGTTTCATAGAAAAAATATAAATGGGTTGTCAAATTTATTTTCAATATCTTCTGTAGCAGGTGTCAATAACCTAGTCCCAGATCTGGACCTTAGCGTCCAAAATATGGGGGTTAGCATGAAAACCTCCAAGCTTAGTTACTGTTGATCACTGATTACTCTCGCCCCTTGCTCCACCGATATGGCCACCAGGTGCCCGTTATCTACCGGGTAATGAGCGTTGGGGTAGGGCGGAGGTTCGATCACTGGATGCCCTGGGGGGGGGGTGTCAAGTGCCCACGGGTAGCGACGGAGAGCACGCAAGCAATCACTCTTAGTGTTCAAGAGAATGAGGGTTTATTAAATGAATCACAGATAAGGATAAGGGAGAACACGATTAGTTACAGCTTGGGCTTACAATACACTACCAAAGCAAATAATACAAATACTGCAATTACAAATAGAAGCTGGCCCTGGTGTTTTTCCAAGTCCCAGTAATTATTCAGGTCGTTCCAGGGGTTAGTAAAAGTGATATTGGTGCTATTAGTAATCATAAATGCAGCAACTAATTTCCCTAAATAAATTGTGAGGCTCGACTGATCCCCCTTGCTTTTAAGGTTTCCTGGTCAACGGGTTTCCCCTAGCAGGAGCCTTGGGGCGGCTGGAATCAGTCTTTGCCTCTTATCTAGCAGCACAGAATACTTAACAGCTAATTCTACTTACACATACAAACCACAAAAGTTTCATTACGGCCGGCAAGCGGTTAGGCTTCAGGAAACGCGTGAGCCGAGAGAGAATCTTCAGGTTGATCAGGCCTGGATACGGTTTCGACAGGAATTCGGGGTCTCTCCGCCCGTCCCCGGGAGGGGACCGGCAATATATAGTAAATTTGTCGTCATAGTTTGTGATAAGCCAATTGGGGGGTCGCGAGTGGCATATGCCCATACAAGGGAGGCAGTCGGGCCCCAACATCCCTACCCAGGAAGCAACCGTCGTGAGGGGAACTTTGTCCCTCCAGGTTGGCCGACCACAAGGTTGCTTTTCCTGTTGCAAGTTCTGCTTTCCAAGCAACTACGTGACTAGTGGCAGTTCTAGGGGGTGGGGGAAAATTCCGTTGGGGGATGGAGGCCGGAGCACCCGTTGTCTGGCCCTGGGGCCCCACTTGGGGGTCTAACATGCCCCCATGCTCCGGCCGACAACGCCCCACGTACCTAAACCTCAGTGTCTGAGTCAGCATCCGCCCCTACGAGCGGACGTTTCTCAGTAGCCGAGGCAATAAGGGCACTTCCCACCATCCGCCGAACACAGGCCTTAACAAAAGCGCACCCGAGGCAGAGGAGGCAGAGGCCCACCACAAGCGACACAAAAAGGGATTGAAAATAAGCCTTATAGGCTCCAAGGCCCAACCACTCCAGCCATGACCAGAAGCGGAAGGTCTCTCTGGACTCACGCACAGCGGTTCCTAAGGCCTTAAGATAATCAATTACTTCAGTTAAGTTTCCAGAAATAGAAGAAAGAGAGATACAGCACTTATCTTTAAACTGGGGATACATAGATACAAGGGTTTCACAAAAATCCCGTGATTGTAACAAAAATTGTATCATTAAGCGATTCTGAAAAGAATAATCTGCTAATTCACCTAGCCGCTGATTAACTAAACTAAAGCCTTTTGCAGTAGTATTGGCTAGCGTTTCAATAGCCAGTGATTGGAATAATACTTGCTCACGCAATAACATGTACCCCACGGGGTTGAACGAGACCGCTGAAGAAACCATAGAGGACAACGCCCCCTTCGCCCTCTCCCACCATCCCCAAGAACGTCGAACCCTCCCGGCTGAACTGGGCTGCCAGGTCTTAACATAAACACCGCCCCCTTTTATCAGGATAGAGCCAATGGTACATATGCCTTTGGGGTTGGGGGGGAGTGCCGCAAAGGCAACCTCGCCACATAGCCAAAAATGACCGGGTCGTAATTTGTTTAAAACCCAAGTAGAATAAAAATAGGTGTGCCTAAGAGGGTTGAAAAAGGTGCTAAAGGGTGGGGCCCAGACATCTATTTCCACGACAGTTTTATTGACTATTGGCAAGGGGGTGTCCCGATCCATAACAACATCACCGTGAGACACGTTGCCATAGACAAGGGTTTGAGAACAATTCGGATACGTGCCGACCCAATAGGGTGAGTCTGACTGGTTTTTATGTCCCTCCTTGCCGTAAAATGCCCAACAATGGGACGCCATGGGTCTCTTTGCAGGTGACAAGGGGAGTGGGTCCCTGCAGCGTGCTCTAGTTCTATTAAAAATAGGGAAGACAAGAGGGGAAATGGGGTTAAAAAGGTCATTTGTGCAACCTGTCCACTGCGCGGTAGGGAGCCACTGAGCTGAGGGGGAAGAGCAATTAAGGGGACCATTAATACTACTAAAGTTAAACACTAACGGCAATAAATCAAACAAAGGCCTATTTACAGACAGCTTGTTAGAACATGCAAGGCAGTTATCAGAGGTCAGCGAAGATAAGTCGATGTTTCCTCCCAGGGCTTCCTGGATCCAATAGGCTGCAAACAGAAGCTGATGGGCATTTTCGCCCACAGGATACCGTCTCAGGTTCAGCAGAGGTGGGCCCCTCCGATCGTCGTTCTGGCTTCCTGCCGCTATGGCGAACTGTAAGACAGAACAGAAGGCGGCCTTATTGGCCCCCGTTAGTTCGCTCCTGACTCAGAACGTTTGCTTATCCAGTTGTGGTGGACCAAGGTGTGGGTGCCCTGGGCATCCACAACCGTATAGGTATTGGGATATTTACCTGCACTAACAATTTGTGCAGCGTAGGGTTCCCGGCGACCTGAGGCCCGTGGCTCAGCCACCCAGACTAGTTGGTCAGGGTGATATACGGGAGTCCAGGGACCTCTGGGTCTGGGGCTGATTTCCGGCCAACGAGAATAGTTTGCATTGAGGGAGAAAAGAACCTGAGGTAATAGTGCACTCCAACCCTTATAGTCATCGTTAGGATTAACTGAACGTATCATGGTTTTCAGAACCCCGATTTTCCGTTCTACAACACCGTTACTTTCGGGGTGATACTTTAAGTGAATATGGAGGGAAGCCCCCCATCCCAGCACTAATGCTTCGAAACGTTTGCTGGTAAACGGGGGTCCTCCATCTGCTTGAACCTCGGAGGGCACACCCCATGCTGCGGCTACCTGTTGCAGTGCCCCAGCCACAGCCGCAGCCGTGGTGGTATTCAGGGGAATACAGTGAGTTTGACGGGAGCCCAAATCTACCACTACCAGAGCTTTAGGGTGGCGACGGGCTCCGGGTAGGGGTCCCATTAAATCTATTTGCCACACCGCGCCAGGAGGGAAGTACTCTGCAGCGTACGCCCACCGCTCGTAGCGCGGGCGGTTTTGGGACTTGATTTGTGCACACTTACGGCAGGACTGCACGACTCTTTCGCAGTCCTGCCGCCGCACCTCAGGCTTTCCCTGAGCACCTAGGGCTAACTGATTGTATAGGCGGCCGCTAGGCAAATGCCCCCAATCCTCATGAAGCCATTGGAGGAGTGGGTCGGTGTTAAGCTGGGGCTGCTGCCCCAGGCACACTTGGGGTGCCTGAATTTCCCTCATTCTGTGATCCAATTCAGAGTGGAGGGGGTTAGAGTCAGGACGATGTGACGGGCAATGAGTTATAAACCAGGGCCGTGGAAACTTACGTACGAGGTCGAAAATAGTCTCCCACAGGGGCGTGAATGCTGTGGGGTTAGCCTCTCCCGTGAGGATGCTGAGACAAAATTGTGAGTCTATACCCAGCACGACCTGAGCAGAAATGGAATGGGCCTGGGTAACGTGCTGGGCAGCGAGAAGAACCCCATGAACTTCGCTATGCTGGGCCGATGAACCCGGGGGAAGGAGGTCAACCTGGAAGTGGTCGCATTTAGCACAGAGGACACCCGCCTGGGGGGTCGGGGAAGTGCCCCCATCAGACACAATCCAGGGGTCATATTTCGTTTCTATACACAGTGGCTCCGAAGCTGCTGGGAATCGGACATCGTTTGGCAGCGATTTAAGTGTCCATTCCCGCCACGTGATCTCCCCCACGTAACACAGCTGTTGCCACGTTAGGCTGGTTCCATGAAAACTGGGAGGGGGCAACCGCGTGAGCCATGGAATGAGGTGTACCTCAGGGCCAATCAGGGTTCCCTTACTAGATAGCGGGGCCCAAATGCGTGCCTCACCTGCGGCTAGTAACATGAGTCCTATGGGCCCGTATCGATACTGAGGGCCCTTGAGCCGTCGGGCCCAGTTATAGACCGGTTGCCCGTCCTGTGATACTGAGTACCCATAGTGATGTTGTGTAAAGAAAAGGGTGATGGTAAAAGGTGAGTCCCTTTTATATCGGGCTAGCCGTGGGTTAGAGGCAAACCAAGTGGCTATTCGTTCCAGGCTTTTTTGGGCCTCAGGACTCCATATTTCCCGTTTCCGTTTGGACGAGAGGGGTTCCTGGATCGTTTCCAGGTCCACGAGGTGTTTATCTGGGATGAAGTGTCGGTGATAATTAATTAGGCCTAAGAGTCTTTGCAGTTGCTTTTTATTCTCGGGCGGGTCTGTTACCCAAGGATCTAGAATCCCCGAGGTGGGTTGGCCACAGTCGTAGGGGTCATAATGTTGGCCTAAGAAGGAAAAGCTTTGAGAGGGCACGAGGTGGCTTTTTGCTTCATTAATTCGCCACCCATTGGCCTTTAGTTCGGTTACCACGGCGTTAGTTACGTGCTGAACTATGTGTTCGTTGGGCCCAATTACAATTATGTCGTCCACATAGGCTAAAATGGTGGTGCCCCCAGTGGCTTCTACCCCTTTTAAGGTTTTCGCGAGAGCGGCCGTTGCCAAGGCTGGGGAATTACAGAACCCCTGAGGGCACACCTTCCACTGGTACTGCGCACCCTGGAAAGCGAAATTTAAAATTTGGGGTTTGTCCTCCAAAGGGATTTGATAGAACATATCCTTTAAATCTAGGGTGCAGGCCCACCTCCCACCGGCATCGCTTAGCTGCTGCCGTATTTCTGGGATGGTGGCTGGGCCTGCAAACGGGAGGTATCGGACTCGGCTATTTGCCTGCCTATAATCAATTACCAATCGAAATTCAGAGGGGTTGCCGGGCTTGGGGATACCCCAGCCGGGAGATAGATAGTTGGACGCGGTCGCCTGTGCTATCCGTCCCTCCTTTAATAATTGGTCGAGCAGCTGCTTAATGAGGGGGATGCCTTCAGGCTTCGTGGGAATAGGGGAAAATTTCCATGAACTGTTATTAACAAGCTCGGGGCTATAAGGGGGGGGGCATCGGGCGACAGGGCGACAGGCAGGGCCTGACAGACCTGTTTTTGTAATCGCAGTCGTTTTATATCCCCAACCCCCAACAAATTTGTTCCTCCCAACAAAGCCTTTACTTTTCGCTTGTACCCCTTATGAATTAAAGTAAAGCTGACTACAGGCTTTTCTTCAATACTGTTAAGACCCTGAACAAACATAGTAGAACTTGTGGGTACGTGGGGCACATCGGATTTTATAACGGAGATTTGGGCTCCGGTGTCCAACAGAAAAGATACAGGGGTGTAAGGGGGCTTGGGACCGGTTACTAACAGGGTGTGATATGGTCGATCATCCCAAGTCTCTGTGGAGGCCGGGGCGCACCCGGCCTCTACTCGTTTTTTGTCCTCAAATAGTCATCCCAATCCTTCCATCCTAACTGCTTTCCCAAATCTTGCTGTTGGGTATCAGACATCTTCCGCAGTGCCTCCTTGGGGATCCCCTTATGTAATAGGAACCCAAAAAGCGCCCTTTCAGCTTTAGTACGTTCAGGGTGCTTAGGTTGACCCTTATTAACGGGGCTCTCAGCTGGAAGGGCTGAAATGGGGTTCTCTGGGGCGGGTCGCACTCGAAGACGGGACATAGCCTCATATAAGGTAATTAGAGGCTCCCCGACCCAACCATGTAATAATATGGTTCCCCCTGTGTCAATCGGTGGTGCGCTATCTATGACTAAGTCCACTGCGTCCCTAGTGACCGGGATCTGGGTAGGGTCCGCGACATAATTGAATGGAACAGGATCCTGTTGTTGTTGCTGGGTTAAGTTCAACGGGGTCGCTTGTGCATCCCACAGTACGATAGATGCCCCGGCAATAGCCCAGATGATCTCGTGGGGTGTATTTATGCTGCCGGGAGGCACAACCAATCCCTTAAGGGTGCCTTTCATGGCCATGGCGGCCGCGGCCGGGGTGGTGAGCGGCCAAAGCCCATTTCTTAAGAGATGGTGGCCCGTGAACCCGCCTGCCCAGCTGGACGTTTTAGCCAGAACAGCGGCTTCTTCCCTATCCACTACCTCCGCCCCATAATCCAGGGCCAGCCTACCCAGCCACACTAGGGGCGCCTCGCCCTCCTTGCGCTTTGTGTCTGCTAAGAATTCCTTCAACTCTGCCTTAGTGCGGGTTCGCCATTCGGTGGTCGTAACCGTCTGGCCTGTATTAGAATCCACCTTACTTTTGGTGATAGCAACGGGCATTGCCTCCATCTGCCTCTCCTGCTCAGGCGCAGGTGGGGCTGAGGGGAGAGCAGGGGGGAGAGCAGGGTAGATCGAAGGGGGAGCTTCATAGGGGGGTGGGCTTTTACCAGCCTGACTCCCGTCCTCCAGCTCCTTGCCACTTATCTCACTTTCTGCACTGTCGGTGCCGCTCGCAGCGGCTTGTTTAGCAGCAAACATAGTGCTTCCATGAAGGACCGCACAGAGGTCCAGCGCTTTGTTTAGTGCACTGAACAAGACCGTGGACACATCCTCCGACTTAAACTCGTCTGGTCTAAGTTTCTTTGTCCGCCTGGTCTGCTCTAATTCCTGCAGTAACTGGGCTAGCAACCCGTGGGCAGGATCACCTGGCTGTACCCGGGGCGGGGGTATGAGTTTAGAAACGGTGGCCCCGGATTTTTTTATGATACGGCTACACTCCTTCCAAATGCCTGACGGTGTCTCAGTCCGACTAGTTTCCGCAACCCCCGTGCACTGGGGTTGCAGGGAACCATCGGCCGGCTGACACTTAAAGGTGGGATGGCAGTGGAGGAGGCATCCTACGGCCGGCAGGGTTAATGAGGTAGTATAGCTTTTTGACCCTGGGTCTGTGTTGGAGCAGACTGTGTTGGAGCAGGCGTCTGGATCAACAAGACAGGGTGCTGGAGTCCCAAGCTGGCAGGAAAAGCAGGGGCAGAAGTAGTCTTGGCATATCAGGTGGCAGTTACTAGGGGGGGATTGTTATCCAACCCATCACATCCATATGCAATTATTTTATGAGAGAGCCTGTGATAGTGACAGAAATTTGCAGACTAATATATATAATATTTCATGGAGTGGGGGATCATGCATGGTACCCCTCATCAGGGCTCTGGCACAGAAGAATTTAAACAAGCAATTTAATCGTACTGCACCTTCATAGCTGAGAAAACACACGCATAAACTATTACTCTGTAAATTGGATTAGACAAAATTAAATGTATATTATGGTCTCAGCCAGCAACTCTGGCAGTAGCTCTGGGATGGAGTATACAAACCTCATACTGGGCCTGAAGGGGTTAAAGGACAATATTGGGCCTAGGTACCCCTACCCCTATGGACCTGCACAGCATGCTCCGACTTGAAGAGCAAGTTAAAAGGAGCTCAGAGACCAGATATAGGGGAAAAGAGTGAACAGGCTTGGGGAGAAGACAGGCCTTTCTCCTGAAAGCCACATGTAACGTTGAGCCAGAGACGGGATAATGGTGCTGATGATCCCCATAGGTAGTGCTTTATCCATCCCTCCTCCTTTTCTTTTTTAAGAGCTGGTAGGTCTGTGATGGGGTTCGACTCATCACTGTGGCATCTTCTGCTGCCTATCCTGGGGATTAGCTCTGTTCACCAATGCGCCCCCCTCTGGTGGTGTCTTGCCACCATCACTTTTGTATCAGGACCCACACCACTCCCAGGACTGCAGCATCCTCTTCAGTGACACTGCCCTCCGGCTTTTCTCCCATGCCTGGGGACCTCAATCTCTCTACAGCGACTACCTCAGTGGTAATTACAGTCCTTTGTCCTGGGGCCATTTCCCATATGGCTCCAGTACCCTCTTCTGCCCTTACCTCAAGTCCTCAGCCTGCAGGCCCTAACAGCCAGCCAGGATCACTCTTGAGTTCCCCTGGTCCATGCTTGCAGCCCTGCTTTGTCCCAAGTGCTGGTGCTCCTTCCTCTTGGTAGGAGCCTGGTCTTTTCCCCTCAAGCTCCACTCAGCTAATGAACCATGCTCTGCCCTGCAGCCTTTCTTATATGAGTCTGCCAGGCCATGACTGGATACTCCTATAAGTCCTTCTGTGATTGACTGCCTTCTGAGCAGCCATCGTAGGGATCTGTTAACCCCTCAGGGACCAGTGTGGGACAGATGCTCCATCACAAGGTCCTGCAAGGCCCCTTCTCATTTGAACTCTGTTAAACTCCTGATTGTTTGAACCTATAGGGGATCATATCCCAAGCTGAAGGTGAGTATAGGTAAGAAGTGGCCCAGGGTAGCAGACCCGGATTCTTGGTATGAAGGACATGGGTGGGGCTGCTTTCCACAGGCCCTGGGCTGGGAATGATGAAGAAGGTAAGTCTGAATCCTTCCTACCATGCCCCACTTGAGAGCTAGGCCCTGAGGTGGGCCAAGACAGTGATGCCTCTGGCCTATGGGTGGGGCCAGGTACCTTTATCCCCATTACCTTTTTGGGCGGAGAGACTGGAAATCAGATATGCTAACCACAAGCCATTCTGAACCTCTGCATGCCCTACAACAAGTCCCTTTTCTTGTAGAAATGATTCCCGGTGCTAGGGCTGTACGGGCCAGAAAAAAACAGGTACATTTTTCTAAACATGTCTAATTATGTCTTATCTGATACATCTTTATGAAAGATTCAAAGTTCTTATGGCTTCTTTACGTCTTCCTGATTATAAGAGTAATGCTCATCCAGACCCCACTCCAGCAAGACACTTAAGTATGTGCTTAACTTCAGGCACATGAGTTGTCCCATCAAAGACAATGAAGGCACAGGGACTAACATGATTCAATTTAAGCAAATGCTTAAGTGCTTTGCTACAAGGGGCCAGTCAGGGAACAGAAACACTAACAACATTAATTGAATAAACTATTAATTGTGAATTATGTACTAGCTCTATTCATAACTCAGCAAAAGTCGGGCACTTTTATTTAACTCTATATACACAGTGCCTGTTCCATACTTTCCTGCTAAATTCTATCACATTGTAATTCTGATGGGCAAATCACTTGAAGTAATTCAGAGGTTTAGTTAAATTCTCATAATTCTCACAAATCTGAGATACCAATCTGTATTTTTGATAATGCTTCTCTATCACTCCTACCTCTCAGTTTAATCTGGTTTCTTACTCTGACTCTAATAATTTCAATTCCCACAACTCCTCCTTCATCCTTGAAATTTATTTTTTTTCTCTCCCTCAATATACTATAATTTATAGTTTCCAGAAGAGACCATTGTGAGCATCTAGTCTGACTTCCCATATAACACAGGCCATAGAACTTCCTCAAAATAATTTCTAGCGCACATATTTTAGAGAAGCATCCAATCTGGATTTTAAATCTGGATTTGTTGGGGTGGAGAATCCACCACAATCCTTTGGTGACTGTTCCAGTGGTTAAACATTTTCACTGTTAAAATGTACTCCTTATTTCCAGTCTGAATTTGTCTAGCTTGAACTTACAGCCATTAGATTGTGTTATGCCTTTCTCTGCTAGACTGAAGAGCTCATTATTAATATTTATTCCCCATGTACATGTTGATAGACTGTAATCAAGTAATCTTTAATTTCCATTTGTTAATCAAATAAATTGAGTTCTCTGAATTTGTCACTATAAGGCATGCTTTATATAGTAAACAATAGAATTATCACACACCAAGATGAAAATGAAAACTTGGAAAAGAGTCTACACAGATTTTGTGAAAGGAAACCATGTTTCACCAATCTATTAAAATTCCATTTGAGGACAGATTAAGAAGACTGGGAATGTTTATCTTAGAAAACACATGACGAAGAGTGGATATGATACGGGTGTATAAAATTATGAAAAATGTGGAGAAAATGAATAGGGAAATGTTATTCACCCCTTCACACAACACAAGAGCCAGGGTCACGCGATGAAATTAATAGACAGCAGGTTTAAAACAAGCATAAGGATGTACATCTTCACACAACACATAGTCATCCTGTGGAACTCGTTGCCAGGGAATGAGGTGAAGGACAAAAGTACAATTAGGTTAAAAAAAGAATTAGATAAATTCATGGTGGATAGGTTCATCAATTGCTATTTTCCAGGATGGTCAGGGACACAACCCCATGGTCTGGATGTCCTTAAATCTCTGAATACCAGACACTGGGATTGGAAGATGGAGGATCATTCACTAATTGCCCTGTTCTTTTCATTCCTTCTGAAATGTCTGGCACTGGGCACTGCTGTAAGATAGGATACTGAGCTAGATGGACCATTGGTCAGACCCAGTATGACCATTCTTGTGTACTTATGTTTCCAGTCCTTTAATCATTTGCATGGCTCTTCTCTGAACCCTCCTCCACTATGCTTCTTGAATTATGAACAATAGAACATTATCCTAGCAGTGGTTGCTAAAATAACCTCTCTTTTCTTACTCGAGTTCCCCTCTTCATGCACCCTATGACACATTAGCGCTTTTGCCAGAGTCTCACACTGGGAGCTCTTGTTCAACTGACTATCTACTACAACCCCCAAATCTTTTTCAGTGTCACTGCTTCCCTATTTAGAGTCCCTTGTTGTGTAAGCATCACCTACTTTCATTATTCTCCTAGATGTATACATTTACATTTAGTCATATTAAAATGAATATTGTTTATTTGCACCCAGTTTAACAAGCAATCCAGATTGTTTTGAATCAGTGACCTGTACTCTTCATTATTTACCGCTCCTCCAATTTTTGTGTCATTTGCAAACTTAACAGTGCAAACTTAACAGTTTTATATTTTCGCCAGGTCATTGATAATTTAAAAAAAACACCCAAAAAAAAACAACAAAAAAAAAAACATTGAATAGAATAAGGCCAAGAACTGATCCCTGTGGGACCCCAGTGGAAACACATCCACTCGATAATCTCTCTAGAACAGGAGTCGGCAACCTTTCAGAAGTGGTGTGCCGAGTCTTCATTTATTCACTCTAAGGTTTGCGTGCCAGTAATACACTTTAATGTTTTTAGAAGGTCTCTTTCTATAAGTCTATAATATATAACTAAACTATTGTTGTATGTAAAGTAAATAAGGTTTTAAAAATGTTTAAGAAGCTTCATTTTACATTAAATTAAAAAGCAGAGCCCCCCGGACTGGTGGCCAGGACCCGGGCAGTGCCACTGAAAATCAGCTCGTGTGCCGCCTTTGGCACGTGTGCCATAGGTTGCCTACCCCTGCTCTAGAAGATCTCTACGGCCTGTAATAAATGAGTCCTCCTCTCCTTATGCTTCTCTTTTCTTGTACTTCTCAGTAAGCAGAAACTATAGTCTCATAGAACTGATATAGCCCCTTCATCTTTTCTGATATTCCACAAAGTCTACTTTCTTTGATGTTAGAGCTGCTACTCAGAGTGGCGAATAGGATATATATAGTAAGACAGTAAGTCTATGTAAATAGGAATTAAAGACAGCCTGGCCTACACAGCAAGTCCAACCACCCTTTCCTTGGTCTCTGTAATCTCTACTGTTTCAGCATGCCTGTCAGTGTTTGCTGGATTATCTGTTTTCTACCAATCTCATATTTGGCCATGAAATACAACAACAACACTGAATGTATAAAGTGCCACTCACATTTTGTGCCTTGGAGCACTGCATAATGTAAATTGTCAGTGATCAAGAACACTTCAATGCAATAGTAAACATATTATTCTACTTTCAAATTCTAACACAGACTGGAAATTATAGATAATAGGAGAAGTCTGTTCCACAGCTGATGGGCATATTTACAAAAAAGCCCTTGCGCCTGCTGTTTGAAGTACTTCAGGATTATATTCAGGGCATATTAAATAGCCAGTTAACTCAGACCATAGCAATCTTTGGGAATCTCTCTGAAAAGAAGCTCAATCAAATATGATGGGTTATTCCACTAAGGGTCAACTCAAAACATAAAGGCAAATTGCTAGCATGGCCTTTACCATTTGAGTGTGATGTGAGTATTTGCTAGTACATGATTATAAGAATACCAGATTAGACAGAGAACTACAGTACTGCAGGAAAGAGTCAGAATGGTTAGGTGACTAACCATAAGTGCATAGGTGTAAGAGAGAAAGGGAAAATTGGGACTGGGGTGTAGCAGGATGACCACCTGCTGCAGCCTGGAATGGGTTGGAAAAACCCTGCAGAGGGCAAGGTAAAACCCTGGCTGACTGAGGGAAGTGGCTGCAGCTGGGGCTACACCCCAAACTGAGCAACAGGGCCTTATAAGAAGGCCAGGGAAGCCAGAAGCAGGCAATCTCTCTCTCTCTGTTTGTAGAGGGAGATGAGCCTAGCTGCAGGGAGCTAGATACAAAGTACCTGAGTGGAGCAGGGCTGGGGACAGACTGGGGAGCTCTACCTTGGAAAGCCCCAGGCTGCAGCTTAGCAGAAGGCCAAGGGGTACTAGGGATTGCAGAGGGCAGCCCAGGGGTAGGCTAAAGCAGCAGGTCCAAACCCAAGCTTGCCAGTGATGAGTAGGCTGATACTGCAGTCTGCCCCAGGGTGTGGGGGCTAGATAATGACTGGCAGTAGCCATATACTGAGGTGAGGTGGGGATAGAGGGTGGGGGTTCCCTGGGGAGGGAAGACCCTAAGACTGAGGGGTTACTGCCAGGGGAGGGACATGGGGGCCAGAGGACAGGCGGATCACTGGCCTGCAGAGGGTGCTCCAGAGCTGGAATGAACTAATTCCCAGGAGTCACCAGCAGGAGGTGCCATGGGGGTGAGTCTGCTCCTCTACATGGGGTGAGGGGAAAAGATTTGTTTGATATGGAATTATGGGCAATTAGGCTGGATCATTAGATTAATCCAGCTCAAACCAGAGACATTCAAGTCAGCAAAGCCCAAACTCTGTGAGTTGGGGACTGGGGTCAGAGCTGTCCATGCTCTAGGGTCATATCTATGGGAAAGCAGGGCAGGGTATAGGGAGGCTTCATCATGGGCAAATAGCCCAGAGAAGTTTGCTACCTGTGAGTCCAATGAGGGAAAATTCAGGGGACAGCTTTAAAGAGTTGCAGGAAGTTTACTCAGCAGTAAAAGAGGAGTATTGAGTTTCCAGTACCTATGAGTAGTAGAACTGTGAAGAGTATGTGCAAATTACTAAAAACAGGGCACATTTCTCAGTATGACTTTTATTACCACAGGGATAGAAAGCAAAGACAGAAGGGGGATGGGGAAAAAGGATGAAAAGTAAGGAAGGGAAACAAAGGGGGGAAAAGAAGTGCTTTTCATCATTATACATTTTCAAATAAATTGTCTTGCTTCTTTAATTTCTAATTTTTGCGTAGTATTTTTCTTTAAAGTCAATACAAGAGCTACAAGATCTCAAATCTCTTCTGGTTCACTCACCCTGATGAACATTTTGATCAGCATTCACATTTTCTAGGGGTCATTTGTTTCCTATTGCAATGCAGACATTACTATTTAAGACACATGTTGCTAGTTATGATCTCATTACTGGCCTCCTCTTTATGGGAAGTCTAATTGATGGCCTTATGAGAATTACACTCTTGGAATCAAAAGGCTATTGGATTTTAACTATTGATAAATATCCTTTTGTAGTTACTCCATTAGTATTCAGTCAACAGATTTCAATGAAGAGTTTTCAGACTGAAGAAAATTACCAACTAGAAAGTACAGTTGTGCTAAACCTGGAAACTATAGTTTGCATTAACAAAAGGAGATGCACAGTAAGAGAATGTGGCAATTTTTGACAGATATTACACATCTATAACAGATTTCAGGTGGAAAGGAACTAAAAAAGACCATATTTAAATTATATAATATTGGATATTGTTATCAGAACAAAAACTTTGCTGAATAACTGTCATAGAATAGGTCTGGCTGAAATCCACCAGAGCAAAGACATCAGATGTTGTAGTGTAATTGCTATGCACAAAGGAATGGAGTAAGGATGCAATGGGAATTTGAAAATGTTACCATATTAATTTTGTGGATTCAGGCTCCCTGTTTTCTGGAATAGAATATGGATGTTCATATGGAGAGTTTTAATAGTAGTTTAAAAAAATATTTCCAAAGGCACAGCATGAGTTACTGCATGATCTACAAATCATTTACATAATATAGCATTTTGTCAATTGAAAACTGAATATTTTTAAAGTAGTACAATATGTAATCAGTATAGTACATACAATAGTGCATGGTGCTGTATATACAGAGAAATTATTATGTTACCCAACTGCAAAGAGCATCAGTAGCTAGGGGGAAGAACTATGTTGATCAACTCCTCTTTTTAACTCCACCAAGTGGAGCTTTCAGAGGCTTCCTGGGACAGTGGGTCCCAATGACCTGCCCTTCTCACTCTATGAGGCACCTCTTCACTTCCAGCAGGCTCTGGAGAGGCCAATAAAAGTGTCCACTGCTCCTTTCCTGTGGAAGCTCCTGTGTGGGCACTCTGTGCCTGGTGAGGGAATGAGAGAGCCTGGGGGCTGGCCATTGTCTGCCATATTCATCTGGCCCTTGCAAAAGCAGTGAAGCACAACCAAGTCTGCAGTAATTTGTTCATCTTTGTTTCTGGGCTAAGGGAACCAAGATTGGGAAATGGGGTATACAGTGCTTTCTTGCAGAGACTCGAGCTCATTGCAATAATTTACAGTCTTTGTTAATTAAAGGTGTGATTAAAGATTTCTTATGATAAAGCCATCCAAATGAAATGGTGGTCAAAAAAAGTAGTTTTAGTGGGGGACAGGATTACCTACGGTCCAGAAATATCAGGTGTTTTACATCAGTCATTTTCATGTTACAAAAGAACCAAAGAAGTGTGTGCAACAACACAATTAATTCCTTCCAACAGCATATAAATTAAACTGAAATAAACCTGCCCACATAGGAAGATACTATTCAAGATGAGTAAGAGTGTAAGATTGGGCCCTAAACTAAGAAATGTAAACCAGTTTTAGTAACATCAGCAAGAACAAGCAATTTCCATACATACTGAGGCTCTTTAAGCCAAGTTTAACTTGGAATGAATTTATACAGCTGAGTCATAAACCCCAGGAAGGATGTTGGTTTATGATGGCAAGACTGAAAGACCCTGGAATACAGCAGTGCTAATGAGCATCAAGATAAAGATAGTGTTTTGTGTAGAAGAATGCATCACAAGAGAACTTTAAAATCCTGTAATTAACAAAGACTGTGAGGTATTGTAATACTTTCAGTTCTATATAGGACTGTACTATGTAAAGTACCTCTGTTGATTAACACAAAACCTCACTAACAGTTTGATTTATGGATAATGATTGTGTTTCATATTTGCATTTTATATTGTTTCTATCACCACATCCTACAACTGATAGTAATTCCCCCACCAGGGTATGAGAAAAGAATAGTAAGAGGAGGATAATTTTATTGCAGTATAGGAACAAACAACAGCCTCAAACCGTCACTTTTCTACAAAACGTATTCTAGTCATTCAGATACTTGCAATAAGTCTATTTTTGTAGGTGAATGTAATGTGAAATACAATCAGCCTTAGTCTGCATTTAGAAAAAATTGGATGATGAATATATATTATAAATAGAAAAGAGCTATGCCAGATGAAACCTTATATTCCTTTATTTGGTCAGTGGAATATAAGGTCTTAAACCTGCAAATGTGTTCATATGCTTAAATTTAATCATATTAGTAGTCTCCGACATCAATGGGACCACTCACATGCTTAAAATGTAAGCATATGTATAAATGTTTGCGGGACCAGGGTCTAAATGTGTATATTCTATATTTCCTATGAATGCACAAATAGCTATTTGGAGTCTAATACAGAGCCATCAGAAACTATTTCTGCTTTGCAAACTCAAAACTTGTGCCTCATAGCAAGGAGATGATGGAGCTAAAAGTTAAAAGAGAAATCCCACTTGCTGTGACAACGTTTCTTGAGCAGAATCACTCACTCTCACAGCTGAAATAATGTGGAAAGGGAAATAATGCATAGATGCTTATTAAGAGCTTTGAGAAATACCCAGAGATAGTTTGAACACTGCAAAGTTGGCTCCCCTGCCTACATTTAATGTATGTACTTCATTCTGTTTATAAATTAATATAGCTGTAGTCCCTGCCATTTTCTGTTTTGTTTTTATAGAAATTTAGGGGGTGTCTCCTTGTGAGAAGCAAAAGGTAGATGTGGAGTCCAGTGATGGGAGCAACTGGTTGTCCTTGAGTTTCTAATACAAGAATAATCATCCAAAAATAGAAAGGAACATCAAAATATCTGATAGACTATCAATTATGGGATAACATGAAGGCAAAAACTACTCATTAAACCTCAGAATAGGTTCCCCATATTTTCCTTTCCATAATGTGCAACAGCTCAGATTTTGGCAGGTCTGTGCACTACTGTGTAACCCACACACCTCCTGGGTGTGGTGTTCTGTCCTATCTAGTGGCACCGAGACTATTTAGAGAGAGAGAGAAAAGAAAATGAATCTGCTCTACAGCCTTAGCTAACAGCCAGGTTGGCTTTTAGCTCATGCAGTAAGCTCTAGAGGTCCCAGGTTTGATCCCACCCACCAATGACCAGGGTCTGTTGCTGTTATATATGCAACAAGTCTATTTGAGGAGGCATACACATTTTTAAAAAATAGGTCAGAATGTCTCTATTTTATACATGCCAGTCTGGAACTCTAGAAATCCTTTAAATCACATGTGTTGCAGTGGTAATATAAACCCTATAAATAAAATATAGATATTTCCTGAATACATTATATTTCCAGAGGGTATTTTCCTCTCTTCTTTCTTCCTTTGAGCATAGTATATCTTGATTCAAACTGGAAGAGTGAAACCTACTTATCCATCTCAGTGTTTGTATAGGACCTATCACCATAGAATATAAGCACTGTAAGATTTATGGTGGAAGATACCACACCCTTCATGACCACAAACATTGCATCATGAATTAATAAGTTTTCACTGCAATAGTGCTTTCACTGCAATAGTGCTATGAAAACATTAGTCTAATAATGTTTTCTTTCAGAAGCAAAGATATTTGGACAACTTGAGATCAGGGCCGGTTCCAGTCACCAGTGAACAAAGCAAGTGCTTCTTGTGGCCAAGGGAAAGGGGCTGCACCTCCGGGTCTTCGGTGGCAATTCGGCAACGGGTCCTTCAGTTCGAGAGGGACTGAGGAACCTGCCACCGAATTGCCGCCGAGGAATGAAGTGGCACGGTTGAGCTGCCGCTGAAGTGCCGCTGATTGTGACTTTTCTTTTCCCTCTCCTTCGCCTCTTGGGGCAGCAAAAAAGCCTGAGCCGGCCCTGCTTGAGATGCATGAATATAGCTTTAATATGCGTAATGCTTTAAAATGTGAAAATATTGCTTGGAGGGTCTCTCTTGTAACAATTATTAGGAGCAAAATAGCTGAAGAAATTACTCATTGTCATTAAAATGAATGGTAAGTTGGGCTCATCATTACTATAACAAAATTTGAATACACGGAGCCTGATTCTCCATTTCCCTGCACTTTGTTTGCAGAGTGAATGTAAATTCTTACCATTCTGATTTAGTGGAATTCAACATCCTCTTCTCACTCACTTTACAATGGAGAATCAGATCCATTGACTTTCACCTAAGGCAAAAATCAGGTTTCCTCAATCATGTATATATAGCATTAAAATAACTGATCAAGTAACCCAACTCACCTAATGCTTAAAAAAAGTGTTTGATATTTAGATTCAATATCCATAGAAAAGTCACATGAAAATAGAAGGGAGGGGCCATTCTTCATAGCTAGAGTTTGCATGACAAGTACAGATGTATTAACAAACTGATTTAAATAATAGGTGTGTTTTTGCACATAGAATGTACTCACAAGTGCTGCAGTGATGGGTACATTGGAAGACAGCTGGATATTCTGTTCCCAGAAACATTCTGCAGCTCCTATTGGGTCAAATGTTCTGCTTTCTTAACTTTCTGACTTCAGTAGAGTTACACCATCAAAGAACATGAAACTTTACCTTTGACAAGAGTTACGCACGTGCATCTAAAAGCAGAAGTTTGCCCTAGGAGATTTTTTGGTAAGAACTGGAAGTAATTTAGAACATAATTAAACTTCAGATTATTTAATCACTCCTTCATTCTGTTACTGGAGACAATGGGCCAAATCCACTGTGTAAATGATGGATTCTGTAACTTTGTCTTTAAATCATGATTTGTGGCCTCCAATAACTCATCCAGAAGTTAGGAGTCTATTGCAAGAGTTATCAACCTTCAGCATGCCGCACATCAGGATAATCTGCTGGCGGGTTGCAAGACATTTTGTTTATGTTGACCCTCGCAGGCATGGCTGCTGGCAGCTCCCAGTGGCCGCAGTTTGCTGTTCCCAGCCAATGGAAGCTGCGGGAAGCAGTGGCCAGCACGTCCCTGTGGCCTTTGCCACTTCCTGCAGCTCCCATTGGCAGGGACGGAGAGCCACAGGCACCGGGACCTGCAGATGGCTATGCCTGCGGATGGTCAATGTAAACAAAATGTCTTGTGGCCCTCCAGTGTATTACCCTGATGAACCGCATGAGGAAGGTTGCTGACCCCTGGACTAGATAATCATGACGGTACCTTCTAATCTTAAAGACTGAGTCTAAATCCCCAACTGATGTAAATGTCATAGCAACATTGGAGTCTACTGTGATTCACACCAGCTGAGAATCTGGCCCAGTGTTATAAAGTTAAGAATATGGGTGAAAGATGTTGATGGAGATACATCTAGGTGACTGTTTCTTGAGGCAACATAGATTTCCTAAGTGTGTGTAATGGAGAGTTTGTTTCTCTAATTGAACAATGAATCTAAATTTTCAAATTGCTTAAGTCCATGACATCTGTCAAGGCTAATTCCCCACTCTGGCACTTCGAGTGCAGAAAGTGGGAGCCCACAAAGATTTTAAAAATTAATACTGGTCATTCCAGGCTTGTATTGAACTTCAAGGTTACAGCTTTTCTCTGAGCTTGGATTGGTAGATGCTGCCACCCTCAAGTGCAGAACCCCTTTGAGAGCCCAGGAAGGTGCATTTCGGAATTCCTTCCTGTAGGGTACTCTCAAGTCCTTTCACACCTCCCACCTTCTGGGAGAGCTGAGAAGGGGGGGGGAGGAAATCAGTTGTTGCCACCAGCTAATTAAACAATATGTGCACAAACCTCTTAAGACACAAAAATCCAATTCTGTTCTTAAAAAAGGTAAATTTTATTTTAAAAAAAGGAAAGAAAACTCATCTGCGAACTCAGGCTATTGATAGATTTTAAAAGAGCAACGACAAATGTTAAGCACCACGAATAACTTTCTTGAGGTCCAGTTTAAAGGTTACAAGCAAAACAAAAGCACTTGGGGTTAGCACAGAGGAATCCACAAGTCATAAAGAAATAAAAGAGATAAACCTAATTGTGTCTTCCTAGACATTTTCTGATCTACTTACATATCTGGGTTTTTAAATGAGTAGTTTCTAGATATGATACTGATGATTTTGTCATATCTGGTCCAAGCTTCTTACAGCATAGCTGTTGTCCTGTCTGCCTGTCCCCAGGAGAACAACAACAGACAGACAAAAGGGGAGTTTTTTCTTAATTTTAAAAGGTTATAGCCTTTCATTGGATCTTTTGGCCATATGCCCACTCACTTCCTTTTACCTATGCATAGCAGTGAGACTTTTTAACCTTTTACAGGTAGAGCAATTAGAGAACAGATACTAAGAGGGATTTTATAGCTACTGGCTGGCTAGGTGTCCGTAAAAGGGAGCTCCCACCCCCTTCATTTATCATGCCATCTTTGAACATGTGGCCTGAATAAGACACGGTGGGATATGGTTAGTTATTTATATAGAACAGAAATATTTAGTCTCCTCAAATTACGTTCTCCAACAATGTGTGCATATAAACCACATTAACGTTAATAGTAATTATGCATGTGCATCAAGGGGAGAATGGACTCTTTAGGGAGTAGAAATTGAGCCTTTGAGAGAGCTTTCTTTGACTGATCTCTGTGTAATGCAATGTCAGCTATCAAAGAAGGATTGGGATCAAATACAAGATATGGGATTAGAACTATTAAATGCCTTTGTATAATATGTCTATAACTCTTTCAAATGCCATGTTGCTGACAGCTTTTCTTTATCATGAAAAATGAGTTCATTGAATGAATCGACAAACAAAACTAACAACTGGCTTTAAGTGATATTATAAATATATATATAAATATAAATAAAATCACTTCACTATTATTACATTTGTGTTGTGTAAGCACTTTCCTTATGTAAATCCTGTTTTCTGGAGGTTGTAACTCAGCCATAAATATTGTCTCTTAGCTGATACATCACATGGAGTTTAGATGGGTCAAACTTCTCATTTGCTATTTATCCCAAAGGATATAGCTAATGCACTGAATTCAGACCTCAGGACATGTAAAACTTTCCCTTTCTCCCTCTCCTGAAAGGGTTATAAGACTTTCCTCCTGTCTTCCTCCCACCTGTTGCCCATTCCTCACACTTATAAAATAAGGGCCCAATAAGTTTGGAAGTTTCTCAGCAGAGCCCAAGTGTACCGCTCACTAACAGTCTCTTGGAAAGCTGAATTCCCCAATAACTGATCCCAACAGCACATATTTTTGCTTCTGAGAGGGAATTCTACTCTGTACAAGATTTCCCTCTCCAGGGATTCTTAACAGAGTGGGACATTGTGTAGTCTTGGGCAGAAGTAGTAATGAAATCCAAAGTGCTAGTAAATTTAGAGTGAGTGGTACACTGGAGCCTAGCAGTATAAAGTTTCTAATAAATCTGCTGGGCAGCCATCATAACACATAGCGTTAGGGGGAAAGAAGTAAAAGGGAGAGTTCTGGAATAAGGTCATGCATGGAACCAGGAAGTAGGTTGGGACTGAATAAGAGAATATATGCTCACCTCAGCAAAGGATTGTTCAGGTGATGGGCAAAAGTATTTGCTGTGTCTGAATCCATTTATTCATCCCTGGTAAAAAGAAGGCACAGATGCTTCTTCATCAGAGATACCTATATCAGAGTTATTCTTTTTGAGTGACAAATCTGAAGGACTATCCCAAATTGATGGATCAATAGAAGAGGATTTAGAATAAATTGATAAACTAAATGGTAATACGTCAGCAGGACCAAATGGTATTCATTCAGCTCAAATATGAAATTGCAGAACTACTAACTGTAGTAAGTAACTTATCAGTGAAATCATCCTTTGTACCAGATAACTGGAAGGTAGCTAATGTAATGCTGATTTTTTAAAAAGGGCTACAGAGATGATCCTGGCAATTACAGGCCAGTAAGTGTATCTTTAGTACCAGACAAATTGGTTTCCACAGCTCCCATTGGCTGGGAAGGATGAACTGCAGCCATTGGGAGCTGCGGGGGGCTGTGTCTGCAGATGGTCAATGTCAGCAAAATATCTCACAGCCCACAATGAGATTACCCAGATGTGCCACAAGGGTGACCGAGCAACAAAACAGCAGATGAAATTCAACCTTGGTAAGTGCAAAGTACTTCACATTGAGAAAAATAATGCCAACTATACATACAAGATGATGCGGTCTAAACTAGGTGTTAATATTCTGATGTCTTAATGGATAGTTTTCTGAAAAATTCCAGTCAATGAACAGTAGCAGTGAAAAAGGCTAACAGAATGTTAGGAACTATTAGTAATGGGAGAGATAATAAGACAAAAAATCATAATATATAAATCCATGATGTTCCCACACCTTGAATACTATATCTAGTTGTGGTCATCCCATCGCAAAAATATCGTGGAACTGGAAAAGGTTCAGAGAACAGCAACAAAGATGATCAAGAGTATGGAATGATTTCCATACAACAAGATACTAAAAAGATTTAGGCTTTTAATCTTACACAAGAGGAGAGTAAGGGTGGAAGTGATACATGTCTACAAAATCATGAATGATGTTGAGAAATTGAATAGAGTACTTTTATTTACCTTGTACACAATACAAAAACCCGTGGTCACCCACTAAAATTAACAGGCAGCAGGTTTAACAGAAACAAGAGGAAATTGTTTTTACACAACACACATCTAATTTGTGGAACTCATTGCCATGGGACATTGTGATGGCCAAAAGTATGACTAGGTTAAAAAAAAAAGAATTAGATGAAGGATAGATCCATCAATGGCCATTAGCCAAGATAGACAGGGTTGCAGTCCCATATTCAGGGCAATCCAAACCTCTGACTACAAGAAGATGAGAAGGGAAGATGGGTGGATCACTCCATAATTGTCCTGTTCAGTACACTCCCCATGAAGTGGTGATATGGGCCTCTGTTAGAGACAAGTTACTGGGGAAGATGGCCTATGGCTTGGCTCAATATAGCAGCTCAGGATGGGCAGGGATGCTGTCCCTAGCCTCTGATTGCCAGAAACTGAGATTGGGTGACAGGAGATGTGTCACTTGATGATTACCAGTTCTGTTCATTCCCACTGAAGCACCTAGTCCTTGGCCACTGTTGGAGAAAAATATACTGGGCTAGATGGACCATTGGTCTGACCCAGTATGGCCATTCTTATGTTCTTGTGTTCTTATTTTTTTACTGTCATTACTTCATATAGCACCAAGGGAAGAAATTTTACTGTTGGGAAATCCACATTAAAGGCTGAGTATGGCTGTATTTAGAGATAATCTGTATATTTCACATACAAAATATGTATGGTGTTAGTAAAACATTATATTACCAAAATGCTAGACTCTGATTTGGGCTGCACATTCATGCTGGGGAGACAGAGGGAATAAGAATCACAATTACACCTTCAGGTCAAGGTGTTCAGGAGTCATTGGGACTATCACCCATTTAATCCCTCCCTCATGAAGGCAGGTGGGAAGTGGGTGGGGAAAGAGAAATGCATAGGCTCTACCCTCTCTGCTCAGGCCAGAGTAATGGAGACAGTATATTTTGTGTGTGTGCTTGGGAGGGAGGGAGGTATTGGGAGTTGGTAGTGATTTACTGCTGGTGTTGGCCAGGAGTAAATTACTACCCCCTGAGAGTAAGGAGGAAGCCAAAGGATATTTCTGAGTCAAAATGCCTTCTGGGATAGTTCAAAAAGTCAGATTGTAACTTTAACGAATTAACAACTACCTTGATCACTGCACTCATAGCTTATTGCACTTTCTTCTCCCCTTTGCTGTCAGCATAGGAAGTGAATTCTTCATTACAGAAACTACAGCTTTTTTGTGTTTGCTGCTGACAGAAGAAAGTAATATTAATAACATTATTACTTGAGAGCAAAATTGAGTGAAAGATGGAATAGTAGCCTCAGTGTTGATTTTTTTGGCACTTGCTAATTCATTAAAAGCATACTTATGTCAATTGTTTTGTTATTTAATAGAGTTATTAGTAAACAGAAAGAGTCAGTGATAAGCATTATTTTTGCATGCAACTATGTAAAGTTGCTTGCTGTTTAATTATTCTTATTCCTTATTGCTCCCTTGCACGAATGTGCAGCCCAAAGCAAAATACAGTTACTGTACAACTATGCAGCACTCTGTATAGGAGGGGGAATATTTTGGAGATGCAAGAAATAATACTTTGGGGATATGTTAAATGAAGACTCAATTCCATCTCAAGTATATTCCACTTAAAGATTTTCTCAGACTGATCATTTTTCCCAGTGGTGTTCTACAAAAAATGATTCAAAGACACATCTGAAGTCTTTTGAACAAGAAAAGACTACTCAGTCTGTCATATCTTACAAGCAGGCCAACTTCAAAAGGAGATGGGAATCTGAAGAAGTGGAGGGACAATGTAGATACATCTAACTCCTTGATGGATACCACAAGTGTCAAGGCAAGGACTTTTTTGAAAAGAGCCTAGTGACAACTCAGTTCAGAAAATAGTCTGACACCAATCTGAAGTGGAACATTTTGGAGTAACCTGGAGTAAAATGCACAGTTTTACAGAAGCCTTGCTTCCACTGCACCTGTGGAGAAAATAGTGCAGGGACAGATGCTACTATAATAGTGTGCCAAGAAGCATTAATTTAGGTGCAGATATCCACCAGATTATCTTCTGCCAAAAAAAAAAGGGTGAATGCTTGGAAAGTGATTCCTTCTCAAAGTCTCTGGATCCTGATCCTACATCGTGAACCTGAGGAAGGAAATCCGAGTGTATGTGGAAAAGAGGCAATGCAACCTGTTTTCTTCTTACTTGGGAAAAATGTGCTTGAGGATAGTCCCCTTTGCTTGCAGAAGAAGATGGAATAATTAGGACCACAATGTTTCATGAGCATGTATCACTTTAGTTCTCTCCCCTGGTTCTTAAGAATTCATGTGAAGGGTTTAAATGTCTGAAAATTAGGGCAGACAACTTAAAATTTAGTTGTCAGAAGAATTAGAATGCCCCTCTAAAGGTAAAGTGAACCTCCAAACCTGAAAAGGATGATCTCTAAACAATACAGTACGACTCTGTTGCTAATTTCATGAAATTTCTTTGACGCCCCCTTCTTTTCCATGTGCACTTTGTGAGGGTATGAAGGGCATAGTCAACCAGCCACAACCAGTTCCTTCACCACTATGTGACATCAGGACTCCAAAGTAGCAAAACTGGGTTATGGTATATTTATGTGGACTACACATCTCAAAGCACAACCATTACTGTACAGGTAAATAACCTATTTTTCTTCTCTGAGTGCTAGTCTCTATCATTTCCCACAGCTGGCAACATCTAAGCCATAGTCCACATTGGGAGTAGGTACGAGGAGTCTCTATGAATATGGATTGTAAGAAACATCTTCCATCAGCCCTGACTGCTTGCATCAATGTGTATAGCATTGTGAATGTGTGTATGGACAACCAGGTTGCTGTTTTGCAAATATCTTGGATTTGTAGGCTCTGTCGAGAGGTGGACTGTGCCCTGCTGGGTGTGCTCAGACTCTGTCAGAGCATGCCTGTCCACTAACCAGTAACATGACCTGATGCACTAGGCAAACCAGTTCAATATTCTTTGCACAGACACAGCTTAACATTTGATACTCTACATGTAACCCAGTGTTGCGGAAAAACCATCCACACCGTTGAATTTGAATCAGATAGCCTGAGGCTTTTTATTGATTATGAGTGTGCACACAGGGAGACAACAGCGGTTCCCTACGCAGAGGGTCGGCTCGTCTACATATTACAAATTTTACCAAGCTTATAAAGGTTAAAACAGCAAAACGTAGCACGCTGGTTATACATGTTATTTGCCTTATTTGAATATAATGTTGATGATAAGCAAGCTGACCAATTAATTCTCCATCTATGGCTTTTCCTGTTATTGTCTTTGCCAGTCAAGTCTGCGGTTTGACCGTTCTAGCACCTTTTCTGTAGTCCTGACAGCAGGCTCAGCTTTTGTAACTTAACAGATATTCTGGTTCCCCTTTATCCAATACTAGTTCCTCTTTTTGGGGCCCTGACCACATCTTTCTGCCTCAGCATGCCCTTTGTACAGAAAAACAAGTTTAGCAAAAGTTAAAACTCTTGCTCTTAGCTAAAAGCTTTTGGGCCTACTCTTACTCTATTCTCAGCAAAAAGCCTGGGGCCTTGGGTAAGGTAGGGTCAAGGGGGGGTTCCCTATCACCAGAAACAGCCAGGGATTTTTCCAGAAGAGTCTTGTCCTGTCCAGGTAGGAAAATATGACTCTGTGCACTTCCAGCATGTGCAGCTTTTGTTCTGTTCTCTGCACATGAGGCTTGGGAATTCTAACACCACTATGAGAAGTAATCTAGGATGTGGTCTCAGGGATATTTTGTTTCCATGAATGATTGTATAAGGTTGCTTCTCCATCAGAGTCTGCAACTCCCCAACTCTCCTGGCAGATGTGATTGCCAAGAGAGAGGACATTTTTATGGAGAGATAGGGCAACGAGAAGGTAGCCATCAGTTGAAAAGGAGCTTCTATCAGTTTTGAGATGACCAAGTTAAAGTCTCAAACTGGGGCCAGGTCCCTGACTAGTGGGTACAATCTAGAGATGCTTTTCAGGAACCTTTTTCCCATGGGTGGGAGAAGACCAAGAACTGGTCAGTCAGTGGGTGGATCATGGAAGTTGCTGTTAGCTGAAACTGGAGTGAGCTCAGTGAGAGGCCGGAGTGCTTCAGGTGCAACAATTAGTCCAGGATCGCTTGTATTCCAGCATGTATGGTAAATACTCAGTGTTGTGGTGTCCAGTTTTGTGAATCTCCTACTGAAGTAGGATGACCTAGTAGAATTTTTCCTGCTACTAAGGATCTGATGAACATCTCATGAGCAGGCCCTGTCTTTGTGTCAACCAGTGGGCATCTGCACTGTGAAGTGGAAGGAGTTCAGGTTCAGATGCAAGACTGAGTCCCCATTTTAAACTAAGAGGTGAGGGGATCAGGGGCATGTACTGCAGAGAGGTTGTGGGGACCCCTGAACCAAGTTTGCTTCAGCCAGAGAAGGGCTATGAGGATTACTCTGGCTTTCTCCTGCTTGATCTTCCACAGCACATTGGGCAAAATGGGAATGGTACTGAATGCACAGAACACTCGGTCCATTCATGGGAGGAGAAAGGCACCAGAGAGAGAACAATGATTTTACTCCACCTATGAACAGAAGTAGTGAGACTTGATGTTCTCGACTGGCATGAAAAATGTCCATGTGGGGAACGTCCATCATTGCTGGAGAATGTTCTGAAGGAATCTCAAATGAATTAACCACACATAATTGTTGTAGAAATGTCTGCTCAGGTCATCTACATTCACGCTGTCCATCACAGAGAGACAGAGCATTGGTAAGGTAATGTGGTGCCATATGGCAAAATCCCAAAGCTGGATGGCACAAGACACGTGACCTGGCTGCTCCCTGCCTGTTTAGGTAGAAGACTGTTGCCAAATTGTCTTACCTAACCAAAATTATCTGGCTGCAAATGTCTGGAAGGAAGGCTGCACATGCCCTGTATATGGCTTGAGATCTAGGACACTGATGTGTAAGGCCTGTTCTATTTCGGATAAGCCCTGAGCTGTGAGATTGTCAATTTGAGCCCTTCATCCTCACATAGCAGCACTGGAGATCGTGGTTCTTTATGGTAAACTGGTCTGTACAGGAACTGCTTGCAAATATTGCCCAGGTCCTTCCACCAATCTAGCAACCAGTGAGCTACTGGGGTGGAAGATGCACCGCCTTTGTTGAGGTGGGGTTTTGTGACATGGTAAACTGAAGACAGCCTTGCCTGAGAATGGTGGAAGTGGAGCCTTGCATATAGCATAAGAAATCTACATGCTGCCATGAGACCCAGCAGCCTACAGCAGGATCTCACTTGTGTGAGAGGATGGGACTACAGTTAGTTAGAATCACCTGTGCCTAGTGGCACATGAGTTAACCCATTTTTCCCCACTGTCTCTCCAGAGCAAGATGTCTGATTCCAACCTAAGTCATCTCCATCATGGCAGCATCCTTTTCCACTTATCTTGTGATAATTCAACTCTTTGCCCTCCAAATCTTCTCATCCCTCCAGGGGGAATCTAGTCTAAGATATACCTTGTGGTTCTGCCAAGGGGGTGGGTGTGTAACCTGATCACATGACTGAGCCACTACAACTGTGCCTCATTATTGAGAGTGCAGTCTGCTGACCTGTATGACGCTGTTAAGGGAGACACTGGAAACACAGCAGAATGCCTAGGCCGCTGCCAGTAAATATCAATGATTAAACTTATTGCCAAAAACAGCTGTAAGGCCTTTGTAGCAGCCTTAGCATAACTAGGCAGTGCAAGAGAGTAGTGGCAGTGATCAGGAGAATTGAGCACGATCCTGCATCATCTTGTCTTGCTTCTTTAAAGCTGCTGAAATGTGTGTGTGTTTGTGTGTATTGGGGACCCATGAGAATTCAGACTCTGCAAAAACACATATGTATAACTAACAGCTTGAAACTTCTTGCTTAAGAAACTGCTTCCTCAGTAGTTATTGGTGACTGACAAGCATGTGACATTTTGAACATAAAAGGTAAAGAGGTCTGAGTGATTTGGATTTTAACTTTTGGACATCTCTTGTACTTCTCTGGCAGATAGCTGGACACTTGAACTTTGTCGTTTGATCACTCAAGACCCATCCAGATTATGGGTAACTATTATCTGGAGGCGCTCTAGCCCTTTTGCATATCTGTGTGTGCTTGAGATCTAATAAAATAGTAAGTTTGGATGAAAGCACTTTGGGTTTGTTGCAATCCTTAATCAAACGGATGTGTTGTGTCTCCCTTTGATTTATTCCTGACACTGCCTTGCAAAGAGTACAGTTACCTTGAGCCTTGGACTGAGAGAATGGAGCATTTCCTTATTGGTTACAGAATCTCTGCAATAAATTCCCAAGATTTGTCTTAAAACAAATCTGGTGAAATTCATTCAGCTTCCTGTGGTATACTTCCACCATCTGCCATGAAACATGTCAAGCGGTAGATGGGCAAGAACTGTCTCCACATTGAATATGACCCAAACAAACTCCATGTGCTGCAGAGTTTAATGTGGATTTCTTCTTTTTTGCCAGCAGGCCTAGAGCATATGAACAGCTGGAGAGCTGATGCAGTACTGGCCCGGACATGAGATTCTAAGTTGATCCTCACCACCCAGTCATCAGGAAGATCTAGATACTTATCCTTCTGAAGAAGGCCACCCTACTGTAAAGAACTTCATAAATACATGGGGAGCTGTAGAGAGACCAAAGGTAAAATCCGGTATTTGTAGTGATTGTTGTCCAACACAGACTTCAGGAAGCATTTATGTGACTGGTGAATTGTGATGTGTAAGTATGCACCCTTGAAGCCAAGCACAACATACTAATATTTCTGGTCTTGGAAAGGGATGATGGATGTGAGGGAGACCATCTTGAACCTGAGCTTAGATTCTGAGGTCTAATATGAGAAGAAGCCCTCTAGTCTTCTTAGGAATGAGGAAGTACGTTGAATAGAACACTCTTCTCTTTTTAAGGCACCTCCTCTATCACATCCACAGCAAAGGGGAATTGCACTTGTTGAAGCAGGATCTCATGGAAGGGGTCCATCAAGAGGGATGGAGATGGAAGGTGTGGGGGGGAAGACAAATTAACTGAATGGCATAGCCTTTCTGAACCACCTACAATATCCAGAGGTCTAAGGTGATGTTGCATCAAGTCTGTTGGAAGTGAGCCAGATGGTTGCCAAATGGAAGGGGGGCAATGATTGGAGAATTAATGGTATGTTGTCCTTAGGCACCAAATCAAATCTGCTACCTGGTTGGTGCCAAAGCAGGGTGGTGCAATTGAGAGGTAGACCCCGTAGATGGACTTCTCTCTTGAAGACCTCTGCCTGCAGCTCGGGGCTTAGGATGTCTATACTGGAAGAACTGCTGTTATTGATGGGGTTGTGGTCTAAAGTGCCTTCTTCTAGTGACCTGGGTATCAATCCCCTGGATTTTAAGGGTGGCTGTAAAATCTTTAAGGAATCTCATTGCCTTCTCAGTCTTCTCATGGAAAAATGAAAAACCCTCAAATGGTAAATCCTTAATAGTTGTTTGTAATTTCCAGGATATGCCTGCAGAACCCAGTCAGAAGAAGTGGTGCATGTGACCACTGTAACCATCGCCTGGGAGGCAGTGTCTGCTGCATCTGACACAACTTGCTGTGTGGTTCTGGCCACTATGTGATCTTCCACCATGATGGTCTAGAAATCATTCCTGCAATCTTGTGTCAGCTTGTCAATAAACTGTTGTAAAACACATCAACTAATGTGGCTGTATTTTGCCAAGACTGCTTAGTTGTTTGAGATCCTCATCCAGAGGCCCAAAGTAGAGTAAGATTTCAAGCCCACTAGATCATGGCATTGTACCTCCTTGTCCTTGGGGGTTGATTTATGGCAACAGTGACAGATTCTCTTGTTGGCCACCATTAGCACCTGGTACAAGGTGTGACTAGCCGGGATCTGGTACCATCTATCTGCCTGTTTGGACATTGTTGCCAATGATGCTGGTCTGTGCCATAGGCCTTTCATGGGTTCGAATAGCCCTTCATTGGTCAAGATCAGTGAGTACCACAGAGTGCAGGATGTCAGGGAGCTTGTATGATATATCCTGCATCTCCTCAGTAGTATTGCCAAAGCCTCTGCTACCTTTCTCATGAGGACTTGGAGCACCATGTAGTCCACAGGGCTAGTAGTCAGCTGATCTGGGGCAAGGGAGATGACGAGATCATGCTCAGTACTATCTTTCCCTCATCCTGGACTGGATGCACTGGAGCAGCCTGCTCCCGGTTCTGATCCAGGGGAAGCAGCAGGGAAGTATCCAATCTCTGGTGCAGGTGTGAGGTGCAGGTGCATGCCACAATTGCAGTGGAGAGGCTGGTCTTGGGTGGCACTGAGGTCCCTTGGGGGCACACATGAGCTGCATACTTTCATCATAGGGCACCAGACACCCTGGTGTTTGGTGCTAGCAGTCCTTGTACCAGACTGTGTCAGTATCACACACTGCCATCAACTATGGGTATGCATCTCTTATCCCCCAGCACAAGACTGATATCACCAAGCCCTGGGACCTGGATGGGGATAACTGATGGTTTTCTTAAGAACATAAGAACTGCCATATTAGGTCAGACCAAAGGTTTATCTAGTCCAGTATTTTGTCTTCCAACAATGGCCAATTCCAGGTGACCTAGAGGAAATGAACAGAACAGATAATCATCATCTTGTGAGTCAGAAGACATGAAAGAATGTGGGAAGGGTCATGTTCACCCGCTGGGTGTAGGAGGAGCCTGACTGCATGGTAAGAGAAATGAAATTGCTGGGCCCATGAATCTGGGAAACATCAGTGATGAATGCCGCTCCACTAGCTGTAGGGGCACTGGTCCTGATGATGTGGTCCCAGGGGCAGTGGAGCACCTGCAGATTGGTGAAGAGGAGACTGCATTGGAGCTGGTGCCAGAGGCAATAGAAAGACTAGTTCCAGAGGCAGGCTTCTACCCAATACTGAACTAGTCAGCAGTCTCTCAAATTGCCTCAGTATAGAAGCTGCTAAAACAGCCAGGTTTGTATCACATGGAGTCTCTATTATGGTGAGGTTCACTCAGCTGGTACCAGCTTCAGTGTTCAGGGAAGCTTTCCTAAGTTTTGAAGTAACTTTGTAGTCTAACAGCCTGATAATCTATTCAGCCTCAAAACTGGATCTGGGGAAGGCAATCTTTGCCTCTTCTCCTTCGAGGATTGTGCTGAATCCATTTTGTGTGTGTGTGTGCTTCAACGACAAGGAAGCTGCAGGCCTGAGTGATCTTTCAGCTAGCTGGTTTTAATGCTGAAGCAGGAGCAGATTTCAAGTCTCCAATCTCCCAAGGAGTCTGATGTGTGGATCCTGGGGCCAGAGACTGGTCTGATTGGGGGTGGGATAGCTTGGTGGTTTGAGCATTGGCCTGATAAACCCAGGGATATTAGTTCAGTCCTTGAAGGGGCCATTTAGTGAATAGGGGTAAAAATTTATTTGGGGATTGGTCCTGTTTTGAGCAAGGGGTTGGACTAGATGATCTCCTGAGGTCCCTTCCAACCCTGATATTCTATGATTGATTACCTGCTGCATGAGGATAGCCTGCCTTCAGCATTGGGTCTGCTTCAAGACGGACCTGTAGATTTCACAGTACTCCGGCACATGCCCCTCAGTGAAGTAGAAGAGACACCTCATAGATCCATTGTTCAGAAAGACAACCACCTTGCAGGATCAGCAGTTCTTAAAGCCTGGGGAGTCACCAGTGATGATAGAGGGAAAAAGCCCTTTTCCACCTGTGGTGTCCCATAGACCTAACTAACTAAGTGAACCAAACTGCTAACTAATAACATTAAAGTAGATGCAAACCCTGAAGAGAGTTGCTCCAATACATGGGTGGGAGAGAAGGAACTGGGTGAAGCAGCATAGCTCCACCCTTTATACCCTAATGAAGTGCACAAGGAAAAGAGAAGTGTATGTGCTGTTCTGACAGATACTGCTGACAAGAAAATTCTATGTGTGCACACTAGACATGTGTTCACCAACTGTGAAATAAGTATATGGGCAAGCATTTGATGGGGAACTTTCAGATTGCAAAAATATTGGTGCCTAAATTATGTTTACATTTCATACTGAATCAGCCATCACAATTAATCAGCCTTTTTTCAATATTTGCTTTAAATCTCTGATTCATCATTGCAATTCTTCAGACTAATTTATGTTTGCCTTTTACTTTCGTTTAAGCAAATTGATTTTCCTATAGGACATTAAGCTACAGAAAAGTTTAATGCCATTGGAAAATAACTGGGAAATGAATTAGTTATGTTTAAAAATCTGTACAGAAGCTGTGGGAATAAAATGAAAACTCAAAATATCAAGGTCATCTATGAATCTGCATGTAAATTTCATTTTAAATAAAGGTCAAGATATCAGATCATGCTGAAAAAAAAATGTTGTTTTTACTGTTCCAAACTGTAGAACTTCCGGGCGGTGGGGCTGGGTTTATAGTGTGGGATATTGTCATCAGCCTGTAAATTTGAGGGAAAAATAAATACTGATGAAGACAGCCATGTGCAGAATGATTCTTCAGTGAACAAGATGCCACGTATTTGCTTATCACTCATATCAGCATGTCACAATGAGTTGAAGAAAAAACAGTTTTACAACCTTGCTTGGCACAAAGGCTAGACACTAATCAAAGTGCAATGCAAACAGTTTAGCTGAGAATTTTATAGATATAATTCTAACCAGTCTGGTTATCATATTAGCATAATTTGTGCAGATCATATTATCTTTAATAGCTGCCTTCAAAAAAACAAAACAAAACAAAGCAAAACAAAAATACCCCTTCCTACAACCATCAGCTACTTGAATGCAAAGGATGATCCCTGGCATTCGATCTTTTCTGTAAGTGAGAATCCAATTATTTTTGTGTCATTTTCAGACACTCCTTTTCAATGTTCTGCTACTTTCTGATAGCAAATCAGTATTGCAGCCATGTGATGTATGAAATACAGGCAGAGCAAGATGAATGTGGCCATTCTCACTAAATGAGGCACTGTTTGCTATATGGAAAGAAGATGTATTACCGGTGCTGAATGATGTATATATTCTTCAACATTTTGTAACCACAGTCCATTAGAAATGATTTCCATCATAATACAGTATGGTCTGAATTGGTTCATATTTCTTTGGAGCACAAAGGTAAGAAAGAGGCCAGCTGCTGGATGACCTGACGGTGGTCTACTTCGCTGCCTGACTTGTGTCAGTAGTAATCTAAATTGAACCTGCAGATACCCAAATATCAAGCAGGACACTCAACATTTGTGGCTTGTTGATACAGCACAAGATCTAAAAATAAAGACAGTATATCAGTGTCATGGCATGAAAAAATGTGTTTTGCCAGAGTTTATAAGAACCAGGAGTCTGACTAATGCTTTACAGTAAAGTTTTTTGTGCCTCCATTTGTTCAGTACATTGCGCAGGGTTGGCAACATTCTACTCCAATAATTTGTCTCGTTCTTTAGTACTTGTGACAAATGGTAGGGGAATAATTTTTTTTTTAATGTTTTCATACTTTGATTTAACAAATGCTGAATATGCACAAAAGAATGTTTTAGGAGATTAGTCTGATATATTTACTTGTTGGCTATGGTGCTTTCAGCATATAGGTAGGTAGGTAGATAGATAGATAGGTTTGATTTTAGTAGAAATGAGTAAACCTCAGTTTATGCATTAAGTTTACACTAATATTTGCCCTGGATTAGACTAAATGTGTACCTAAGCATGCAGAGAAAAGTTTAATTAAAAACAACCCCCAAATATCCCAATTACAAAGTACACTGGGCAGCTGAAATGTTCAAATTTTTGAACTAATCAGAAGCTATAGTCAACTGGCTGCAATATTCAGTTAGTCCAACATTTGAACAGATTAGCTGCCTAACATGTGGTAACTTTTTTCAGTAATGCCCATGGCAGAGAATTTCAAAGTTCAGTGGATAGGGTGGGAATCAAAATAATTTATGAAAGGGACCATGAACTCTCAGAAGTCAGAGCTCTGACTATGCAGTTGGATGAGTTCAGAAGGTGGTAGATTTCACTTCCTCAATTAACTATCTGGCCAATCATACACATGTGGAAAATAATATTGATTCACTAGATTTATACAACCATTTTTGTTCTGAATGACATTATGATAATTATTAAAAATATTATGCTAGTTTTTATTAAATAGCAATTCTTTTTCTGTATCTGGAACATACCGGGCCTGATCCAACATTGTCTGTAGTCAATGGGAATATTTCTATTGATTTCAATAGGCTTTGGGTCAGGTAGGCCCACAGAAACTGTTATATCTTCAAAGTAAAGGGAAGGGAGACAGAGAGAGGGAGATGGAGTTCTTAGTGACTGAACACATAAAGCCGCTGTTATTAAAGATTGGGTAAAAAATGTCCAAAGGATCAATCACTTTTTTTTTTACATCCAGACATTACCAATATATTACTGAATCAGGCTCTTGTTAGTTGTGTGAGATATTTTTGTGTGAGGATGGGTGAGAGCTGGAGATATTGCAATGCTAATAATTTAATTTTATTTAAAGACTTACTAACACATAATATTTGCAGATGAAAATACATCATTTGGATTAAATACCTGGTAGAGAATTGCAAAGATCATATATAGTACATTTTTAGTTTTAATAAAATATTTCAGGAAATATTGATGGATATACAGTTTACTTACTGATAGTTAATAGCAGAATTTTACAGAATGAGGGATCATTTTCCAGGGTAGGTTATAGATAGTTGATGATGTACTGGAGAGGTTTTAGCTGGGGACTGTACATGATGGCCTAGTGGTGATATTTTCTTGTTGGGCCTGTCCTGGTAAAGGGTCTAAGTTAATTTAGTATAAATTTTGCATGTACTGTAATTCAATATCTATTAATTTTAATACATAAAATATAAGTATTTAATAAACAGGCCTTCAGACTGTGGAATAAAGTGGGTGATCTGAAAAAGGCTTCCTTTACTATCTCCTGACTTCATGGTCCTTGTCCAATCACCTGGCAAAGATTTATGGACACTGATTTAATGGATTTCACCAGGCAAAACTGGATATTTCTAATAGATCACAGAGGAACTTAAATTTTGTTCTCAGCTCCTCAGCCTGCATTATTAGAGATACTTGGGAAAGAGGCAAGGCATTCAAGAACATTAACCATAACCTCATCTGTGTGAGTGGGAATAACAGCTGTATAATAAGTTCCAGGACACCTAGACAAGTACACAATAAACATTTCTAGATGGATCCTGTCTGCACAGTGTTTGGGCAAGAAAGTTTTATTCTGATAGGTCTTACAGTGTAAAAAGTCCTATCACTGAATCTTGAGGATTCTTGGAGATGTGTTTATTAAGAGACTGGATAAACTCACTGTACTAGACAAGAACATTAGAAAAAAATAGATTTGGCAAAATTTGATTCTGCACAACAGCACATTGACATCAATCAATAACTCTTCAGCTTAAAGTTAAGCATACACTTAGATGCTTTGCTGGAATGAGGCCTTAAAGGTTTGTTCAGGCATAGGTGAACAACCTTTGATGAAAAACATCTAGCATATTCATATTGAATAATACTGGCAAATTGGCTTGCTCGTTTGTTCTGATTACCATGTAATCCTATATATTGAAATTATTTGAATGAAAAGATATAACATACTGGTGTTTCCAGTTTTGGATCAAGCCAAGCATATGAACATCATTCTTGAACAGAGAAGCCAAATTATTTTTTTTTTCTTATGGTATTCAATATTATTTTTTATTGTATCAAATTGAATTTATTTCAATGTTTATATTTGATTTCTCCCTCAGAAATGCTGTCAATCACATCTGGCAATGTACTCAGACCTATTTCTCATGCCCTTGTGCTTGACCTTGCTGGGATTTCAATCTTGACCATTAATTGTTGTGGAAATAGTTTCTTTGTCTTGTGCATTTTTTCAGTAGTGCAGGACTTTCATGAGGGTTCAACTCATGCAAGCTTTCCTACTTTCCCTTTCAACGATTGTGGAAGCATGTGGAAGGCAGATATCACTCCATCAGTGTGGACCTGATCATTGTGGTTCTAGATCTGGGACCTGATAATTGTGGTCCTAGAATCAATCAATAGTATGTCTACTTGCAATAATTTGAACATGGTTCTGACTTTGAAGTATATTTTTAAGGTAATATATGTATATCTTTACACAGAAGTGGTGGTTTGTGTCTTTGAATGGAGGGGTGGATTCTTCAATGGCTCTCAAATGCTTGTTTTTATTCATTTGTGCAGGGAGAGGCAATTGCTTTTGAAGAAGTTGCCAGAGGTTGAGTATTCAAACCATGTAATGTTGGCAGCTCATCCTTCTGTCCTCTGGAGGGACTGAGTCTGCAGCCTTTGTGGCCTTATGCTTTGAGGTTTGTGTCACATTGGTTCTAGCAGGTATTTGCCTGAGTGTGGCTGAAGAATCAGGTCATGTCTTTGAAAAATGTTAAAATTTACTCCTCACTGTCTTTCTTCTCACTACCCTGCTGTTGGCATTGATCATACAAAACAGGAAAATTAATACTTTTATATCAGAGAAATTGATTGAAAATCCCTGCAATGAGGTCTGCTGTCTCTACAGTATGTTAAAGCCATAAATAATTGAGAAGCGTCTACATTACTTAGATGAATAAAAGAATAGCAATCTTGAATATTGGCCTAATTTTACTGTTTTGTAAGTTTATATTACACAAGTGGCATTTTAATGTATTTTTCCATTCATAAACTTATCAGGGCAAAGATGATTCTTTCCCAAAATGTCAGTTAATAAGTGACATTGACTATAAAAAGTTAATGCACTTCCCACCCTCACATTGTTAATTATATCAGCTGAAGACTATATTAAAACCTGTATTGTTTATGTGTACATAAAAAAGAAAGATTGACTATGGCAAATTGATAAAACTATTGTCAAACATTGTGATCTTGTGCAGAACTAAAGAAATAAAACAAGTCTATTCTTCATGCCAAGGCAGCCATGTTCTAAGTAGAATACCAAAATTGGCTCAGTTCATCTCTCAGTGAGGAAACAGTGAGAGAAAGTTAATATTTAAACACAAAATTGTAAAACTTTGGAAGGATATTAATTGTTTAATTGTAGCCATATACAAGATTGCAGCTATCATCACAGACAGTGCTCTGATACAAGGCCCACAGGATTGTTAGTGATACCTTACTTTACACTAGTTACTCTTTCTGAACATTCTTCTGTTTAAGAGTTTGATCCCAGTTCACTGTTAATGTGATCTCTGTGGGGATTCAAATTAATTTGTGTAAACTTTTGGTCACAACAGAACAACAAATAGAAGGCCAACGGATAGCGGGCTAAACATTTGTGTAAGAGTAAGGTATTATCTTTGGGTTTTTTTTCTCTATTTGTAATGGTGGTGGATATGTATTGAATATCTAATCTGTTGACAGTGCCAAAAATTACCTATTGGTATTTTATGTGTTACCCCAAAAGTACAAAAATGAGTTTACTGAAATACACTCTCAATCCTGTAAACACTTTCACATGTAAAAATATTCATATACATGAGGAGTCCCCCTGAATTCAACAGGACAAACCCTATAGAGTACACATGGGCATAAGTGTTTGCAGGACTGGGGGTTTAAGGCCAGGTCTATACCAGAAAGGGATTACCTGTATATCCAGACAGGCAAACTCCATTGGTAGAGCTACAACTTATATGGCAAAGGGTTCTTTTGCCTGTATAGCGGATACTAGCACCCTGAACAAAAACTATATCAGCAAAATATTTTTGTTGGTGTAACTTGTGTTAAGTATCAAAAGAATCATACCCCTAACTGACATTCTTTTATTAGCAAAATTTCTGTTGTAGACATGGTCTCCATTTGTATCATTAACTTCAATCAAACTCCAAAGAATGAAAGAGAAAAGCCATACAAGGAAAGAAAAATAAACATCAGGAAAAGAGAATTTCAACTATATTTGTGGCTCTCTCTCTCTTATTAACACCTCACCCTCCCTCCACACCTACCTTCATTTTAAGTCACGCAAGTGGTATGCCACAACATATTCTAAGACATATTAGTAAAGGCATCCATAATGTAATAAAGCTATAATATTTTCCTCAGCCATATTTTAGCTAGAGAGAATCTAGATTTTCATGTGTTGGAGGGAGATCATCTACAGTGGGGGCTGGTGAAAATGCAACATTTCCTTTTCATGGAAAAGGTCGAGGATTTGGAATTTGTTTCATCCTGGAAGAAAATGGAGTCCTTTTCAGAAGGCAAAGAGCGGCCCCCACCCCCAAAGTAGCCACTAGTGTAGTGGTTAGAGAACTGACCTGGGAGGTAGGAGACTCATATTCACATCCTTGCTCAATATATGACAGAGCAGGGTATTGAACCCGCACATTCCACATCTCAGGTGCATACTTTCAAGATGAAACAATTGAATCAGTACCTCTCTCAAGCTCCCCTGTTGGAGCTGTTCCATTTTGTATAAATAAATAAATATTTATTTGGCCACAGCACTAGGAGACAAGACTCCATTAGCCAAACAATGAGAGCATGCAATGTGGGTGGAGGAAATCCAGGTTGTGGTACCTCTTTTATCCAATTCAGAGCAGCCACTTGAATCTGGTACTCCTACGCACTAGCCTAAGAGATTTAATCACACGGGCTACTGGATATTCCAGAATGGATTGGCCTCTGGTGTTGACCATAGATTCCATTGTGACCAGAAACACCTTCCAGATTAAAGTTCATTGAAAACATTGAATTCCCACAAAAAAGTTCAGTACTTTTTCTAGAACAAAACAAATACAAAAATCCCAAACACATATCTCACCAAAAAAATTGCCAACCAGCTCTATGAGAGCACAAGTTATTTTCATAGATGACTTGTTTGTTTCATCTTCTGACGTGTAAACTGGTAAGGACACCTGAAGGACTACTCAGGAAATTTTCCTGATTTTTCTTCTGGAAAGTGAGACACAACATTATGGCAAAAGAGACATAATTGCCTTTACCAGCATTGAAGATACATTCTTTTTTTTTGGACTGAGTAGCTTCTGGGTTAGTGGATGATTCAAGAAGAGTAACAGTCATTGTCAGATGGCTCATAGCCAGCTTTTTAGCTTCCAATACATAGGGCTATCCCTGACACCATTTACCTCTTTCTTCATTACAGAACTATAGACCCAGATTAGACACAATTGGAGTTTGGCTAGGTAGTTCTACCCACCCCACCCCTGCCCCGTGAGGTATGGCAAGACCCCTAAGATATCCATATTGCTCTCTAAAACTCCTCAGAATTCTCCTGAAGCACTAAGTTATTTATATAAGTTGTGTGGTTTCAGTGAAATTATGTTTCACTAGTTTATTTTACCCCTCACTAATTTTCCTAGAGAACATTTCATTTTATGAGGTGTATCTGGCTTGAAAGCTTCAGAAAAAGACTGGGAGGATGAGATACTTCTCCACACTTTGTTTAAAAGAACATATTTAAAATGATCAATATAGGATACAATATAGGATACAAATTCTGTCCTCCAAGCAATATTGTCAACATATATTCTTCCACTCCAAGCATTACACTAATTCTGCAATCTGAGGATAATTTAGAAACTAGCAGCCAGATTTTCAAACCCATACACTGTGCGCTTAAATTAGCTGATTAGCATATAGATATCCATGAATCGTCCCGGGTAGGAACTTGAAAGGATTTTCTGAAAATCCAATCACATAGTTGTGTACCTAGATACTAGCAGCTGTCCAGTCAAATGCAAAGTGCCAAGGGAATAGTTCATGTGCAAGATATTCCTAGGGTAAATGGAAGCACTTTGTAACCCATGATTTAATGTTATTTGTAGGAGCACCAGGATGGTCAGAAAGTGGCATGTTATAAATAAGCTTCTCTCACATCTCTTGGAACTATGTGCTATAAGTTTACATTTGCAATTCTCCATCCCCTCTTTTTTCTATGTATACAGTTTTGCACTTTACAATCACACATCTTTACCTGTATTTTCTTGGGCTAATCCTTCTCTCCCCTTCTCCAAAGGTGTCTTTGGCATATTCCCACATGAAGGCTTTCAACACTGTTCTTTTCTGTCATTGCTTTGTATTACTTACAGTCAAAGCAGACGTAGCCAATTAGGCAAACACACCCCAGAAATCACTACTGAATTACGTTAAAAACCTCTTAAAGGGGTTCTCGAGGTCCAGAATTGACTGTGCACCAAGGCTAAAATTATCTCTTCATTTTTCCTCAGGAGAATATGAACACTATATAAACAATACAATTATTATCCATACTACTGGCTGGTCAGAGGCAATTACCACATGATCACATCAAATCTGAGCAGGGTATGGTGTGCAATGGCTGCAAACGGCAGATAACCAGTGATAAAATGTATGGACCACATCATGTCCTCAGATCCCTAAGTTACATCATTTATAGCTTAATGTGTGAAGACACTACAGAGTATCAGTTCAACAGGTTTTGGGGAAGCCAGTATTGGTTACTATACACATGCCTCCCTTCCCGCCTGTGGGTCTGCAGTTATATAGCTAGGGAAGCCAGCATTTGGTCCTTAAGGTATTGTCACTCAGTTGGGTATATTGTCCCAAGTCTAAATATGTGTATTGTAAAATCAATTTGATCAATGTAATGTTTTTGTTTTATATTGCTACTTATTTGGAGTGACATACAAAATGGCTGTCTTCTGAGTTGTCCGTTTCTGGTCTGGGGGAGACCCAACACAAGGCTGGTTGCATCACTGAAGTCTTCCATAACCCCCTGTTTTGAGGTCTGTGTACTGGCCTTGCACTGACCTGCTTTCAAAGGGCAGAATGTCACTCTATCAGCAGTAATTAACTAAGAAGCCTTTATTTTTTTTTAAAGAAGATGCAATAGTGCATCAAGCATTTCAAGTACGCAAATAGGTTTCCAGAACATTTAGCATCACTGGTGAAGTTATAAGGCTGTTCACAGAGTAGAGGGAAAGCATTTTTTTTTTTTTTTTTTGGCCACAGCAGTTCTAGCACAGCGGACAATTAAAATGTTCAGTGAAAGCAAAATAAACTCTTGCTGAAGGAGTGTGTGTGAATGAAATGTTATTTAAGCTCCAGGGGCTGGACATATGGTACTGCAAAAATGAAGAGGACAAAAAAAATTAACGAAATCTGTGAAAATGTAGTTGATGTGCTACCAAAAAAAAACAAACAAAAAACAAACAAACACAAAAAACCCTCCAAAAAACAAAAACCAAGCACCTTAACTTTATTCTATTAAAGTCATACATCTTAAAGCAGCCACCTATAAATAATACTTTTTAAGACGATTTTATGACATGATTTAATAATTCTTTAAATTCTGAAGGAGGGCTTGATTGATTCTTATGACTAACACAACAGAACCTGTATTATTGTCTCAAAATCAGTGAGAAAAATGTAGTATCTCCTTTGTTGTTGAGACATCATGTGAAATAATGAGAGGAATAGAAAGAATGAGCCTGATTCTCTTCTAATTTTACATAGGTTTTACACTATGTAAATCAATTGACTTAAAAGGAGTTGTTTCTTATATATGAGTATGACTGAGAAATGAAACAGGCTAGGTATCTCAGAACTAAGTGAGTCTATAATTGATCCTCCCACACAACTTTCTATTTGCTACACTCTTTGAAAAGTACAAGACAATTTTCAACACATTTCTAATTTAATGATGTCTTGACCTTACCCATACAAGAATACTCTGTAAAGGGGAAAAATGGAAGCAGCTATCTTATCACAGGGACATTGGCACCCTCTCAAAACATTTTATTTAATGAAGCATGGTTGATAGAGGCAAATAGCAAAGGACAACATTAGGGCACAAATCTTAAAATGTCTTCTTTAAATATAAGTTCTCCAGTCATCAGGTAAAGAGCAAGAGCATCAGCGAGGCACCCAGGCTGACATATAGTGTTAATTAAAATATTCAAAAACATTTTAATAGCATTTCTGGAGGAGATCTAAGCATACAAAGATAAAAATATGAGAATGAGGGAAGTTTTCCCCACTTTTTTATTGCCCTGAAATATACAAGAATCAAAAAAGTATAAAAACTTACTTGTATGTGTTCGGAATAATGTTGGTCATTTTCCAATCACGATCTAAATCACCATTATTTCCTGGTTCCATATACATTTAATAAATCTGGATGTGTTTACTAAAGGGGGAAGAATGGTCTTGAGAGAAGAAGATTTTGTGATTAAAGCACAGGACTAGGAATTAGGGGAATAGGTTCAATTCCCTGCTCAGTCACAGAGTCCTTGCATGACCTTGGGCAATTCATGTGGGGGACTTAGGAATGCTGCTACCAAGTGGAATTCACAGCCTTGAGTCAGGAGTCCAAACTCCCCTATTCAGTAAATGGAGAGAGACAGCACCTGAGAATGGGATCTACAAAAAGACAGTGTGCTGAGTGGAAATCCATCTAAGCTAGGTAGTAGGAAATGCTGAGGAGAGAGGTGTATCTTAAACTTTGCATCTTCAAGAGAATTAGGTACCTACATCCAGTTTGGAGGGAGACACCTATCACTGCTCAGGATTCACAGCTGTTCCCTCTCCTGAACATAGGCACCTAAACCAAGCTATTTTCTTCTGAAGAAAACCTGAGGCAGTGCTGGTGCTGTGGCCCTTCCACAATAACCTTTAGCCAGCTGTTATAGCAATCACCCAGGATGTGGTTGACATAGGTTCAATTTCTCTCTCTGCCTGATGGGGAAAAAGGATTTGAACTTGGGCTTTCCACAGCCTGGGAATGCTTTAATCACTTAGTTGAAAGACTAAGGGTGTGTGTGGGGGAGAGATACTCTACCACCTCCATGTCCAGCCATTTTGTGTGGGTTTAGACATGCTTTGTGAATACCTACCAGATCAGGATAAAAGGCAAGATAAAGGTGAATACCAAGTTTGTAAACTGGGGCTTGGGCAAACTGGTAGACACTGTCATCATAGAATCATAGAATATCAGGTCTGGAAGGGACCTCAGGAGGTCAGCTAGTCCAACCCCTTGCTCAAAGCAGGACCAATCCCCAATTAATAATCCCAGCCAGGGCTTTGTCAAGCCTGACCTTAAAAACCTCTAAGGAAAGAGGTTCCACCACCTCCCTAAGTAACCCATTCCAGTGCTTCATCACCTTCCTAGTGAAAATGTTTTTCCTAATATCCAACCTAAACCTCCCCCACTGCAACTTGAGACTCCTTGTCCTGTCATCTGGTACCACTGAGAACAGTCTAGATCCATCCTTTTTGGAACCCCCATTCAGGTAGCTGAAAGCAGCTATCAAATCCCCCCTCATTCTTCTCTTCTGCAGACTAAATAATCCCAGTTCCCTCAGCCTCTCCTCTTTCCTTCCTTAGAGGTTTTTAAAGTCAGGCTTGACACATCCCTGGCTGTGATGTTTTAGTTGGAGATTCATCCTGCAGCAAAGCTATGCATGTAACATATTCCTTTGTATTTAAATCTGTTATGAAAAAACAATAATTCTATGAATTTATATAATATATGAGTTTCATTCATCTAACGATCTCAATCAATTATTAACATTAGTTAATCAAATCTTCAAACATCCCTATGGACTAAGTAAGGGATTTACAAGGTTCACTTCACTTATTATGAAGTGGCCAAATGCAGGGTGGTGTAAGGCTATTTCATAACTGCATAGAAACACCACACAATAGTCAAGGGCAGGAACTCAAGAAAACCATGTTCCATGTAATGGAAACTTTAGCCAGACAATAACAATTTGATCTAGTGTTTTGCCAGGATACCATGATCAACATTCTATCTTTACAACAGTGTCAGTGGATCACAAGACCTCAGATTTAATTTTATCCAAAGTATAGTATCTTGAGGAGAGCAGTCACCTGTGACATCATGCTTATTTAATAGGATGAGAATGATTCTGGAGCATTCATATGAGTAGGTTCCTACCAAATTCTTGGTCCATTTTGGTCAATTTCACGATCATAGGATTTAAAAATTAATAAATTTCATGATTTCAGCTATTTAAATCTGAAATTTCATGCTGCTGTAACTGTTGGAGTACTGACCCAAAAGAGGGGAGGTCACAAAGTTATTGTAGGAGGGTTGCAGTACGGCCACCCTTACTTCTGGTTGCTGCTGGTGACGGCACTGCCTGCAGAGCTGGGTGACCAGGGAGCTGCCAGTTGGGCACTCAGCTCTAAGGCAGAGCCACTATCAGCATCAGCACAGAAGTAAGGATAGCATGGTATGGTATAGCCACCCATGCTTCTGTGCTGCTACCTGCTTAACTTCATCAGTGGAACTTAAGCATGTGCTGAAATGGTTGGCTGATACAGGCCGTGGTGCATGTATTCACAGTAGCTGTTTTCTGGATATGGAAATATATATGTTGTGGAATAGAAATTATTTGTGTGTGCAATCTTGTAGCCACTAATGTCTTATGATCCTTATATAAATACATATCTTCATTCCTTTTTGGAACCTTTGTTGGACTCTGAGACATATGAACATGAAATACTTTGGGATCATATTTGGTTTATTATTTAACAATTTCTTATTTAATCAAGATTTGTTCACAGATGACAGCAGTATTCCAAATGGTCTAAGCACAAAAATAGAAGAGAATCCTGGCCTGTACACTGACTCCCTCTCTGTATCAAGTTTCTTTACCTATAATATGGGGCTGCCTATCTAATTCACAGGGTGGGTGAGAGAATTAATTACTCACTATTTGTAGAGTCGCTTGAAGATATGGCAAATACAATAAACTATGTGTTCAAAACTGTGTCCCCACTACTAGAGTTACTAGTTGTCATTCTTCCTTTGGGCAAAGTCCTGTTCACCATTCTCATGCAATAATCCCATTCACAACCAGCATTTAGCCTTCTACCCTGCTTTCAATTGTTTTGCCCACTGAAGCAGTGTGTTTAGAAGATCAATTTTTGTCATTATAAATAAAATTAATAATTTTCAACCTGACTCTTCAAATCTAATAGTCCCAGCAGGGAATCATTTAATATTCTGTAAATCAGTGCACAGCCTGATCAGGTGAACTGTGCATTGGGGTTTATTCCAATGCCTAGGAGGTGGGGAAAGGAGCAAGCCCCTAGAGCTATATGGTGGCAGTGGTGGAGCTGGAGCTGGATGAGCTATCTTTGCTAATACAGAGAAATCCACCTCCCACGGTTAATGGAGCTTTGTACCAGCAAATCTACGAGACTCTTCTCTATACCTTTCCTTCATGACATCACACAGGGAGCTCCTACAGATCAGGGTACTGAAGTGCTTTGCCTGCTTAGTGGCAGCACACAGGTTCATCTGGGTCCACAGCCTTTTGTGGAGAAGGAGGCAGGATTTCCCCATGAGATCAGCTCTTGTGGACTACTCTGTTTCAAAACTGGTTGTTAAAAATGACTCATAGACTCACAGACTTTAAGGTCAGAAGGGACCATTATGATCATCTAGTCTGACCTACTGCACAATGCAGGCCACAGAATATCACCCATCCACTTCTATAACAAACCCCTAACCTATGTCTGAGTTATTGAAGTCCTCAAATTGTGGTTTGAAGACCTCAAGCTATTCATACCCACCCTGAGGCTGCTTAACATTGCCAGAGTGGCACAGAGCACAGTCACCAATATGGATCAGGCTCTGGGGCTGTCCTAAAATTTTGTTCTTAATTTGTCATTTTCACAGGCCTGGAGAGGTCAGGGGCTGATAAGCAGTCCATCCGTGTATAAGAGATCAGTCTATAAAAGCAATACAATCTGTCCAGCATGAAGTGAAAACACATGATTGTCTCTTCAGAAATTGAAGTTGGTTAGTTACCAAAAGGGCAGGGACTAAAGGCCAGTTCTACAGGATACAGAGCACCTCCTACAGGGAGCTGAGTGCCTTTTCCTCCCATTGACTTTTATAGGAGGGGAGGATCATCAAAACCTTGCAGGAAGTGATCTGTACATTGTAGGAGGGAGACCAGATATTGCTTGCACAGACAATAAGACTTGGCAGTTTCATGTATTATATAGATTGTGTTGCCAGAATTGATAGGGACAGGGAAACAATTTTACTTTCTACAATCAAGTCACTTGCAATGGTGTGCTCAGAGGCCAAATGGCCTAGCAGTTAGGGCACCTGACTTCCAGCCCCTTGCTTCTCAGAAGAGGTGCCAGAGGTGCATCCTTCCAGACTTTAGGCTCAGCTCTTCTGGCCTCCACCCACATATGGGCCTCAGCACTTAAATGGTGTGATAGGAGGTGGCAGGCCTTCCTTCTCCACCAGGACCCAACCCAGAGATCTGTGGGAAGCAACATCAGCTGGGTCTTCCCAGCAAAAGGTCTAAGCCCTCTGCCCTAGGCTAACTCCTACCTATGTGCCTTAAGTTTGGCGCATGCCCCCTATAGTCCAAACAATCAGTACTGGCTCAACTCGAGTAGTACTCCCCTTGTGCACCTTTTGCAGCATCTTGCCATGGCCTCAGGTCCCCCTGGGCAAGGGCAGATAACATTGGAGGGGCCTAGCCCCACAATGTCCTTACAGTGAAATAATAGTACAGTTCACTCACTGCTGAGTGCTTCCCAGTCTTCCTCTCTCAGGCAGAGATGCTGTGCTTCTCCCTCAGCAGAACAGCCTCCTGTCTCTTCACCAGTCAGACCTGAACTGACACGTGTTCTCTCCTTTTCTTCCCCCTCAGATCTGGCATTGGCTGCAGGCAAAGCAGGACAGGTCTAGCTGAGCCCACAGACTCCCCTTTCTGCTGGCGAGAGAGTTCTCTGCTCCACCACATCATCATTCCGCCTGTCTGAAATATTTTTGTCTGCTGATAAGTAGCCAATCAAATGTCAGAAAAGGAACAATCATGACTGAGTTAGCTTGATCTCTGCAATCATTATAAAAAAGTATTTAACATTAAATAGTCATGTCTTGTCTGATATAGTTATTGGCATTGGAAGTACTTTAAATATTTTTTTACTAGCATGATGCTTGATTGACAAATAAAAGGTGTACAAGCTGATACAATGTATAGTTTTATTAGTTTATGGGGATAGCCCAGCAGTGTTCTGAAAACATCATGCAGCAGTCACACATTTTTATTTATAATTTTAGACATCGAACAGGCTAAGAGGCCTACTGTAAACATGCTATTCAAGCATGCATCAATTTACACAAGAACCAGTGAATTAATCCCAAGATATTTAAGGTTTAAAGCAATATGGCATATTAAAGAATTAAGGCCCACTACATATTTGTTTACATTAGGATACGGAATGCATCATGTTTATCTTAAAAGTGAGAATAGGAAACAGCCCTGCTGAAAGTAACACTGTTTATTTGTTCTAAACATAAATATACTGAATAATAGGTCTGATCTTTATTCAGATTGCTATGCAGCTGTTGATGTTGGAAGGTAATTAAAAGAGGGGTTGATAGTATATGAAGGAGCAAATTTTCAAAATGCTTTCTCTGGAAAAAAAAATCCCTCCCACACCCATTCAATTCCCTCGTTCTTTTTCTCCTTTCTCATCCTCCCTGTAATCCCTGCTCTCTCCTACTCTTTCCTCCCCTCTGTTCTGATATTATCTTGCTTTTCCTAACTATTGTTCTTTACCAGGGGGTAATAGGAACAAACACAGAGCATAAAGACATTACAAAGCAGTTGGTGTCAACCAAGCCAGTTAAGGATGGGGCCCCATTGTGTGAGGAGCTGCACAAACCTATGGAAAATGATAGTCCTTGCCCTAGAGAGTTTACAGTTTTAAACACTAAGACATAATTGGTGGATAGTACAAACAAGGAGGCCAGCTTCATTGTGGGAATAGATGGGATAACAAAAATAATAGGACATGAGAAAGTCTTGGGTAATCAGTCACCCTAGCTCCTTTTTTTCTTTGTCAGCTGCCCCATCTCTTTTTCTCTCCACGATAGCCCTTGATCTCCTGTTTCCCACTAAGTTGGCCTCTAGATATCTTGCTTTTCTCTGGGGCAATGTTCTTCCTCCTGAGCCAACCCCAATTCCCTGTTTCTTGCCATATCTTTGCAGAAGATGAATGCAGTTGGGTGGCATGAGAAGGCGCTGTCCTCTCTAGTTTTACAGTATCTCCCTTCTCTTACTTAGAATTGAGGTGCTAGTGCACTGACAGCTGTGGAAGTGCCTCCCATCTTTCTACCGAGTCATATTTTATCAGTAAAGCATGTGGCATCTCAGATTATGTGTATACTCAGGGGTGGCTCCAGGCACTCATAGACTCATAGACTCTAGGACTGGAAGGGACCTCGAGAGGTCATCGAGTCCAGTCCCCTGCCCTCATGGCAGGACCAAATACTGTCTAGACCATCCCTAATAGACATTTATCTAACTTACTCTTAAATATCTCCAGAGATGGAGATTCCACAACCTCCCTAGCTAATTTATTCCAGTGTTTAACTACCCTGACAGTTAGGAACTTTTTCCTAATGTCCAACCTAAATCTCCCTTGCTGCAGTTTAAGCCCATTGCTTCTTGTTCTATCATTGGAGGCTAAGGTGAACAAGTTTTCTCCCTCCTCCTGATGACATCCTTTTAGATACCTGAAAACTGCTATCAGGTCCCCTCTCAGTCTTCTCTTTTCCAAACTAAACAATCCCAATTCCTTCAGCCTTCCTTCATAGGTCATGTTCTCAAGACCTCTAATCATTCTTGTTGCTCTTCTCTGGACCCTCTCCAATTTCTCCAAGTGCATGCCTGGGGCGGCAAGCCGAGGGGGGCACTCTGCCGGTCACCGCTAGAGTGGCAGGCAGGGTGCCTTCCACGGCTTGCCTGCGGATGGTCCACTGGTCCTGTGGCTTCGGTGGACCTCCCGCAGGTGTAGGAACCAGTGGACCCTCCGTGCTTGGGGCAGCAAAATGTCTAGAGCCACCTCTGCGTATATTTACAGTAATATAGCTCACTTAAACAAAAAGAAAAAGAAAAAAACAAAGAAAAAAAAGAGAGAGAAAAGACAGTGTCTGATTGAGTGGTTCTCTTATATGAGAACCTTGGAGGAACTGTGGAAGGAGGAACAGGAGTCAAAAATTCCAGTGACAGAAGCTGTGGAGCCATCACACAAGTAAAGTGAAGGGATAGGAGTAATTTTGCTGGTATAGTTACCCTGCTTGCAAAGATGCCAGTAAGACAAAGCAGCCATATCAACTCAATTTGATCTCCAGGGGGGTTATAATTTTGTTTCTATTTTTGAATGTAAATCTACATTCTCCTTCATAGCTAGAATTTGCAGCACCAGCTATACATAGAATTGAGTAGATTGTTTACATATGAGTGAATATTTCAAGCTTACATTTTGCTAAATATATATATATATCAGAGATATCAGAGGACACAGGAGGAATGGTTTAAACTTTTTGATCATAAATTCTGTATCTGTTTCACATTTGCAATGAACATCTTAGGAATATCATAGATTTGTATCAAAATGAAAGATTTCCAGCTGGGAAGGATGTATATTTATTATGCACACATATATTATGCATGTGTTTCTTCTGTTTTTGTTAGATTTTGGTCAGGTACATATTATTGGAATCAGTAAAACTGACAGTTCTAACAGAAAAATGAGATGCACAGCCCTAGAAATGTTTATTCCTTGTAGAGATCTCAGAGCAGTTCTGCTGGAGATCACAAAGCAATTCTGTTGATGTGCAGTTTTACTCTCTTCCCACTAAAACTTTTTAAAATATAACTAAAGATCATAAAAGGTTAATTTGGGAGAAATCTGTGCAAGCATTAAAATCAATATACTTAGATGAAAAACTTTGCAGCAAGCATCTTGGATGGTTTACTTCTAGTTGGCATAGCTGTCTGGAACAAATGATTTTTTCCCATTAAACATGTTACCTTTGGGGATAGAAATACATTGAGTCTTACAAAAGTATGTGCCTGGGTGGAAAAGTTAACATCTTAGTACACAAATTAAGTTGTACTGTAAACTGAAAAAAAGCCCAGATTGTTAACTTTATTTCAGGTACATGAACTCAGGATCTCTCATTTAGTCTCATAGAAACTAAATATATAAGAGAAATGATACAGTTAGTCTCCATGAAGAATGGGGCTCCCTGTTGGCCACACAGACTGCTATCAGGGAACCTAGGCACAGAGTTCCTAGGTGTTTTAAGCCTTTCAGCCTGAACAGAGTCCAGCCACTGCCTCAGTCTTCAATGCCCCTCAGCACTCTCTTGGGAAACACACCTTCTGTTTAGCATCCCCTCATGAGAGCTGCAACCTGATGTCTAGCTGCCTAGCCCCCGGGCTCAGTGCTGACCCTTTAGACTCCCCCGCAGCTTAAACACTACATCTTTCAGAACTCCACACCAAAGGTCTGAGACTTTTAGTCTACAATTCAACTCTCTCAGAAGGCACTTGACCGTTCAGAAACGTGTAACACACAAAGACACTTTGCACAGAATGAAGCATAAGAAAATACAAATAATTTAGAGCAATACACATCCTAAATGCAATATCCTTCACTAGCTCGCTCTTCCCATGGAAGTCCTTGTGGGACCATCTGTGTTCAGGAAGGTAGGAACAGTCCTTTGAGTAATCATGAAATAATAGCCATTGGAAATGTAACCCGAAGTGTGAAGACAGCCATAATGGTATCAGTTCTAAAGGACATGGAGGAACTTCAGGCATTGCAAAGCTTAGCATTGCATCATCTAACTCCCAGCAGAATTCACAGCCCTGAGTTAGGTGCCCAGGCTAAGAGTTAGGTGCCCAGCCCTGAGTTAGGTGCCCAGGCCAAGAAAGAGATTCTCAGAGGCCATTAAGCTAATCAGGGTGCACCTAAGTTAGCCACAAATGGGGGAGAAGAACAGGGCAGGGCGTAGGGCCCAGATGCACTAAGGTTCTTAGGTGACTAACTCCCATTATTGGGAACTTAGGCACAATATCCATTCCACATTATCAGCCATGAACCCTTTCCTGGAGCTAGGGACCTAAGCCAGGTCATCCTTTCTCTCATGAAAAAACAGAGATAGACCCTTACCCCAATATAGCTAGGTTTCACAAAATTCATTTTTTATTTATTTTTATAATTTTGACAGATATTATTTTAAAGCATTTTTTGAATTTTTATCAACTTAAATTTTTATAGCTGCACAAAATTATGGTTTTAAAGCATTCCTCCCTAGTTTATCAATTAAATTTTTCATACATATGAGAAATTATGGAGGTCAGACAATGATAACTGACAATAGATGTTGATATTTAAAAAGATAAAACTTTGTAACAGTCAAAACACAAATTGTCAATAGTTATGTCAAAATACACAAAGTAAATATCCTTAAATCAAACTCTAATAAGTTCTCAAACTCTCAAAGAGCATTTTTCTTACTTTGACTATCTGTAAATTTTGACTGTCAATAGAAGTACTCATCATCCGTTTTTGTATACAGTGAAATCAACATTTACTGACCAAAAAATCAAATCATTCCACGTTTAATTATAGTCAACAGCCAAGTGGTTAGGGCATTCACCTAGGACAAGGTAATATTAATTTGCCCAAAGAGAGTGAGAAAGTGACAGACTGATTCGGTAGCCAAATACTTAGAACACTCATGTGGGAGACCTGGGTGATGCCAAGAGATTGTTTATCTTCACAGTAATATTCTTATACTCTGTGATTTTCATTTGCTTCCTGGTAGCCTAAATGAGCAACAGATTCTCTCTCAGGCTACCAACTTCTGATATTTATAAGGAATATGTTCTTTGGGTTTTTTTTTGACTTTTGCTATTTGCTCTTCAAATTCTCTTTGGCTCTCTTAATTTCCATCTTATCTTTTAACTATTATGGTGTATTTTTTATTGGCATAAGTGGATCTACCTAAGGACATTTTGAAGGACAACTTTTTAAAATGAGGAAACTCTTGTAACCTTACCATTTAAACATACTTTCTGCAGGTCACATAGTGCCCCGTGCAGAGATGGGAATAGAGCTCAAAACCTATATATGCCTACATGTATAACACCCTCCCCCCCACACACACATTTACCCAACTACATATTTACTTGTAAACTCAAATACACATTTTATAGGGTCCTTAGTAGCAACAAACTTTGGCAGAGTTTCAGATTATAAATCCTTTGAGAACCAGAAAAATGAGTTTGGAAATACAATTATAATTTACTTAGGTGGTAAACTGACCATTATTCTAAAGGACATAAACAAGGGTAGTGTGGGACCAATTATCCTACAATGTAAAGAGGTCCTCATGAAATGAAATATATTTAATCTTAGCCTTTATAGATGAATTAGTGCACTAAAGATGATTGTAGCTCCATATCTAAAGAGTCTGTTCCAGTAGTTCTCATTCTGTGAACTATTTCATAAAAGACCCGTTTATGGATCACCTTTCCTTACAGTGTTTGGTTCCCAAAGCATTTCATCCTGTGTCTATTAAGAAAAACTCACTAGACCACTGATGACACATGGATCACAGCTTGATAATGTCTGTTCTATTCCAAACGCTGACACATTGTGTCAACATATTCTAAACATCTAGATAAACTTTAGATATTCTTGTGAAATTATAAGCCACCTATCATATATACTCATTCATAAGCCAATTTTTTTTAGTAAAAAAGGGAAGCATCATAGAATGGGGTCATCTTATGAATGGGTATAGAGAGGGAGAGGTGGGATACAGCCCCTCCACCCAATAGAGGGAGCAAGGAGAGTCAGAACAGCCAGAAGGGAAGAGGTGGTGCCAGAGTCTCTCCACTTCTGGCCATGCTGCTTCCCCACAGCCTCCGAATCAACTGCAGCTCCAGGGCTGGCAGGCTGAAGACATGCCACTTGGCCCCTCCGCCTAGAGCAGGCTGTGGCCACACTGCCGGAGCATGCTGCGGCAGAGCCTCCCGGCTAAGCTGGAACATGCTTCAACTGCGCTGCCTGGTCTCTCCCACTGGAGCAGGCTGCAGCCGCGCTGCCCAGCCTGCCAGAGCAGCTCCAGCCAGGTCAGAGACATTCTTCCCTGGCCCTCCCCAGATAAGGTGGGAAGGGATGGCATCGGGAGAGTGTGGGGTCCTGGGCTAGGGGTGGTCACAGGGTTACTCCTCTGACTTTCAGCTTCTCCCCCCCAAAAAATTTCCCCACCAGTTGCTGTCCCAGCCCATGAGGGCAAGCAGCTGGGGCGCTGGGACACTTTGTTTACTTAGGTTTACCTCTGTGCCTGCAGACGCTTGAGGTAAACAAACCATCTCGGCCCCCCAGCAGCTTATCCTGATGGCCCAGGAGCCAGAGTTTGCTGACCCCTGAATTATAGGGTCAGCTTATGAATGAGTTATAAAAATTTTCCATTTTTATGTATCCATTTTTGGGGGGTCGGCTTATAAACGATCTGGCTTATGATTGAGTACATATTGTAGATTACAAATCTAATATCTTTGTAGTAGTAATCTTAAATTCACTGAGGTCAAGGTGTCTTTAATCCACTGCAAGATCAGAGTTGGTGGTATAATAATTTAACCTATATCTTGGGTCAAAAAAGGCAATGAAAACTGAAAAAGATTACTGTTATCTGGGCTTCTAGTTTAATCTACCAAACCTTGAAAACATAGAATAAATGGCACCATTTATTAAAAGTATCATGGGAAATCAATCTATACTCTCAAGAAATTTGAACATTTCAAGAAAGAAAATTGGTTGGAAGCAATGGGCAATTAAATGCCTATTAATTATTTCTGATATCTGAAAAGGTATCATATTTGTGACCTTCACAGTCTTAGAAGATGCAAAATTTAACAATTGGGTCTACAGCAGAACCTTTTAATTCTTGCCTTTGCCCAAAAGAGTCTAGCCAGGATCTATACTGAAAATGCTATAAGGAGCATCATTTTGGTATAACTGCTTATTAGAGCTAAACTCAAATATACCACATAGCACAAGACAGTTTTGTGAAGGTGATTTAAATTCATCCTACTCAGAAGGTGAATGGAGCAACCTATTAAATGTGAACTACAAAGCTGTTTGGGATGCAAACTGGAAGCTGACGCATTTTGAGAGTGAGTTGATTATATTACACTGGACACCTGAGAAGATGAGTAAATTGGGGTTTAGAATGATCAATTTGTGCTCACATTACTCCTAAAACCCCAGAACATAGTCATACATTTTTATCTTGTAAGGAAGTAAATAATTTCTGGGACAATTTGCCAGATAAAATGAGACACATATCGAACTGAAACATATGCATGTCACAGTCCCTCTGTGTACCAAGCAATTACAACTAATTTGAAAACAGTTGCAAGAGGGGCGATAAAACTGATAAAAAATAAACTTCCTGACAGCAAAAAATTAATTCTTAGACCCTGGAAAGACCTGTTTTTACCTCCTCAAAAGGAATGGATATTAGTATTGTCAGAAACTGCTGCTTAGGAGAGGGTAGCTTATAGATCACAGGATAAACAAAAATACTTTATAGAATCTGGGAAACATTTTTAGAACATAAAAAATCATTAAATGGTAAATATATTTTACCTGATCAGGCATCCATTGGAGACATGGATAAATCTTTCAGTTAGTTAAATTCATTCAGAATCAGGCTCCTTATCACCAATTCTGCTCCTTTAATCCACCTTCTGCCCCTTTGCCTTTATTCCTGCCTTTATTATTTCTGTTCCTGTATATTTTTACAAGATAAATATTAACTGCAGTCATAAAATGACTGATGTGCTTACTTTGGAGTTAGCTGCATCACTCTCCCTCTGGGAGGTAGACTCTAACCACAGCAGATGGAAATGTGTATTTGTAGATAATCTGATACATGTCACTTTTTTATTTCCAATTTATTTTAAAAGAGGGACTGAGGAACAAGCAGATTAATTGAGAAAAGTAGTAGAACAGTACTCCCTGAACTGTTACTACCTCACTGTATACTAATAATGTTTATGCTCGTCCTGAACAATGGATAAGTGATGGGAAAGTGCACAAGTAGCTGTGTCTCTATCCTCTTGGGATCCAGAGCATGTTCTGGACACAGGTGAAAACAGTCACAAAAGATGAGGAAGTTGAATGAGTTCTTTCTTGGGTTGGGAGCTAGTCTCTTACTCCCCTTCTTTGACTGTTTAAGCCTGGATCCTAAAAACTTCTGGAGTAGTGAGGGGTGGTGACATTATAAAGAAACACATCATTATGGATAGGAGACAAAAAGGGGCTGAAAGAATGCTTTAAGATGAAGGTACAGTATGATCAGGAGGAATCAGAGTTAGTAGTTCAGTGCTTGGGGTCTCTTAGTGGTTGAGGGCTTGTGACACCCTGTACCCAAAGCAACACCCTGGCACCCCCATATTCACCACTGTCATATAATTATGTTTTGTACAAGGTATGTCTTGTGAGGTATGATTATAAAAGTCTTGATTTGTTAAATATTAATATCCTGTTGGATTGTATGTGTTATCATTGTATGTGAAGTTATGAAGTTTTGCTATATATGCTTTACTGAAATAGGTTGTGAGGTTGGGAACACCCACAACCAGCCTTTCAGGTAAAACAATGAAAAAGTCAGAGAGTGTTTATGGCCCATTAAGGGGAATACACACACTCACAAGTAGTAACCCAGGAACTATACAATGGAAACCTCTCGGAGGTAGCATGTACACAATGAAGGCTGTTTGGACTCACATCACAGCAATGGATCTTTCCAGCAATCTGGAAGAAACTATGAAAGGAGGAAGTGATATAATCACTTTGGCCTCACTCGTTCCCCAACTCAACACCTGGAAGCATGTCTGGAGGAAAATGCTTTGAATGGGAGAGGGTTATCCCAAGCTGGAAAAGAGTTCCAATGGAGGATCCTGCTTACCCGGGTGAGGAAACTGCTTGATTCAAATCCTGTCTAGTTAATAGAACTCAGATTCTGAATTTGTTTTGCTACTTAGGTAGCCAACTTTGATCTGTTTGCTGTATTTATAAACACTTAAATCTATCTTTCTGTAGTTAGTACACCTGTTTTATATTTTTTAATTAAAACAGTGTTATGGTTGAAATGTAAAGGGAAATCTGCTCAGGAGCAGGGGCTGGTGCATTATTCTCTCCACATTGAAGGGGGTGCAGACTGGATAATAAACTGGTCAGGCTTCTGACCAAGGCAAGATGGTACAGTTAGGAGGTCCTAGGCTGGGGAGCTGTGGGGGAATTGGATAGAGCCTTTCTAATGCTGTCAAAGCATTCATGTAACTCCGCTGTGTGTGACCCTGCCTGTACATTGTGAGTGTGGGACATGGAGGGGTTGCAACTTGTCACATAATCACAGTGTGAGATGGAGCCCGGGTTGGTAAGACAGAGGGTCAGCAGTAACTAGTTCCAAGTTGCATCCCAGGGAAACCATCACAGGACCTATCTGGACAAATTATTTGCTGTAATTTGGATGAGTAATATGTTTTGAAACATATATTTAAAAGTGCGTAGAGTGTCAGCATAACCCCTCACCTCCCCCATAATTTTAAAGAAAGAATGCATGGGGAAAAGTCCCTGATCAAATCTAGATACCCAAATGTTAATATCCTCTTTCAAATCTTTCCTTATGACTCACTTGAGTTGTGATGCCTACTAAACCCAACCTGTTAGTCATAAGTAAGCACAGGACAACCTGTGACTATTTCTCATCCCTTTTCTTCCTTTTTCTACACCCCCCACCATATTCCTGTTATTCCCTTTCACATGACCTTTAACTGAATTAAATGAAGAGAGAAATAATGAACTAACAAAATTTTGCCAATCATCACTATATTCATTTGCTTGTGTGCTATATCCCTATCTCCAACCTTCCATTTTTGTGTGCTTTCTAGATTGTAAACTCTGTAGGATGAGAACTGTCTTTTTATCTGTATTTGTACAGCAAACAGAATAATCCTTATTGAGATCTTTTGTTACCTAACATCTTATATTTAGGGCTGTCAAGCGATTAAAAACAATCACGATTAATTGCACTATTAAACAAAAGAGAATAGCATTTATTAAATATTTTTGGATGTTTTCTACATTTTCAAATATATTGATTTCAATTACAACACAGAATAAAAGTGTACAGTGCACATTTATATTTATTTTTATTACAAATATTTGCACTGTAAAAACCAGAAGAAATATTGTTTTTCAGTTTCATCTAATACAAGTACTATAGTGCAATCTCTTATCATGAAAGTTCAACATACAAAAGTAGCATTATGTAAAAAAAATGCATTAAAAAAATAAAAAAATTGTAAAACTTTAGAGCCTGTAAGTCCACTCGGTCTTACTTCTGTTCAGCTAATCGCTAAGGACAAACAAGTTTGTTTACATTTACAGGAGATACTACTGCCTCCTTCTTATTATATTGTCACCTGAAAGTGAGAACAGGCTTTCACATGACACTTTTGTAGCCAGCGTTGCAAGATATTTATGTCCCTTCATGCTTTGGCCACCATTCCAGAGGACAGGCTTCCATCCTGATGTATGCTCATTAAAAAAAATAATAATAATAATTAAAACTAATACCCCCCTGCTGATACTCACACCTTCTTGTCAACTGTTTTGAAATGGGCTACCTTGTTACACTGGCCTCATTAGCACTACAAAAGTGATTTCCACCCTTCTTGTCAACTGTTGAGAATAGCCCACCTCCACCTTAATTGAATTGGCTCGTTAACCACTGACCTCCACCCCTACTTGGTAAGGCAACTCTCTTTTTTTCATATGCTGTGTATTTATACCTCCCTACTATACGGTCCACTCCATGCATCTGATGAAGTGGGCTGTAGCCCATGAAAGCTTATGCCCAAATAAATTTGTTAGTCTCTAAGGTGCCACAAGGACTCCTTGTTGTTTTTGCTGATACAGACAAACTCGGCTATAACTCTGAAATCTTAATTTAAAATTGTTACTGAACTTCTTGGAGGAGAATATATGTCTCCTGTTCTGTTTTACCAATTTCTGCCATATATTTCATGTTATAGCAGCCTCAGATGATGACCCATAAAACATGTTTGTTTTAAGAACACTTAACTGCAGATTTGACAAAACACAAAGAAAATATCAATGTGGGATTTCTAAAGATAGCTCCAGCACTTGACTCACTAGGGTGGGTGAGATTCTGTGGCCCTGCATTGTGCAGGAGGGTCAGACTAGATGATCATAATGGTCACTTCTGACCTTAAGTCTATGAGTCTATGAATCTGAAGTGCCTTCCAAATCTGAGAGGGATGAGGAGTGGAGCATGATTTCAGAGTCTTAAAAGAGCAACACTCCTACGCAGAAACTACAGAACCTGAACCACCAACAAAAGAAAATCAACCTTCTGCTGACAGAGGCATCTGACTCAGATGATGAAAATGAACATGCATCGGTCCGCACTGCTTTGGATCATTATCAAGCAGAATCCACCATCATCATGGATCACATGTCCTCTGGAATACTGGTTGAATCATAAAGGGACTTATGAATCTTTAGCACATCTGGCACATAAATATCTTGCTACGCCAGCTACAACAGTGACATTGTGAATGCCTTTTCTCACTTCAGGTGACATTGTAAATAATAAGAAGGCAGCAGTATCTCCCATAAATGTAAACACATTTATTTGTCTTAGCGATTGGCTGAACAAGAAGTAGGACTAAGTGGACTTGTAGACTCTAAAGTTTTACTTTTTTTTTTTTTAGTACAGTTATGTAACAAAAATCTGCATTTGTAAGTTACACTTTCACGATAAAGAGGTTGCACTACAGTACTTATATGAGGTGAATTGAAAAATACTATTTCTTTTGTTTTTTATGTTTACAGTGCAAATATTTGTAATAAAAATAATATAAAGAGAGCACTGTACATTTTGTATTCTGTGTAGTGATAGAAATCAATATATTTAAAAATGTAGAAAAATATGCAAAAATAATAATAAATTTCAATTGGTATTCTATGTTTAACAGTGCGATTAATCACAATTAATTATTGTAGTTAATGGTGATCAATAGCTCTACTTAAATTATTAACATTTATTAATGATAATGAATACATATTCTGTTTTAAAAATTGGAGATATATGCAGTATAGGACACATCTTCCTGGGTCTTGGGCTGTGAATTCTATTGATACTTCTTAGTTCTTTTGCCCTTTAGAGACATTTAATAGCTCAGATCCTGTTTTTAGAGACCATTCGGTGGCAAGGACACTTTACTCTAAATCCATATTTTCCAGGAGTTATTTTTAAAAAGACACTCAAAAGAAATAAAAAATGGCACTTGGCCATTTCCCTTATCCTCTTCTCTGGGGCTTGTTATACTTTCTTAAAGACTACACTTTCTAATTTTGCAGCAGAAGTGACACACAACTTAGAGATGCTGCACAAGCATTTTGATATATGTTTGAATCAACACATCTGATAAACATTTAAAAAGTGAAAAAAAGGGTGGCTGATTTTGGACTCCTTGAAGGTAAGATTGCAATCAGAGACGAAGTTTTTAAGCAATACAGAAGGGTGACCAATGGGAATAACTCACTGAAAATATCTAGCATTAGAAATTTAGGAAATTCATCTGTTTCAGGGTAAGCTGAGGTGAATTATATTAATAGATTCCGCAGGAGATAGCATATACATTTACTTAGTCAGAAGGATCCCTACCAAAAAAGATCTGACTACTTGAAGTCCCGTAAGGTTTTAATGATGTGCAAAACTATATTTAGGTAAAATATTGAAAGCAACAAGAACCCAAGATAACTGGATTTTATAATGATAAAGATAAATCTTTAGAAAGATAATTGTGCCATGGTATCTCACCTGTGAAATGGTGATAATTATACTGATCTCCTTAGTAAGCACTTTGAGATCTAAAGATGAAGAGAGCTGTTAAGAGCCAGGTATTGGTATTAGTCAATCATTAGCTTCTTTCGGATTTCATTTCCAGGTTAATAAGGAGGTAACGGTTTACAATCAAGATTTATTTGACAAACTGGCCATTTCCTCAGTTGTTCTTTATTCAGACAGACTCAGACTAGAATATGTTGGAAATGTCTATATATTTGTAGCTTTAAGGTGAGAAGAAACCATCAGATTATCTAACCTGATTTACTGAATAACAGCTAATAGAATTTCATCTCACTACTCCTGCCACTGGACCCAGTGACTGGTGTTTGACTAAAGCATATCTTTTAGGCCTGGTCTATACTACAGGACAAAGTTAACCACATTAGGTCGATTTACAAATGAATACGCCACACAACCAATCCCGTTCCGCTCGACCTAAAGGGCTCTTAAAATTGACTTCTGTACTCCTCTCCAGCAAAGGGGAGTAGTGTTTAAAATCGACTTGCTGGGTCAAATTTGGCGTACTGTGGACACTAATCGACGGTATTGGCCTCTGGGAACTATCCTAGTGCTCCATTGTGACGCTCTGGACAACACTTTGAACTCCGATGTATTAGCCAGGTCCACAGGGAGAAGCCCCAGGAACTTTTGATTTCATTTCCTGTTTGGTCAGTGTGGTGAAACTCAGCAGCACAGGTGACCATGCAGTCTCTCCAGAATTGTAGAGCACAGAATGTTTCTACGCTCCCCCTATCATCTGTCTCCCTGAGGTTATCTCAGATTTGAAGGTGAAAAAAACACACTCATGATGACATGTTTTCCGAGCTTATGCGGTCCTCCCTCAGTGAAAGGGTACAGCTTTCAGTGGCAGCGGCCAGGAAAGAATTAGTGAGTGTGAAGAGAGGAGGTAGGATGCGATGCTGAGGCTAATGGAGGAGCAAACAGACATGATGAAGTGTCTCCATGAAAAAAGTCCAGGATGAAGTTTAATAAGACAAATGCAAGGTGCTCCACTTAGGAAGGAACAATCAGTTTCACACATACAGAATGGAAGAGACTGTCTAAGAAGGCGTATGGCAGAAAGGGATCTGGCTGTTATAGTGGACCACAAGCTAAATATGAGGTCAACAATGTGATGCTGTTGCAAAAAAAGCAAACGTGATTCTGGGATGCATTAAGAGGTATGTTGTGAGCAAGACACAAAAAGTAATTCTTCCGCTCTACTCTGTGCTGGTTAGGCCTCAACTGGAGTATTGTGTCCAGTTCTAGGCACCACATTTCAAGAAAGATGTGGAGAATTTGGAAAGGGTCCAGAGAAGAGCAACAAGAAAAGTCTTGAGAACATGACCTATGAAGGAAGGCTGAAAGAACTGGGTTTGTTTAGTTTGGAAAAGAGAAGACTGAGAGGGGACATGATAGCAGTTTTCAGGTATCTAAAGGAGTGTCATAAGGAGGAGGGAGAAAATTTGTTCATTTTAGCGTCTAAGGGTACGTCTACGCTACCCGCCAGATCAGTGGGTAGTGATCAATCTATCAGGGATCAATTTATCGCGTGTAGTGTAGAAGCAATAAATCAATCCCCGATCACTCTCCTGTCAACCGCTGAACTCCAGCTTAGTGAGAGGTGGAAGCAAGTCAACGGGGCAGTGGCGGCCGTTGATCCTATGCCGTGAGGACGTGAAGTAAGTGATTCTAAATTGTCCTAAGATACTTCAATTTTCAGCTACGCTATCTCGTAGCTAAAGTTGTGTATCTTAGATCAATCCCCCCACTCGAGGGTAGACCAGGCCTAAGGATAGAACAAGAAGCAATGGGCTTAAACTACAGCAAGGGAGATTTAGGTTGGACATTAGGAAAAAGTTCCTAACTGTCAGGATGGTTAAACACTGGAATAAATTGCCGAGGGAGGTTGTGGAATCTCTGGAAATATTTAAGACTAGGTTGGATAAATGTCTATCAGGGATGGTCTAGACTGTATTTGGTCCTGCCATGAGGGCAGGAGACTGAACTTGATGACCTCTCAAGGTCCGTTCTAGTCCTAGAATCCTAGAATCTATGAGTCTGTTGGAGCTGCAGGAAAGCCAACAAGAGCACAGACCCTCGCTGCACACACTGTATAGCTGCCTACCCTCCTCTCTATGTTCCATAGCCCTCCTCACCCAGATGCCCAAGAACACGGGGTGAAGGGGGGGAGCCACTCCACTCCAGAGAATGGTGCAAGCAAACGAAGGCTGTCATTCAAACAGTTTGATTTTTAGTGTGGCTACAATAAGCAATGGGGCTTTGTCCTTCCCTCCTCCCCCCACCCCACCTGGGCTACCTTGTCTGTTATCTCATTTCATTTTTTTTAATTAATAAAGAAAGACTGCATGGTTTCAAAACAATAGTTACTTTATTTCAAAGTGGGGAGGGTGGTCGGCTTACAGGGAATTAAAATCAACAAAGGGGCAGGTTTGCATCAAGGAGAACCATGCAGAACTGTCACACTGAAGCCTGGCCAGTCATGAAACTGGTTTTCAGAGTCTCTCTGATGTGCAGCACACCTTGCTGTGCTCTTCTAATCGCCTCGGTGTCTGGCTCAAAATGATTGTCTGCTGTTGCTTTCATGGAGGGAGGGGCAACTGAAGACATGTACTCAAAACCACCCATGACAATGTTTTTGCCCCATCAGGCATTGAGAGCTTAACCCAGAATTCCAATGGGTGGTGGAGATGCGGGAACTGTGGGATAGCTACCCACAGTGCACTGCTCCATAAGTCAATGGTAGCCACAGTAGTGAGGACACAGTCCGCTGACTTAATCCGCTTAGCGTGGACGTACACAATCGACTGTATAAAATCAATTTCCACAAATCGACTTCTATAAAATTGACCTAATTTTGTAGTGTAGACACTTAGACAGATTGATCTAAAGGCACCAAAAGATGGAGAATCCATCATTTCTCTTGGTAGCATGTTTCAGTGGTTAATCCATCTCACTGTTCAAAAATGTGATTTATTTCTAACATGAATTTGTCTGGCATCAGCTTCCAACATTGGTTCTCATTATGTCATTTTCTACTAGATTACAGTGCCCTTTAGTAACCAGTATTTCTCCCTGTGAAGGTAAATCAAGTCACATCTAATTCTTCTTTTTAATAAGCTAAACAGATTGAGCTCTTTAAGTTTCTCATTATAAGACATTTTCTCTAGCCTTCAAATCATTTTTGTGGCTGTTTTCTGCACCTGATTCAATTTCTTAACATCCTTTTAAAAATATAGACACCAGAACTTTATGTACTATTTCAATATCCATCTCACCAATGCCACATACAGAGGTAAAATCATCTCTCTTTTCCTAGTCACTACTTCCAAGTTTATACATCCAAGATCATATTAACCCTCTTTGCCACAGCATCACATTGGGAATTCTTGTCCACTATGATCATGAAATCATTTTCACTGCTTTCCAGGATACAGTCCCCCATTCTGTAGGTATACCCAGCATTCTTTGTACCTAGATATAGGACTTCGCATCTGGCCTTGTTAAACAAATTTTATTTCAATGGACCCAATTTACTAAGCAATCCTGCTCACTGTAGTCTCTAGGCCTTTCACATTGTTTCCATCTCAAAAAGCCCTTTTACCCATGCCATCCTGTCTGTGTCCTGTTGAAACAGATCTTTAATGGCCTATGGCTGGGCAGATTGTTACCAGTACCACTGAAAATTTTGATTCAATTTGCTCAATGCACAGTAATTCATTTGAGAAAGAATCACACAAGCAGTAAAAGGCTATAATATGTCTTCCTAATAAGCCTCAATTCCTCAAGCATAAACTCTCAAACAGTGTTGGCCCTACACAGTAGCCTGATTGGCAAACAAAGCAGGCATAGCTACCAGTCCTAGATGGAGACTTCTTTTCTCTTCTTTTCTTTTTTTTTTAAGTACTTGGTCTGACAAATGTCGCCTGAAGCAGGGTATTGGTTACCCCGAGGCCCTCTGGTTCAAAAGTCCTACAAAAGTCCCTCATAGCAGAGTGTTGGCTACCCTAAGACTCTCTGTCTTACCGTGTCACAGACCTCTTCAGATATTAATTGAACTAACACTTCAGATATGATATTGTTGGTACTTATACTTTTTGTTCTCAAATGAGTCACATGTCCCCAAAATATGCCCTGTGGGTGTCTCATTAATTGCATTCCTAATTAATATTTTGGAAGGGACAATGAAGAACAGACCAAAGATCAGTTGACATGTGCTTACTCATCAATCATTCACTTCAGTTCTTAATGTGGTGCCATCCTAAAGGTGTCATTTTGACTCAGGACAGTTAGTACCAAGTTCACTGTTTATATATTCCCTGCATATTTACTTAGTGAACTGGTCATCGGTTGACCATGACCAAATTTCCAAGCTGAAATACACAGACACATACTGAATCTCTGATTAACTATTCAAATGCAATTTCAGCACTTAGTAAATTTCCATACAAATGGTCTGATACTAAGAGAAACCTGCTCCTAGAATCCTCTAGCCAGTTCAGACATATCAAGCCATGCCAAACTCATGTTCACCACATTCATTCATATCAATCACAGTAATTCATAATAATTCAGCACCATCCCAGCATGTCCTCTTACACAATCTTCTATAGGCCATGCTGTCCCCCCACGACAAAACACTATATCAGAAAATGTCTCTCCTTCCCATGTCCTTGCCTGATGATCCAACTGCGGTTTATTGGCTGAGTCCCCTCTCTAACACTACTCCATTGCTCTCTCAGTAACACTGGCCATTATCTTGTCTTCCCGTTGATGATATCTCTCTAGCCATACTCCCTCAACCAAATATTGATATCTGCCAAAATATTAGACTAACCCCCAGGCCAGACATTCTGATTTGTGACCAGCTCTAATTGTTATGCTGGTACTTGTAGTGAGCAATCTGCGGATGACAGGTAGGACATAATATAGAGAAGGAAAGGGTGCATTTTAAAGTGAGGGAATGAGGTGTGGGATCCAGACTCCTTTGCTTTCCCACCATTGTTGCCTCTGCTGACCCTGGCAAGGGACTTCTGTTAAAGTGCTGCTCTGTCATCTGAATCCATAATGGATGTATCATAATCTTTTGGTAGTATTACTGCCTCCTGGAAGCAAGAAGGGAAGGAATTGTTGGAATTTTCTTGTTGGGCTGATCCTGGAGCAGCAGGTTTCTGTGTCACCCCTTAGCCAGAGGTAATTGTGAGCAATTCAGTTGTAATATAAAAATATATATAAGGAGGGGAATGGTGAGGTGGCAACATTTGTGGATCACACAAAACTATTTAAATGATTGAAGATTTGAGAAGACTGTGAGGGACCTAACCTAGTTAGATGAATGTCTGAGCCACCTGAGAATTTGAGTGAAAGTCAAGAAAACAATATTATGCTTATTTTCCTTGGGATATTTCCTTTTTTATGAAATAGAGTCTAATGTTTTCTCTTAGCTACGGCACTCACAGTAGGAAAACTTTCCTTCTTTCTATCATTCAGGGTGGTATCAGTCTTTCCCTACAAATGATAACACAAAGCCAAATATTAACAGGTTTAAAAAACAACTGGATGAGTACAGGATAACATCAAACTATTCATCCAGCCCTAAATGTGAATTTAAACACATGCATATATTAGCTGTAAGGATTCTAGACACAACAAAATGGATTTTTCGTGCACGCATGAATAAATGGGCATTTCAATGTACAGTGGAGAGCCTTTTCATTTCTGACTTTCAAAAAAACCAAACCAAACCAAATCAAAAACCTAGGTGAGCAACTGACCCATGTACTAGAGTTTGGCTGTTAGTAGGCTATTAAAGGACCCAAGTACCAATACAGATTCTGTATTAACAGAACAAGGAGTAATGGTCTCAAGTTGCAGTGAGGGAGGTTTAGGTTGGATATTAGGAAAACCTTTTTCACTAGGAGCGTGGTAAAGCACTGGAATGGGTTACCTAGGGAGGTGGTGAAATCTCCTTCTTTAGAGGTTTTTAAGGTCAGGCTTGACAAAGCCCTGGCTGGTATGATTTAGTTGGGGATTGAGCCTGCTTTGAGCCGGGGGTTGGAATAGATGACCTCCTGAGGTTCCTTCCAACCCTGATATTCTATGATCTCACAAGGGTGTGGCTGCAAGGAAATACATACCAGGGAATGAAAGTGCACAATTTACATTCAGAGTAAAACGACATCCATGAATTAAATGACAATGACATGTAGGTGGATGCAGCAACTCAGAGAACTCATCAGCAATGTATCCACATGACAGTCCAAGTGACAACTCCCAAGCTGCCAGCCCAGATGCCGGAGAATTCTGCCAGGGAGACAAAACTGTTTACTTAAGAAAAATATCTTCACAGTTTGACCACTTTAAATGCTACAAGAAGATAAGGAGGATGAGAACTATAATGAACCTGGGTATAGTATCAGTAAATGATGCAGGGAACTTTTCTATTTTCAGTAGACAGAAAAGAGTTGTGGGAAAATAAAGAAAAGTAAAAAACAAAACAAAACAAAACAAAAAAAAGAGTCAAACATACATTAATATGTTGGAGTGCCTAGCTAAGGTTTTGCTAAGGAACCAGTCACCATGGTATTTAGGTATCTATGCCTAGGGACTGCAGTCTTAGATATGGAGTAAGTTAAATAGGTTACTCTGAATATTTTTCTTCATTTCCTTTCAAATACACACATCCTTATTTCACAACTGTGTTTTCTTAATTTAATTTCATTTGCCTTTAAAAGGTACAGAGCTATAAAACAAATACAGAAATCAATGGACTATTCCACATCACAGAAGCTCTTGCAGGAACTCTGTTAACATGTTAGTACAAAAATGAGTCCTGCTTATTGTTAAGATAATGGTTCCTCTTCAACCAACATGTCAATATGCTGTATTTTTATTGACAGCATAATCAGCCTGTCAGTGCAACCATTTCACATTTATCAATATAATGGCACCTTAAAATTACAACAATTTGTTTTTCATTGAGGGTCTGAGTGAGTGGGTAATTTTAACATAATACAATGTCAATGGAATTATTTCAATTTCATTGTGATGTGTTATCACCATTAAAGCTAAAGGTAAAGCATAATATAAAAAAGTATCTACTCTCTATGCCCAGTAGCTGCTTTTCAAAGCAACATAATGAACTTTTCAATTACTTTTAAAGGTAAAAATCAGGTTCCTACTACATGACTAAATAGCTGAAATCTGAATTTAAAAATCTAATAAAGACCTCTCTTTTATTTATATGAATTTTTAAAAAATATTAGAAGAAAAATGTTTTATTGCTCCATGTCTACAGAATGCTTTACCCATTTTCAGCCATGTTTTGGGAAGAGCTGACAACTAGTATGAACTCAAATGAAAAAGTCAGGTTGTAAACTTCTGAAAAGCAGGCTTCACAATTGAAATGACTAACTGACCTTTAACTTAATCAGCATTAATGGACCTCACTCTAATCACTCACTGTGAGTAGCTATGTGAAAACAAATGTTTCACTAAGAATAAAGGTTTTGGAACATGTGGGCTCGATTTAAAGTAAATATATGTTGGACATCATTCAAGCACTTGTAGTACAATGTATTAATTGGGATTTATAATATCCTCATATTAATTCTCTATGTAATGATGATGCTAGTTAGAAGAAGGTTTGTATTCTGAAAACCAGTGAGATGAAACAATGGATAAAAGAACACTGATGTTTTTCAGACAGGAAAATTCTGCAAAGTATTGTAGCTCTCAGATTCAATAATACACACAGCTTGAGATTTTAGAAGCTGTGCAAAAATCATTCCATCATCTTGTAGGAAATCTTCAAGAAACATAATTCATCAGTTTAGGATCTCTGTAAAACTGAATAGCTATTCTTGTACATTAATGATCACCGTTGTTCAACTTGTTTGAAGTGAGACTATTATTTTGGAAACCATGGAATCCAAAGTTTCAACATTTGCAAAAATTTGCATATAAGGCAGTAAGCTGAATTTAAAGAGAGTATTCATTACACTGTGCAGTAGGGAAGCTAATATTAAAGAAGAGGGGCAAAGCACGAGCAGCATAAACACAAAGCTAGGTACATTACAATGATTATAGAACTAGGCAGAAAAAAAATCTCAACCTTTATCAACATGGATTCTATGAGTCTCCTCTCCTAGCAATTTAGATTAGGAGGAATTCCACTGATGACAGTATGGAAATTGAAGTGAGATCAGAAACACACCCATACTGTGACTACATTTAATTAATATAATTAAATACACATCAATGGGAAAAAATGTGATATAAATGTGACAAAAATACTGACTACCAACTGATATCACCTCAGAGTGATGTGTACTCTCACTCCTCATGCTACAGTGTGTATTATACAACACCTTGCTTACTATTTAATTTATTCCAGACATACGTTGTTTTATGCAGTATTGTGGTAGGCATGTTGGTCTCAGGATATTAGAGAGACAAGGTAGGTGAGGTAATATGTTTTACTGGACCAACATCTATTGGTGGAAGAGACAAGCCTTTGAGCTCACTTGGAGCTTTTCTTCAGTACTGTCAGCTCAAAAATGTCTCTCTATCATCATCAGAGGTTGGGCCAATAAAAAAAAATTACTTCATACACCTTGTGTTTCTAATACATTGTTTTAGGTATATGTAATGGGTCTATCACTTTAGTATCTGAATGCTTACAAAATAATGAAGCATAAGAGATCCAAATAATTGGAGTCGCCATTCTCTGATTCCCTGGAATTCAAGGACGAATTCCTCATCAGAGGGATTCTTAAAGGAGAAAATCTGGGAGTGCACTCTGGAAATCTGGAGAATTTTTAATGATGAGGTTGGTCAATATTACTTTGAAAATTAGACCCTTGCTCTAGATGGGCAAGATGCCTTGGCACTCATACTTTAGATGTTTGCTCAGTTAGGGGTATATTCAAAGGAGGCCATGACAGTTGTTACCAAATGCACAGCACCCTTCTCCTGCTCTTGGTCCCAGTTATTCAGCAGAAAGCCATGCAAGGGCTAAGTGGTTTGAATAAAAGGAATAATCCACACAGATCTAGGAGACTTCCAGATATTAGAAAAAGGAATGGTGCTGAGCTGCATGAAGACAATCTTTCCCAATATTGGGGTAAAGGAATATGCAGCACATTGCAGGTTAGTGGTACTAAAGTACACTTTGACCAAAGTATAGAAGTGAATAAATTAACCAACTGAAGCCAATAACGTTAAGACAAGCTAGATAGTGGCACAGTACTGTATTGATTTAATCCCTGTCATAACATAATTGTTTATGATCATCAACAAATCTTGAACACTTTATAGTTGCTTTAATTTGATGATAGAAACTAAATTAAGCAAACTTCATACATCACTGTGTCATTTACAATATCAGCCTAATTCTCAAAGCTAAAGATTCTGGCAAAGAGTCCAAAAAGTAACCACTCTTGTTGATAGCATATATACCTTTCAAATACATTCGAGAATTTCTGCATTCATAGTATACCAACAGTAAGACTTAATCATCTCCAAAAAATGATCTGGATATTGATTATGACACTAATGAGGAAAGTTCTCAGAATGGTCCTGCTACTTAGTTAAATGGAATGGAAAACTGGAAAAGAACAAGAAAAAATAGGAATTATAATCCAAATTAAACCAAGCAAAGATATTGCTGCTCATCTGAACATCCCTCATCTGTGTCTCTGCCTTTTGGTACAAAGCAGATAAATCTTCATAGAGGCCGATCACATCTGTTTCTGTTAACTTGGCCAGAGTCTTAATGATATATGTAAGCCTCTGGTCAAGTCTACACTGGAGAAAGTCTAAATGGAACTGTAATTGTTACTTTTGTTGTATTCCTTGATATTACAAGAATTGGGTAGGGAATTACTAGAGTTATTAACGCCTTCATTCTTTCTTTTCCATTGTAGAGGCCACTGAAGCACTATAGATTTCCCAGAAAAGGTGAAGGGCAGGTATATGGGAGCCATAGTAGTAGAGAAACTGACGAACTTGAAGTCCAGGAAAAGGAAGAACTGGGAAGGCCTATTCCTGGTTATGCACAAAAACATAAAAAGGGAGATTGCCAGTTTGCTGAACTTCAGTTTAAGTGCCCATTATGGGGAAGGGAGAGCAATGGCCCACTGAGGAGGTTTTGGAGCAATATCATAAGGGAAGGCGGGGTATGATGGTACCCCATCTCAGAGGTCTCTCTTGTGGAAGTATGAGTGGGATAACAAAGCCTCAAGTGGAAGATGGAAAACATATAAGGTTTTCTCCATATTTAGCATAGGCTCAAAGGAGAACATTCCAGAAATAAGGCACAGGGATACTAGGTTCTATCAAGTGAACTCTGAGAGCTATTACCACAAACCCTGCTTTGATAGCAGTCACAGGCAATAACCAGACCTGTGCTTGTTTAGCTGGTGAAAAGGATTAATTTCTCCAGTTTCACTAGAAGTACGTATTGTTTTGTATAGTTTGGTCACTACTTTATAACTGTTCTTCTAAACTATTTGGCCTGAGTCCTAATTTAGTCCATCCAAAACACATTAAGATCTACTGTGAAATATCGGTGCTGCATTGTACATATAAATCTTCCAAATTATAACACACTTAAGAATTTGAAGTGCTCCAGTAATTTTAAATACTGTAGTTTAGTTCCCTAATCAAACTTGAAGAGCTAATAAACAAATGATGCAGCCTAAGCCTTATATATTACAAACACTCTGCATATGTTCAAACTCTGAGTTAGTTTCTAAATTTGTAATTAATACATTTCAAAATTCCAAGAGTAAAAGATACATGAGTCAAATGCCCAGTTGCAATGTAGTCTTCTACACTAGTCTTCTCTCCATTTAAAATATTGTGTGACACCAATGGTGTGTCCAACTGCTGTGAGGGAAGTATACCACCCTAGAGACAAATCCAGATGGGATCACACATAGCTGTGGCCCTCTAGGGCAGAAAGTACTGCATAGATTTGTAAAGTGTCTATAGTCACTATTTATAAGGAATAGATTATGTCCCTACATAGAAATGCTTGATAGGCACCAGGACATTCCATAAGGTTTCCACTACAAAGTTCCCTCTCCATTTCTTTGGTTTTAGGGGAGGAGGAGGCATAATATGCCATCTGAGAAAAGAAATAGGGTAGATTCTGGCTCTCAAACCCTATGCCCTGCTTGAGGTTTTCTGGGGTTGTTTAGTTGTTGTGTGGATGCCCTGTACATCTACACTGACTTTGGGCTGTGCCAGAAGGGAACATAGGCACCTAGAAAATCACTAGGATTCATAAAGCCTGAGGGAGGCACTCAGGCTTCTTATACAATTAATGGAGGGATGTATGCTTTTCAGAATGGAAATCACAAAAGCCATAGAATATCATGGTTGGAAGGGACCTTGGGAGGTCATCTAGTCCAACCCCCTGCTCAAAGCAGGGCCAATCCCCAGACAGATTTTTTGCCCAAGATCCCTAAGTGGCCCCTTCAAGGGCTAAACTCACAATGCTGGGTTTAGCAGGCCAATGCTCAAACCACTGATCTATCCCTTCCCCCTAGCATACTAGCAAGCTCTCATCCTGAACTACCCCACAGGAGATGCCAAAGGAAGGGGTGTGTCTTGACCCCCCACTCCTCTCTGAAACTGACACCTAAATCTTGGTTGCAGGAAGATGTCTCACTCTGAAGTGTGGGGGGGTGAAGGGCGGGGGTAGAGAACAATCACTTATAACTTTTAGTCCAGTGGCTAGGCTACTCACCGGCGATATAGGATGCACCTAGTTCAAGTCTCCCTTATGTGTGAGGGCAAGAAAGGATTTGAACATAGATCTGCTACCCCACAGGTGAGGTTCTAAACCACTAGGCATAAACATTGAGAGCCACTGGGCCAGGGAGAGAGAGAGAGAGAGAGAGAGAGAGAGAGAGAGAGAGTAACAGTGATTCTGTAGCCAGCTAGCTAGAGTACTCACTTGGGAGGTGGGAGACCGAGAACCCAATGCCAGAACCCCTGCTCTAATGTCTTTTTAAATTATTTATTCATAATGAAATGGTTTCAACAGGAGAGACTAAGGGAGCCCTACATCAGAATATCCCTTTGCCCAATGGTTAGGGCACTCCCCTGAGGGTGTGAGATCCCTCTTCAAATACTCTCTTTCCATCAGGTGAAGCGGGGGACTTGAATCATGGGTCTCCCTCACCATTAGGCTGAAAGCTTGAGGGATGTAGTTTTCCTCCGCCCTCCCCTCCTCTCCCCCCCCATAGCGGTTTTGTGCAAGTTTGAAGAAGGCAAACCTGCAGCATGTTTACCAGCTAGAAAGAGGAATTCTTATCTTCCCCACATTCATGCATTGCATTGAGGTAAAGGTGTCTGGACTCCTAGGGATTATTTACAGAACACTATTCAGTCAATTTAATTTGGGTTGACCCACAGCCACTACAGCTGTAGCTATTGGTGTCCTCACCAGGAGCACTTGTGTGACCCACACACCTTCTAAGTGTGGTGTTCTGTCCTATCTAGTGGCACCGAGACCACTTAGAGAGAGACATTAATGAGTTTGCTCTACAACCTTAGCTAACAGCCAGGTGGCTTTTAGCTCATGCTGTAGAGGCTCATGTACTAAGCTCCAGAGATCTGTGGTTCGATCCTGCCTGCCGACCACAGGGGGATCTGTTGGCGTTACAGTGGAACTGACTGAAGTGGGGCATTGTGGGGCACTGATAGCCAGTTGTGGCTCACAGATGGAGTCCCTGCTCCATCACCAGGCTGGCATCCCAAGCTCTGAGCCTGGTGCAGGCTCAATATCACAGCAGGGAGCCTTCCAGCAGTGAAATTGACATTCTTGTCAGTTTCTTGGCAGCCTTTGGCTCAGAGAAGCAGCAGGAGGTTTCACAGCTGAAGCCGAGAAACTGACACGAATGACAGCTGACAGACAACAGCCAATGTAAGTAATGTGTTGTCTACACGGACACTGCATCGCCCTAACTACACCCACATAGGCCCTATGCTTCTCATGAAGCTGGAGTTACTATGTTGGTATAGCAGGTCACTTACTTTGGCAGAAGCAGCATTCTAGTGTAGACAATGACGTAATTAGGTCAATGTAAGCTGCCTTATGTGTGCCTTACTTTGCAATGTAAACCAAGCCCCAATGTGGGGCTGCTGCATGCATGCCCAGAGGCAGAAGCACAGGCACCTAGTTTTACTACCTATTTTACTGCAAATATTTAGGCACTGATTGAGTTTAGACACCCACAGTGGTCGGTGGCACCTGAACGGGGTTTTGTGAATTGCAGTGGGGCCTGATTCTGGGATTTAGGCACCTAAAGTGGCAATTAGGTGCCTAACTCCTTTTGTGAATTTGAGTTGTGAATTCCCTTTGAGGACCCTACCTACTTTGTCCCATTATCCTAGCAGACTGACTCCATTGAAATATTGCTGCTGGGACTTTGCAGCTGGAATCTGCAACTGGGAGCCTAGTTAAGGGAATAGCCCAGAGAAGTGACTGGTCCTCAGGAAAGTTAATACAGTATTGTATATAGTCTATTAGATGCTGACAATGACAGTGACAATTCACTGGTGCTACCTCAGTATGCCCACATCTAGCCTTGTCCACCCTCTGCCCACACACCATTTTCAAACCCACAGGGGTCCATGAGGAGAGAAAGTTTTGTATGCAGAGGGGACCCTCCCCATAGAATCATCAGGGCAGGGTAATTTACTGAGAAAATATACCACACTGCATCAGCTGTTTGTATTTCAAAGTACTAAAGCTATCTGCAAAAAGCAATGACTGATCATAATTCCCCATCTCATCAATAATCTCTTTGCCATTCCAAGGACTCCACTACATTAACGTTCTAGAATACTGTGTCTTTGGTATACTTTAGTTTTTATTAAATACTTCGCAGTCTACTTTGCAGACATAGCTGTAGCATGGAATAATATAATATCAATTACTCCTGCTTGTTAATCACCATTTAGCTTTTCCTTGGCAGATGGGGGCTGTGAATCTGGTAAAATGTCATTATATCATGATGAGTCCAATGGAAATTTTAGGGTCTACCATGAAGTATCAGCCTGTCCTTGCTATTCTAGGGCTACTGTCATTGTATTATGATTTATGAATCAAAGTGAACTCAATGTCATCTAATCTTATTACTCAGTAAGACATGAGATGGAACATATAGGTTTAATTTATTTGTGAATTTGTCTGGATTTCTGATATTTCGTTCAAGGGAATATTCAACCTGTTGAACCAAGAATTTTTTAAACTGTAGATCAGACTCCACTATTTGCTGGATGAGAAGCAGTTGGTGCTCATTTTAGATGGCTGAAGAATTACAAATGGTTATAGGCTTTAAATACCATTCTTTTCTAAGTTCATTTGACTGCAAAAGGAATTAAATTGGCCTTGGTATGCTGATCAGCTGATTTCTCTGACCTTTTCAACATATCCTGTTTGGAGTTAAGATAAAAAAGAAAAATTCAAATATGTAATGAGAACTGGCATATTATGACATTTAATTTCTGAGTAGAGAACATTGTAAAAAGTTTGATTATAATTAAAACTAAAGTTATATGTCACTTATGCTCATTTCCTTGACTTTACCTAATTTTCAGGCCTATATTGAAAACTATTGACTAAACAGACTTTACAGCAGGTTGGGACAGCTTATATTAAAAAGAGACATTTTCCCCTTAGCCACTGATTTGCATATTTGTCAATTAAAGTCCATGGAGACATGTGCTCTTTCCTTAATTAAAGAAACTAAAGGCACGCAGTACTCAGATTTCCCAAGCCAATGAACTAAATATTATGTATTTAATCAGCTTAAATGGCTGTAATGTATCTTAGATAAGGTTGTACAGATAAAATAGAAACTGTAAAATCAATTAACATGAAAACACAGCATAGGTGAAAATCCTGATACTTAAATATGCATCTCTTCCCCATTTCCAGACAAGTTATCAGTAACTATTGTCAGTCAGAGACTGATCAATGAACTATCATTCAGATGTTCACAGAAAGTGAACACAAAGGTGCACAAACACTGCTGAAGTGAATGTAATTGTTTTACAATAAAAAAGGGGGATAGAGAATAAGAAAGAGAATATATGATTGCCCTTATGTAAATCGATGGTACGCCAACATCTAGAATACTGCATACATATGTGGTCTCCTCATCTCAAAAAAGATATACTGGCACTAGAAAAGGTTCAGAGAAGGGCAACTGAAATGATTAGGGGTTTGGAATGGGTCCCACATGAGGAGAGATTAAAGAAGCTAGCACTTTTCAGCTTGGAAAAGAGGAGACTAAGGGGGGTATGATAGAGGTATATAAAAGAGAGTAGTTATTAATGGTTCCTAATCCTGCTGGAAAGGTATAACAAGTGGGATTCAGCAGGGGTCTGTTCTGGGACCAGCTCTGTTCAATATCTTCATCAATGACTTAGATATTGGCATAGAAAGTACACTTAATAAGTTTGCAGATGATACCAAACTGGGAGGGATTGCAACTGCTTTGGAGGACAGGGTCATAATTCAAAATGATCTGGACAAATTGGAGAAATGGTCTGAGGTAAACAGGATGAAGTTTAACAAAGACAAATGCAAAGTGCTCCACTTAGGAAGGAAAAATCAGTTTCACACGTACAGAATGGGAAGAGACAGTCTAGGAAGGAGTACGGCAGAAAGGGATCCAAAGGTTATAGTGGACCACAAGCTAAATATGAGTCAACAGTGTGATACTGTTGCAAAAAAAGCAAATGTGATTCTGGGATGCATTAACAGGTGTGTTGTGAGCAAGACACGAGAAGTCATTCTTCCGCTCTACTCTGTGCTGGTTAGGCCTCAGCTGGAGTATTGAGTCCAGTTCTGGGCACTGCATTTCAAGAAAGATGTGGAGAACTTGGAGAGGGTCCAGAGAAGAGCAACATGAATGATTAAAGGTCTTGAGAACATGACCTATGAAGGAAGGCTGAAAGAACTGGTTTGTTTAGTTTGGAAAAGAGAAGACTGAGAGGGGACATTATAGCAGTTTTCAGGTATCTAAAGGAGTGTCATAAGGAGGAGGGAGAAAACTTGTTCACCTTAGCCTCTAAGGATAGAACAAGAAGCAATGGGCTTAAACTGCAACAAGGGAGGTTTAGGTTGGACATTAGGAAAAAGTTCCTGCCAGGGTGGTTAAACACTGGAATAAATTGCCTAGGGAGGTTGTGGAATCTCCATCTCTGGAGATATTTAAGATTAGGTTAGATAAATGTCTATCAGGGATGGTCTAGACAGTATTTGGTCCTGCCATGAGGGCAGGGGACTGGACTTGATGACCTCTCGAGGTCCCTTCCAGTCCTAGAATCTATGAATCTATGAAAATCATGAGTGATGTGGAGAAAGTAGGTAAGGAAAAGTTATCTACTTATTCCCATAATACAAGAACTAGGGGTCACCAATTGAAATTAATAGGTAGCAGGTTTAAAACAAATAAAAGGAAGTTCTTCTTCAGACAGCACACAATCAACGTGTGGAAACTCCTTACCTGAGAAGGTTGTGAAGGCTAGAACTATAAGAGTGTATAAAAGAGAACAGGATAAATTCATGGAGGTTAAGTCCATTAATGGCTATTTGCCAGGATTGGTAAGGAATGGTGTCTCTAGCCTCTGTTTGTCACAGGGTGAAGATGGATGGCAGGAGAGAGATCACTTGATCATTACCTGTTAGGTTCACTCCCTCTGGGCACCTGGCATTGGCTACTGTTGATACACAGGATACTGGGCTAGATGGACCTTTGGTCTGACCCAGTATAGCTGTTCTTATGTCCGTACTTAAATGAATATTCATGGACATAGATTGTCAGCATTCACTCAATTCTAGTATTTAGGAAAAGTGTATGATGTCCTGAGGGAATCTTCATTTTTAATATAGGCAATCAGATTAATGGTTCCAGTGTAGGGTATGGGAAGCTTATAAAAGATTCTTGCCCTAACAAACTATGAATCAACAAACTAATATACTAACATAGTTTAGAACTAATATAAGTATCAGTAGGATAAGTGCTGACTCAGTGGGTGGTCCAGGGCTGGAGCAACCATGGAAAAAAATAATGGATGCTCAGCACCCACCAGCCACAGACGTTCAGCAGCACCATTGTTCAGCTGTTTGGTAGCACCCTGATCAGATAATTGGGGGCACCACCAACAGCTGTTTGGAGGCTCATGGAGGGGCTTGTGCGAGAGTGGAGAGCAGCAAGCAGTGGACTGGGCCTCGGGGAGGGGGCGGAGCAGTGGCAGAAAGAGATGGAGTGTGGGGCCTTGGGGGAGGGGGCAGAGTGAGGGCAGGGCCTAAGTGGAGGGAGCAGGAAGAGGCAAAGTTAGGGTGGAGTCTTGGGGGAAAGGGTGGAATGAAGGCATGGCCTCAGGGTGGAGAATATATGATCGGTAGAACTGTGTCTAATATCAGACACTAGATACTATAGAGCATATGTAGGCTCTGGGCACCATACATATTATTCAATGAAATATAAATCATTATTAAGTAAAACCCTGATGAAATAAAATAATTTATTAAATTTAAGACTGTTTTCTCCCTGTCAGTGTAATGTTAAATTGGAGCAGTCGAACAATCTAACAGCATTAGGCACCAGATATGCAAAATTATAATATTAAGAACGTTCAACAGTCTAGCAATCTAATTTGTTGAACAGCCCAAAATGGTTAATATTTGCTGTAGTTGGAAACCAAGGTATAAAGTGTACCTGTGTGCCAGAAATAGTGGTACAAGGCAACCGTGAGAAGAGGCTAGAATGTAATTACATTAACAGTTTTTAAGCACAAAGAGAAATGTAGTTGAGTTGTCATAAAAGGCATAACTCCCTGCTTTTGATGTGTTCTCTGTATTAGAGTGGTCTATTAGCCATCATATCTGATAATAGTTAATTTTTAGTCATTGCGGAGGAACAGGAAGAAGGCCTCAGAGGGCAAACACCCCTAAGATCCTGGCTCACATGAAGAGGCTGGAAGTTGGAAGGAGGGTGTCATGATCTGTAGCTGGGGCAGGGACCCCCAAACACAGAGGAGTGGAGGGAGAGGTCTCAGACTCCCCAGAGGGACAAAAGCCCTGAAAACAATAGCTATGACTTCAACTCCTGAAAACTCCTCAGCCTTCACAGAGTTCCTAGTAAATGTCATCCTCGGGTATTGCTTCTGGTCTTCTACTAAGCATAATTACCATATTGCTTCAGTTCCTGTTGAACGCTTCCTGCTCCATCTGTAATTATTTACAGCTGCTGTCAGGAAGTCACTGATCTAGACTTACTGAAGAAAAGAAGAGAACATTTCCATTATACAGAGGACAGATCGTGGCCTCCCAGATTCCCAAGTGGAACAGATCCTCCAAATACTGATATCCTCCCTCTCCAATTTCCTATAACATTGGAAAGATCTCTGCAAGGGTCAGAATGCATGTGGGGAGAGGACAAGGGTTGGGCAGCCCAAAACTGGATGGGGAGGTGAGAGTTGCACACCTAGAAATAACTTAGGAAAGGGGTTAAAGATTGGTACATTGTTTCTTAAGTCAACTGCACCATCTTTATGTTGCTGTCTCCTTTATGGTGGGTCCCAGCGGCAGCAGTGGCCAGAGGAATCTCTGGTAGCGCAGTTCCATTGGATCTGCTCTGTCAAGGAGTAGCAGCAGGGGTTCAGGTAGCACAGAACTGGTGTGGAGGAACAGGGAATTATGTACATGGCACAGGACTCTAGGTGATCCCCAGGATCCTCAAAGCTGGAGGTAGCAGGGCCGCCCGGGGGTGGGGGCAAGTGGGGCAATTTGCAGGGCACCCAAGGGAACGGCTGAAGCTCCTGTCCCAGCTCGACCCAACCCCGCCTCCGCCCCTCTCCTGGAGCCTCAGCGCATCCAGGGCTGTTCATGAACAGCTGCAGCCTAACCCCAGCGGGGCCTGAGCTCCGCCCGCTCAGAACCGTGTGGTAAGAAGGCAGGGCTGCGAGCTCCGTGCTGAGTGGAGGAAGCTCACAGCCCTGCCCTCTTTACCCCAGGGCTCAGAGTGGAGAGGAGCTCGCAGCCCTGCCCCTTAACATGCGACACTGAGCGGGGGCGGAGCTCAGGCCCCGCTGTAGCCATGCTGCGCAGCTGTTGAGGGACGACCCTGGATGCGACGCACTGAGGCTCCGGGTGAAGGAGGAGCTGGGGGGGTTGGCTAAGGGCAGGGAGTCTCGGGGACAGTCAGGGCACAGGGAGGGGGCAGAGGTTGAGGTGGTCAGGGGACAGGGAATGGGGGGGTTGGATTGTGGGTGTTCTGGGGGGGTCAGGACTCAGTGGGGGGGTGTGTGGATAGGGGTTGGGACAGTCAGGGGACAGGGTAGGGTCCTGGGTGGTGGTGGTGTCTCTGGGGCACAAGGAGCAGGATGGGTCAGGGATTCTGAGGGCTGCAGTCGGGGGGGCAGGAAGTGGTTGGGGGTTGGATAGGAGGGCAGGGCCAGGCTGTTTGGGAGGCACAGCCTTCCCTATCCTGAAGCTCATTCAGCAGTTTGAGGCTTGCAGAAGAGCCAGTCTGTTAGCTTTTCCATTAGAGCTACCATCCCTTTCACTTCTCAAATGCCAATTATAGTCTATATTTAATGTCAGTGCCATAGGGAGATTCATGTCAGGGAAGGGTAGCTTCATTTAAAATTAGCCACTGGGGAAGGGATCACATGAGAAGACCAATATACTTCCCAACCCTATGAAGGGAGACCCCCTCTCCCCTACATTCCCTGAGGCTCCAGAGGGGTTAATTCAGTGGTTCTCAAACTTTGGTCCTGGTGACCCCTTTCATATAGCAAACCTCTGAGCAGGGCCGGCTCCAGGCACCAGAGCACCAAGCGCGTGCTTGGGGCAGCATGCGATCAGGTGGTGCTTTGCCGGTTGCCGGAGGGGCCGCAGGCGGCTCCGGTGGCCCTCCCGCAGGCGTCCTTGTGGAGGGTCCTTGGTCCCGCGGCTCCAATGGAACATCCGCAGGCACACCTGCGGGAGGTCCACCAGAGCCATGGGACCGGCGAGCAGCATAGCGCCCCCGTGGCGTGCACCTCCCAACTTCTCCAATAGCTCATCGGTGCGTGGCATTGGATAGTTGTCCGGATGAGTTACCGCATTTAGCTTACGGTAGTCCACGCAAAAGCGTATTTCCCCATCTGGTTGGGTACCAGAACCATTGGAGATGCCCATGCACTGGTAGATGAGCATATTATACCATCTGTAGCATGTTCTGGATTTCCTGTTCTATAGCAGCTTGGGCTTGAGGAGACACCCGGTAGGGTGGGGGTTCTAATTGGGCGAGCATTACCTGTGTCAATGGAGTGGTATGCCCATTCAGTCCATCCTGGGGTGGCTGAGAACAATGGGCAAAGCTAGTGCACAGCTCCTTGATTTGTTGCCGCTGCAGACGTTCCAGGGTTGTGGAGAGGTTCACCTCTTCCACGCCACCCGTCTTTTTCCCTTCGTAGTAGACACCTTCAGGTCACTCAGCATCATCTCCTTGGACTGTAAACTGACAAACCTGTAAGTCTCTGGAATAGAAAGGCTTGAGAGAATTAACATGGTACACTCTGGGTTTTAGAGAGGAATTGGGAAATGCTATGAGGTAGTTAACAGCTCCCAGGCGCTCTTGGACCGTGAATGGCCCTTCCCATGATGTTCCATCTTATGGGCCTGTTGCGCCTTCAAGACCATAACCTGGTCTCCTACCTTGAAGGAACGTTCTCTGGTATGTTTGTCATACCAGGCCTTTTGCTCTTCCTGAGCATTTTTTAGGTTTTCTTTAGCAAGCGTTAAGGAGTATCAGAGGGTGCTTTGTAGGTTGCTTACAAAGTCCAGAATGTTAGTACCTGGAGAAGGTGTAAACCCCTCCCATTGCTGCTTCACCAACTGTAATGGCCCCTTAACCTTGTGACCATACACAAGTTCAAATGGTGAAAACCCTAAACTGGGATGTGGTACAGCCCTGTAGGCAAAAAGCAACTGTTGCAACACTAGGTCCCAATTCTTGGAGTGTTCGTTGACGAATTTACGTATCATGGCCCCCAAAGTTCCATTAAACCTTTCCACCAGGCCATTGGTTTGATGGTGGTACGGGGTGGCAACCAAGTGGTTTACCCCATGAGTTTCCCACAGTTCTTTCATGGTCCCTGCCAGGAAATTAGATCTTGAATCTGTAAGGATGCCTGAGGGCCAACCTACCCTGGCAAAAATGTCTGTTAGGGCCTGGCACACAGTGTTTGCCCTGGTGTTGCCTAGAGCTACTGCTTCCGGCCATCAGGCAGCAAAGTCCACGAAAGTCAGTATGTACTGCTTCCCTCTGGGTGTCTTTTTTGGGAAAGGACCCAGAATATCCACAGCTACTCGCTGAAATGGGACCTCAATTATGGGGAGTGGCTGGAGAGGGGCCTTGACCTGGTCTTGGGGCTTCCCACCCTTTGGCATACCTTACAAGACCGGACATACTTGGCAACGTCCTTGCCCATCCCCTACCAGTGGAAGGACTTCCCCAACCGGTCCTTGGTTCTGTTCACCCCAGCATGGCCACTGGGATGATCATAGGCTAAGCTTAAGAGCTTTTCCCTGTACTTAGTTGGAACCACCAACTGTTTTTGTGGATGCTAGTCTTCCTGGTGTCCACCAGAAAGAGTCTCCTTGTATAAAAGTCCTTGTTCTACAACAAACAGGGATCGATGAGCATAGTGAGAGGCGGTGGGGTGCTCCGTACTGCCGCCCAAGCTTTTTGAAGGCTGTCATCTGCTTCCTGCTCAGTCTGGAACTGTTCCCTTGAGGCTGGGGACACCAGTTCTTCCTCAGACTGTGGACCTGGGCCTTGGTCCCTCTGAAGCGATGTAGGTGATGGGGTTGTTTCCGTTGCTGGTGAACCGCTCTCCGGTGGTGCACCTGGTGGTATTTCAGGCTCTGGCTGAGCCTTGTCAGGTATGGTTGTCTGTGCTTCTGCCAGTTCTGGCTCGCTGGTGCCTTCTGGTGTGAAGTTGAAGATGTGGTTGTGATTGCTGGTTGCTGGTGCTGGTGCTGGTTTTGGGGGCTGTTCAGTTCTGGGCCTGGGACTGGAGGTGCTGTGGCTGTTTCCGTTGTTGGCATGGGATCCGGGTCCACTACCTCTGTCTGGGTCTCTGGTAGCAAAGATGGGTTTTCCTGTGGACAGCTCACGAACAGGAATGGGTCTGGAAGCTTGCCTGGTTTGGCTACGTGTAACCATTCCCACTCCCTTGGCCCGCTTCACCTTGTTGGCCAAATCTTCCCCCAGTAGCATGGGGATGGAATAATTGTCCTAGACTGCAAATGTCCACCTTCCTGACAGCCCTTGTACTGGACAGGCAGTTCAGCTGTAGGCAAGTCTACAGCTTGTGACATGAAGGGGTAAATTGTCACTTGGGCCTCTGGGTTGATGATTTTGGGGTCCACGAAGGATTGGTGGATAGCTGACACTTGTGCCCCCCGTGTCTCTCCAAGCAGTAACCTTCTTTCCGCCCACTCTTAAATTTTCCTTTCGCTCCAAGGGTATTTGAGAGGCATCTGGGCTTGGGGATCTTTTGGGTGATGGTGGTGTAATGACTTGCACCCGGTTGGGGTTCTTTGTGCAGTTGGCCTTGATATGTCCAGGTTCATTACACTTAAAGCATCTTCCAGCTGACTGGTCACGGGTCGAGGTGAGTTACTGGACACTGGTGAAGGTAGAAGAATAGGGTGTCTGTGGTTTCCTTGGGTGTAGATGGGGTCTTGGGTTGCCCTCGGTTGTAGGGTTTATTGTCAGTGTGCCCCCTGGGGTATTCATTCTCCTTGACAGTAGCTTTCTTGCTTTCTGCCACTTCCATCCATTTGGCTCCAATCTCCCCCACCTCGGTGAGATTTTTGGGTTTTCCATGTAGTATGTACCGTGTTATGTCCTCAGGAACACCATGCCAGAACTGCTCCATTTGTATGAGGAGGTGCAGTTCGTCCAACGATTTAACATTGTTTCCTGATATCCAGGCCTCACAATTTTTCCCAATGTAGCAGGCGTGTCTGGGAAATGACACATCTGGTTTCCACTTTTGGGTTCTGAAACACCGACGGGCATGATCCAGGGTTATCCCCATTCTGCATCTGGCCTTGGTTTGAAACGTTATAATCGTTCATTCTGTCCTTTGGCATTTCAGCCGCCACCTCTGCTAAGGGTCCACTGAGCTGTGACCTCAGCTCTACCAGTTACTGGTCTTCAGGAATGCTGTACCCAAGACAGGCCCTTTCAAAATTTTCTAAGAAGGCCTCAGTGTCATCACCTGCCTTGTAGGTGGGAAATTTCCTGTGATGTGGAACGATCATTGGTGCAGGATTGTTAGGACTGGTGGGAGCATCCTGCCTGGCCCGCGCCAAGTCCATTTCATGCTTTCTCTCTTTTTCCCTCTCTTCACTCTGTTTTTGTTGTTTTTCCATTTCTCGTTGGTGTTTCTCCCTCTCTTGTTGGTGGGCTGCATCTTTGGCTGCTTGCTCTCTTTTGTAGGTTTCCTCTTTGGCTGCTTGCTCTCTTTTGTAGGCTACCAGTTTGATGTTTTCTTCCCTTTCTTTCAGCTCCACCTCTTTTTCTCTTTTTTCCATTTGTCGCCTGTGGTCTCCTTCTTTAATTTGTCCCTCTGCTCCATTTTTGCCTTGGAAGTCATGGTTCCTGTTTTCTTGTGTTGGGTTGCCCTCTGGTGTTTATTGTTTAAACTGCTGGCTCTCTGTTGTCTCCTGGGGTCTGCCTAGCAACAGTGCCTTTTTTTTTCTTCCTCTAGCTAATCTTTTAAATGTAAAGTAAACCAGAAAAACCACTTTATTTGCATGTGTGTTGTGCTGGGTACCTGACTCTCAATTGGAGTGCTATAGTTTAACAAAAGACCCTTTGTCAACCTTAATAGTTCCTTGCTTAATATGCAAGCCAAACTGCAAGGAGAGAACAGAAAAAAAAATTCTCTCTGGCTCTTTTTAAAACCTAACTCTTTCTTCTGCTTAAAAGCCCTAGCAGAGAAAAAGAAAATAATATTCCTATTGGCTTCTGGATTCTTATTTTTCCTCACCGCTGCCACTCATGTCATAACTTTCCTACTCAGATCTGAACCTTAGAGTTCAGAACATGAGAGGTTAGCATGAAACCTCCAAACTTAATTACCAGCTTGGATCTGATATCGCTGCCACCAGCCAGAAAATTCCAGTGTCTGGTTCACTCTGGTCTCCCCAAAACCTTCCTTGGGGGGACCCCAAGACTCAGATGCCATGAGTCTCACCACAAAGGGAAATAACCCACTTCCCTTCCCTCTCTTTACCTCCTCCCAGATTTCCCCGCCCTGGGTATTCTAGGATATTCCCTGCTTCAAGTCCTTGAAACACAAGTACCGAGAGATCAAATCTCTCTCTCCCCTCACCCAGAGGGCATGCAAAGTCAGGTTTAGTAAATCTAACACAAAGAGATTTACTCCCTCCCTTCGTTTCTTAGCCTTAACCAGTGAAAAAACTCAAACAGGTCTTAAAAAGAAAGCTTTATATAAAAAGAAAGAAAAAGACATAAAATAGGTCTCTGTATCAAGGTGACAATGTACAGGGTCAATTGCTTAAAAGAAAAAATGAATAAACAGCCTTATCCAAAAAGAATACAATTTAAAACATTCCAGCAACTACACACATGTAAATACAAAAAAACAATATAAACCTATTGTCTTTTTATCCTTGTACTTACAACTTGGAAACAGAAGATTAGAAAACTTGGAGATAGAGAGATCATTCTCAGAGCCGAGAGGGTCACCGAACTGAGACAAAGAACAAAGAACTCACACCCAAAACTTCCCTCCACCCAGATTTGAAAAAGTCTTGTTTTCTGATTGGTCCTCTGGTCAGGTGTTTCAGATCACTGTTTGTTAACCCTTTTACAGGTGAAAGAGACATTAACCCTTAGCTATCTGTTTATGACAGAGCCACCGTGCTTGGGGCGGCGAAATGGCTAGAACCGGCCCTGCCTCTGAGTGTGACACCCCTCCTCCCCCTTATATACTGAAAACACTTTTTTATATATTTAACACTATTATAAATGCTGGAGGCAAAGTGGAGTTTGAGGTGGAGGCTGACAGCTCATGACCCCCAGTAATAACCTCCTGACCTACTGAGGAGTCCTGATCCCCAGTTTGAGAACCCCTGGGGTTAATTTAATTTTAGCGCCCTGTGTCCATTCACATACATGTGCTATTTTGAGCATTTCAGTTTTCACAGCATAGGATTATCCCAGATTCTGGACCAAGCTCAAATGCTCAGTTTGTGGAGTATGTACCTAGTCTGTACTAAAGACAAATCCACAGTAATCGTCTCCAGTTTGTGAAGGACCACATGGAGCCAGTCTCTAGGAAACAGATAAATGCATGGAGGTTAAGTCCATTAATGGCTATTAGCCAGGATGAGTAAGGAATGGTGTCCGTAGCCTCTGTTTGTCAAAGGGTGGAAATGGATAGCAGGAGAGAGATCACTTGACCATTACCTTATAGGTTCACTCCCTGTGAGGCACTTGGCATTGGCCATTGTCGGTAGACAGGATACTGAGCTGGATGGACCTTTGGTTTGACCCAGTAGGGCTGTCTTATGTTCTAACCTAAATGAACCCAAAGTTATGGAGACAGATATGAGTTCAAGAAGCCAGCAGAGTATCGAAACCTGGAAAATTTCTGACTGGATGGGCTCAGGCATTTGGTCACAAGCTCAAGTAGTTCAAAAGTTTTGGATTTTTTTTAAGCGAATTTTTTCATTGTTCCTTTAAACAATCAAACACAGCAAAGCAGCAAATATTTTGCCACATGCTTCTGAAACCCCAAACCATATTCGGGTTTTGGGCAGACTAATTTCAGCTTTTCAATTTAAAAAAAAAGCAACAAATTTTGAAGGAAGCAGACATTGTCCATGATTTTTTCTGCTTTTTAAAAACCCCTAGTTTTCAAACCAAAAATAGTTTTGATGGAAAATATTTGTCCAACCCTTTTAGTGAGCTTTAGTGCCTTTTAGCACTAGCTGATGCTGAGAACAAAGAAGTTTTCTCAAAGCTAAGTTTGTGTTGAGATGCGGATGGTTTATTTTTTCCAGGGCCGCCCGTGAGGGGGAGCAAGTGGGGCAATTTGCCCTGGGCCCCGCAGGGGCCCTCCTGAGACTATAGTATTACAATTTTTTTTATGGAAGGAGCCCCTGAAATTGCTTTGCCCCAGGCCCCTTGAATCTTCTGGGAGGCCCTGGGAAGTAGGCCTCACAATTTATCTGTGGGAGAGTAAACATCATCACTTACATAACACAATGGGTCAGGGAAAACTCCATGAGGGGATCCTCACTGAGATTTTCTCTGCATCTTTAATCAGTCAAAGGGGAAAGAATGGGATGCACGGTAACGTCAATATACTATAGGTTTCCTTTCTGTTGACCCTACCATTGTCTGTTTACCTGCACTGCCATGGCATCTCATTCTTTCCCCCTTTGACTGATTAAAGATGCAGAGAAAATCTCAGTGAGGATCCCCTCATGGAGTTTTCCCTGACCATTGTACTCCTCTAAGCTAAATATGTCTCATCTTTCCCTTTATATTCTCACATTCAAAAGCCGAATCATGAAGTTTCAATGGATACAAACACTTTTAGTCTAATTTTAAAAAAGTGCTGACACCCACATCTCCCATTGAAATCAGTTGGAACTCTGGGTGTTCAGGCCATATCACTGAGCTTCTCCCCAGCCCCAAAGCATGCACTGCCATACCCAGTCTCAGTCAAGGAGGTTTAATTCTTTATCAGAGGTTATCAAGCAAACAGAAAGCAACTTTAACTTCAGCATTGGATCTGAGCTTCAAGGCCACCCCTCTCAAGGGTCTCTGGCACTGCTCCCTTCTTGGATCAGCAGCCACGGAGCTTCTTCTCTGTCCCCTTGCTCCAAGGACTCAGCCCACAAGTCAGTTCCACTCTAGCATGGTTTTCCCTCATCAGGGCTCAGGGTGTTTCAGTCCTTCCTCTCCCAGCTGCCCACTAGCAGCCCTTTATATGCACAGGTGTAGCCCAACTTTCTTTAATTTGCTGGATTAGGCTCACCTGCTCTGGTCCAGGAGAGCTGGGCGTAGTCTATTACTTGTTACAGACCACTTAGTTTTTATTTAAAAATATAGAGAAGGAAACTAAGGGGAATAAAACTTGTATAACTATGGCTTTGCAGCTGGAATGCTATGATCTTTGCTTCTTACCTTAATCGTAATTGTCTCCCAGATAACTGGTGATCTCACCACCTTTCTTGTATGAACCCAAACCCTATGTTGTATTTTTAAATTCTGAGCTCCTTGAGGCATAGACTATATTATCATAAGTATGTACAGTGTCTAGCACAATGGGGCACTGATACCCAACTGAGTCCTTTAGATATTATCATAGTACAAATTAATAGTAATAATATTTGGTTGAAGCTGCATTGCCTCAAATTCCTTTTTTCTGTATTTTTCAAAGATTCTTCTTATGATCTAAGTGAAACAACAGCAGGGTAAATAGGACTCTATTTTCATACATTGTAGGACTAGGGAGGACCATTACGATCATCTAGTTCAGTGTTTCCCAAACTTGGAATGCCGCTTGTGTAGGGAAAGCCTCTGGCGGGCCAGGCTGGTTGTTTACCTGCCCCATCCGCAGGTTCAGCAGATCACGGTTCCCACTGGCCGTGGTTCGCTGCTCCATGCCAATGGGAGCTGCTGGAAGCAGGGCCAGTACATCCCTCAGCCCGCACCACTTCCCACAGCCCACATTGGCCTGGAGCGGTGAAACGCGGTCAGTGAGAGCTGTGATCGGCTGAACCAGTGGATGGGGCAGGTAACAAACTGGCCCCGCCCACCAGGGCTTTCCCTACGCAAGCGGCGTCCAAGTTTGGGAAACGCTGATCTAGTTCTATGATACAGGCCATAGAAATTCACACAATAATTCCTTGAATCAAAACACTGTCATACAGTTACTTGCATAACTTCTCCATAGTTTCATGGGAGAATATACTCTTAAATATAGGCAGAACTATATATCCTAAAAATAGTGATCGTCTCTTTCCTACCTATATAGTGAACATGTCTATATCTAAAAGATTTTGGAAACATTGCTGATGTATGTTTACTAGTGTCTTGGCACATCTTTCTTCTTTTGGAGGTATTGCTTAGATAAGTGTGAAAATGAACTGTCATCATATGTGATGATCTTTTGGATGTGTGGTACTTTATTGGATGTATTCCTTGAAGATTTCATTGTTGGCTTCTCCTCTTGGTTGAATTGACTTTGAAGGTCTGATATTTCTCTCACTTTCAGTATCATTCTCTGTTGAAACACCTTGCAACCTACAGGTTGCTTGATTCTCCAGCATATTCTTTCTTGATCAGGTTTGTAAAGGAAATCTTGACAAGAGCAGTCTGGTGCACTGTTGTAGCATATACAACAAAAAATGTTTCCTCATTAGCCTAAAAGTACTGAATTAAAGTCAATGGATGATTTAAAAGTAATGAAAAAATCAGAGTAGTAATAAAATGGAAAAAGAGCAGTTGAAAGCAGTTCAAGAAAGCCTGAGGCATCTGAAGACAGACATCATTGATGCAAGTCAAGGGATATATTAAAGATAGGTAAGGCCATGTGGGAATTATAATTAGCCAGCAAGGAACATGCTTGCCTACATTCTAACAGCCATATAAACAATTGTAGACACTGCTTAAGTGTTTCCCTTGCTGATTGATATCGTTGGTAGGAATGTTAGAATTCCTCATGCGCCAACTTGGCTAGTAAGGGTACTCTCTCGCTTTATTGTTGGACCAACTATAATAATGCTAAATTTGATCTGTAGTCAATGAGAAGAAAGTGCGGAAAAAGATCCCATAATGTATTATGATTTTATAATGCAGTGGGGCCATAACTGTCTGTCACAGTTGGACCTATTAGCATAAGAAGCTACAACAAGTCAGCCACTATAGTACCTGATGCAAACATAAATAACATATGGGTAAAAGGAGAGAAAGAAAATGTGCTTCTTAATTGGTCTTTTAAATTTCTCTTATGGCTCTTGATCCTAAATCCAACCTATATAAAGCAACTGGATCATTGCTGGATCTACAGATGGGTCAGCAGTGGCACTATACAGCTGTAAGTATTTCGCATACAGTTTGTTTGATTTTCAGTTTGCAACTTTTGCTAAATTGTGGAGAAGGAGCTGTTGCAGAAAGAAATAGAGATGTACAGCCTTGTCCACTGACAGTAACTGTAATAATTCTCATCGAATGAGAAGCTGTGTTCTTCAGCCAAGGCCACTGCTCTTAACATTCTGCACCTGACTCTAAGTCACTATCAGATTATCCACAACTGGAGACTCTTCAGAAAAGACTGGAAGCTGATGAATAGAGATGGTGCTGTCACACTTGTACTCCCCCTCCATGGTCCCTCAAAGGCAGACTTACAGGTTTTTGTTATCCTTCTCTCCTGAGCAGTGATTTTAAGGTTTCACAGCTCATTGGATTTACACTGTGATATCCCCAGCAAACCAGACTGCCTAAACAGGTCAGTGCCTGTGCTTTGCTTCTCTCTGACAGTTGTAACCTGCGTATTGCCTGCAGTTATAAGATATCAGACAGCTCCTTTTAAACAAGTACATTTATTCTTAATGAAAAAGCTTTGCAGAGAAAACATATTAAAACAATAGAAGACCATGCACACATGCTAAAAAGCTTACCAGAGGTCAACCCCCAACTCCAATCTAGGCCCCTGATAGGTTTTAGTGCTTCAAAATCCACAAATAGATATTCCTCACGGTTATAAGTTCATCTGTCTTAAATCCAGAATGAGAATGAGGGCTAGGCAGAACATCCTTTTCTTTATACAGCTTGGGCCTTTGATCTTGTCTTCTGTAACAAATAATCAGCAGACAAACTGCTCTCCTCAGGGAATAGCTTCGAAAGCCTAGTGTTTTGCATAACTGGAGCTGGGTAATTTGCGTTAACCTCTTCCCAGGGATCCCCCAGAAAATTCACTTAACATTTACTATCCCAAAACTCCATACTTGTCTGGTAGTTTTTCATATAATCTTTTTATCTCTCATATCTTACATCTGCCATATCTCCCCTCTAAAGAGGTTACGTAGGTTAATACATTAAACTTGGTAGAATAAGGTCTTTCAAGGCGATGGCAGGAAATTGCCCTGTTTGTTACAGGTACTGCCATCTTCCCATTTCTTCATTCTTGTTGGCCCCTCCAAGAGATTTGGGTATTTTGCCATTCATTCAATTATAGAAGAGGAAGAGAAACAGACAATGTATCCTTAGCTGTGCTAATTATTGTGCCATTATTTGTTCAAGACAATATTCAGCACAAACACTGTAGTAGACATCTCCATAGAACACAGCAGCAAAGACATTAGGAGTGGAAATGGAAAAGTAAAGACTATCACAAGTTTGTCACAAAACCCTAAAGTGGCTGTGATCAGCTTTCTTTTTTATAGCCTTCCCTTTTTCATTGTGTGTCAGTCTCTGCAATCTTACTTGGGACTTAATCAAACAAAACACAGTGGGCTAAGTTCAGCACCTCTAGCAGAAACAGTCCCATTGATTTCAGTGGGTATTTGCCTGAGTAAGCACTACAGGATTTGTTTCCATGTTTGGATTCCTGCTTTCACGGTGTTTTTAAGCTTTAGTCGAATTTCAGTTTGTCTGAAGTCTTTCCAGGCTGGTAGCAGAGGACTCCCCGTAGAAGCCCAAACCTGTGGAATATACTTACCACAAACGATCTGAAAGAGTACATTTGTAATTAGACCTGGATATAACGTTTGCTACTTTTTTTAACTTCATTGTGAAAGGCCAGTTTTATGACACATAAAGACACTTGGTGAGCTATAGTAATAGTGATTTATTTATCTACTCCTAGATTATGTATATTTGCATTTGATTATGGTAAAATAGCAAGATATTACAGCAATCTGTGCTGAAGAAAAAATACCACAGTAAGAGTAATAAATAATAATAATATAGTTCTGGTAATTAACAAAAATCATTCAATAAAATTTGTAAAATGTTTTCGGATCCACCTTTATGAAAGGATCTGGCTACTATAAGATCATCAGTTAATCATCCCAATTGAAATGTGAAGACACATGACAATGCTTCCTAGAACAAAGGAGAGAGGAGGGGAAGAACACTCACGCCTACGGTCCTCAGCCCCAAGTTAGGCCCCTATTCTGGTTTAGGAACTTAAATCAGGTCAGTCCTTTCTTGTGAAAACAGAGGAGGAAAAGGTAGTGTCCTCCCATATGCCCAGTATCCTAGTGGTTAGAGTACTCTCCTGGGATTTCTGCTTTGTATTAAATATTAGAGCAGAGATAGAATCTGGGTCTTCCAAGAGTTTGCTAATCACTGGGCTATAGAGTCATTCTCACTCTCTCTGGCCCAGTGACTATTGAAGTAGTTTATACACAGTAGAATAACTTCAACAAGAGAGCTGAGAGCCTTCTCCTAGAATAGCCCATAGCCCATGTTAGGTCACCAAAGAGGCAAGAGATCTGAGTTCACATCCCTCCTCCAAATCTGGCAAATTGGGGATTCAAATGCTGATCACTATATCTCAGGTGAGTTTGACATGGAGCAGTTTAGTGGCAGGACTTAAATTTCTACTGGTGCACATGAGCAAAGCAGTCTAAATTCCTAGGGACTTTACTGGTGGAAACTTAAGAGTCTTGTGACTTGAGGCACCTACAGAGTTAGATGGCAGCTTAGCAGTGGTTGTGAAGATCTAAATTTTGGACATAGGCCCCTAAAGTAGCATTTAGACACCTAAATTCCTGTGTGGATCTAGCCCTGTATACCCAAGCTTTACACTTTCTTCTCTTTAGAGTCTCCATCTACCTACCTACATTCTTAGGTGGCGCATCTCTTACAGTATATGAACACTTTTTCTTCAGTCTTGCATTTTCGTTGAACCTACATAGAGCAAGCCTAGCAGATGAGACAGGGAAACTTACATGCAGTAAGGTACTTACAGGCAGGGACAAGCTTTCAGAGCCATTCTATTCTTGTGTGCTTTGCCAGAGCAAGTACAGATGATGTTGATTGTATTAAAACTGTTCAAGGTAAATCTGCTGCAGTTTCTACAGCAGGTTCAGAATTTGCTTTGCATATTAAAGTGAGCTTATAGTTTTTAAGTATCTGAAGTAAATTATACTACTTAAACAATTTCAGGCTGCTCGAATCAGCCTAGTGCTGATGGTGCTTAAGTAAATAAAAAGAAGATAAGACTTACTGCTGTAGTTTGTTGAAATATTAATACAAGTTTCAGCTGTAAAAAATGATAAATTATTTAACAAAGATAGCTGTTCTTTACTAAAGTTTTCAGCAGATGGATTTTATCTGGGGTTATTAAATGTGAATATAATGTAACGGTGCCCTTAAAGATTTAAAATAAAATTAATATTGTGGCAGCAAAAGCTTCTTGTTAATTTGAAATCTCAATTTTCAATTCTTTTAAAACCTAGATAATTAAATACATACTCCTTCTATGACTGTTTGCACACTAAACTGTTATCTGGCAAATATATATCCTCAGATTCAGAGAAGCCAAGCAGGTATGTGAGTGACAAAGACTTAAAATGTTAAACTGTTGAAGTGAACTTCAATGATAGAACCAACGGATACTTAGTGCTCGGCAGTGAAATGCTGTGCCATTCCCTGGATGTATGCTGATAATCAAAGCATTGTATAGAGTGAATGCCACTTCAGTTTATGAGCTTTTATGGACGTGGCGTATCAAATCTGCCAAGCAAAGGACCATCTGGAAACGGGTCATCAGAATAGACTCTGACACTGTTTGACAGAATAAGAGTGAAGACAAACAAAGAACAAAAAAGAAAAAGGAACTGGCCTGCATGCCAGTAGAGATTGACTATAAACAAAGCACATTTTTATTCCATGTACTTGAATAAATGCAACTTAATAAATGTGGGCAGTGGTTTCCTTGAGGGTTTTAAAAAAATGTAGTACTTTGTTGAATTTCTTCTTCCAGCATGCTTGTTCCTTTCAGATGCTATGATGGACAATTTCTTGGAACACCATTACCCCCCCCCCTTCTTCCACATAGATAAACAAGTGTGTTTTTTTAAATCAAATATGCCTGATACTACTCCACACACACTGTGGGGAAACCCAAAGAAATTTCTGACAAGCAATCTGAAACCATTACACTCTGCAGTGGTTCTGTTGGGAAGATATTACACGACCATTTATCACTGCACAGTAAACTTGATCTCTAAATGTCATCAAGTTATTAAAATACTACAACTGTCGACAGTCTAACCTAAATGAAGGGTGATCATCTCATTGCTTTATTGTTTGCTGTTATAGGGAGATTTATCAGTTATGCCAGCATGCTCATCAGGAGAATGAAGAATCTCACTATTGGAATGGAAGGGTTAATGTTTCCTGTTATTATTATGAGTTATTTGTTGAGGACTGAAAACATGGTCTGTGCTGTACATAATCCTTATATGAAGGAGCTCTCAACCTAAATAGATAAAAACACATAGGGACTCCTAAAGACAGCCCTTGATCCTTCAACTGAATTCATTTAGGTAGATGTTTTCACGTACATGGAGTCCTATTTAAGTCAATGAGACACCCCTCACGTGGAGCTAAACGCAGTGTCAGGGCCTAAAATTCAACCTTAGACCCTTTTTAAAGAGCTCTTTCTTTTTCTCCATTTGGTGTTCCAAAGAATGAGTGTTTGTGAGTTTTGCAGTAGGAACACTTTACAATGAGGTCTTTGATAGGAGAGGGTAGATGGAAGAAGGCAAGAGTTGAATATGGGAGGTGAGAATCATTGCTGAATTAGCTTGAACAATAAGTTGAAAACATGGATTTTAACTGTCTGCAGTAATAATTTTGTGGAAGGGGAGGGGAATGGAGAGGGAAACTTTTTTTCCTATCTTTATAAATTAGATAATAGTTTTAAAGGAAAATTATAACCCTCCAAGATCTGAAACATCCTTTGTTCTTAACACAGTTCAGATCTGTTCTTAATGCTGTCTGTGAAAATATGATTTATGTAGATGTATTAGTATAATATAATAGCCATGTTTTCCCTTGACTTAGAAAGTATTGGGTACATTTTATACTAAGGTTTTTTTTTTTTCATTCTTTCAATAAGTTGTTTCATTGTAGAATTAATTATCTAATTTTTGAGAGCAAATACAGTAACTAAAACCCAGTTAATTTATATACTAAATAATGGCAGACTAAGAATGTATTAAGGAGTAAAATTCCCATTTCAGTCCTTTGAAGCAGCTTTCCCGTAAAAGCTAAATGTCAAGAACAATTATAGAAATGTCAGAAAAATTCTATGTTTCAAGGTATTCCCAGCAGAAGTCATGAAAATATTGGGCAATAATTGCAAATCTTTTTCATATTAGCAAATTAGCATGTATTGGATTGTCCTTATTTTTTTCTGAGAACTTACTCATTCACCTTTTTACAGTTTTGTGAAAAGTCTTATATGCATGTATACTCTACATTAGGTCAGGTTACCAGCTCATTATGTTCCCCAGGAAGTGTAACTTAGTATTTTTTTTTCTTGTAAAGAGATGCTGGAATTCTGTAGTGTAAAAAGCACAAGATAAGACAGCTATTTGGTCCAGAGGTTAGGTTTCATGCTGCACCCAGCTTCAGCAGAGTAGGAGAACTGTCAAATTATGGGCCCCAGATTTTTTGAGGAATACTCTTTAAATTGCATCAGCTGGCTATATCCCAAGAGGTCATACACTGACTGGTTTCACTATAGTGTAGTGCCCCCTGGCCATTTCACCTCCTTGCCCTTGGGCACCTCCTCCCCACCCTTTGCCCTTGGGTTTATGGGGAGGCAGGCATGGGAGCCATTTATGCTAGCTCATTGCCTACTGAAATCTCCCACACACTGGGGGAAGTCCACAGCACGGGACTTGTCTGATAAATGCAAAGGGCACAGAATGGGGCAGAGCCATCTTCCCCTTTGTACATCTGGTGAGTGGGAAAGAAAAATGTGAGCTATGGACAATTTGTCTTGGCCAACCCAGCCAGGGAGAAGTAATTGTAGAACAGAATATAAATATGGTTGTGAGAGGTAAGTAGCTAAACTGAGAAAAGCAAAAGAAAAACACAAAAATGAAACAAAAGATGGCCCAATCCTCTCCCTATCCATGTTGCTGGTTTGTTGTATTCTCCTTCCACAGCTTGGTCGTCTTGTCTGTTTTTATCATTACACAATAGTAACAATTCTTGCAGCTGTTCAGATTACCACATGAAAGGCACTTGAAGACAGTCAGACACAGTCCACAAACCAGAGAAGTGTCCATATAGATGGAAAGAATGGTATTATTTATATTGCAGTAGCACCCAAAATAGTCTAGTCAGTGTCCAGACATAAATAGAGAAACAGCCAATGCCATGCCATTCCACTGCAGTCTGTTGTGTAAAGGTAAAAACACATAACAAATCCAAGGCTGTGGAAGGAGAATACAACAAACCATCAACATGGATAGGGGGATGATTGGGCCATCTTAGTAATTTTAGTTTGTTTTTATATAACTCAAAATAGGAATTAATGTTGCTGTTAGCCCATTTTGAGTATATGTCATGGCAGATAAGGATCTTAAGGAGGAATCTGAGTGAAATGAAGTGATATTTGATGAAGAAAGTGACAAGCAGAACACCAAGGCTGGAATCTGCAGAGCAAAGAGCATGTGAAGAGCAACATAATAATGGACATAGTGGCAAGTAGGAGAGGTAGAGTTACACACGGTCTGAAAAGCAGGGAAAGGAAATTTAAATTTGATGTGGTAGAGACAGTGAAGCCAATGGAAGTATTTAAAAATGGGGTCAGAACAATGAGCCAGGCACAATAACCTAGCAGTTGTTTTTTCTGTTTTGGTAGAATAGTGGGTGATGAGGATATTAGGGAAGCCACAGAGGCACAGCCACCCAGGAGGGAGCAAGTGGGGCAATTTGCAGCGGTCCAGGTCTTTGGCAGCACTTCGGCAGTGGGGGCACCCTTCAGTGCTGCCGAAGACGCCGAGCGACTGAAGGGTCCCCCTCCACTGAAATGCTGCCGAAGACCCGGACCACTGCCAGTTGAGTACAAGCACCACAGCGCCCCCACTTTGCCCCAGGTCCTCTGACTCCTCTGGGTGGCCCTGCACAGAGGAGGAGGTTTCAGTAACCTAGATGAGCATGAGGAGGGCCTCTGTATGGCAAGGCTGTTTGACCACAAAGTAAAAGGTAGGTTCTTAGACATATTGTGCTGAAAGAAGTGGCAGGATTAGGACACAGTCTGAGAGTTCGCAGCAAAAGTGACTTCCATTGACAGGGAAGTGTGGCACAGTCAGGAGCTGCACAGAAATAGAGGGAGCATGAAGGTTTTAATAGGAAGAATAAGAACGATAGTTTGGGCCATGTTACTTTGAGTTGACAATGAGTAAGGCAAGAGGTGATATCAGAGAGACAGGCTGAGATGTGGGTTTGGTTAGGAGACAGGTGAGGAGCAGGAAGGTAGAAATGTGAGTAATCAACAGGAGACCAAAGTCAAAACTGTTGGAAGAGATGAAATCATTAAAGAGGAGAAGCAATTGAGAGACCCAGTGAAACCTCCGTGGGAACTGGGAGATAGGAGGAGGAAGAGGTGGAAGATACACTATAATATATGATTTATGAAACAGCTTATGAACATATCTCCAACATGCTCAAATATTTATCCAATATTTTATTTAAAATATAAATCAACTATATGATATTATCTGGTATTATTTGAAAAACAGTATGTACCCATATAATAAAGAGCTAACACTATGTTTACACTGTGAGTTAGGGGTATGATTTCCCTGCTTGTGTACACATACTCATGCTAGCTCTCATAGAGCTATTGTGAGTATAAATAGCAGTGTAGCATGGATAGCAGCAGCAGAGACATGGCTAGGCTATACCATGTATGTATCTACTGGTTTCAGGCAGGTATGTACTCAGCACAGCTAAGCCATGCCTCCTCTTTTGCTACCTGTGCTACCCCGGCTATATGGCTATTTATAACATACTAGTTCTCTTCAAGCTAGCATCCATCTGTGTACCTAGGCAGGGGAATCACACCCCTACGTTGTAGTGAAGACATAGCCTAAATCATATTGCATATGGGAAAAGAGTGAAGAGTTAATGTTGAACACACTGTCTTAATTTCATCAATTCCTGACTTTCACTTTGAAAGTGTAATGTTCTTAGAGTAAATGCACCATGTGCACCATGGAAATAGCTGTTTGTAGGGCTAGAAATTATAAGGAGTACTCAAAAACTCTGACTTCTCTACCATGACTTCTACTCTATGCTTTGCCGATTTGGTTTTCTTTATTTACCTTCCAATACAAACAATGTACATGCATTTGTCAACTTACTGGATATGGAACTTCAGGAAGCTTCTTCATAAAGTAGGTCCTGTGCTAGATTTTGTTCTTCCCCATGAACAAAATATTCAGCTTTGATAGTGCACAATTAAATTTAAACTCTGGGACAATTCCAAATGGGAAACAACCAAGCAAGAAGAAAGGATGCTTCCCTCTCCCCATCCCCACCATCCAATCTAAAACAGCAGAGGACAAAGTATAATCCCAGCCTGCAACCACGATCAATTCACGTACAGTCTGGACAATTAAACCAAAGGAATTAAAGACAATACTTAACATTTTACGTTCGTTGGAAATCTTCCTGATGGAGTTAAAGGGCAAGTGAATGCCAACAGTTCAAGTGCAAGTCTTCAATTACACCAGTGTTATGGCTGTTTGGGTTTCTTTTTGTGGCAGTTCAGTTTCTGAGTGCATCTTGAGAGCAGATATCATTCATTCTCAGGCAGGATTCTGTGCCAAGCAGATTGGAAGGAGTCCCATGTATAATGCCCCCACATCTTTGTAAACATTTAATTTAATTAGGTGTTCTTGGTGAATCATACTCATTTAATTGAATAAGGCACAAACTATGAATCATTAAAACCATATGTTTGATCCCTTCATTATTTATCAGAGTTCAGAATGTAATTATCTTCACCAGTTATGACAAAAGTTGGTTATAAAATTTCTTCAGCCTGGAGCTGCTGTAAGTAATCCCTTGACTTATATATGATTTTATGCTCTTAGTTACCTTACAAGTCATTAAATACTCATACCCTGGTTACACTAACCAACTGCCACATTATCTTACACTACAAAACTAAAGCTGTGCAGGTATAGAAATAACCACTTCTGTAGAGCAGGTACTAAATGTTTACTCATGGCTGGCAGGTCAACCCAATTTATCTGCAAAAATCCACATTAGTCATTTATTTGACAAAAAGACACCATAAAGACACACTACATGTTGATAGAAAAAATATATAAAAAGATAGGAAACAAAAGTTTCTGTGCGTCTGCCTAGTATATTATACTCCATTTGGGCTTTATCCTGAAAAGTGCTGAGTACCTTCATTGCTTTATTCTCAGTATCGATACTGTTGTCTGTTTTTCAGATGCCTGCTAAAGAGATGTATGGTATCTATCTCAAAAAGAAATTGCCCAGGCAACCAGCAAAAAATACATATATATATAATATATGCCTAAGAAGGAAAAAAACAACAGGAAAGGATTTGTTATTAGGTCTAGCAAAGCAACACATTTCCTTTTAGTAATTATTAATTAGCCAACGTTTGTAACGTACTTGAAAAATATAATTCTCTGCTCTTAGTAAGTGCTATATGTTAAAATCCTTATTATTATGACCAGGAAAAATATATTAATTAATATTAGAGGCCACTTAGACACCAATTAGATGCACAGATCAGCTAAATGTATATTTTTGTACCTATTATGTGGCATATTATCATATAAATTAGAGAAAAAAGGGACCTAGAAAGTAACCTAGTCTATTATGCTGCCAGTACAGAATTGTTCCCTGCTGTATATTTCATAATGCATTGTATATATATGCAACTGAGCCAAAAGCTATTACCATTAATAATTCATATTTATATACTGTCTTAAGTATATTAAGGGGGAGATTTTCAAAGGTAAAAACAGGGAGTTAGGCACCAGCTTGCATACTGACTTCCAATGAGAATTAGGCATCTAACTCCCATCTGCTCTTTTGAAAATTCCAGGCTGTATAGTCCCTGCCCTGAAGAATATATAAAGTACAATTGTGCCTATTAAGTAGAGGCCTATACTGGGCAAAATGTGACCTGCACTCTCACCCCCTGTCCCCCTCCTCCACCCTAACCCCTTTCAGGAAATCCAGGAAGCATTATACCTCATAAAGGTAATAATCAGGACTAGTAGTAGATTATTTTCCTCAAGATCAAGAGGGCACAGTTCCTTTCCTGGGCTCTTCCTGGGATAATGTAGCTTGATGCAACCCCTTATTAAAGGTTATGTTTTAAAGCACTTCCTTGCAGATAATTTATGTACATAAATTCACTAAATAAATTAATTGCAAATTGCTCCCCAGCTCTACTCAAAGTTCATTACTATAGGTCTTAATGATCCACAGTCTAACAGCTCTTTGTCCTTTTTTTGTCTTCGGGCAATCACGGGCCTGATAAGATTAGGCTTCAATGTATAAAAATGACAAACAGAATTTTGCCTGTTATCCAACTTGATGATTTTTCTGCCTCCCTTGATTCGGTTACCTTTAACTCTTCCTCCACATGTATGGAGTTTAGCTTATCTTTTCGTAGCTTATGAGTATAGCCAATTAAAGGTTGACAAGAACACCTTCATTCTGGAATCTGAAATCTTGAGTTGTGAGCTTACTAAAAGTCATGCTGGCTTCCACAAAGATATGATTGTTTTTGGAATGATTTGTATGGATTTTTCTCAAACTGCACCTAATGACAAAGATGTTGGTGCATCTTTGTCCCTCTGTGTAGGACAAGAATATTTTGCCTGGTCCTCATGTGCATAGTGTCTCTGCTCAATGTATCTAATTGATTTTTTTGTTTCAGCGATTTGGAGAATTCCCAGTTTTCTGGGCTATCTGAAGCATTTTTGTAGATCTGTCCACTCCCCCTTACTTTCCTTATGAGCTTTCTCCAATTGTCAAATGTGCTGTATTTAAGTAATTGTCTTTTAATTTTTTGTCTTGTTTAAGTGGAACATGAAAGGGAAGCATTTCCCTCAGATCACTGCATTTATGGGCTCCCCAACTAAGAGAGGATCTTTATTCCTCCTTAGAATGGAGCATAAATGGAGCATAAATGGGAGACTTGCTCCATAGATGTCACAAAGAGCTTCAACAGGAAAAATGGAGGGAGCTCCCCATCCGAATATCCCATAATGAGGTTGATTCGGAGGCTAAAATGGGAAAAGAGCAAGTTAAAAATTACTTAGACAAATTAGATGTCTTCAAGTCACCAGGGTCTGATGAAATGCATCCTAGAATACTCAAGGAGCTGACTGAAAAGTCATGGAAGATGGGAGAGATTCCAGAAGACTGGAAAAGGGCAAATATAGTACCAATCTATAAAAGGGGAAATAAGGACAACCCCTGGAATTACAGATCATTCAGCTTAACTTCTGTACCCAGAAAGATAATGGAGCAAATAGTTAAGCAATACATTTGCAAGCATCTAGAAGATAATAAGGTGATAAGTAACAGTCAGTTTGGATTTGTCAAAAACAAATCATGTTAAATCAACCTGATAGCTTCCTTTGACAGATTACAAGGCTTGTAGATAGCAGGAAAGCTCTAGGGGTGGTATATCGTGACTTTAGTAAAGCTTTTGATACTATCTCGCATGTCTTCCTGACAAACAAACTTGGGAAATGAGACCTAGATGGAACTACTATAAGGTGGCTGCAAAAGTGGTTGGAAAACTATTCCCAGAGAGTGGTTATCAGTAGTTCACAGTCATGCTGGAAGGACATAACGAGTGAGGTCCCACACGGATCAGTTCTGGATCCGGTTCTGTTCAATATCTTCATCAATGATTTAGATAATGGCATAGAGAATACATTTATAAAGTTTGCAGATGATAACAAGCTGGGAGGGGTTGCAAGTGCTTTGGAGATAGGATTAAAATTGAAAATGATCTGGACAGACTGGAGAAATGGTCTGAAGTAAATAGGATGAAATTCAATAAGGACAAATGGGAAGTATTTCATTTAAGAAGGAACAGTCAGTTGCACACATACAAAATGGGAAACGACTGCCTAGGAAGCAGTACAGTGGAAAGGGATCTGGGGATCATAGTGGACCAAAAGCTTAATATTAGTCAACGGTGTAAAACTGTTGCAAAAAACGTAAACATCATTCTGGGATGTATTAGCAGGAGTGTTTTAAGCAAGACAAAAGAAGTAACTCTTCCACTGTACTCCACCCTGATTAGGCCTCAACTGGAGTATTTTGTCCAGTGCTGGGCCCCACATTTCAGTAAAGATATGGACAAATTGGAGAAATTCCAGTGAAGAACCACAAAAAAATATTAAAAGTCTAGAAAACATGACCTATGAGCTAAGATTGAAAAACTGGCTTTGTTTAGTCTGGAGAAGAGAAGACAGAGAGGAGACATGATAATAATTTCCAAGTACATAAAAGGTTGTTACAAGGAGGTAGGAGAAGAACTGTTCTTCTTAACCTCTGGGGACAGGGCAAGAAGCAATGGGCTTAAATTGGAGCAAGGGAGGATTAGGTTGGACATTAGGAAAAAGTTCTTGAATGTCAGGTGTTTAAGCACTGGAATAAATTACCTAGGGAGGTTGTGGAATCTCCGTCACTTGAAGATTTTTAAGAGCAGGTTAGACAAACACCTGTTTAGATAATACTTAGTCCTGCCATGAGTGCAGGGGACTGGACTGGATGACCTCTTGAGGTCCCTTCCAGTCCTTTAATTCCATAACCCTGTGGTTATGGCACTCACCTTAGAGGTGGTGGAGCCCATTTCAAATCCCTTCTCATCAGCCAGTAGGGAGAGTTGAACTGCCATCTCCCACATCATCCTAGGTGAGTACCCAGTTGTTACAAAGGAGGTCCTATCCCTGTTCCCAAGTTGTTCTGTGTGGCATAGGCAACCTCTGACCACAGCTACCAGATTGAGCTCTGCTGGTGAGCTAAGCAGAGCAGTGCCTATCTTCTCCCAGTTCATGAGTCCATACTAGGTATCTGGATGCTTACAGCAAGGCAGAGGTGTGCATGCCCTGAGGCATATATGCTCAGAGGGAGAAACATAAGGGCCTAGAGAACTTTTTCTGAAAAAAACTTAAGTTCTGAGGGAGTTTATGCACCTACAACATTAGGCCTGAGCTGGGGGGGGGGGCAGGGGGTTATGAATACCAGTGGCACAGAAATCTTGGACTTAGATGCCTAAGTGCTACTTTAGGTACCTAAGCCCCTTTGTGAATTTAGCCTTAATTGTGTAGCAATTATTAGGCAAAACATTAACAGTCCTGCTACCCCACTAATAGGTATAAGGAGGCAGTGACTGTAGCTCCATATAGGCCTAGACTGGATAATTGAGAGGTAGGAGTGATATCATTCCATCCCAATTAATCTCCACTCTCCTTTGCCACTCCTTCACAGACCCCTTTGCAAATTTAGCAGTAAATCCATTCATGGGAAGAGAGCGGTTGAAGAATGAGGTAATCAAATATTGACCAGATGCTTCCCCTTCCCCTTCCCTTTGCTTGTGTTCAGAATAGTCAATAAAATCTCACCAATTTATTCTATAGCTATACTGTAGAAAGTTCTTCTCCAAACAGAGCAGGATAGGATTTCACTACAAAGTAGATGTGGGTCATTTAATTGGCTCTGGCCAAGCAATAATTCACAATCAATAGGCAGCTGATGGAGTGTGTCATTGAAATAATAAGAACATTAAAGCTTATTCTCGTAATTTCAAGTTGACTAATCATTTTACGTGTGTTGCATTATCGATAATATATTAAATGATAAATTGATATAAAAACCCACAAAAAACCATGGCATTCACCAAGAAAAAGCAGCAGTAATTTAGGATATGTCTGCCTTAGTGGACAATACTAAATTTCATGGAAAGTTAAATTTGTCATCCATGATATGATATAAGGATTTTTTTGTTTGTTTTTAAGTAAAGCTACCCAGTGCTCAAGCATGTAACCATGCACTTATCTAGAGTGTAAAACAAGATTGTGTGGTGCCTGTGCCTTCAGAAAGGGGAGATTGTTCTCTGCAATGTGCTCTGACAATCACGTGAAGCCTTTCAAGGTGGTTCCACTGAGCATCTTCATCTCTCTAGATCTAGAAGAAGGTCCTCTTCTCAGTTCTTCCACACAATACTGCTTTCGTGTCTTTGTTAGGAAACCTCTTCTATGTGGTGATGGTGGTAGTGGTGGGGAGGAGGGGCATTCAGAGGCAGACACACCAGGTTTGGAAATATGACTTCAAGGGCTAGGTGGCAGAATTGAGGCAAAGGACAATCATGTGGGCCCGTTGCCTCCTATGGGTATGATATATCTGGGTGGATCTTGAGGGATCTGTGATTAAAAGGGGCAGAATATTCAGCTTCATTGGTGGGACAAAATTACTGCCTAACAGAAATATGAATTTGGAATGACAAGAGTTGAAAACCAGATTGCTCAACATATTCATAAATGATCTGAAAAGGGGGGTTAACAGTGAAGTGGCAAAGTTTGCATGATACGGTCTCCTTGAGCTCATATATGTAGCTCCATCTCAGTGTACATTTAAGTTCCTCTGAAATATTCAATGCTGCCATGTTGTTTACAGTGAACTGAGGTGATATATAGTTAAAAATTGCCTATTGCTTTTCTCCCCTTAGCTTCTACTTCCTTGTGTTTCTATTCTTTGCCTGTGAGCATTTGAAAGCAGAGATCATTCCTTCTTGAATGTCTGGAAAATATCTCGCCTAACATGCATGCAGCTGTAAATATTAATAAGAACATGGGGACAAGATGCATTATCAGTTACACTCATGCAATTCCACTGAAGTCAATGTGTGTACCAACAGAATTTGAAATTCTTTTTTTATTTGTGAAGTTTTGCTTCAGACTTTTCCAAAAATTATTTTGCAGCAGATAGAACTATAAAACATTAGAGCATATAATCTGATATGGTTACAGTTCTTTAATACAAGCAAAAAAATGGTTAGATTTTAACCTTTATTTCAAGACACTAGAAGGCAAAGTTCATGAACAAATTTTTGAATGGAGACTTTCATACACTATCAGAGTATCAGCTAAATCATTTAAGTTTACAGGCAAGCCTTGGAAAAGCCAATAGATTTGTCTCTGCAGACCTCAGCTGTTACCCGCAAACATTAGAAGTCAGAGCAGTATAAAAATGTAGACCATGGAGTATTTACAGATTACAGTACTGTGAGAATTTCTGCCAAATTCGACATGGAACAAATAACTTCCCATAGAAGACTTTAGTCCAAATTATTGGTGACTTACACAATAGTACAGTGTGGTGGTCACCATTAAAATCTTGCTGATTCTTCCTTTTGCTTAATTAGCAATACTATAGTATTAATAGCAGGAATGCTGTGCCACAAATCAGGTGTAAGTTAGTAAGATGAGGGGCACAAATGGTTGAAGTATCAATACTGGTAATCGTTTGGAATTCAGTGAATTTGCAAAATAATTAATATACACATAAGGGGGTGTAAGGGATGATTGGACAATAAACGCAACTAAGAAGAAGCTGAAGATAATGGTGGGTCACTCCTACTTAAATTTATTTTGGCATCATTCCCAACACTCCTTACAATCTTAGGTATTACTAAATTACGCATGTGACACTCTTTTAGTTGCTCATCCCGATAAACCCCCTCCGTTTCTGCCTTTTTACATGTACATTATGATCATTTTGCACAATCACTGATCCCCAAATATATCTTCCTTTCACAGCTACACCTAGTATCTGTCAAACTGCTACAATAGATATAACTTACTCCAATGTTTACGTACTCCAGGATTTGATTCCTAATTTTGAATATTACATTTTGGACAGTCACTAAAATTATTTCTGGAGTAGGCAGATTTCTAACTTTTCATGAAGAAACTAATAGCTGCTTTCTGTACTAGCTAATCTTTAAGGGGGGGGTTCGTTGTTTTGGGGTTTTTTTGGTAGAGACAGCTACCAAGAAGTTGTTGTCATCTGCAGGTTTGTTAGAAAGCAGTTCTGACTTAAAAGAGACCAATAATGACAGTGTAGGGTTCCATGTTTAATGTTGCAACAATTTCCAGGTAAAAAGATGTCTTTTCTACCTGGCAGCCTTGCAAAATGAACCTGGGATTGAGGGTAAAGATGTGTCATTCCCTTTTACCCATCATCAGTAGTAACAAAGCTTGTGCAAGCCCAGTAATACCTTCAATGGCACCTGTGCAACCATATGGTCTTCAGATTATGGCTTCTGTGACAGCTGTGCAAACCCATTGCTTTTAATGGATTTGCACAGGTGTAAGTGATTGGCCTTGTAATTAGAATTTAGTAAACAATACTGCTGCTGATGTTGAGAGAGAAATGTAATCCAGTTTATTCCCTCTATTACCGACTCTTGTTGGCTCAGGAGTGAAAGATAGTAAAATATTTTGTCAACAAAATAGGCACATGTGACTTTTTAGATTGTAAGATATTCAGGGTAGAGTCTGTATTTTTCTATATTCCCTTCACACTATCTAGGACATTTTGGGAGCTGCTGTGATAAATAATACAATGAGCCAATTTAATGAGTAGGAAGGTATTATTTGTTCTGTGTCACTTTTCAGCATAGACTCCCCCCCCACCAAGCACATACTTTAGAGGAGCACCAAAGATCGTTACAGAATGTGATGCTTGCACATATGAAAAAATGTTAGGGGACAAAGCCTGCACATGTTTTAGATGGGTATTCTGCTAGTATTGCTTCAGTCACATTTCAAAGGGAGAGGAAAAATGAGTAGCTGTTTGGTTCCCTCATGAACTGAGCTGGTCCTGCCCACTTGTAGTAGTCCATCAGAGAAATGATAGCACCATGGGCAGAAAGTTGTGAATGAAATGGAAATTAATACACAGAAATCCTTATACACAGAACTAGGGTCATGAAGAAGGGATTAGAAAACGGACATTTTCATAAAAGATAGATCATGATTTAATGCAACTCCCAGGATTCTTACTACTAAAACAGGAACAATTTGTCAACAACATCACAGATAAATAATGAGCAGCAACAAGCAGCTAGAAATGAGTTTAGGAACAAGAAGCAACATTTCTATCTTCAAAATTATGTGTAAATGCACTGATTTTTCCATGTTTAAAAGAGAGATAACTTGTACTATAGAAGGCACAGACTCCAAATCATGCAAAGATAACTTCAGAATTAAAAGTATTAGTAAAATGAACTTTGGCATAATTGAGTCAGGATAGAATTTTAGAAGACACACGGGGCTGGATCATCCTCAGTGATCAACAGAAGCAAATGCCGTAGTAGATCAGCAAAATCAAAGCTGCATGAGCCACAAAATCAGCATGAAGCCTCAAGTCATTACAAACCCCATTGAGATTCCCCCTTAGTGCTTTGACTAGGCTTCAAACTAAACTGAAATATACTAAATAATTGATTCTTAGTAAGGTGGGTTATCCACTTGCAGCATCCCCTTTCTTCTGAAAACTTTACTAAGATGCATGGAATCATTTGATATTGGGAGATATTTGGCAAGCTAATATATTAATAAGGGTTTATTTCCACAAGCATGGAGGGACAACTGTAGACTTGCAAAAAATAAGACTCTACAATATCTCAGATGCCAAGGAAGCAGTTGCAATCTATAGGCCGGATTCCTTTCTGGTGTAAATTTTTGTAACTATTAAAAACAGAATGACAATGATTTACATCAGCTGAGGATCTGGAGCATTATGACTACTGGAATAATATCAGAAGAGAAAATGCTGCTAAATACAGACTTAGAAAGCAAATCGCCAGCCACATTAAAAGAAAGTTTTTAACTCCTTAGACTTACATAATTATTTATCCAGTCAGCACGTGCCTTAGAGATGGAAGTTGGATTACTGCACTGCATTCTAACGAGTTACCTAAAAACTTGCCCTTGTGAATGCAGAGAGCAGGCTTGCTGTCAGGGATGCCAGTGTGGTTGAAGGTATGGCTCAAGGGGTGAGGATGAGATTCTCCCTACTTGTTGCCATGTCTGCGCTGGCTCCATGCTGGGGCTACACTGGTTGATGTATGTTGAGTTTATAGTTCATGGGCCTTGTTCTCCCTCTGCAGGAAACAAGAATAACTTTCATGAATGGAAAGAGGAATTAGCTATTAAAGCCCAACATTTACTTCAGTATGTTGCTCAGTTTCTTTTTCTCTTAAACTGAAGATGCTGGGCCTAAAAGCTGATGACTATGTTTGGACAGTTTGGAAAATGTGAAAACTTCACACTAAATAATTGAATAAAATAGTAGGGTTCCTAGTGGTACTGCATCATCTATATATAGTGGGTTTTTTTCTTTTTTTAAATGGGCATATATGATCTCAGTGTTAGGGAGAGGTAGAAGGAACACTGCTTCTGTGCCACTGGAGCTGTGAAATGCCCTAATTTTAACACAAAGAGTGGTTGTGGATGTTTTCTTAAAGAACTCACTCAAACTTGTTTATTACAGAACTTGGCATGGTGGAAGAATGAGTATAAATGGTATGGGATATTGATTATTTTAATATTGTACTATATGTGACTTTTTCCCTACCTAGAGAAATATCCTGGGGCACAGACAATAAATCCTTGTTCAGAAAAAGCTGCTGCTGAAGCTTCCATATGTTTTCTAAGTTCAAAAAGTGGTCCCAATTTGTGTTTGTTTTATTTTTTTAAAAAACCCTGTTCTTCACACAGTGGATGATGGGAAGTTAACTTTCCTAAAACACATCATGGATTTGTTGATCAGCTTTCTAGTTGCCTCAATGATACCCATATCTCATGATACTCATCTCTATGTACATACAGTACCAGTAGCTTCATAGCACGCTTATTTTAGATCAGATTCTATTCAGCCTCTATACAGTTTTTCAAGGGGAGAGGCTGCCACAAGATGTACACAATTCTGCTATGTGCAAGGGCTGGCCAGAATCCTAGTCCCTTCCTCCTCCAAGTGCTTGTTGCAGGAGTTGAGTACCTGAAATGAGTGGGGAGGATGAGGTGAGTGCAGGATATTGGCTCCTTTTCCCTCTACTCTGCAGCTCAGCGCTGGAAAGAGAAGGAGTTAAGACAGGGGTAGGAAACCTATGGCATGGGCACCGAAGACAGCATGCAAGCTGGTTTTCAGTGGCACTCGCGTTGCCCAGGTCCTGGCCACCGGCCCGGGGGACTCTACATTTTAATTTAATTTTAAATGAAGCTTCTTAAATATTTTAAAAACCTTATTTACTTTACATATAACAATTGTTTAGTTATATATTATAGACTTATAGAAAGAGACCCTCGAAAAACATTAAAATGTATTACCAGCATGTGAAACCTTAAATTAGAGTGAATAAATGAAGACTCAGCACACCACTTCTGAAAGGTTGCCGACCCTGGAGTTAAGGCCACCTGATGCTCCTTGTGATAGGACATTTCCACTACAGGTACCTCCAATTACATTTTCAATAAAACAAAACAAAACAAAACAAAACACACACTCACTCTTGTTGAGGACTCTTTTGATTCCATACAAGCTTAAAGCCTGCCCAGAGTTTAGTTTTCAAGAAAGGTCCAATTGCCAAATCGTAGGTTCTTATATGACTCTAGTTGTATACTGTCCACTCAGACTCTTCCCAGAGCTCATACAGCTTGCCCTTCCGAGTAAAGAATCACCCAATTTTCCTGATAAGTGAAGAAGCTTAAACATCATCTCCCTCCTAGGGTTAAACAAGTCCCACATACTTAATATCCATCCCTCATGAGTGCCTTTTTAATTCTAACGTGGTTTTTCCCTGTAACCTGTCTTTACACAGGGCAGCAGGCTCCAGGATAATTCCACCAGACCTTTCTCTTCTCAAGGTCTTTTACTATCCAGTCCCATGGTCAGCAGAACAGACTCTGTAGGGCAGTTTCTCTAGAGTCTTTTCTTCTCAAATATTCTCAGCAGCACTTCTTTATTTCCCTTAGTCCTTCCCACAAAACTTCCAGCAAATACCTCCTGCTTGCTCACTCATGTGGGGAAATCTGTCAGCCCTCCCCCATTGACCCAGATTGACCTTCACTGCTCCAGAGAGGGCCTGCAGAAAGTGTCCTTGCTTTCCCAGTAGCTTTCATTTACAAAGCTGAAGCTCCTAGGCTCATATCCTCAAAGGTATTTAGGCTCCTAAGTGTCTAGGTCTCCTTCCTCAGGATATGGACCCTACATACCAGGCTATAGTTATCCTTTCTCTCTGTCCAAGTAGATCTTGAATGATTATCTCATGTCCAATAGATTCAATGGGTGAGACTGAGGGAGGCATATATCATAGTCTCCAATTGCTCAACGGTTAGGGTGCTTGCCTGAAAGGTGGGAGATCCTTATTGAAATCCCTGCTCCACTGCAAGTGGAGGAGGGAATTAAAACAGAGGCCTCTCACAGGGCAGGTGAGAGATATAACTACTGATCTAAAAGTTAAAGCATCTTGTGCTACTGCATTTCTTTCAAGAATAGCTTAAAACACCTTCACTCCCTGAGTCAAAAAAAGGGATTCCCAGCTGCTGACCATAAGCAAAGATGTGTGCTTCTCTGCAGTCTGCACTTTGAGAAGAGGGATGACCCCTCTTTTTGGCATCTCTCATTGACTAGTTTAGGAAGGGAGTCACCTAGCATGCTGGCTGTAATGGTCCCATTCTCAGGCACCTCTTTCTCCCCATACATTGTATTGGGAGACTATAAACCTAACCCAGGCATTGTGGATTCCAGTGATTTTTAATGTGCTAAATGTAGGTGTTTCCACACTTAAGTCCCTGGTGGATCTGGGCTCCTTTGACAACCCTCTTGAAGGTGGTATATACTGCCTGGGAAGGAATTCTGGCTGCATCAGCTAGAATCTCACCCTGAACCCCTCCAGCCCAGCTTCTGGACAATCCCTCTTTTAAAATAATAATAAATAATAATAATAATGCAATAGTACTTACCTAGCCATTCAAATCAAGAATGCTAGTCTATGCGTCATAATCTGAGGGAAGAACATTGTACTAGTGCCCATGAAGGAATCAGCAAGCCTTTGTCAACAGATGAAGTCTGCAAGTATGTGATCTGCATCTTCTAACTGTCCACAGCAGCAAAAGGTAGAGTCACAAAGGCCCTAATTATAGTTATTTGATTCACATCCTATCACTATACATCAGAAGCAATTGAGCTTTGTCCTTGGATGGTATGGAAGGTCAAAACCAGGGAGATGGATTGTTGATCTGTCATGAGATAGGTATTGGCTATATTTGACGCTTGCTCTTGCCACCTAGTACATCTAGAGATGACATTGAGGTTCTTTAAAGGAATTGTCTAAATAGTGTGCCTTAAGCAAAGACAGTAGATTGATGGATTAGACATCTTTAAACGAGAGTACATGTGGTATGCCTTGCACTTTAATTAGCAGATTCTGCAAGGTAACTTTTCCCTGATGTCAGAAGGGACAATGTGGGATAAGACCAGCAAACAGGTCAGCTTGGTTGGTCTCACTGTACTAGTTATTATATTCATAATTTCAGTCAGATGAGTGTCTACCAGTCCTGAGTGAAAGGAGCTGAGACATACTGGGGAGCAATGCTCTGCTGCCGAAAAGCATAAGGCCACCCAAGAACGTCTTACTGTCTGCTGTTGGCTCCCCTGGTTGTAATTTGCTGATCTGGTTGTTTCTCATCTTTATTTTCAGTAAGGTCTTGATAATGTATTCCTTTAAAGACCAGCTGCAGTCAAGTGTAACACCTAGATACACAGGCTTTGGGTCATGTTCCAGCCTCTGGATGTTCAGGAGGATGTTGAGCTCTTTATTGGCTTGTGTGTGGTTTAGATGGAAGCACCTGGAAACTGTCTTTTTGGCACTTGGTTTAAGCCTTCCTATTTTACAATAGTGGGCCATTTCTCTTACATCTGCATTCAGAATTTCTCGTGAGTGTAATCCTGATCCTGCACTGCCAGGCAGATATAATCTGTGTAGATAAAATACCTGGTAGTAGTGTAGGGAATGTCGCTTGTGAAGAGGTTGAAGTATTGTGGTAGAACTAACCCCCAGGAAGACCATTGTTTGGGAACTCCAAACGCTGATTTTTGTCCAAGTGAAACTTGGAACAGACAGCCTCTCAGCAGCAGTTCCAGAGCCGTGACAATCTGTTGCTATAGGGCCAATGACAGTTGGTACAGGAGGCCTGAATGCCAAATTGTGTCATATTCAGTAATAAGATCTAGGAATAATACACCTGTCTCTGCCTGGCTTGTAAGCCATTCTGAGTGTGTGCCTGCACAAATCACACATCACAGCTTCTGTGGTTTGTTCTGGAAACTGGTTCATCTATCCTCAGGATATCAGCAGCAGTCCCTCGGCACCACTGTAACTTGCCTGATAAACATGCTTGGCATATCTACTCCTATCTGACATATACTCTGATCTGTAACTGTAAAGTGTGTATAGAACTGAAGGTGAGTTGAACTTGATACTTAATATTTACTTATATGTGTGTGACTGATTCAGCACTCTGGTCACTGCAACTCTAATTAGTTGTTCTAGAGCAGACCTGATTAAGAAGAGCTGTGCCTAACTGATAGATTGGCATGAACTGAGGAGAGCTGAGAGGCTAATTATCCCATTAGGCCAAAGGTAGAAGAGAGATAGGAAGGAAGTGCAATAAGTGAAATTACAGTGAAAGAGGCTGGCAGAATGAGTCACAGTTCCAGGGCCGCCTGGGGGCGGCGCAAGTGGGGCAATTTGCCACAGGACCCGGGCTTCGCAGGGCCCCCCAAGGGAAAGGCTGAACCCAACCTCGCCTCTGCCCCTCTCCTGGAGCCTCAGCGCATCCAGCGCTGTCCATGAAACAGCTGCAGCCTAATCCCGGTGGGGCCTGAGCTCTGCCCGCTCAGAACCGCGTGGTAAGGGGTGGGGCTGGGAGCTCCGTGCTGAGTGAAGGAAGCCCACAGCCCTGCCCCCTTTACCCCAGGGCTCGGAGTGGAGAGGAGCTCGCAGCCCCACCCCTTTACCACGCGACACTGAGCGGGGCAGAGCTCAGGCCCCGCGGGAGCCACGCTGCACCGCTGTTGAGGGACGGCCCTGAATGCGATGCGCTGAGGTGCTGGGGGAGTCGGGGGGGAGGTTGGCTAAGGGGCAGGGAGTCTCAGGGACAATCAGGGCATAGGGAGGGGTCAGAGGTTGGGGGGCCGGTCAGGGGACAGGGAACAGGGGGTTGAATTGTGGGTGTTCTGGGGGGGTCAGGACTGGGGGGGGTGGATAGGGGTTGGGGCAGTGAGGGGACAGGGTGGGTCCCGGGATGGTGGTGGTGTCTCTGGGGGATGGTGAGGGGACAAGGAGCAGGATGGGTCAGGGATTCTGAGGGGGGTCATTGGGGGGCAGGAAGTGAGTGGGGGTTGGATAGGGGGCAGAGCCAGGCTGTTTGGGAGTCACAGCCTTCCCTACCTTGAAGCTCATTCAGCAGATTGAGGCTTGCAGAAGAGCCAAGCTGTTAGCTTTTCCATTAGAGCTACATCCCTTTCACTTTTCAAATGCCAAATTATAGTCTATATTTAATTTCAGTGCCCTTTGGATGATTCACATCAGGGGAGGGTAGCTTCATTTAAAATTAGCCACTGAGGAAGGGATCACATGAGAAAAGCAATATCCTTCCCAACCCTACAAAGGGAGACCTCCCCCATACATTCCCTGAGGTTCCAGAGGGGTTAATTCAGTGGTTCTCAAACTTTGGTACTGGTGACCCCTTTCATATAGCAACACCCCCCCGCCCTTATATATTGAAAACACTTCTTTATATATTTAACATTATTATAAATGCTGGAGGCAAAGTGGGGTTTGAGGTGGAGGCTGACAGCTCGCGACCCCCAGTAATAACCTCCTGATCCACTGAGGGGTCCTGACCCACAGTTTGAGAGCCCCTGGGTTAATTTAATTTTAGCACCCTGTGTTCATTCACATGTGTGTGCTATTTCGAGCATTTCAGTTTTCACAGCATAGGCTCATCCCAGATTCTGGACCAAGCTCAAATATCAGTTTGTGCAGTATGTACATAGTCTATACTAAAGACAAACCCACAGTAATCATCTTCAGTTTGTGAAGGACCCCATGGAGCCAGTCTCTTGGAAACAGATAAATGCATGGAGGTTAAGTCCATTAATGGCTATTAGCCAGGATGAGTAAGGAATGGTGTCCCTAGCCTCTGTTTGTCAAAGGGTGGAGATGGATAGCAGGAGAGAGATCACTTGACCATTACCTGTTAGGTTCACTCCCTGTGGGGCAGTTGGCATTGGCCATTGTCGGTAGACAGGATACTGAGCTGGATGGACCTTTGATTTGACCCCGTATGGCTGTTCTAACCTAAATGAACCCAAAGTTATGGAGACAGATATGAGACAAGGAAGTCAGCACAGTATCAGAAACCTGGAAAAATCTCTGATTGGATGGGCTCAGGTGTTTGGTCACAAGCTGAGGTGGGTCAAAAGTTTTGGATTTTTTTTTAAGCGGAATTTTTTATTGTTTCTTTAAACAATCAATCACAGCAAGCAGCAAATATTTTGCCACACGCTTCTCAAACCCCAACCATAGTCAGGTTTTGGCAGACTAATTTCAGCTTTTCAATTAAAAAAATAAAAGCAACAAATTTTGAAGGAAAGCAGACATTGTCCGTGATTTTTTTTCTGCTTTTAAAAACCCTTAATTTTCAAACCAAAAAAAGTTTTGATGGAAAATATTTGCCCAACCCTTTTAATGAGCTTAAGTGCCTTTTAGCACTAGCTGATGCTAAGAACCAGTGATACCTTGTAAAGAAGTTTTATCAAAACTAAGTTTGTGCTGAATGCGGATGGTTATTTTTCCCAGGGCGCCCGTGAGGGGGAGCAAGTGGGGCAATTTGCCTGGGCCCGCAGGGGCCCCTATGAAAATATAGTATTGCAATTTTTTTATGGAAGGGGCCCCTGAAATTGCTTTGCCCCAGCCCCCTGAATCCTCTGGGTGGCTCTGCACAGTTCAAAGGACTTCCCAGGGGAAGGCACTTTCCGTCACTCCTCTCCTTGCTAAAGAAAGCTAGGGATTGTGTATTGTAAATGCAGGGCTGCACAAGTCTATAAATGTGTCAGGCAGGATAGTGTGTAATAAGCCACATGAGGCGGTTACTAGAAGAAAGTCTCCAAGCTGTTTGTGACTTGAAGAGACAGGAGCAGAAACCTGTCCTGTCACAATGTCCATCTCAAAATTAGTGATATTGCCAGCATGCACAATTACTCCTGCTAATTTGTAAGTTTCCAGAATGGAGTATATTGTGCTATAAAATCATGATCTAACTTGAATTATCCATTGTCTGAAAGTTTCACTACTCTTTGTCCTTCCTTCTTTGGATCAGCCATGTGATTGTATTTGCTTTGAACAAGATTCCAATCTACTTGCTCATGCTGCACCTTGCTCCTTGAGTGGTTTCATTTATTTTAGAGAACTAAGTAAAATGTCACTTAGCATGAAAACTGATATCAGAATTCTGCCTTTAGATATCAGGAAAGATGTTCTATAGAGTTCAAAGAACTCTTCAAAGCAAAATGCAAGCTGGTGCATATAGGGAAGATCAATATGCCAACCAACAAATTGAAGTTATAGAAAATATATCCATAATATTGTTTCTATAACATGTGGTGCTGAATACAGCATATATGATGATGTGGCTTGGTTTAAGGCTTTTATCTGTGTGCTTTCAAAATAACTTGTGTACTTACTCATTGCTTCACCACTTGTGAGTAAAGTGACCAATCCTGAACTCTTGCTTAAGGCTGGTCAGAAAACTGAATTCTGTTTAAGGCTGGTCAGAAAACTGAATTCTGTTTTACAAAAGGAAAAAAAAGAAGGTGTTTCAATGTTTCTTTTCATTCCAGTGAATAACAGGAGTGAGTCCCTTCAGTATTTTTAGAAAGAGACCCCAGCACCTCACTGACGTTGGCAGTAGAAAACAGATTCAAATATCTGATTCAGAGCAGGGATTTGAACCTGGGTTTCCTCACATTCCAGGTGAATGCCACTGGGAAGCAGGTATTGGCTATTTAGGTGTTGTCTCTGTATGTCCACTTTTGTCATGCTGGACCTAAGAAAGGTTAGGTCTTGACAAATCCAGATTCCTCATGATATTTTTTCTGGTTGGAAAATTCCCAGCCAGTTCTACTTTCCCTGATAAAGGCTCAGGCACATCATTGCCCTGAGCCTTTCCTAGTCATTTAAATCAGTGCAAAGTGAGTGCAAAAGACTACCATTTTGATCTGATGGCATTTCATACCCACTTCACACTCAATTTGCAATGGTGTAAATAACTACATAAGAAGTAGGGCAATGGAGAAAAGAGCCCATAGCCTTTACACCATGCCACATCAGCATGTGTTTTCTCTATACAGCAATGAAACAGATTCCCCAAATGCTTCTTATTATGTTGACATGCTTGATAACATCTGAATATTGGAAGGGAAGGTAAATTAGGTAAATAAAATTAATCAGTGAATGAATCTTCAGTTAATGGCATAGCAGGTTTTTTGTGGGGAAGAGGGATAAACCAAGATTTTAATTTCTTGAGAGTAAACTTTTATATTACATTACAGATACAAATTGTCCCCATAGGGAACCTTGTAACTACAAGTTATTACTTTTTGGTGTACATGAGAACATAATAAATATTACTTTTTCTTGATTAACAGTCTACCTAAAACTCTGTGGATTATATACATTTCTGATGAAAAAATCCTAAAATATTTAATGTTTCACAACATGTTTGATACCATCCAAGCCAGAACTTTATCTTGTTTCCTTCAAAGAGTAAGTTTTCTTGATTAATAAAAGGATACTTGCTATTATTTGAACGTAATTGTCTCTAATTATTATTCATTATCCTGCTGCTCAGTTAACAAAATCACAGAATTGCAATCCACAAAACTTACAGAAGTATAAGTAAGTTTTATGTGATAAAATCAGGACATTTTTATTAGTTGTTAATTAATTAACAAGCATGGAACCCTAATGTCTTATCTGCAAAAACATTCACACTTTAGGAATGCAAATGTTCTAATCACAAAGCTTTTTTGTAAGATGTGACTTTTTTAGGAGTCTCCTTGAAAACAAAAAAACAAATTGCAGATCATATATTAGAGAATTAGAAAAAAAAAAAGAGCATGGAGGAGTAAAACTGTAGTACTCTTAAGATCTCCAAAAGGCACTCAAAGTAAATGAAACATAGCATAACTGTAATTAATGGCTATTGTATACATTTTCCAAATACATTGTTTGAATGAATTTTGGCATGGGGGTTAAAAATTGTCAGTACCATCAAAGTTTTAATTTATTATGAAAAATGTTGGGCGTCTTTCCAAAATGTTTTTGTTCAATTTATAAAAAGTTGCTATCAAAAACTGTTACTTTCAATTTGCTGTTTACCAAAAATCAGGATATTGTTAAACAAAAAAACCACATTACCCTCCCCTTCAGATAATATGGGAGGACTAGATAGTGACCTTATCAGACGGCCAAGTCACAGAGGGAGGTGCCACAGTGCAAGCAACTAGCAGAAGGGGGCAACAGATGCAGTGAAAGCTAATTCCAAAAGTGACAGAGAAGGCGTACTTGTGCAGAGTGAACCCTTTCACAGCCACCCAGAAAACTGTTTTTAATATAGAAAAAAGAATCTCCCACCAGAGACCACATTCTCTAGTTGTCATCTACTACTCCACATTGGAACCCCTGAGGGGTATCAAACAATTACAACCCATACTTGATGGGGACATGTAGCGAAGCTTGACTCACCAGCACAGCACCTCCTGCTGGTCATCTCAGGAATTAGCTCTCCAGCATAAGGAGCACCTCCTACTGGCTGGTGTCTCATCTGCCACTAGTCCCCGTGTCCCTCCCGAACCCCGGTACTCTTTACCTCAGGCTTCTGCCCACCACAGTAACTCCACATGCTGGGTCTCCCCTCTCAGGGGAACCCCCAATCCTCTACACCCACCTTGCCTTAGCAGCTACTGCTGGACATCATCTAGCCCAGTGGCTCTCAAAATTTTGTACTGGTGACCCCTTTCACATAGCAAGCCTCTGAGTGCAACCCCTTATAAATTAAAAACACTTTTTATATATTTAACACCATTATAAATGCTGGAGGCAACACAGAGTTTGGGGTGGACATTGACAGCTCACACCCCCCCCCGTAATAACCTCATGACCCCCTGAAGGGTCCCAACTCCCAGTTTGAGAACCCCTGATCTAGCCCCCATGGCCACTCATCACCATTAAGGGGGTTGGACCAGCTGCCTCTGCCTATCACCAGTCTGCTCCCCTGCAGCCCCAGTACACTCTTAGGCCTCAACCAAGGCCTCAACCTGGGGAGTTGCCAGGCTGGAGCTCCCCAGCTCCTTTGCCCTTCCCCAACACTGCTCAGCCTCAGGTATCTTGCTCCTTCAAGCAGCTTGGCCCATCTCTCTACCTAGAGAGAGAGAGACTCCTCAGTTCCTGGCCCACAGACCTCTTATCAGGGCCAACTGGGCCCTGACTAAGCTGGCCACATCTGTGGTCAGCTACTCACTCAGCTGCCCTCACTGCTTTTCCCAGCCCCAGCCCTCTCCAGGGCTGCTTTTAACTCCTGGTCTGCAGGAGTGAGGCAGCGGCCCCACTACAGGACCGCATCCTGGAAAGAAATCCCTGAATCCCTTCTTCTGGCATTCAACCCCCCAAACCCCACCTCCGCATGATGATCAATATCTCCACAACACACCTTTCAAGATATCTAGGTCCTATGAATGCCTATCACAACATGTGATGTATCTAATCCAGTGCACTAAATGCCCCAACAGCAAGTATGTGGGTGAAGCCAGATAATCACTCTACTTTCAAATGAACACACAAAGAAAAATGATAAGACAAAAACACCCTATCATCCATGAAAGAATATTTTTCACAAAACAATCACTCTATATCTGACCTATCAGTCCTCGTCCTCAAGGAAAACCTGCACAGTACCTTCAAAAGACTAGCCTGGGAACTTTAATTCATAAGTCTGCTAGACACTAAAAATTGTGGTCTCAGACACTGGTTTTATGATTTGTTACAACAATTTGTAACCTACTAGACTATGACTGCAGAGGTGTTAATTGTCCACTTCATGTCAAGTGGCTTCTTGCAACATGTGTTAATTTCTTATGCTTAAAAATCTGTCCTATATTATATTTAGCTGTAATTCTCTGGTTACCTTTTCCAGACCTGAAGAGCTCTGTGAAGCTCAAAATCTTGTCTCGTCTATCAGCAGAAATTGGTCCAATAACAGATATTACCACAGGCGCTGATTCCATGGATACTCCAGCCCCGGAGCACCCACAGAAAAAATTAGTGGATGCATATCACCCACTAGCAGCCAGCATCCCCTTTTCCCCCAGCACTTCCCGCGTGCCAGTGGTCTTGTCAATCAACTCCTCCCCCTCCCTCCCAGTGCCTTCTGCCTGTGGAGATCAGCTGTTGGAGTGCAGGAGGCTCTGGGAGGGAGGGAGAGGAGCGAGGACTGGGCGCTCTCAGGGAGGAGGCAGAACTGGATGGTTAGAGGCACAGCAGGGGGGAAGTGGGGGTGGGAAGAGGCAGGGTGGGGGTTTGGGAGAAGGGATGGGGTGGGGTCTGAGGCAGAGTGAGGTGTTGAGCACCCCTGGGGCTCAAAGGAAATTGGCACCTGTGGCTATTACCTTACCCACCTCCTCTCAACTATTGTGATAACATTGTCATAAATTTTATATATAATATTCATGAAAAATTTCAAAAAAGAAAGAATAGGGCTGTTTTGAATACTAATACAAGAACATCCGAATGTTTTTGTTTGTTTGTTTGTTTTTTGCAAGCAAATAGGCTCTCTTTCTTCAAACACTGCCACGTATGCTGACTTCCTTCTTTGCCATTCTTATCCTTGGCAAGAAAGCACATATTATCTTGTCCAATACCTTCTTCCCAGCAAGTACATTTTCTTTTTCTGCTAGTGTTTGCTCTAAGAGATGGATCAGATTGTCAAAGGATATGTGAAACTGACAACTAAGCTTGAAATTATTAATTGGGCTAGGCTGCTCTTAATGCGTATCATGTACTCAAGGAAGTCAAAGAACCTGACTCATAAAAACAAGAATGTAAATATGGAAAGCAAAGAAAAAAATTAAAATGGACATCTGTTTCATATCTGATTGAAAGAAAGGATACAAGAGTTCATTTTAGCACAGCATAGAGGGGAGAATTAAAAAAAAGTCTCACGTAAGCCCAAATTCTACTATCTGTATCACTAAACCACTGAATTCAAGACTACTCCCAGTGCAAGCTAATAGTTAACATGAGTAAGCATGCCAGAATCTGGCCCTTATAAATTACACATCATTTTCCCAGGCCATCTGTCCCACTCACTAGAAGATTGTTTCTATCAAATTCACAAATGTAATTCAGATCTGCAGGAACTTTTAAATGATTGCTTTTAAGGCAGGGTTTCAGAAGAATTTAGGATGAAAATGTACCTAAAATCTCAGATGTTGCACGAATGGTCTGATGAAAAAGATTCTGAAATTCTAAAGGATAAAAAGAATAGCTTGCCACACACAGCAATATGTTATTTTTTAAAAGGCTTGTGGGGTGTGTAAAAGGAAAGATGTCTGTCTTTTCTGCATTCAAAAGCACTACATTTACTATTCATCTTAAAAACCCTATGTTGTGAAGCACATACAGTTCTTTTTTTCATTCTATCTGTGTTGCAGCCTCTCTCTCTCTCTCTCTCTCTCTCTCTCACACATACACACACCTGCTCTTCAAGTTGGATAAATGTCAGACAGTCTTCTTCCAAAATCTACCATTTTCTAAGAAGTATAAACTCATTCTCTGTAGCTCTAAATGGCTCAGAAAAACCCTCAGCCTCAATCCACCTGCCATACAGTTTTGCACTTGTGCCTGATCACTATCTTTGTGGGTCAGAAGTAAGGGAACAAGGAGTGGGAGTTTGTGGATGATTTTTATCTGGAGGAAACTTTATGGAAAACTGTAGAGTTCTTTTATCTGACAGTGATGTAACAGAGTCTAGCATGCCTAGCAGTGGGCAGAAGCAGCTGTCAGTACTAGTATAATTTATTAGTGTCTCTTTTTGAATAAGAGGGCTGACACATTAACATTGAAGCAAAGGGGAAATCTGCCACGCCATTGCCTGGCACCTCAGGCTCAACTTGCTGATAACCCACTGCAGAGTGTGCACAGTATTAAATACATACCGATTAATTTAGTGGCACAGTCCATTGACCCTGCTGTCAATGATGAGGAAAATAGTTCAATCCTAAGTTCAGAGAGAGTCCAAAATACAGTATGTTGAACCAGAGATGGCTCGAGCATTGACATTCAGATTAGTTTGTAAATATGAAGATCTTGAAGAGGATATCTTCCAGGCATATTGTTACGGCAAGGACAAGAGCACAGAAGAGGTGGATAAAGAAGACAACAAATTAGGGATGGACAAGGAAAGGCAGAGTTAAAACAAAACTAGTCTAATAATTATCTAAATAAACATGGTGTAGGTCAGGGGTCAGCAACCTTTCAGAAGTGGTATGCCGAGTCTTCATTTATTCACTCTAATTTAAGGTTTCACATGCCAGTCATACATTTTAATGTTTTTAGAAGGTCTCTTTTTAAATCTATAATATATAACTAAATTATTGTTGTTTGTAAAGTAAATAATGTTTTTTAATTTATTTAAGAAGCTTCATTTAAAATTAAATCAAAATGCAGAGCCCCCCTGACTGGTGGCCAGGACCCAAGCAGTGTGAGTGCCACTGAAAATCAGCTGCCATAGGTTGCCTACCCCTGGTGTAGGTAAACCTGTTTGTTTGGTGAAAATGTGTAGCCACCAGAGGAAATCTGGAGTGGGCACCATTAAAAGTGGAAATTAACCTCCTAAACTAGTCAAATTTCTATACTAAAATAAGAGAACACTGCAAATATACAGGTAAAGGTAAACATTATGGAGCAATGAACAACCATTTTTAATGGTTTCTACTGTCACTTTGGAAATTACTAGCAGCACAATTTAGTTCCATAAAACCACTCCCCAACACACCTATAAACACTGAAATATGTGTTGCTACTAAATAACTAATCATTATTACAAAGACATCATTTACCACACATTGATATTTGAGATATCATGGTTTTCTCTATTCTGGCTCTTGTATCAAAAACTGTGGTAACTCCATGGTATCTACTGGCAACTGTTAAAATTTAATGGTCAGTATTAAATCTGTGATAAAGAGGAAAGATCAGGACAGAAAATAAACTGAGATTTTAGGAATTCACACCTCCAAATATCCTCAGCACAATTGCGACCAGGAATTGCTACGATTCCGACACTTCAGAATCATTATCTCAGCGAGTATATTGTAAACCTTTTAAAATCTTTGCTAAGCAACCGAGGAAAGAAACTGAATTAACAACTGCCTGAACTTAATAATGAAACCAAGGAACAATTTCTAATTCAATTTCTTGTTAATTTATATTGTGCCACTGGTGTAAGGGAAAAGGGTAGTCACATTTAGTATTGATTTAGCTTATGTTTAGAGGATGTTTAAATGGTAATTGGTAAATTCTGATTTCCCCTTGTCCTGTAAAAATACTGTATACTTGTACTAAATGATTTTTGTACAGTTCTGACCTTCTAATCTTCTTCTCAGCCTGGGGAAAGTGGGTGTCTTTAATGTGAACTATACACAGTTCACTTTCCTTTATGCACTTTTCAGTCACCAGATGAAATTCAGTGAGATACCCTAGAGGGGTGCTCTTGATCCCAGTTTGCTTGTAGGTCCAGGCTACACACATTGTCCCAAGTGCCATAAGCAGGCTGTGCTGAATCTGCATTAACTTTTCTGCAGTTCCCTGCTATGTCATATAACTCCCCCATTTCTTTCCCCCATGTCCCTTAAAGAGGCACAGAATTACACTCATTTTATAATTCTATCAAATAAAGCAAACTGGTTGTAATTTTTCTATAACAGAAATGTTTCATTGAAATTTTGAATTTTTCAAGGTTTAAAAAAGAACCAAAACACAAAACAGTTTCAGGAGACTCATGGATAATATTTTGCTGATTCTCAAGCCAGCTCAATTTCAGGGAACAAAGTTTATCTTTAACTATTGGAGGTTAGGAGGAAATGTTCTCTGGGAGCAGGTTGTTGTATAACTGTCTAATGTAGGCTTTCTTGCACTTCCATTTGAAGTAGCTGGTATTGGCCATTACTGGAGACTGGACCAGGTGTTTACCACTGAAAGACTGGCCTGATCCAGTATGGCACTTCCTGTGTTCCCAGAATTAGTTATTTTTAAAAAGAATGGCAATCTGTTTTGTCCATTAGGAATGATACACTATTTTAATATATACTTCACAGAAAGCAACAGCTTTCAATATCTGTGACTCATAACTGTCAAGCTGTACTTGTCTGGGGGTCTCTAGTGATATTTAATGGAAGTTCTGTCTTCAGATTAACGGATTACAGATCATATTGAGGAGATGTGTCACAATCCCTACTGACGGCTGCAAATACAGCTGCTCTTTCTGGGTTCCACACTGAGAAGTTTCCAATCTGCATTTCCCATTGGAATTGAAGCTAAGTGTAATGCAGGGGACTTACCTCTTGAGCACCTCCTATCAGCTGGGTGTGGTACTTCAGTCCTTTTCTCACCTCTGGAGCCTCCTGCAGGCTTCCAGCTGACCTTGATGGGTCTTCCAGGTCTTGGCACTCCAGTAAAGTCAAAACATATGAATGAACCCCTTGTGGGGTAGTAAACAGTCCTATAAATGAGCATCCCATTGCCTTTAATAGGATCTTCATTCCCAACTCTGTGCTTTTTAAATTCATCCTTTTTCTTGGGGTTTCTTCAACTGTAGTTAGTAGGGGAACCCAGACCTGCTCACTACTCCAGGAACCAATTAAGGGACCCTATAACAGTAGATACATGCTGCTCAATTTCAATTGATTGCTGTTACTTCCTGAAGCTTCTTCCTAGCTGGGTCCATTTAGGGTCATCCTGACCTCAGGTTCAAAGTTCTTAGATCCTCTATCTTCTTGAAAACCCAGCATAAGCAAATGCAGCCAGAAATAAACTGTGTATCCTTCAAGCACGTTTAGTCAAAGAGGAGCACCCTTCCTTGCCCCTCTGGTCCCAGCCAGGAGCTGACCTAATAAGGTCCCACAGCGCTTTTTATCTGAAACTTCTGGTCTCTGGTTGGTTGCTTCCTTGAGGCCTCTCTAGATAGGGCTGGATGACTCACTTTTTCTACTCCTTTTCTGGGGTAGAGTGTAGTAGGACCACAAGGCATCTTGTAGGGAACTGCAAAAGCCAGGTACACCTCATCCACCAAGTCATTACTTTTTTGGTTATGACAAGTTTTACGGAGACCTGCAGTTATAACAGAGGTGGTATCCATACCAACTTTTCTATACATATAGCTCCCCGTGTTTTTCTGAATCCAGGATGCAATATAGAGTATGTGACAACTACTACCTCACTGAGGGGCAAGGTTCTGTGGTAGGAAGCATCCTTGGACCCAAAAAAATTTCCCTGTAATTAGTATGCAACTCCAGATCTGTTTGCAAGCTCTCAGAATCTTATTACAAAGTTTCCATGTATTCTCAGTTCTATGGTCATGTCCTAATTCCAATACCCGATTTCCTCTATACTCTAAACAAATAAAAATCAGTCCACACCAGCAGCTTTAATAACTGTATTTGGATGAGGGAAGAAGTAAACAATTGTTGACAATAGTTGTGGTACAGATTCTATTTAGTGTCAGAGCCATTGAATCTACACTGGAATCCCACAAAGACTACATTGAGAGAAAAAGTTCAGTAGATTTTTTTTATATTTACCAGAACAAAAATCAAGCAGTCATTAAATAAGTGAAGTCTGGATAAAATAGGCAGACTAATTATCTGTCCTGACTCTGCAGCAATCAGATATCATCTCTTCAAGGAGTATTTTTTTTCCCAGACATCTTAGGTGATGGATCACTGGTCCCATCACTATGGTAGAGACCCAGGAGACAAATACATAAGCTAAACACCATTGCCTTTGTCATAACCTTAGTCCCAGATTTGGACCTTAGCGTCCAAAATATGGGGGTTAGCATGAAAACCTCCAAGCTTAGCTACCAGCTTGGACCTGGTACTTGCTGCCACCACCCAAAAAATTAGAGTGTTTTGGGGCACTCTGGTCCCCCTGAAAAACCTTCCCTGGGGACCCCAAGACCCAAATCCCTTGAGTCTCACAACAAAGGGAAATAATCCTTTTTCCCTTCCCCCCTCCAGGTGCTCCTGGAGAGATACACAGACACAAGCTCTGTGAAACTACACAGAGTGACTCCCCCCTCTCTGTTCCAGTCCTGGAAACAAAAAGTACTTTCCTCTTGACCCAGAGGGAATGCAAAATCAGGCTAGCAAATCCACACACACAGATCTCCCCCCTGATTTCTTCCTCCCACCAATTCCCTGGTGAGTACAGACTCAATTTTCCTGAAATTTCCCAGTAAAGAAACTTCAACAGGTCTTAAAAGAAAGCTTTATATAAAAAGAAAGAAAAATACATACAAATGGTCTCTCTGTATTAAGGTGACGAAATACAGGGTCAATTGCTTAAAAGAATATTGAATAAACAGCCTTATTCAAAAAGAATACAAATCAAAGCACTCCAGCACTTATATTCATGCAACTACCAAAGAAAAGAAACCATATAACTTACTATCTGATCTCTTTGTCCTTACACTTAGAAACAGAAGATTAGAAAACAGAACTACTTCTCCAAAGCTCCGAGAAAGCAGGCAGACAGAAAACAAAGACTCAGATACAAACTTCCCTCCACCCAGAGTTGGAAAAATCCGGTTTCCTGATTGGTCCTCTGGTTTGGTGCTTCAGGTGAAAGAGACATTAACCCTTAGCTATCTGTTTATGACAGCCTTCCTTTGATACAAAGTGCCTTTGAAGAAGGACCTTAAGAATCTCTTGTAAATTGAATGCACATGGAAGCTGAGAATGCTTTACTTACCTAGAGTATCCCCTCTGTAAACAGCGGCTCTTAAGACCTTGCGGCAGTCCAGGCCAAATAGCAAAGCACATAAAGACTTGTTAAAGAGTTTTAGATTTATAACAAGATGTTATCCCTTAATGGACATGGTAGCTGTAAAATATGGTGCTTATCTACCCCTCCTTGAAGTCAATGGTCCTGGCTGAAGTAGGCAGGATAATCTGAAGTCATCAAATGACAGAAAGTCAATTACTGAGGGTGTGATGTATGCAACTGTATATTGCACCTGTAAATTTCTAAGAGATTTGCCTAGTGGCAAACAGCCATTTTGACCCCAGGGTTGCCGAGCCTGTTTCAGAGGAAACACACATACATATGCTATCTATTTTCTACAGTGCCCCTCACCAGAGTAAGTATGTCCTTCGTATACTATAATATACTTCACAAGTCTATTGTGCTTTTAGAGACTTTGCTTGGGTATATACATCTTAGTTTTTTAATCTATACTAAATAATTTAGATATAAATTCTACGATTGTTCTTTGTGTATTAACAAAATATAAGCAGAAGCTCTAAGCTACTGTGGATATCTTAAGGGCTCCTTTTACGCTCAACATATTCCTCAAAGGTACAGGCAAATTACCTATATCTATAAAAATATTGCCATTCTTCCCCAATGTATACAGCATCTTGTATCCTTATATTATGTGTGGCAATTTCCATGCTAGTTATGTCAATTTGGATTGTACCAGAACACCAATAAAACCTATCCAAAAAGAGTAATCTCTGTGTTCAAAACTGACCTTTTCTGTCTCATCATTCTATCTCTGTGATCATATGATACTGACCGCCAATGTGAGCTTACCATGCTTACCTCTCAGTTGACTTTCAAAGAAAAATCTTGAAGAATAGTTACTAAGTCTGCACAGAGATTAAGACTGAAACAGAATTCTTGTTTTCTGACCACAAAACATTTTGAGGTTTTGCTATTTGATTTCACTCTGCATTGAAACGGAACCTAGATTTTTGAGTGACACCTATAATAGGCAACAGCCCAGAGGCTGGGACACTCACTTGGGATTTGAGAGATCCATGCAAACTCTTGCCCCTGATTTCGTGATCCCAGATGAGTGACCTAAGAGTCAGACTGTGGAGCCAATCACTCCTACTAGAACTGTTCCACTTTGTATAAATAATTAGATTTTCACTGGGACCCAGAGAGATACTGTTTCTGTAGCCTGTTGGTTCAGATTTGGAGCAGAGATTCTAATGTGATTCTCACACATCCCAGGTGAGTGCCTAAACCACTGGGCTATTGGCTCTTCTGGGGTCTCTCTCACCCGAAATTCCATCCTAGATCTGAACAATTTTCCCAACAAAATTTTCTTCAGAGCCAATACATTCCCACAAAAATGTTCAATTTTGACACACTCGCATTTTCCAAAGAAAAAACTGTTTTGTTACAAAATGCCTCACTAGCTCTAGTACTGATGAACCAGGATTTGATGTGTTGCAGATCTTGGGACTGCTCACTGAGAACACCCTGCTGCCAGTCCATGCCAATTTAAACAACCCAGCGGTCAGCCCAAGTGCCTCAGACAATTGCTACTGCCATAGTGTCACCTGGGAAGAAGTAGGCAGGACTCAAACTGCTAAGGGCTTCATGGATCAAAATCAACACTTTAAATTTCAACAAAATCCTCAGTTTCAAACTTAAAGGATATGGAGGACACACCTTATCAGTTAATTGTGTCAATATAATTTTTGGGCATTTTTAATCAGATATTGAGATATACTTGTCAGGGTTCCTGCCCCACTCTGAACTTTGGTGTACAGATGTGGGTACCCACATGAAAGTCCCACTAAGCTTATTTCTACCTGCTTAGGTTAAAAACTCCCCCAAGGCACAAATTATTTCCTTGTCCTTGGATGGTATTACTGCCACCACCAAGTGATTTTGACAAAAATCCAGGAAAAAGGGTCACTTGAAGTTCCTGTTTCCTCAAAATATTTCCCCAAACCTCTTAACCTCCATTCCTGGGAAGGTGTGAGAATAATATACTAACCAATTGGTTACAGAGGGAGCACAGACCAAACCCCTGGGTTTTTAGGACACTGAAAATCAATCAGGTTCTTAAAAGAAGTATTTTAGTAAAAAAAAAAAGAAGTAAAAGAATCACACCTGAAAAATCAGGATGGAAGGTAACTTTACAGGGTAAATAAAAAGATTTAAAACACAGAGGATTCCCCTCTAGGCGTAGCTTCAAAGTTTCAAAAAACAGGAATAAAACTCCCTCTTAGCAGAGGGAAAATTCACAAGCTAAAACAAAAGATAATCTAACCAATTTCCTTGTCTTTACTTACAATTTCTATAATTTTACATGTATCCTTTCAGGTATCTTTTCAGGAGATGGTTTGGTCTCCCTCTCCTTAACCAGACAGGAACAAAGAAAGCACAAACAAAACCTCTCCTCCCACTCCCAGTTTGAAAGTATCTTCTTTCCTTATTGGTCCTTTTGGTCAATTGCCAACCAGGTTATTTGAGCTTCTTAACCCCTTACAGGTAATGTGATTCTGTACCTCTGGCCAGGAGGGATTTTATGTTACTGTATACATAAAGGTTGTTACCCTTTCCTTTACATTTATGACAAAAGTGTTTTCAGGATTGAGCTTCAGCCAGCAAACTCTCATCCATATCCCAGTCACAATGAGACATTAGATAGGACATCCCACAATACTGCCTAGGTCCAGATAGTCAGAAATATACAACTCAGTCTGAACATCATTCAGAGCTCCTTTGAAAAAAATGACATGGCAAGCATAACAGTGAACTAAGACATTTGATGTTACTATGAGTGTCAGTCTTATGTCATCCATGATCTTTTTACTGGCAGTGGATTGGGTAACGAGAAAGACCATAAAACAATCAAGGGGCATACAATAGACTTTCATACAGAACTTAGAGGACCTTGACTTTGCAGATGACGTTGACTTGCTATCCCATATCCCTATGGATATGCAAGCCAAAAAAGATGCTCTCTGACATAAAAAGGTCCACTATTTCACATACCTTGGTGGTGGTGTAGGTTCAACAAGTGGAACAGACAAAAACATTGAAGCCAGAATAGCGAAAGCCAAACATGTCTTTGTAACTCAAAAGCTGGTCTGGAGAAACAGAAATCTTTCCCTCCAAGCTAACTTTTGAATATTTACACCATCGTAAAGTCTGTCTTACTATGTGGCATGGAAACTTGAAGACTTAATAAGAATTTACTATCTAAACTCCACATTTTCATAAACACCTGCCTTAGACAAATCCTCAATATAAGATGATCAGAAAAAAAAATCACAAGAACTGTGGAGAACGACAAAAGAGAAACTGATAGGACAGGAAATTATGGAACAAAAATGGAGATGTCCAGGACATGCATGGAAGAAAGACCTGTATAACATAACAAGCCAGGTGTGGGATTGGAATCCCCAGGGAAGAGATAACAAGATAGATCAAAGATAAAATGGAAATGCACAATAGAAACAGAATTGAAAGGTATCAAAATGTCATAGGAAGAAGCTAAGATTACAGCAGGAGACTAGCAAATATGGAAGGCAGGGGCGGAGGCCCTATGTTCCGCATGGATGAGAGAGGCATAAGTAAGTAAGTAACACATAAGGGCATAATCCTCATGTTTAACATGTTGAAAATTATATTTCCACACTAACCTATCTAATGCCTATGCATTGAACAAGAGACATGATAACATAGAAACTTTAGAACCACTTATGAGAAATCCTCTGGAATAGAAGAACAACTGACCTATACTATGCTCTAAAATCTCCGATGATATAAAAAGAGTCAAACTATTCAGAAGTAATCATTTGAATGTCTGCTTGGGTCTGTAGTTTCAGCAACACCCAGTGATAGCTGCTAGAACTAAGAATCTATATAGACACTTCATCTTCATCTATTCCCAGGAGATGATCACCCACTAATAGCAGTTGCGCAGTTTCAACACTGTAACAGAGCCCAAAACCAAACTGACAACAGTGAGACCTGAGATTTCTGGATATTGTTGGAGTTTGTTAAGCCACAACCTTTTTCCTAATCTTCCCCAATTTTGGGAGATTCCAAAAAGTGTCTACAATGATATAAAGTTTATTGAAAAAAATTATTCTCTAAACTATCTAATAATTACTTTTGTAAGAGACACTTTATTTAGCATGATTTTTTTGTTAATAAATAGATTTCCATGTACAAAAGATGCCTCAGAAAGACATTCTGGCCTCTCTTACGCTCATGGATTGTTGTTAACTGGACACAGCTGATGTAATCACAATGTAATTGAGCAAAAAATGTCAATGTATTTCTGTGAAGGGTTCAAAAACTTTATATTGAGATGACTTGACAGAAAAGCCTGGCATTCTCATTCTAGAGTCCTAGAAATTGCCAGCCTTTTACACTTTCCTGCATCATGCTCATACCCCAGACATGTTCCACCAACTGCTGGGCTTTCATCTTCCAGGAAGTACTAGCAGCAACACACCTACCCAGATCTTAATCCTTCCTTCTCCCAGGGAGGATAATGCAGCCCACCCAATCCCCAGTCTGTCCTCCCAGAGAGAACTGGGATTCGATATTCAGAGCACTGAGCTCCCAGAGAGGGCTGGAATTTGATATTCAGTCCACTTCCCCTCTTCCTCTCTTTCTCTTCTCAGTGGGAGTCTTCCATTGACATCAATGAACTTTGAAACAGGCCCTTCATTTCTTGAATACTTTGAAATGGTACTATACTTCAGTGACAAATCCACATTCTTCCCACTTTTGGTATATTGTGTGTGCTCAGTTTATCTATCTTAATCACATTAGAGCCAATGACAATCATGTGGCTAAAATAATTCCTGTAACTCCTTGAAAATGTAACCTCAGATTAATTCCAGAGTGCTTTTGTGATGTGTAGGAATGTATATCAATGCCTTCAGGCCAATTAATATTACTCTGTTTCCTCTTTTCCTATATTGTCCTCTGTGATCAAACTCAGATTTTTCTGGTCAGCCAAACATCAATAACACCAGGACAAGAAATCCCATAAAAGATGAGCTCATGAAGCAGATCTCACTGGTAATATATTTTAGCAGCTCTTTTGTGCAGTTTCATTCCTGGCCACCTCAATGCTCTGATTTTTCACATTTTAAAAACTGTTTATCACAATACTAACAGAAATGTTCAGATTCCAGATGAAGAGTAAGCCTGAACGCCTTGTGGCAGCAAGCTTGTGAACTAAAATTAGTATACTGTGAAGTGCTTGTCTGCTTTAATTTACAACTCTGGCAAACCAATAGTTATTAGTTAAAATGTAATATTAGAATAAAAGACACCTATAAAGTCCATAGTTTAGAGCTTGCCAGAAAATGTAAAACATTTCCCAAACATATTCGCAATTTTTTTTGGTTCAAATTTCATTTTCAACAGAAATTTTTCAACCACTTCCACAAAAACTATTATTTACCCTAGAGCAATTTGCTTTTCTCAAGCATCCTTTAATTTTCACTATTTTTTTCAGTTGCTATTTTCCATACTGATATGGATTTAATTTTTGTCTAATTGGAGTAGGGACATGCCTAGGTTTTGGCGTTATATTTTCTACTTCAGAGCTCCAGTATAATTTTTCACAAGATGATCGGTGCCTTTTGACTCTTATTTCCTATGTACATTTTTTGAAGTTCATTACACTGAGACAATTTCTTTAGTGTGTTAACAGTATTCTGAACTTTTAAACCAGGATATATACTTTATATATCTGAAAAAGCAAATTTTGAATCAGAGTCTCAGCAGTGACTGTTGATTTTGGATGCCTTGATTTTTGGTGGCCCAACTGAAGATACATCCCCTCTAAAATGCCTTATGCTGGGCATTCAGAAATTCAGGCACCCCAAATCATTAATCACTTTTGAAAATTTAGGCCACAATGGCAGCATTGCCAGGCATGTATTTTGGAACAAATATTCATAAATGTAAAATTACTTAAGACTTCCATCTCACCAAAATGCTACTCTGTTACATAGACTGTTGTATTGCTTACCATTCTTCCACTGCTGAAATCCTGAGTGTTGTGATGCACTCTTGAGGGTTTGAAAAAAATCTCACAACCCCCTCCATCTCATAGCTTAAGGATAGACAGCTATGAATTTTACTCAAGAATATGATAAACAAGGGTAGAATGAACCAAAATTGTATACGTACACATTGATACTGAATCTCTTCTCTTTGACAGGGAAAGGGATAGCTCAGTGGTTTGAGCATTGGCCTGCTTAAACCCAGGGTTGTAAATTCAATCCTTTAGTGAGCCACCTAGGGATCTGGGGCAAAAATCAGTACTTGGTCCTGCTAGTGAAGGCAGGAGGCTGTACTCAATGACCTTTCAAGGTCCATTATAGGAGATCTCCTATTATTATGTGTTTTCTCTTTTCAGGAGGATCAGAACCATTTGTCCTTTGTCTTTCTCACACTTGCCTGCGGCATGACTCTATTGAAGAAAAGGTGCTTATTTGTTACACAGCATGACATATTCTTTTTTGTGTGAAACTTGTCATTTTCTCATAAACAGCTAACACTCAACAGGCAATAGTCTATCGGAGTCATGTTGCCATTTTAGTTTTGGTAAAATGATAAATTACTTTCTAAGGTGAAGGTAAAAGGAAATTGTAAGTCGAGTATTAGAGTAGTCCTGGGATTGGTGGGTGAGCGTGTGGTGTGTGATATTGAAAGTGTAAGATGAGTAGCCTGAGAAAGTGCTAAGCTATTAATATTTGGGAATTTCCAGAAGGCTTCTAAAATAAGCTAAATTGCTGATGAGCCTTCTGAATTTTTTACTGAAGTTGGTACCTTTGTATATACTTGGAAGGATAGTACCATTCTGTTCCAAGTAAGAATGAAGGAACTCTCATTGCCTCTGCCCAATCTGTACCACTTCATGGGAAAAAGTCATTCTCACTGACAATCGGCACCTTTCACAATCACTGAAAATTGACCTGGTAGCTAAACTTTCTTCCTCAAGTTCTGTTCTTCTCTGAAGAGAGACTTTTAAAATATCAAGTAGTTTTGTATTTAGTATCTCTTTGCAAGAAAAAGATTGAGTTAGATGTTGCTTTTTTTTCTTAATTGCCAGGACTGCAAACTCAAATAATTTCTACAAATTGAGCATAGCTGTTTCTTTCTTCTGCATCATCATCTAGTTTTAAAGATTTGGCTGTGCAATGTATGCCCTCATTTATCCCCATACAACCTATGGCAGAAGGCCTGGGGAATATCAATAATTTCATGGCATGGGAACTTGATAAATTTACACTACTTCTGTGATCAGCTGAAACAGAAACTGGATACATCCAGCTAGAAAGAGTGATCTGACTCTCACACCTAAATTAAAAAAATACTAACATGAAAAGTCAATCAATTTGACTGGGGATGTCTTTTTCAAAGCAATTAAAGGATCAAGTCCCAGACACATTAATGACCAAATTTCTGCCTATGAATCAGTATGTCAGATGTGCTCTTCTGAGCCAATGCACATCACAAAGACCAGGATAAAGTGTCAGGAGAGCTCAGGACAAAGCATTCTCTCTTGAAGGGATTGGCCTATGGAACCAAACTTCCTCTCAGAAGAGAGGTGAATACAGCATCATCATTAAAATACTACTGAGAACCTTCCCTTATCTAAAAGGTCTTTCCACCATAGGGATGATACTGACAATGCTGACACCTCCTACTGCCCCCAAATCCCACAGTAGATATATGCACAAAACACACCCTAACCCAAGCAGAATTTTTACCTTAAACAGGAAAAATGCCAGAGACTCTGTGAAATCCACTAGGGACTTTGCTATTGCTACTGATTTTATGTGGAAGATGTTCAGCGGCTGTGGTGATGGAGTGGTAGTATAAACACCTACGTGAATAATATGGTGTCTAAGGAAGTGCAGGGGAAGTGGCTTTTGAAATGCTAGACTTGATAATATGAAGCTAGGGGAACCTCCCAGAGGATGATTAGGGGACAATAGTCCATGTATGGGGGACATCAAGACTGTTGCAGTGCCTCCAGATGGTACTCCTCATCAAGCTTCTTGTAGAAATCTTGATGTGACCTCCCTCTGATAAGATAACAAGCTCTAATACCAATGCAAAGTATATTAGGTGATGTTAGGAGGACATCTGTGGACCAGCAAGGAAAGACATACACAGCCTCTCAGGACTGATCTGGGGATGAGCATTGTTTGCTAGAGATGTTGGGGAACATGAGGGGGAAAGGAAGATGGAAGAATTGCATGTGTTGCTACAGGCTGGGGACTGACTGGCTAAGTGGCAGTTCTTCAAAAAAGAACCTGGGGATTACAATGGACAAGAAGCTGGATATGAGTCAACAGTGTGCCCTCATTGCCAAGAAGGCTAACTGCATACTGGGCAGAAGCATTGTCAGCAGATTGAGGGAAGTGATTATTCCCCTCTATTCAGCACTGATGAGGCTACATCTGGAGTACTGCATCCAGTTTTGGACTCCGCACTACAGAAAGGATGTGGACAAATTGTAAAGAGTCCATCAGAGGGCAACAGACATGATTAGGAGTCATAGGCACATGCCTTATGAGGAGAGACTGAGGGAACTGGGCTTCTTTAGTCTGCAGAAGAGAAGAGTGAGGGGGGATTTGATAGTAGCCTTCAACTACTTTAAGAAGGTACCAAAGAGGATGGAGCTAGACTCTTCTCGGTGGCAGATGACAGAACAAGGTACAATGGTCTCAGGTTGCGGTGAGGGAGGTCTAGGTTGGATATTATGAAACAGTATTTCACCAGGAGGGTGATGAAGTACTGGAATGGGTTACCTAGGGAGGTGGTGGAATCTCCACCGTTAGAGGTTTTTAAGGGCCGACTTGACAAAGCCCTGGCTGGGATGATTTAGTTGGGGTTGGTCCTGTTTTGAGCAGGAGGTTGGACCAGATGATCTCCTGAGGTCTCTTCCAACCTAATCTTCTATGATTCTGTGTAACACTTTCTTTTCTTCAGCAGAGGTGCTGAAAGGTAAAGAGTTTCTGGAGCCAAATTCCCCCACTTCCCCATCACACTCCACCCTGAACTCATGATCTCAGTCAAAGAGGACATGGATAGAGATGTCATTTCCCATTAAGGTGTAACACAAAGTGCTCAGGTTGGCAAACACAGGGCAGAAGAAGGAGGAGATATAAGTTGGTGGAGGTGAAGGTGACGCACACAGCCATGTTAACATAAGTCCCCTAACTCGTATGTACGTGTACAGCTCCATTGTGTTTTAGAATTAGGCCTTCGTCTACACTTGTAACTCTGCTGAAAGCTAACAGTGCTCCAAACTGTAACTGAGCTCATATGTACATGAAGCTCTAATTTGTCCTAAAGAACATTTATTAATAGTGATGAATGAGAAAGAAATAATCCAGTTTGATATTCAGAGCCTAGGATGAGGCTACAAGTCTGGCATTTAGAAATAAATATTAACTAAGTAAAATTTGTTCTGGGGCCATAGACACACAACATGCATGGAACCTCATAATGTGATTTTACAACACTTTCATTTTCTAGAGCAGAATACCCTTATCCTTACTGGGTGTAGTTTACTAGTTGGTCTATGTTTCTGGTGTTAGTTTGTTTTTTGTTTGTTATTTTTAGTTTAGGGTTGCAAAATTCTTAGTTCAAGGCACATCTAATCTACAACTTGAGTTTCAGAAAGAAAAATCAGAATGGTTGATAGAAAACTATCAGCATGTAGTTAGAAAATTTCTGTAATTAATTTCAGCTGAAGAGCTTCTGTCTCGCATAATTCTAACCACTAGGTAGAATTTCACAATAACACTTACTTAAAATCACTGGGTACTACTATTAAAGCCTTTTGAGATATTACTGCAATTAAAGACAACTATCACATCTCCGTATAATGCAGCATGGGAGACTCAAATCAGATGAACACAATTCTCAGAATGGTAATCTATCTAGGACATGGGATAAGACAATAATAAAATAATGTTCAATAGGCATTAGTAACAATGAAAGCAGCTCTTTTAGAACTAATGCTGCTCTTTTCTAGGACTGCAAAAAATAATGAATCTTCTTGTAACTTTAAGGCTTATGAATGCAGAGAAAGTTGTGCCTTAGACAAATAAACTTTTACTTGCACAATAGAAAAGAAATCATAACATCAGGTTTAATATTTAATTCTTAGATTTCTTCCATTTTCCCACTTTTCTACTTAAAGAAAATATTAGGATGCCATTTAAAGATCTTCCAAACAGCTGGAGCATCTTGTCTTTGGTTTCTTTACAGTACATAAATGATCTAATTATTTCTACTTGTTGTCTTGTAAATACATTATAAAAATGTATATTATAGGTAGAGCTAGCAGCAAAGGTTCCCATTAAGGTGGCTCACTTTACATTATAGATTCTGTTTTCTGTTGCTTATAGTTTTGCCAAATTTCGGCTGAATTTTTCCATGCTTGGTCATTACCTCCATGCTTGGTCAGTTTAATTTGGTTGATTGCTTGACTGATTTTTCAAAAAGTTGTTTTGTGAGGGCGGCGAAGGGGGAGCCTGAGAAGAATCTTAATGGAAAATAGTTTCGATTATCAAAGTTGGAAACTTCTTACAACCACTTCTATTTGGAGTTCTAATGCTTGCATGCTTTGAAACAGGCTTCAAATGTCACAGGTAGTAGCTCTAAGGACAAAGATGTGCCTTTTGCTATCCCCATAAAAATTCACCCAAGTTTGACCAAATTATAGGTCTCTGAAAATCACCATTTGCACATGCTTAATAGAAGTTTTGAAGATATTTGCTGCTAAATTCTCTGAATATACCATTTTCATTGAGCATGCTCCAGTTTCCCTGCCTTCATCTGCACAGAACATGCCCCAGGCCAGCCAATGAGATATAGTGGTAGCAGTAGATGGTACCCTAAGGAATGTCATGACAGGGACAAGGGATGGGTCCCAGCATCGGGGCTAGTGGAGACAAGGGATGTGTGTTGGATCATCAAAGACAGCCTCATGGAGTGAGGGCTGGGGATGCTCAAGGGGAAGAAACCACACATGCATGTGAACTGGTGCATTTACAAGTGGGACAGTCAACAGTGGTTTGATGCAAATGGTCAGTGATGTAGTTTCTTAGGTTGTTTCAATAGCATTACAGTGCTCCTAAAGTGTACTGGGCCACCCAGAACCGGGACATTCTTCTCCACTGAACGCAGGATGTGGGGGTAATGCTGATTCTGAGTATGAGTGTGATCTGTAAAAGACAGAGGTTGAGGGGGCAGGTGATACCCTACCACACGGTGTGGAAACTGGAGGCAGTAGCAGGGCTCTCAATAAAGTGTGGGGTCTGGGCTCAGTTTGACCCTTGAAGAGTTTACTTGAGGGGGTAGGGGTGAATGGCAGTGGGCCTGGCAGGGTAATAAATAGGCTGGGGCTAGGAGTGGAAGCCCCAGAAGCTGTATCAGACCTGTCTGTGGGGCACACCCCTTATGGGGAAACTAATGGTATTACACAGATGCTGCAAGCTAATTGGTCAGGTGTCTGGATGGAGTATCAGGAGGCCCAGCATGGGCACAAGTTTGGTAGGCAGGACATATTGTATGTTGCAGTAGTTGTAATTTAGCATTCCTTAAGCTGTGAAATTCCTTAATTCCTTAATGAGTGAAATTCACTTGATGTGTAGTTCCACTGACCTCACTAAATTTACTTCAGGTATAAATTTGTCAAAATATCACTGGTTCTGCTTGCATTCCAGTTCTCATCTCAGCATTCATAGCTCTTTGTTCCAGGAGTTTTTCAGATACGCAATGATTTATTTACTGATTCTTTGGTCCCTAATGTAACATCCTAGAGATATTACCGCTGGGAATACAACTGGATATATTCACTCTGGGAATATCAGTGCAGGATTTATGGGCAAGGTTTCTGGAAAACACATCTTAACGCTCTTATGAAGGGTGCATAGTAAGGTCCAAGCCATGGGTTGGCTGGGGGATCTGGATGGAAAATGAAGGGCGGCTGGTGGAAGCCATGGGTAGTTATCTGAATGAACATGGAGTTGCCTGTACTGTACACTTTTATCTGCCAGGTATTCTCAGATATCTAATTGTCATAAACAGAGTGTTAAGGGTTAATGTCTCTTATACCTGTAAAGGGTTACAAGCAGGAAACTAGACACCTGACCAGAAGACCAATCAGAAGACAAGATACTTTTAAATTCGAGTGGAGGGAAGTTTGGGTGTGAGTTCTTTGTTCTTTGTTCTTCTTTCGAAGGGTCTGAGAGAGACCAGACATTACTACAGGCTCTCTAAGTTTCTTTTCAAATAGAAGGTAAAAACCAGGCGGTTTAGGATTTTTAATTGTTTTACTCTATTTGCAATTGTGGATCTGGCTGGTTAACTTTTATATGTGTAGTTGCTGGGAATATTTTGATTTGTATTGGTACTGGGGGGAAAGTCTCTCTCTGGTATCTGTAAGCTATAGGACCCTGTATATTTACATCTTGAAGTTACAGAGATAATTCTTTACTTTTTCTTTCTTTTATTAAAAGATTTCTTTTTAGAGAACCTGATTGATTTTTTTCTTGTTTCCCTTGTTTTATCCCAGGGGATTGGGATAACTCACCAGGACTGGTGGGGGAGACGGGAGGAGGGAGAGATAGAATCTCTCTCTGTTTTCCTTAAATCTGTTTGCATCTTTGTGAGAGGGAAGGGAAATGCTTCTCTGTATGGTGATTTAAGAGGCTGGATCAGTATCTTTCAGAATAGCCCAGGGAGGGAAATTCTGGGAGGGGGAGAGATGAGGGAATGGCTTATTTCTCCTTGTTTTAAGAACCCAAGGGATCTGGGTTCTTGGGGTCCCCAGGGAAGGTTTTGAGGGGACCAGAGGGTATCAGGCCTTGGAAAACTCCTGATTGGTGGCAGCATATCAGACCTACGCTGGTAATTAAGCTTAGGGAAACTCATGCTAGTACCCATATTTTGTTCGCTAAGATCCAGAACTGGGAAGGAATGCTATGACACTAATAATAAAGTTGTGGCCTGATTAAAGACATATCCAGGGTCTCCCATCCTTCTTTCGGTATAGCTGCACAATGCCCACATGCACCTAAAGTAGGGGAGATGTTGTCTGGGCTTGCCAGAGGAAGGTAGCAGTGCTTTAAGGCTGGGGTGGGAAAGAAGGTCAGAAACTCGTGAAAAAAGGTGGGTTTGGGGTCAGCTTGACAACGTTGACTCATCTCCTGAGAAAATAAGGGCAGAATGTTTAAAAGGTGCAAGCCTGGGCATTAGCCATTTCTCCAGGCAGCTAGCAAGACAGCATCTGCTGTCCCTCCCCTGGAGGTGGTGAATACCAGCTTTGGTTAGAATCTGCTGTGGCTATTGTGCTGGTCACTCCTTTTAGGGGGGTTGGGAAGGAATTTTCCCCTCACCACCATATTGACCTAGGTGGAGAGTTTTCTTTTGCCTTTCCCTCAGTGAGTTTCAGGGAGTACTTATTATATGAGGAGAAAAGGGGATTAGGCCATATGTGCAACTCATTTTGTAAATGTGGGGCAGCTGTCCAGTGCAGGTATTCCATAGGGAAGGCATCCAGTGACTGGATAAATGGTAAAGGACTTAAAAAGGATGCCAGTTAAAGGAATGGAATGGGGCTAAGGGAGAAATGTGTTATGATTGGTATGGCAAGGAGTCAACCTCCCTTTCCTATAACCCACCTTAACCCTCTTATGAGGGGGTGGTGGATGGTAAGGTCCAAACCAGGGGTTGGCTGGGGGACCTGGTTAGAAAATGAAGGGGGGGGCGGTGGAAGCCCTGGGTAGTTATTTGAATAAACATGGAGTTGCCTGAACTGTACACTTTTATCTGCCAGGTAGTCCCAGACATCTAATGATAAAGATCCAGCCTGATTAAATCCATATCAAGGGTCTCCTGTCCTTCTTTTGATAAAGCCGGATAAGGAGGTAGCCATCCAAAATTTATTTTTTAGCCTCATTTTTCAATGCACAACACTTGCACACACCATTTGACTGCAAAAAAATAAACCAAGTTTGCCCTGTCCTTTGGCTACTGTCCTCCACTTCAACACAATAGACTTTAAAATGAGACCACTTGTAAAAATAAACCATGCTGAAAATGTTTTTGATGATGTTGCTGTCTCCTGGTCTGCTCATTACTCGTCGAAGAGAAGAAACCCCTAGATCCTTAGAGAGTTATTGAGGGTATGTCTACACTTCCCGCCGGATCGGTGGGTAGTGATCGATCTATTAGGGATTGATTTAATCGCATCTAGTGTAGACACAATAAAATTGATCCCTGATCGCTGTGCCATCGATTCTGGAACTCCACTGCGGCTAGAGGCGGAAGCGGAATAGATGGGGGAGCGGCAGCGGTCGACTCACCGCCATCCTCATGGCCATGTAAATCAACCTAATATACTCCAACTTCAGCTACGCTATTCGCATTGCTGAAGTTGTGTATCTTAGGTCGACGTCCCCCCCCCCCAGTGGAGACCTAGCCAGAAATGCACCTGTATGAAGGAATGTGGTGGCAGGTGCAAAATGAGAAAGTTTCAGACTGGCATGCAATGCTGCAGCTGCCAACAGTAACTGACTATCATTGAATAGTATTTGATGCAGTAAAGTGAATAATTATATAATGAATTGCAATGAATAAATGAATTTGACCAGACAGTTATTTCTGTGAAAAAAAAGGGGGTCTGTCAAAGTAAATAAGATATGATGACAGAATTTCTAATAACCTTACTATATACATTAAAATAGGTTTGTGAGAACTCATTTAAGAATAATTAAAATAATTTTTAAGTTTGTAAAGGATTCATAAATGACAACTTCTCTTTTATTCACAGTAAAAGCAAAAATATATGCCTGCTAATAGTGAACTTGGAAAATTAGACAACATAGGAAATCAGTGAAAATGTAGATAAAGTAAATGTTATTTCTTCTTCCAGTGGTTCAAAGGCATCATCATTGCATAATTATGGTTGATGGGTGTATCAAAATTTGATTATTTTTGAGTTAGCCTGTTTGATTACATTTCATTTCTGTGAACCTGAGTACTTTTAATGAATGATCACCAAAATAATATTCCACTCATATCTTTCATTTTAAAAGACAAATTTGTGTGCTTCTTAATTTATTTAATTATCATTGGTTTGCCTCAATGAATTTAAAAATAATTGCCTTCTTGCTTAACTATCTCTAATTTATTACAAAAATGTGCATGTGTAGGATGGACTTATTTTGTTCATTTTCTATTAGGAGTTCACCATTTCATCTATCTAATTATAGTTTTATCTATTATTATGTATTATTATTTCTAGTGCACCAACAGAAGACTAGGTATTTTACAGACAAATAATGATGTGGATAAACCTGAAGAATTTGAAATCTAAACATGGAAGCAACAAGGATGACAAGTTAAATAACACTAAAAAAGACAGGAAGGAGTAAGGAGACTGAGGAATATGGAATAACAAACTATGGTAATTGTTTTGCTCTGCTTTTAATTTTTTAAAAACTCATTTTAAAGAACTTTACTCAAAATTTCCAACCTTAGGTGTATAGTCTTAGGTACATAAATCCATAACTTCTCCTTGAATGGTCCCTTAGACTATGTGTTAGCTACTCATGCTAAACTATCTGTTCAACTTGATATTTATTTCTGACACTCGAGTACTTTTCCCAGACCCGAAGAAGAGCTCTGTGTAACTTGAAAGCTTCTCTCTTTCACCAACAGAAATTGGTCCAATAAAAGATAATACCTCACCCACCTTGTCTCTCTAAAATACGGAAAATACATTTTGGTATTTAGAATATTTTAAAACTGCACTCCTAAATAAAATGTTCCTATGCACAAGAAAAAAGACTTACCTTAAATTATTGATTTTTGCATTCATTTCTCCCTCACATTACAATTCCTTTATATTTTTCCCTGTTCATCTCCCCATCAAATAGCTACAGCTGAATGTACTGCACGAGATTCTGAAAGCAATAGCAAACTTTCCTCTTAACACAGTGGATCATGTACATTCCGGATTTCCATTCTACCAGCATAATTGTCTCTTTTCCCAGCCAAATCAGGATCAGGACTGAAGCTTCCAAAGTTTGTACAATGGACAAAATAAAGATGAAAAAGTCCACATCTCTTTTCATTATTGTTTCCAAAACAAGTAATAGTAGCGGGGCTTATATAAAATGTCCTGTAACTGTACAGTGTACTAGAATCCTTTTAATTGGCACGCCCCAGTGGAAATAGAGAGTGCCAATTAAATAATCATCCCAATTATCAGCAGCTCATGGGACTACATTGTACTGGTTTATAATTATTTTGATTTCATGGCTTGCTTTAAAAAAGGTAACAGTATCATCTTTACATCTTAATTACCTAATACAGATAATACCAATACATTTAGTTTATAGACATAATAACTTTTTGCCCTTTCTGTGACAAAGTTAGAACCTGCCTCATGCTACAACTAATGAAATTGATTGCTTTATCGTGGCAAGTACTATACAATGACAATTCACTTTTCCTCTGGCACAGATGAATTCTTTATGATTGATGAATACTCAGTGGTATACGTGGAATCAGAAGAATGTGTAATTAAAACATAGTTGTTACAGTAACATCTTCCAAAATCAATGAAAAAATATATATTGAGCTCCATACAGATCCCAAAGAAGTCCATGGGAGCTTTGTGCTTGACTTCAGTGGAAGAAGGATTATGCCTTATGTGTTAATCCTATGTTAGACATAGGGGGTGAAATCCTGGCTGCATTAAAGTCAGTGGAAAAATGCCCATCAACTGCAAGAATGTCAGAATGTCACTCAGAGAAAATATGGAATGACAGATACTGAAAAACGCAGTTAAACAACCTATCCTTTCTCACAACACTGAAAGCCCAGTATCTGGAAAAAGAAACTCAGGGCAACCTAATCTTAGGGAAAGATCATTTTTTCTTAATTTAAAACTAATACAAAATTTTAATCATAATTGTTCGTGATTAACAGCACTGTGTAACTGTTTTAGATTTTCAAAAAAAGATAGAAAGTTCCTGAGAGAAAAAAACTGCTGTATATTCTTACAGTTGGGACAATGTCGAAAATAACTTGTGTGACTGAAACAAGCATAGAGTACATGCATAAAAACATTAGATATTGAATGTATCAGATGTTGTGTCCCTGGTTTCTAAAGACTCCTTCAACCAAGGCACTGAGAGTCAACAATGAGGCATACAACTATAAGTTTTATAGATCATGTTTACACGGTAGAATCATTCAAACAGCACTCCCTAAATTGCGAAAGTCTTGACCTAGTATGCAATAGACTTTTAGTGTTAAAGGTAGAATGGACTTCTTTAAGGACAGGCCTTACTTTGTGTTTTCCAAAATCTTGCTCATAAATCCTGCACTGATATTCCCAGAGTGAATATATCCAGTTGTATCCCCAGAGGTAATATCTCTGGGATGTTACATCATGGACCAAAGAATGAGTGACTAAATCATTGTGTACCTGAAAAATTCCTGGGATAAAGAACTATGAATGTTGAGATGAGAACTGGAATGCATGCAGAACCAGTGATATTTTGACAAATTTATACCTGATTTAAATTTAGAGAGGTCAGAGGAACTATACATCAAGTGAATTTCACTCATTATATTTGCTTAAGGAATGATAAATTACAACTAATGCAACATACAGTGTTTTGCCCAGTATTCTGGAGATATGAAGTACTGAATAGATTGTGATTAAGAAACAATAACTTATACTAGAAAAGTTCAAAGCAGTGGTCATGCTTCCAAACTTTTCAACTGGGCTTAGATAAATATAGCATTTAGAGCATGAAGAGTAAATATTAAACGTAGCACATACTGGGGTAACTTTATGTTGTTATGGATGGCACAATTAGAAAATGTAAAGGTGATCACTGTAGATATTTGTGAAACATGTTCAGGAGCTACTCAATTATAAAATATGGGATAAATTAAATATTATTAATACTTCAACACTAAAGATCTCACTTTAAAAAAAATGGTCTCTACTTTTGCGTATGTGGGACTCTCAAAGTACAGAAACGCAATTAAGGAATATATCGTGTGTTAGTGCACATTACCAGTTACTTTAGGGGCAATGAAACCAAAGAAAAAATATATATATGTATATACAAGAACCAGGAATTTTAAAAGATGTGTGCCTGAAATCAGTGGGAACTGTTAGATGCTCTGCAAAAATCAAGCTATTCAGTGTCTGATCCTGTTTGCACTGAAGTTAGTGACTAGTGACTAGATTCACAATTGCACATAGATACCTAACTTTCTCTTTAGGTGCCTAAATTCAACATGTATGCACCTCTGACCTTCAGAAAACCACCCTGTAAGTGCCTAAATCCACATAGGCTCCTACATGCATTCACAAGGCCGCCAAAGTTCTGAAGCCACCCCACAGAAAATAAGCTGCTTAGCATCCTTACTTATGCCTAAACCTTAGCAGGATTCTCAAATTAAGTGTCCCCACACACATCTTACCTGTGGTGCCCAGTCTGGTAGGTGTGCTCATACCTAACCTGCACAAAAGATAGCCTGGTGGTTAGGGTAGTTACCTACTGTACTGAATTTGCAGCAGGAAATTGAATCCAGATCCCCCACTCCCCAACTGAGTGCCCACACAGCAATGTTTCTAGTCTAGCACCAATATTTCACAGTCTCTCCTCTTCAAGCTGTCCCACTTCGTATACATAATTAAATATCCATTGGATCAGGGACATGAACCTGGCTGGCCCTCAGAGTGCCCTAACCATTAGGATCGAGAGACAAACTGTCTCTCTGTGGTCTGATTAATAAATATCTATTTATTCAAAGTAGAAAAGCATCTAGAGGAGAGGCTTGAGACTGCCCTACCCCATCATATCCAATAGCCTGATGATTAAGGCAAACACTTGGGATGTGGGGGACTGGCGTTAAAGTCCCTGCTCCAATCTGTCAGAGCAGGGATTTGAAAATAGGTGTCCTATTTCCCAGGTGAATGTCTTAACCACTAGGTTATTACCTAAAATGGGCTCAGGGGCTCTCTTTCTATGATGTTTTATAAGAAAGGGCAGACCTGGCTTAGGCTTCTATCTCTAGGAGGGTTCATGACTGAGCGTCCCAAGAAGAAATAAGCATCTCCCTCTGTCCTGTCAATCAGGTGCTTCAAGTCCAGATCAGGGCCGATGCTTCCATTTAACTCCTGGCTAGCTTAGGCAGCTCCATGCTCACCTGAGAATCCCTTTCTTAGACACCCAACTTACCCTATACAATGAATGGGAATTGCAAACACCTATCTCTGTGGCACTGGGTGGCAGGGTGCCTAATAGTTAGATATTTCTCCACTCAGTGTTGCACTTTGTGAATCTAGCCCTAAACTACTAGTAACTTCAGTGGTACAGGATCAGAACATATTTAAGTGCCTAAATATGGAGTTTGAAGCAACCACACATTTCTCTGAATTAGGCTTTTGTATATAGACTAATATGTAACTCCCATTTTGTGTGAAATCTTTCAAAGCAACTGTGTATCAAACTAGAGTTCAATATCAATAGTAATTATTATGAATAATAAACCACAGAGAAAGCAGCAGAGAGAATGAGAAATTAAAAGATGCTATAGAAGCAATAGAGAAAATATATGTTTTGACTGATATTTGAAATGAAAATGAGAATCAATGACATACAGAGATACAGGAAGGCTGTTAGATACAGCTGTGACTGCAGAGGAGAACATTATTATACCAGCAATGGAGAGACTGTGCAGTGAAAAAAGTGAAAAAGAGAGGATAGTGATAGATTGGCAAATGGATGAGGGAGGGGACTAGAGAGAGATGAGAGATTAAGTCCTGACTCCAATGAAGCTAAATGACAAAACTCCTACTGACTTCAATATGGCCAGGATTATATCTGCTATCTATGATATAAGTGGGAGTAATTGAAAAGGTAACAACTGCATGCTGTATAAGTTGTGCTCTGCAGAGCTTTGATCTGATGAAACCATAAAGAGGATAGTCATGGTAAAAGAGGATGAAATGCAGTGATGCACAATATGCTACCTCTTCTTCCTAACACATTCATTTGTATCTGAAGTAACAGAGCTACTTATTCTTGTCCTTCTTAGATTTTCCTATTTATACATGGCCCACTAGCTAAACAGAATCACCACACTTCCTTTCCTACCAACTGAATATTAGTATATTGTGCTGTACCTCCTTTCCTAACTTTCCATCTTTTCCTTGTCTTTTAAGAAAAAAAATGTCTTAAGGGGAGCCTCCTATTCATGGTAATCCAAGAATAGCTGGTCTTATTTTTAGCCCTCAGCAATTTAATGTTCCCTTCCAATCCAAGAGGTTACAAACTGTTCCTTTTCTCCCTTATATTTTATCTTTCTGTACAACTGCTGCTTCTAGCACCTTTTTCTAACATTATTGCTTATTCATGTAGAGCCTTCTTTGGAATATAGCATGTTATCAGTTAAATAGAGTTCCTGAAATTTCATTTTTCTTTTCTCTCCAGGTATCAAAATCTAGTTAAGTAGTCCATTACAAGAGTTTCACTCTCATGGTACGTTTCATGGCTTTCATGACTCTTAAGGGGAAAATTTTCAGGGTGATGAATGGGGAATTAGATGAGAAACTCCTATTATTGTTAATGGAAATGGTGGTGTGATTTCCTGCACATTGCACTGACAATTTACCCTTTGATGTCTAGGTCATACTTCAGGGCATGAATAGGCTTTCAGGCATTATAATTGACAGTGGAAAATTAATGAAACAAATTTGTGATTTCTTAACTACAAGATACAGTGCTTTAGATTGATTTCTAGGATATACAAGAAGCTATGCATATGATATAATTAAAAAGGGCACCAAAAGAATATTTCTAATAGCTATCTAATTTCTAATTTATAATATTTTATAATCTGAAAACAATTTTAATTTCTTAGGTGGATGTGATTTTGCAAATGTTTTTTCAAAATGTTTTCTTATTATTTAAGTCAAACCTTGAACATTGACAGTATCACTTCATTTCTTAAAACTTCAGTTAATCAAAGCTAACATTGATCCTTGCTAGGAAAATATCCTCTACAAGCTATTATAGATAGAAAACTATTTTTTTTAAAATAAAATTACTGTAGTGTATTTATTTCCTGAAAGAAATTATGAACTCAAATAGTATTATTTATTTTTAATATGATGGGAATGCCAAACATTCTCTTTTTGCTAAGGATGAATACAAAATTATACACAAGCATGTAGGAGAAAGTGAGAAAGGCTAAGGAACCAATGAGTTACACCTATCAAGACATCATAGACAATAAGAAGAGGTTTTAAACTGATATTAGGAGGGGGGGGAAGGAAAATTGAGTCTATGGCTTAATGGGGAAGGACAACTAATAATAGATGGCATCAAGAAGACTGAGGTATTTAATGTTTATTTTGCTTCAGTCTTCACTTAAAAGGCTTATTGTGCTCAGATACTTAACACAGTTTATTTCAACGAGGGAAAAACAACACAAGTTAGAATAGAGAAAGAACATAGTGAAGAAAATTTAGGTAAGTTATATATATTCAAGTTACATGGCCTGATGAAATTCATCCTTGAGGACTTAAGGAACTAGTGGAAACAATCTTGGAACAATTATGATTGTCTTTAAGAAGTCATGGAGGACAGTGAGATCCCAGAGGACTGCAAAAGGGGAAAAAAATAGTACCTATCTTTAAAAAGGGAACAAAGAATTATAGATTAGTCAGCCTAACTTCAATATCTGTAAAAGATACTGGAACAAATTATTATGTAATCAGGATAATAGGGTAATAGTGATTATATGTCAAGAATTAAGTATAGAAACGTAGAGCTGGAAAGGACCTCAAGCAGGACAAAGTAAACCTAGACCATCCCTGATAGATGTTTTTCCAACATGTTTTTAAAAACCTCCTATGATGGGGATTCCACAATCTCACTTGAAGCTAATTAACTACTCTTACAGTTCAAAAGTTTTTCCTAATACGTTGCTTGCTGTAGATTAAGCCTATTACTTCTTGTCCTATTTTCAGTGAACCTGGAGAACAATTGGTCACCATCCCCTTTATAACAGTTCTTAACATATCTCAAGATAGTTACCAGGTCTCCCTCAGCCTTCTTTACTCAAGACTAAATACGACCAGTGTTTTTAACCTTTCCTCATAGGTCAGGTTTTCTAAACCCTGTTTTCACTTTTGTTGACAATAATCAAGTCAGACCAACCTAATTTCCTTCTTTAACAGGATTACTGGCGTGGTGGATGTGGGAAAGGAGTAGGAGGCATCAGAAAGTCCTCCACAAAGAACGTGCAAAAGAGGAGAGAAGAGTTGTTTTCATCGGCAAGATCCCCAGCAGGATGACGCGGGCAGAGCTCCAGCACCACTTCTCCATGTTTGGGGACATCAAGGAGTGCACCCTTTGCTTCCGGCCTGATGGGACGACTACAGCTTCGTCACCCTACCGCTACGCCAAGGAGGCCTTCACTGCCATCGAGAATGGCCACTGGCTGGGGTGTCCAGATGAGCAGCCCTTCAACCTGTGTTTTGGGGGCGCCACTAGTTCTGCAGGAGGAACTTCATGGACCTGGATTCCAACCAAGAAGATTTCGACCCTACCTCCATCAAGAGCAAGTTCGACTCCCTCGTCTTCAACACCTTATTGAAGCAGGTGCAGCGCAACCCACAGAGGCAGTGCTGGGCCCGTGGTGGCTCTGCCCGGTGCCCATGGGAGGTGCCAGTCGGTGCCCCGGCTTGACTGCAACCAAGTAGGGCTTTACAGAGAAACAAAAAAGACAAAAAAAAAGTGTCAAACCAGATTTTTTAAACAATTTGTTTTTATAACAAATATTTAAAGGCAGATGAATTGTCTCTGTCATATCATTTTAATAAGGCTTCAGACACATTTCTCATGTGGCTAGGGAAATATGATCTAGGTGGGTGCAAAACTGGTTGAAAGACCAAATTCAGAGACTAATTATTAATGGTTCCCTGTCATACTGGGAGGATGTATATAGGGTACTACTCAGCATTTTCATTAATGACTTGGATAATGGAGTGGAGAGCGTGTCCATAACATCTGCAGATGATACCAAGATGGGAGTGGTTGCTAGCACTTTAGAGAAGATGATTAAAATTCAAATTCGCCTTGACAAATTGGAGAATTAATCTGAACTCAACAAGATGAAATTGAATATGAAAAATTGCAAAGTATTATATTTAGGAAGGATAAATTAATTGTACAACTACAAAATGGGGAATAACTGGTTAGACAGTAATATTGACAAAAAAGATCTGGGGATTATGATGGATCACAAGTGATGCAGTGAGGAAAAAAGGCTAATATAATTCTGGAGTGAATTAAAAGGAGTATTGTATGCAAGATGCAGGCGGTAATTGTCTCACTCTGCTTGATACTGATGAGACCTCAACTGGAGTATTTTATCCAGTGTTAAGCAACACACTTTAATAAAGATATGGCCAAATTAGAGATAACTCAGAGAAAACCAATCAAAAAAAAAGTTTAGAAAACCTGTTCTACAAGTAAAGGTTTAATCCTGGGGGAATTCTGCACCAACAAATTACAAATTCTGCATACAATATTTTAAAATTCTGCAAATTTTGGCATATTTTATTGGTCAAAATAACGCAGTATAATCACATTGGTTTCAATTATTTAGGTAATTTATTTAAACCACAATACAAAGGATGAAGAATGGGAGTGGGGGGCACTGGAGAAAATCTTCAACCCCCCCTGCCTAATAGTAATGTAGCTAGGTTTGACTCTTTATTTATAATTATTAGCAGGGCTGTCCTTACCCATACACAAAGTACGCAGCTGTGTAGGGCACCAGGAAATTTGGTGCCCCAAATTTCCTGGTGCTCTGTACAGCTGCATGCTGCTCCAGCCCCTGCTCTGGCTCTTCCCCAGGGCCCCTGCCCCTGCTCCGCCCTGCCCCACCTCTTCCCTGCCGCAGCCCTGCCCCCACGCCGCTGAGGACTCCAGAAGTGGTTGGGCCTGCAGTCACCGGTAAGTAGAGCGACCCGTCTCTAGCTTGCTCCCCTCCCCTGGCTCCCAGTCTCACTGCTGGCGAGTGCTCGAGGGTGGTTCTCCCCTCCCCCCAAGCTTGGGAGCCAGGGGAGCAGAGCAGGCTGGGGCTGGTCACTCCACTTCCCACATAAAGTGGCCAGCCACCCTCTTCCCCCACAGAGGCCTGGGGCAAGCCCCCCCCCCCGGTCTGCAGAGGGTCCCTCCACTGCCCCCCTACAGAGGCCTGGGGCCCCCCACAGCCCTCCCACAGGAGGGGCTGCCTAGGGCACCAAAATGGCTAGGGATGGCCCTGATTATTAGTCAACAAATATATGAAGCCATATGCACAGCGTTACATCATAGGCAACTGAAAATCACCTGGGGAATCAAACTCACAATTTATATTGGCTACTGACCATCTCCAGAAAGGTCAGTCGCAAACAGCTCATGGAGCACATTTTGATAAGATTTTTTTTTCAGCCAAAAAATGTAGACCAGTTCTAATCATTTATGCACTGTAATCATTTATAAGGCCATACTGTCCTTCACACCACTCTGGCCATGTAAAAGAGCCTTAAAACTTTTACATCTGTTTTATACTCCTGGGTGTATTCAGAAAGACAATGGGAACAATTCACTAAGCAGGCAGGCTGCTAAATTCTGCTCTACCAGAGGGAATAGCTTGCCCCATGCCTACCTTCTCAGAGAGATCCCGAAGCCCTGCCTCTCCACCTGAGTGTTTCATAATAGCAAGCAACAAGGTCATAGTATCACGCTCTCTCTCTCACACACACACACACAACTGCCCACCCCTCCACACACACCCTGGCACTGATTTACATCTCTACTGGCTGTTCCAGGCACCAAACCGACCTGCCTATGCTGCCAGGAAAGGGTGTGTGACTGGTCTTGTGGCTTCCTTTGCTTCCCTGTCAGAAGTCATTTTTCTGCGGGAAAGCAAAGAAAACTGCAGGGGACATTGTCTGTTCACGCTCAGTGATGCAGAATTCCGCCAAGAGTAAAGGTTAAAAGCACTGTATGATTAGTCTAGAGAAATGAAAACTGGGGGAAGGGGATCTGATAACAGTCTTCAGAATGTCACCATCTATAAACATCCAAAATATGAAATTCATTCCTGCATATGTGGTCAGCTCTTTATCCTTTATTTTGATATTTTAAGTAGGACTGAGGCAGGATGGTCTAGTGGTAAGGAAACTAGCCCAGGACATGAAAGACCTGGCTTCAGCTCCCTACTCTACTAAGGCCTCCTGGGTGACTTTGGGCCGCTAAGTTAAGCCCAGATACACAAAGGTACATAAGCATCTAGGGCTACATTCACAAAAGTACTTCAGTGCCAAGGTCCCAGAGTTAGGTGCCACCAGTCTTCACAAAGCCCCCGCTATGTTGCTGCCTAAACTTCACTTGATACCCCTCACCCCAAATCCAACAGCTATTTTCTTTGTCTTCTAGGTGCAGAGAATATGATTGGTAGGGAGAGAGAGGGAACCTGTTACTTTTTCTTTCAGCTCCACAGTTTCCTACTGCTGCTCTTCTGCCTGCCTTTCTTTGATTTTCATCTCTGCTTGCCACTTTTGGTGTTCATGTTCTTTGTCTTTTCCTTCTTTCTTCAATCTGGCCAGTTCTAGCTTCTCAGTTGATTCACTGGCACTCATGATTATGCTTTACTCTCTCTCTTTCTCTTACCTGAAATAAGCAAACAGAAAACAACAAACCGTAACCTATCTTTGACTGTTTCCAGCCACCACACTAGAGACTCATTTAAAATTGCTATACCAGTGCTTAACGTCTATATCTCATTTAAAATAATAAGCTGTGCATAAACCCTAGTTCGCTGTGCCACTGTGACATACCAGGGTACATTCCAGACCAGTGGGGAGCTGTGTCACCCCTGCCCTGTGATCCTGGGTGCATTGCAATGCCTTACGGTTATAGTCTCTGGACTGCTTACAACCAGCCACCAGCATGCAGGCCACTCCCAAATATATTTATGTAACTGCAGACTGCCAGTCATACCTTGCATCTCACCAGCCTTGGTTACATTGCAGGGGGACAGTTACACAAACACATTTGGGAGTGGCCTGCATGCTGGTGGCTGGTTGTGAGCAGTCCAGGTGGGAAGCTATAACAGTAAGGCATTGCAAGGCATCCCAGATTACAGGGCAGAGGTGACACAGTTTCCCACTGTTCTGGATTTTGCCCCGGTATGTCACAGGCACGTAAGTCACCTGACGGGAGTTCCCAGCTGTTAATTGAAAGCAAAGATAGACACCTTCAGGCAACCTGGACTTAGACGTCAAACTGTTAGAAGGGTGGGAATTAAATACATCTGTCTCCCCAGCATGATATGAGAGGTTCATAGGTTAAAATATTTGCTAGACAAAAATGAGCTAGGACTACAAGATGTCTCGTCAAAGCAAGATGGATATTAAAGGCACATTGTTATTTGACAAAGTGAAGATAAGAAAATATTCTTTAAAAGGCATTTAATATCTTCCTCTGAATGTTAAACTCAAACTGGAATCTGAAAACAAGTTATAATCTGAGTTTCTGTTCAAAACAGGTACTGTTTAAGAGTCAAAACAGTTCTTCGCAAAAAAGATTAAAATTACAGTGGGGGTGCAGACAAATTACAAATAATGTGGATGTTGGATCCTTTATAACCTGGTTTCTCAACCCGTGGGTCGGGACCCAAAATTGTGTCACCAGAAAGTTTCAAAGGGTCCTGTCCCACAAGGCTGGCTGGGTTCATCTCCCTGCTCCATGCACTGCAACCTCTGGAGCCCTAGAGACACTCAGGTTTGATCCAATCATCATGATGTGAGTGAGTGGCACTGCAACTCCATGAGCCAGGTCACAACTCCACTCACACAAATTTGGTTGAGCCAGGGAAATGGGGCCAAACCAAAGTGATGCTGCAACCCCAGAGGTTGGAATGCCCAGAGCTGAAAGCCACGCCCAGCCAGTCCCATGCACAGGAGCTGCAGGAGCTGCTACTGTTGGGGGAGTGCCAGGCAGAATCCAACCACCACCCTGGAGGGAGAGCAGAAGCCAATCAAAACCACACAGGGCCTCCATCTCCAGACTGTTTGCTGGGTTGTGACAGGCCATAAACATGTACAAATGGGTCCCGAGTCCAAAAAGCTTGATAGCCACTGCTTTATAACATTGTTGGGATCTGCAACATTCGGAAAGGCTATGTTATTTATTTTTTTATTTTTATTTTTATTTTTATTTTTTGGCTAAGCATATATAGCACAATTATTTGTTAACAGGATACACTAAGGCATCTGCATATTCTTTTCAATGGCATATTTGTTGAATGTTCCAAAGTAGCAGCCTGCTGCACATCATCAAAATAAATTACTGAGAATCTGTGGAACAATTTTTGGTTAGTAAACAAGCTTAGGTAGACTTTGAATATTAAGATGAATGTGAGATCAGGCTTATTTGTTTTTTCACGTTGGCATTTTTTGTTCTTTTGTGATCTGAAAAATGTCAGCATGTATTTGAAAGCCATTCCATTCACTTGTTATAGGGATTAATCTATACCCAGTTTATTCAGAGGCACAAACTGTGAGCCAAATTAATTTCTTACTTGCGCTGCTGGCTGTAAATCAAGAGTATTCCACTGCATGGAGTTACTCCTGATTTACACCAGAGTAATTTGGCCCTGCATCTGTTTTTTGCAAACAGTGCCACGAGCTGTTTCTGGAATTTCATGTTTAAAGTAGGCAGTCAGACACTGTGGTATCCAATGCTTTAGGCAAACTTACATTCCAGCTGCCCATCAAGTTTCATCTCAGTTCCAGTACTTTTAAGGTTAAGAAAAACAATCATGAGTCATTACATTTCTGAGTATCTGTCAGAGGTACCTAGAATGTTCTGAAAGGTATTTCTTGTTATTTCATAAATCTAAATAAATACAATGCAATTCAGACTCTAAACCAAGCAAGGATGCAAACATTGAAAAGTACATAGGGATCTCACTGAACAGAAAGAGTAGCAAAAAAAAAAATAAAAAATCACCGATTGTGACAAGGCCCATCATTGATATGGGTGGTGGAGTTTGTAGAATTTGTCTGGAATGTCATTCAGATATATGGCAGAATCTCTTTTAGGAATTACAGAACATTTTTAAATAATTTTTGGAACTGACTCTAAGTGAATTAGTAATAAGTTTCTGAATTTTTTTCATTACACTTTTTGAACTGATTCCTGGAGCATTTTTTAAATGTCATGTACTTCACAGCTGGGCTGGGTCTTGGCCTAAAATACCTTAATTTCATTCGAAATGAACTCTGGGTGATACTGGCTGATGAAAAGTTACACAATCCTTCTTGTGCCGTGAACAGACAGGCATCCTGTGTCCTTCCCTGTGTATAACTGACTGTACTCTTATCACAATCCCGTTTACAAGACTATGATAAATCTTGTACAAAGTATGCCTGTGAGGTATCATTCGAAAACTCATAACTCACTGAACATTACCATTCTGGTAAAATATGTATGGGAACACTATATGTAAAGTTATAAGATTCTATTTCAGGGGTCAGAAACCTCATCAGGGCTAGCACCTTGGCGGGCTGGGCCAGTTTGTTTGCCTGCTGAGTCTGCAGGTTTGGCCGACCGAGGCTCCCATTGGCAGTGGTTCGCCATCCTAGGCCAATGAGGGCAACAGGAAGCCATGGGCAGCACATTCCTCGCCCGTGCCACTTTCCGTCACCCCCACTGGCCTGGGATGGTGAACTGCGGCCAGTGGGAGCTGCAATCAGCTGACCCTGCTGACACAACAGGTAAACAAACTGGCCTCGCCCGCCAGGGTGCTTATCCTGGCGAGCCACGTGCCAGAGGTTGCCGACCTCTTTTCTATTTTATAACATTGCTATAACATGCTTCAAGTTTAAGAAAAGCAGGCTTACTCCAGTTTTTCAGAGAGAAAGACACACTGGTGCACCAGCCAAGTATCAGTGTAATCAGATGAACTATTATAGATGATCACCTAGGTAAGCAGCCATTTTGTGGTAGGGAGAAAGGTGAAAGAAAGAACATTGCATATGGACAATAGAACAGCTGGGAGCTTCTATATAAACTGACTACCTGGAGATAATCCTTACACTGAGGAGAATGGTATAAGAATTGAGGATACACACAACACAAATTACCTCTCTCCTCTCATTTCCACTCATGGGAGCAACAATATTTAAAAGGCATTGAACTGGGTGGGAGGTCTTGGCTGAAGCAATCCAGCCAGACTGCTGTAAGCTTTTTGTGAGAAAACCCTTTTTGCTTTAAAGTTCACTTAACTTGTTAAATAAGATACTTGTTTGCAATTTATCTTTTTTATTTTCTTTGTAACCAATTCTGACTTTTGTGCCTCATTACTTGTAATCACTTTAAATCTATATTTCTGTAGTTAATAAACTTTTTTTGTTTATTTTATCTAGACCAGTGTGTTTGGTTTGAAATATTTGGGAACCTCCACTTGAGATCAGGGTCTGTGTATATCATTTTCCACTGACAAAATAATGGACTTTCTATGAGACTGTATTGTCTAGGAAGGTGCTGGATAGTACAAGATGCACATTTCTGGAGGAAGGTCTGGGACTGGGAAGTTTCTGGAGTTATCCAGTATCTAATTCAAGAGTGGCTGGCCAGGGTATTCATGTAATTCATCTGGGAGTGATTTTACATGTTAGTTGCTGGGTGTGAGCAGGACCAGAAATGGTTAATCTCAAAGAAAAGCAGTGTAAAAGTCACCCGAGGTTGGATATTTGAGGAAATATAGCTGTCCTGAAGTCCAGATTATACCCTGGAGTATGTCACAATTGGCCTGCAGGAAAAAACACTTAACCAAATACTCGAACACATTTCTTTTCTAAAGTAACACCTATTTTCACCTGCAAACAAAAATTAAACAAAAGAAAAGAAAACAAAACTTCAGCAGGTTTTGATATTCTAAACTGCCAAACAGAATCTTAAGAACATTTAGAACATTTTTTAATCACTTTCATCACTAGTGAAATATATCACTTTAAAATAGGAAGAAATAAATTGATAGAACTTTTGTGGATCACATAATGCTTCATGTAACAAGTTACCAATTTAAAACAAAAACAGAAATCCACTTGGAATGGCCAACACAGATTCCCAATTATTAATCAGAATAATCAGATAATCAAATAATCAGAAGAGTCACTTAATCATAAAGTGCACTTCATTGACTTGATTTTCACTGAAGAAAGACCCGGTATGTATATAGAGAAGGTGCCTAAGCTTGCAACACTTTTGTAGGTAGACTCACATCCACAAAGGGACGTGGATACCTAAACCACAAATTTAATTATTGTAATCCACAAAACCCCTGCTCATCTGCTGCCTAATCCTGCAGAAGTCTAAATTTTCATTGAAAAAGTCTGCAAGGCACCTAAGTTTCTGTCTCTGTACATGTACATAATATCTCACTTTAGGCATTCGGATACCTATCTTACACCTAATTCCCAGGGTGAGCCTCTAGTCACAGGCAGTTAGATGAGGGAATGTGCAGGAGCACACCTACCAGATCAGGGAGCAGGACTAGCGAACCAGGGCTCATTCAGAAATCTGCCTGGAAGTACCGCCTCTTTTATAATTTGGCCCAGTGGTAAGAGCATTCTCCCATAATGTGGGAGACCTGGGTGAAATTTTCCCTTCTGCCTGATTGGTGGAAGTTCTGAACACTGGTCTCCAATCCCACCTGTTCTTATTATTGAACTATGAGATATTGAGATGTCAGACTCTCTCGGTCTCTTCTGTTGCAGCTGTTCCTCTTTAGAGAAATACTCAGAGTTATTGGGCCAGAGTGAGAATGTCCCCATAGTCTGGTAGTTAGGGCACTCACCTGGAAGGTGGAAGACCCAGGATCCAGTAATCCTCCTACTTCAATGACAACTACAGTACTTCTCTGCCTGGATTTTCAGTAGCTCCTGATCTACCTCCTCTAGCCAGATTTTGAATGGGCTTTTATCCTGTAGGCATACTCTGAGGATTGGAGGGGGAGTGGAGCAATCCAAACTGATAACTTTTTGGCAAAGCACTATAGTTGCATTCTTAGCAGTTTTAAAAGAATAAAAATAAAAATTACAAAGCAAAAGTCAGAATCCTACAGAAGAACTTCTAATTGTTTTTCTCTCTAGAACACTCATCCTCACTTCTGAACAGCAGAACAAAGGCGCCAACCTTCCACCTACTGAACATAACACCCTTCTTTTGAGGCACTGAGCCTAGTTAGGTTCACCTTCACTTAAATAGCTCCCAGATGACCATGCCCCCTTGAGCTGATTGAATTAATCCCCAAATCTCAGGATATTAGCTGAATTGACAGGACATCCTTACAGGGGCACTACGAAGGGAGGGTATGGCAGGGGGAACACCTAGTTACACACAGGTCACTTACATGAGAGAGAGAGGTTGCAGAATCAGAGCCAAAGTAAAATCTAAAATGCTAACTAAACTATAATTGAGGATAAAGAACAAGTCTCTAACTTCTTTGGTCCTGTTTTTTTTCAGTTTTGTATGCCTCTCTATTCCCTGCTTTGGTCTGGAGTCAATAGTAGAAATTCTGAAATAGATTCTTCTTTTGTTATTTCTGAACCAAGCAATAGAAAAAGTAATGGAAATCTATCAGGAAAGTCTGTCCAAGTGAGATTTCCACATTAATTTTACAGATTCAAGAGGCTAAAGGTGACCTACAATGGACTTCTTAAAAATTGGGGGATTTTTTTTTTACAATGTATAAAGAGAACCTTTTTTTTATTATTTTTAAGAGGTATTTGATTTTTTTTGTCTTCTTATCCACCTTAAAAATATCAGGTATGCTAATTCTGACTAATCCTGCTATTGCTGGAGAACAACTTCTGGGTTTCAGAGGATGCACATTGTGAGCTCTCACTACTTAATTTGAGATGGGCTTTTGAATCTTTAACTTTCTTTTTCCACAATGTTGATTACTCACTAAAAGCAAATAGTTGTTAACACGAGCAAAACGTTTTTTAAACAGCCTGTCATAAACAGATAGCTAAGGGTTAATGCGTCTTTCACCTGAAGCACCTGACCAGAGGACCAATCAGGAAACTGAATTTTTTTCAACTTTGGGTGGAGGGAAGTTTGTGTCTGAGGTCTTTGTTTTCTGGCTGCCTGCTTTCTCTGAGCTTTGGAGAAGTAGTTCTACTTTCTAGTCTTCTGTTTCTAAGTGTAAGGACAAAGAGATCAGATAGTAAGTTATATGGTTTCTTTTCTTTGGTATTTGCATGAATATAAGTGCTGGAGTGCTTTGATTTGTATTCTTTTTGAATAAGGCTGTTTATTCAATATTCTTTTAAGAAATTGCCCTGTATTGTGTCATCTTAATACAGAGAGACTATTTGTATGTATTTTTTCTTTCTTTTTTTTTATATAAAGCTTTCTTTTAAGACCTGTTGGAGTTTTTCTTTACTTCAGGGAAATTGAGTCTGTACTCACCAGGGAATTGGTGGGAGGAAGAAATCAGGGGAGATCTGTGTGTGTTGAATTGGCTAGCCTGATTTTGCATTCCCTCTGGGGGAATAGGAAAGTCCTTTTTGTTTCCAGGACTGGAAACGGAGAGGGGGAGTCACTCTGTGTAGTTTCACAGAGCTTGTGTCTGTGTATCTCTCCAGGAGCACCTGGAGGGGGGAAGGGAAAAAGGATTATTTCCCTTTGTTGTGAGACTCAAGGGATTTGGGTCTTGGGGTCCCCAGGGAAGGTTTTTCAGGGGGACCAGAGTGCCCCAAAACACTCTAATTTTTTGGGTGGTGGCAGCAAGTACCAGGTCCAAGCTGGTAGCTAAGCTTGGAGGTTTTCATGCTAACCCCCATATTTTGGACGCTAAGGTCCAGATCTGGGAATAAAGTTATGACACAGCCTGACTAAAACTCACTTCCATTTACAGTTATTAAACTCCTTTGCTCTTCTGATGTCATTAATCACTTACCAGAAAGTCTTGTAGACTAAAAAGTACCTGTTTTTATAATGTAAAGGTCAAGCAAAAAAACAAAAACAAAAACAAACAAACAAAAAAAGAAACATCCAGGCCTTCTTTGTTATACATCAAAAAGAAGCCAAAAAAAGGGCAGGTCCAATTTTTAATCTTTACACATCTTTCTGAGTCTTGATGCATATAGGCTCAAATCCATAGTGCAGATAAGTATATATACTAATGTGTGTTACCTAGAAACAAATTGAACCTCTGAACCCCTCACTAATTTTAATCCAGGAGTGAAGCAGTAAAATGTCTGACTGAGAATAGAATAATATTTGATTCATATGACTGACTTTCTGTTCAGAACCTCACCCAGTAATTCCTGTACCAAGCTCATAACTTCAGTTACTTTTGAGTTAAACTGAAATATTCCTTGATGTAAATTGTTAAACAAAAATAGAGGTTGGATTGTCATGCAGAAATACTGATAATTCTCCCATGATGCTCCAACACAAACTAAATGTAGATTTAAAAAATATCCTCCTGTTCTGTTAATGAGACATGTGCCATTTTATATGTGACATGTACATCTCTTTGCTGTTTGTGAAACTGGCACCTGGTTCCTCACTGTGCCACTCAGGGCCAGCTCCAGGCACCAGCTGAGAAGCAGGTGCTTGGGGCTGCCAAGGGGAAGGGGCGGCATGTCGGGCTCTTTGGCAGCAATTTGGTGGCAGGTCCCTCAGTCCCCCTCGGAGGGAAGGACCTGCCATCGAATTGCTGCCGAAGAAAAAAGCGGCGTGGTGGAGCTGCTGCCGATCATGATAGCGTCTATTTTTTTTTTTCTGCCTCTTGGGGTGGCAAAAACCCTGGAGCCAGCCCTGGTGCCACTGCTGGCTCTGGGAGGAATACCAACGAAAGGCCCTGTGGTGCTGGGTTCAACAATGCTTCCTGTGAGGTCCCAATAATATTATCAGGGCCTTAGCAGAAGAATTTAGGAGTAGGGTAGTGATAGCAGCAGGCCCCTTCCCACCTGTTGGAAACAGCTGTCTGGAGCTCTGTGTCATGGCAATGTGTTTGCCTCATCAAATTTGGCTATGACCCAATATTTTTTACATTTTGTCCCCTTTAGGGTTTATTTTTGTCATTGGTCAGGCAATGACCAAGCTCTAAAAAAAATTCTGAACTAAACCCTGCATAATATGAGTCTTATTGATTTCTCATAGCACAGGTTTCAACAAATGCACAAGTTGTTTTAAAACCAGTTCAGCCTTCATCAATCATACACGGTGTCAGTCTTTTATAGTTCCATCTCAAATTGGAAATATCTCTATTTCTATCGCCCCAGAACCTCCCTGTTCCACCCTTTTCTTGGACATCCTTACTTGCCACTCCCATCCCCCAGTGCTGACTACAGTATTTAAACATCTCTCTGCCCCTGTCATTGATTATATGGTTATAATTTAAAAATATTTCCCAAAAGAGAGAACTAGTTAAAATGATCCCCACCCCCACTTTTATTGAAATATGCACACTTCTGGGGAAAGGTTCATAAAGAACTGCTTTTGATGAAAGAGCACAAGGAAACTTAAACATTATGTTGCTAGATGATAAATGGCTATATAATTATTAAGCAAAGGGTTCTGGAAAGGTTGTTTCTATTGTGATGAAAGGGGCTAACATATTGCATAAGTCTAATCTTTTCAGACTGCACCTGCATTATCTTCAAAGATGACTGTGTTTTGGAGACTGGAGAGCTTCAGGTAAAAAGCCTTAGCTTGGCAGAAAATCAGTATGAAGCACTTTGGATTATTTCCCAGATCTTCTGTACCTTTCATGCTGTATAGTGACATTAGCATTTTCTACTTCAATATTTATTCTAGGGAAAAAATAATTCTCACATCAAAATAAACAATATCATTAAATTGGCAACTTTGTTGATGAAGACAAATAGTGCGTCGCTATATATATTATATGTGGTGTGGTTTGAAAGAAGTAGACAGACTTATCAAAAGGCATTGGCCTTTTTTCCAATCCAAGGTGTTTTATCAATTTTCATAAATGTGGTGATTCATATAAAGCTTATCGAATTTTGATAAGAGGTTTTTGAACCCATCGCAAGCTGGCAGAATGTAAAATAATGAGCTCTGATCTTGTTCAAAGGCTAAATTCTTCCTGGTGTAGCATACGCAGACTGCCTGCCTGCATCCAAGAAAGAAATGTTAGAAACAAAACTACAAAAGGCAGTATACCCTTAGTGTCCTTACACATGACTGCTGCAAAGTCATAGAAATTATGACAATACTTGGACTAAGGCTATGTCTACACTACGGCGGTAAGTCGACCTACGTCATGCAACTCCAGCTACATGAGTAATGTAGCTGGAGTCGATGTACCTTAGATTGAGTTACTGCGGGGTCTAACCTGCGGGGGGTCGATGGGAAAAAAACTCCTGTTGACTCTACCTTACTCTTCTCATTAGAGGTAGAGTAAAGGGGTCAACTGCAGAGCGATCTGCAGCCGATTTGGCAGGTCTTTAGCAGACCCGCTAAATTGACTGCCTGTGGATTGATCTCAGAGCATTGATCCCAGCTGTAGTGTAGACCAGCCCTAAGTCTGTGAGACTGAAACTAGACACCTTATGTCACTTTGGGTTGTGATTTAAGCAGGGCCAGGCATGATCATTAGTTAGACTGGAATCATCCAAGTAACTCCAAGCAGAGGTGCGGTTGATTCAGCAAGCCCACTCTTTCTCTAAGGGTATGGCTACACTTGCAACTTCAAAGCGCTGCCGTGGAAGCGCTCCAGCGGCAGCGCTTTGAAATGCGAGCATGGTCACGGCGCCAGCGCTGGGAGAGAGCTCTCCTAGAGCTACAGGTACTCCACCTCCCTGTGGGGATTAGCTTACAGTTTTTTCACATCCCTGAGCAAGAAAGTTGCAGCGCTGTAAAGCGCCAGTGTAGTGACAGCCTATGTACTCAACAAGTGCTCCAGTATAACAGCACTGAAGATAATGTATTGCTTAAAGTACTATATATAGTGTTAGTCATAAAACTGAAGTTGTGATCATGTGTGCTTTTAAAAGTTACTTAGCACTTTATTACGATGTTATAGGGGAGGTTCCCCTGGTGTGCTGGCCTCATTCTTATAAGGGATTCTGCCTGAATATTTGGATAAAGTACTTCGCAGTCTTTGTCCAAAAGTTTTGACCTGCGTTTCTATGCTCTGTTCTAATGCTACTGGATTTCAGCCCTAAGACCATAGGTGCTGAGTTTCTAATCTGCCAGGGGGTGCTATGCCCTGGCTTCGCCCAGACCCTTCAACCACTGCACCCCTTCCTGTATGGCCCCACCTCTGCCCCCCTCTTCCTGCCATTGCCCCATCCACCCCTTCCCCATCATGCTGCACCCTCACTCCTCGCCCATCTGCATCTGCAGACACAGCAAAACAGCTGATCCATGGGAGGCGCTGTGAGAGGGGGGGAGGCACTAATTTGCGAGGCCCACCTTTGGGCAAGAGGCACTGGGAGGAGGGGATCTTGCTGATAGGAGGGTTGCGGGTGGATGCTTTGCACCCACTATTTTTTCCTGATGGGTGCTCCAGCCCCAGAACACCCATGAAGTCAGTGAGTATATCTAAAGCAGTTACCTTTAAGTATTAGTGAAATAAATCTTTTAATTTATATATATCATATATCCAAGTTCTGCTTTTAACATGAGAAAAACCTGTCTGTCTCCCAAATGAGAATGCAAGGATATCCACCAAAACACAGCCTGATTTGTGCATAAACTCTGGCCAGCATCAGGTTGTGTGTATCAAGGAGAGCCATGCCTCCACTAACTTAGTCAGAGAATTTAAGGCCAGAAGCGACCTCCTGTATATCATAGGCCACCACCACCACCCTGCACCCACACATTAAATCAACAAGTAAAATTAGACCAAGCTATCATGTCATTGACAGAGAATGCAATAGACTTAGGCGCACAGTGCCCAAGATGCCTGAAAGAACAGAAACTCCTTATGTGAGAGAACTAGATGATCTCAAGAAGTGACCTGCACCCATGCTGAAGAGGAAGATGAAATTTCTCCAAGCTTTGCTAATTTCACCTGGGAGAAAATTCCTTCCCAACTCTGCATATGATGATGAATTAGACCCTGAGAATGTGAGCAAGAACCAGCCAGCCAAGCACGTGAGAAAGAAGGAATGCTGGGTGCCATCTAAGAGTGCTGGTCCATCCGATACAGTGTCCCATCTTCAGCTGTGGCTATTTCTGATGTTTCAGAGGAAGGAGGGAAAAAATAACCCAAACCCATACATCAGGGGGAACAATCCCTTCCTAACTCCACAGATGACTGGCTGAAGCTCTGAAGTCTGAAATTTAAACAACATCAGACCTGAACCACAAGGAAATCCCAGGACTGCTCTGCCCCCACCAGCATCACAAGCAACCTCATACAATCCCTCTTTCAATGTTTAAGTTATTTGCTCCAAAACTCTTATTGGGAAGCTGTTCTAGAACCTTGCTCCTCTGAAGGTTAGAAACTTTCTCATGTCCAGCCTGAACATATTCATGGCTAGTTTATACTCATTTGTTCCTGTGCCAACATTGTCCTTTAGCTTAAATAGCTTCTCACTCTCCACGGTGTTTGCTACTGAACTAGTAATCTCATGTGCCAGTTCTTTCAGTATTCTCCTGAGGTGAGTACATTAAGCTCTTTAAGGTTTTCTTCAGATGTGACAACTTCCACCAGCAATGCTACCTTCATGTCCACATCCCATATTATCATCCTTATTCAAAACCAAGGCAAAGCATTCATGTACTTTGTGTGCAATACCTTTAACTTTAATTTCCCCACAACCACACTGCATAGCAGTACAACCTCATCGTTCCTCATTTTTTAAATTCTTATAATTAAAACCTTATGTTTTATTTTCCTTGGCAATATCTAATTTAGCTTGACTTTTAGCCATGGGCAGCAGGTAGAGCCCCACTTCTAGGAGTCTAGCCCCCGGCTCTGCCCCTCCTGCCTGACACCACCCTGTGGTCAGGGCCCCGAGACCCTGTGCCCCCCTCTGCAGCCAGAATCCTAAGACGCCCTGCCTCCCTCCTAATGGCCAGAGGAGCCAGGGGCCATCCAGAGCCCTGAGCCCCCCCACACTTAGAGGAGCTCCAGGCTGGCTGAAGCCACCGCAGCCACGCCTCCCCTCCGCACACCCGAAACCACCTCATTGGAAATTTCCAAAGCCCTTCTTTTCTTCTCCCTTCTGGAAGAAGACCTGAGCTTTTGATATGCTCCATGCAGGATCCAGGGTGGCTAAGTCTGGCCAGTATTTAAAAAAAGACTTTGGATTCTTTGGGGATGAAAGGAATAAATGTAAGATTATTAGTGATGGGTGATGCAAAAAGACTCAAGGGTAATTGGTCTGGCACAAACAGAATTACTGACACTTTGAAAAAAATTATAATGCTGAGGAACTCTACCAGCCCAGCCTATTGTGCTTTGGAGCTAGAGATATATTGTTTTCAACTGACTGCCATAAGGAAGTTGTATGAATGTGCAGTAGTATATTCTTAAAAGCATAGATATTTTGTTAAAAGCATGCATTGATTTTCCATTCCTGGTACAGAATACATAATACACTGTGAGGTTGAAAATAACAAATGATGAGATGTATCATTTTACATTCAATCCAAGAATACCCAGGCATGTTGTAATCTACAATGATAGCTGTTAGTATGTTCATGTGTGCTTTATTTTAAAACCATTTAGTTAGCACAAGATGTAATACCTCTGAGACACTAAAAAAAGCTAAATATTCAGTACGTTTTTTGCTTTAATGGCTATTTGAATTTCCACAATAACAGAACTTTTTGCAAATAAAACATGCTGCATACAATACTAATTTCCTAAGAAGGTCAGGCTACTTACATTTTGCAAAACACACAAACAAAGGACCATATATATGGGCTAATCTGATTTACTATAAATCTAATTGTAAGAGAACAAAACAAGAGGATTAAGACACAAACTTCCTTAAAAAAATGAAGAGTTTTAGTTATTTTTCTTTCTATTTATTACACAGTATATCCTCAGAACATGGACAAATTCTGCCCTCCCATAAACCAATGAAAATTGCATACCTGCATAGCTGAACTGGGAATCCCTGAATTGGGAGCTGTTTAAACGCTGCAATGTTTGAGCTTTACACAACAGAAACCAACCCCACGAAGTGTTAAAATAACTATAGCTAGATACATACACAAATACATTTGGATAAAATGTGCAAAGGATAGAATCGAAAAAAAAAGAAAATAACTGTATATGGATACTGATATGGCACAGAACAGAAATACTAAGAATAGGAAAAAGCAAAGTAATATAATAACGTCCTCTTTACAGTAGGACCAAATGTGACTGAAATGGAAGATCAATAAGTTGAGAAAAGTAAGATAACATCAGATTCAGCAATTATGTAAAATTAAAATTAGATTAAAAACTATGGCCACAATCCTGTGACTAATAATTTATGCTTAATTCTGGGCATTATGAGCAGATTGTGGAGTTCCAGAACCAGGGTGGATAACTTCTGGTGTACACTTCTTCTTCTGCCTGCTTGTGTTCTGGACTGCACGTCTGCATATATGCAGATAGGGTTTGATACATAGACTAGAGATCTAGGCATTATAGCCTGTTCTTTGCTAAATTCTGAATTCTGTTCTGTACATATAGTTGTTTATGGATCACCAGTGTCACCAGGAGAACAGATAAGAGTACAGAGATGCAGTGTGGTCTAGAACAGTGGCTCTCAATCTTTCCAGACTACTGAACTCCTTTAAAGTGCCTGATTTGTCTTGTGCCACCAAATTTCACCTCACTTAAAAACTTACAAAATGAGACATAAAAATACAAGAGACACAGCACACTATTACTAAAAATTGCTTACTTTCTCATTTTTACCATATAATTATAAAAATGAATCAATTGGAATATAAATATTTACTTACATTTCAGTGTATAGTATACAGAGCAGTACAAACAAATCATTGTCTTTGAAATTTTAGTTTGTACTGATGTTGCTAGTCCTTTTTATGTAGCCTGTTATAAAACTAGGCAAATATCTATATGTGTTGATGTACCTCCTGGAAGACCTCTGCAAACCCTCAGGGGTACATGTACCCCTGGTTAAGAATCACTGGTTCTAGCAGATAGGACATAACACTTGAAGTAAGAAGACCAGAGTTCTACCTTCAGCTCACCCTCTGATCTGCATCTGACAAGTCATTATACCGCTGTGCCATTTTCACAAGTGACTTAAATGCCTTTAAAAATCTCACTAGGAATCTCTCTCTCTCTAATACCTAGAGGCTGAGGCAGGCTAGGGGGTAGTCCAAAGCAGAAGTTAAGTGTGTGTGTCTGGTCATATAGCCCAGAAGGCAATGGTCTATTGCTCAGACAGCTTCCTCTAACTGACTGGACTGATTGAAATACAGAAGATTCATAAATGCTGAAAATCCATGTGGGCAGCTTTTGCCTAAGACTGTAATATATTGATGTGAATTTAAGACAGAAGACACTATTTTTTTCTGTTAGAGGTATATTAAACAATTGTTTGGGTTTTCCCAACACTTTTCACTTATTTAAAGAGGTTAAACCGATTAATATCAAGAGATTCATATTGTTCTTTGCTAGGAAATTAAACCCCTCTCTGTCCAGGGCATGAGTTTAAATTGTAACTCCACCATAAGGTTTGAGATTTGGACTACAATGATATTTATAAAGATACCATAAACTCTCAAATAATAGTGAAGAGGTAAAGAAAAGGGTGGTTCTCCTGTGGGATAATTCCCTCCTCAAACTTCAAAAGAAGGTAAGTGTTACTCTGGGTTTACAAGTACAACAAAGAGTTTCAGACAGAGTTTGAACATCGAGCTAATGGATGTGTCTATACGAGCGGCCACCTACAGATTCTTTCTTTAATCTAATGACAAGAAATGTTCACTTCTACCTTTGCTGGAAAAGATGTTGAAACAAGCTATCATAGTTGGCACAATCTGTGCTATCAGCTATAGCTGCTGCTGACATTAAATATGTTCCTACTAATAGAATGACCTTGAACCTGAAATGATAACCAGAAAAAAATTAAGTTACATTAATTACTATAAAGTATCTAGATACAAGATGTACCCTACCAATAGGTTATAACCAGCTTACAGAAAGAAAAATCCAATAACCGAAGGCTGCAGGAAGGACACAAAACAAATTTGTTTAAACTATCAGAGGTCAATCTGATTCATTAACAAACTGTGTGAGAACACTCTACTACAGGTGACTGGGAGAGGAGCACACCACAAAATAATGTAATCAGATCCTTTTTCACCCTTTGCCACTCCAGCCTTTTATCAGAATTATGCATTATATGTCTGGACAGATATTGAATAAATTAGTGTTTCAAAACTAAGCAGATGAAAAACAAGTGTATACAAATGATGCACTCAATCAACCTTTTGAGACACTTCCCAGTGTTGGTGAATAACAGAGCAAAATGAATCCAGGAACAACCAGGGAGCATGCCCATTGCTATTACCCAATAAGGAGTGTAGTTTACATTCCTTTCTGTGGCATCGGGGAGGTCAGGCTAAGCCCCCATTGATTTCCTGCTGTCCCATTGTAGAGTAGGTAGTGCTGCTAGCTAGGAGCAATTCTTGCTCTCATGAAGTGTGGTTTTTGCCTGGCTCATGCACAGAAAGCCTTTCCCCTCCCTCCTTGCACATCTACACCGAGAATTGTCACAAACTGGCCCCATGGCCCCAATTCAGGAATATACTTAAGTGCCCGAACAACTTTAAACAGTGTTCAGTCTCATTGACTTCAGTGGGAATACACATGTGATCCAAGTTATAAACACACTGAAATACCTTTGCTGAATGAAAGCCTAGATGAATAAACAGTAATATAAATAAATACATGCTGGGGAATCTGTGTGTGTATACATATATAATTTTCCTTGGCAACTTGACCACCATAAATACCTACATGGACAGACAGATACAACATGTACAGAAAGCATGCAGGCCTACAGCAAAATCCATTTTTAGCTGTATAATAAGGCAAGATTTTTAAGCGTTTCTGTTGGCAATATAAATCGAGAGAGCAAAGCTTCAATGGGTTAGACCCGTTACCACCGCAACAATAATGCAGAAATGTCATGGTGAAGTTCTACAGTATTACAGGATACAGTGTACAGGATAGAGATGTAACTTCTTATATTATAAAGTACAGTACCAACAAACACCAGATGTAACACTTTTAAATTATTTATTAAAGGTGACTCAAACTATTGTACCTCACTGCATATCTTATTTATTTGATCTAGAAATGCTTCTCTCACTTATGTCAAAGTAAACATTAAAAAAATTAGCCACAATTGTGCTTTTTTGGGTGCCTCAATTTTTGGATGCCCAAAAATGACACAGCTTCAAGGGGCCTGATTTTCAGTGTGGATGCTCTGTACTTTCTGCCATTTAGCCTCCATGATGTCTCCATCTGGGTAACCATAAATGGACAAGCACTAGAAAATATAGAGTAAGGAGCAATCCTTCAGTAGCCCCTAGCAGATGGGCTAGATAACTCAACAGATCTTTACATCTCAATTTAATGTGATGCAATCAACAGAATGTGAAATCCCTAAAATATAAAGAAGAATGACCAGGAACTGATAATACTCATGATAATTGTGTCCACCTACTGCCTAGCGTGGCATTCTACAGTCTTTTACATCAAGTAGTAAGCGCATCATCTCTGATTTGTTAACATCACTCAAGTCACAAGCTATTTTCTTTCTACTGCTTAATACTATTTTAGATTTTTCCCCTTGGCTTGTTTAGTTTAAGACTTTAATTGGCACTGTTGCTCTCCAACTATGAGCATCAATGAAGTAGTTAAATTTGACTCAGAATAACAGAAGCTAAAACAGTTAAATAGAGTAAATGAGGTACCCCTAACTTAAAAGGAATTACTCATGAAATGCAGGATTTTTAATTTACATGTTGGTTTTTCTCTCGTTATGACTATTGATTTTTGATTCCCTTAGATTTTTCTGGGTTTTCCCAGTCAATTACTTCACCTATGCACAAGTACTGATACACTTTGGATATTTTAATTGTTCATGGTTGAAAGTTCTCCACCTTAAAACTTCGAACATTAGTAGACCAATCACTTCATTACTGTTAAAGTATGTGTGTGTGTGTGTGCCTTCTCTTATACCTTCAGTTACGCATCAATACATTAACTGCCTTCCAAAGGATAAATGAATCTCTAGAGATCTCTCTGATATAATCTCTTCCTTCTTGTGGATCATTTCTTGTGCAAGAAAGGTAGGGTTTTCAGCAGAACACCAGAATGGTTTCTTAACTGATATAGCAATTGCCCCAATCACACTAAAGACAGTTCAGCAAATTTGTCTATTTCCTGATTTTTAATAGGCAACTGAGCTCTGGTGATGACAGGGCACAAACTTAAGCACTAATGTCTTGCAAGTGTCCTCATAGTAATCAAATTGCAGTGATATTTCCAAATACTATAATGAATACAGAAAAACAATGAAGGTGGTAGAATTAGTTATTATTCAGCTATCGTCATTGACAGATTGAGAGAAAATCCCTGACTTTTATTTAAAAACTCAGATCACTTCTTTTTTCCTAAGGTAAGTAAAGGGACAGTTCAGACTTTGTCTCCTGATAGATATTAGGCATTTGCCCTTTTCTCTAAGGATCAGAATCATTAAAAAATCATTAACTTCCCTCTCCCTGTCTCTTTTACAGGAATAAACTGTCAGGTTACATGATATAGTTCTGTACTAAGGGTTTTCAGTTTCAGTGCTGTGTCACGTAAGACACAATCATTGGAGACTGACTCAACAGAGACTCATGTAATCTGACAGTTTATTCCTTTAGATGAGACCCAAGAGGTTAAGGAATTTCTGATTATCCTGATTTTACTCTTAGAGAAAAGGGCACATTCCCCATACCTACATAATAGAGAAACTAATTGCATGTATATTCTTACAGTCTGAACTCTGTGAAATTTCATTTCTAAGATGCTGGTTGTGAAAGATTCTCCATATTCATTCAAAGTAGACTCTGCCAGACTTTTCAGTTGCACCTTAACCCAGTGATGTGCACCACTGTGCCAGGCCAGGGCCTGCAATTGGCTTAAGAACCACAGGTATTTGTCTATCGGAAATATAACCATTTTGTATTGTAGGTTTCATTGTTTCTAAATAAACTTGTGGTTGATAGCTATTCATCACATATTCATGTGTCTATGTCTTATTTATATGACCAAACACAGTAGTGGAGTGCACATGGCACTGCTAACTTACTGTCAATATATATTATGTTGTACTGTTATTAGTTTAGGCCTAGATCATGCCATTAAATCTGCTTGCAGACTCCTGCACTCATGTGGAGTCCCACTGATTTTCAACTGTAGGATATAGCCCATATTTTGTTATCTTCTCCCTGATCCAGTCTTTTGTTTTTCCTTAACTAAGCTATCTGGCTAAATGGCTGCAAATACATATTTTATCTACTGGGAGTGCAGTCTTGCTGTGCTTCAAAAATATATAAATTTCAACATTTTACTTTTGCTTCCTACTTGCTACAGTGAAGATTAATTAATACTTGAATATAAGAAGTTCTTCATGTAATAGAAAAAAGCATTATAATTATATCTATCAGGTCTTTCATAGCAGTCTGGCATTTGTTTTTGCTGTTTACAATGAAATAAAAAAACTCCAATCCTTTTTGGTGTGCCTTTGTATCTGCAACTGCACGTACTGCAGATCAAAACTAAATGGCCCCATGCTGTTCTGGCTGAAAACACAATTTTTTCAGTGCCAGCTTTATCTTTGGAGACTGATAACTTTGCTTTGTGTTTGCATTTTTTCAGCCAATACAATTTAGGAGATTCGTAGTTTTACTTTCACATGTACACATATTTAATTGTATTAAATGCCTGAGTTATACCAGAAATATTTTTTACGGATGAAAAATCCATATGCATTTATTCAGTATTCTTGTGCTTGAACCTCATTAGTAATATTGTCAGATTTAAAAAAAAAACCCATATTCTATAAATGCATTTTTAACTAGGTAAAGAATTGCAAGTCAAGTTAAGATGTATGTTAATACCATCAGAGCTGGAGGTAATGATAGCAAAATACAACTGCATATTTTAATAGACATTTCAAAATTCTCTTCAATAATGTAATTTATTCATGGTCTGTCTTCTGTGTGCATACAATAGATGTACTGTTAGTATCAGATCTCATTAAATTAAACCTTTGAAACTAGCAACCAAAAAAAATGTAAAGAGGCATTTGAGCTACATTATTTAAAATGTTTGATCAGAGCTGTATTTAGATTGTAGTACTCCTGCTTTTAAGGCATATTTAATTTTTGCACAGACTGTTAATAAGAGACAAAATACTTTGGTCAAATGCAACTTAGTTTGCTGCATCATGGTTAATACAGAGAGAGTCAAATTACCAAATCCTTACAAAAACACCAGGCTGAAACCATTAAGTTAAATAATCCAAGTACAATGACACAGAACTATAATGCTTTCCTCACCACTATAGTTTATAGCAGTACCAGCACTCAATACATAATGGGAAGACACAGAAGCTGCTCATGCAGAAGTAAAAATAGCCATGGATACAGTCCTATTACTCTCTGCGTTGAGTGCACTTACATGGTAAGCTAAGAAACAGATCAATGTAGAAAAGTGATAGTAAAGTCAAAGTTATGATGATTTGGAAAATCTTACAATGAAGATTCATTTTAAAAGGCAGAAAGTTTCACAGGTTTTAAGTAATCACTGTTCATTTTATTTTCCCCCCTTTTATTTTCACTTATGTTTTTATGCAATTTTCCTGAGAATGTATTGTTTGGGTGTCTGTCTGCCGTAAGCCACAGTGCTGCAACTGACTCTTGAGTAGATCTGTGTCCCCACATTAAGCCCCATTTACTGTGATAGATTTATATGTCGACATGTTTATCTGCCCTTATGGCTCTTTTTGCAAACCTGGAGCCACTGGTGTCCTCTATCCCTAGAATATATGCAGCCCGAGTATTGATGGTGCGTGCTTCTCCACATTGTCCTGCCAAGACAGTTCAGTCCTGGCCATCAGCTTCCACCTTGAGGTTTAAGATGATGGATTGCTTTTCAAGCTAACCCTACTCTTGCTCTGAATGCTGAAATTTCCAATAAGTGGTTGAAATAAGTGTAATTAAAAATGCTACACCACTCAATCAGATCTCATTCCCTCAAGACCCAGTGTGCTACTCCCTCTACTCAGACAACCCCATATCTGAAATATAGCTGCGATTCCCTCTCATTGGGGAGCATCTTCCTCTTCTTAGAGCTCCCCAAAGCAGTACATCCCTTCACTCAGGAACCCTTGCCTCTTTCTATTTTTTCCTCAGAATCCCCAAACTATTTCTTCATGTCAGGGAAACTATCTCCTCACATCTCCATATAGGGCTTTCACTCTTTTATGCTGGGAGAAATGGAGAAAATAATATCTTCCAGTATGCTTCCAGCCTCCTATTGGTCCATGTTCTGGGAGTGCGGAGCTATGGAGACTTTGAGCTGAGTGTCAGCCACTTGAAGAAAAAGTCCAAGATTCCTTGGAATATTTCATTATCACCAGCAGAATTTCTAGAATCAGAAAAAGGAGCCAAGAGAATAGTAAATTACATTTTCACCCTTTGACAGAGCATGACCTGCACTGAGAAGAATGCTCAGTGGCTATGCTAAAGAACCCTGCACATGTTACAAATGATGTAATCTGTTCTCAAATTAATCTTTTGAAAATGGTAAGTGAAAATGAATAGTTGTTCTGCAGCTTATTTGTCTTCTGCACATATCAGATGTTTACTGACAAACTAAAAGCAGCAAAGAGTCTTGTGGCACCTTATAGACTAACAGACATTTTGGAGCATGAGCTTTCGTGGGTGAATACCCACTTCGTCGGATGCATCTGACTAAGTGAGTATTCACCTGGCATCCGACGAAGTGGGTATTCATCCACGAAAGCTCATGCTCTAAAACGTCTGTTAGTCTATAAGGTGCCACAAGACTCTTTGCTGCTTTTACAGATCCAGACTAACTCGGCTACACCTCTGATACTGACAAACTGTTTGTTTGAGGTATCCAATGTTTTGGACATAAAGAGTGACAAGATTTGCAGCTTCTATAAAATCAGACAACTGTTGATAATTACAGTGGAAACTGAAAAAGAGAGCCAGGTACATGGATTGCTTCCATGAAGATCAGATTGTGCTTGGCACCCATACATTAACAAAGAATAATTTAATTAGTATGGTGTAAAATTGTTTTGAAAAGAACAGTCAAAGAAATGTTTGAAGTGTATGAAAACGTAGTGTTTCACATTATCATCTGCGTATGATCTCTACAGTGAAACTATCCTTAATGTTACACCTTAATTATCGAGGGCCATAGGAAGCTGGAGATGAACAAATATAGACCTAGTTGGTTAATGAACTGGGAAGTCTAATTGTAAGGATCTCAATTAGGAGTACATTAAGGCTCTTCACAAGGTGTCCAATCATGGGAGTTTTGATAATGGCTTGAGTGACCATGAACCTAGAGGGAACCTCACTGGTTTCGTTGGCACTTCCTCTTCTTGTCCATTTTTAACCAGTCTCAAATCTAGGAAAAAGCAAAATAAGTGCAGATCAAGGCCTGATTCTCCATAGACCTGGTCATTAACAACAAATAAAGGGATTGGATAGTGTATGTAAATCCTTAATAAATTAGAATGGTAACAATTTCCATCTACTCTGCACTAACTTTGGACTGGTGTAAATGACTATTCAAGATGTAGGGCAACAGAGTATCAGGCCCATAGTCTGAATATAACCCAACTAAGGAATTGCATTCCTTTTTTTCTGAAATGAGTTCCAGAGTCTCAACTATGTACGAGCACAGCTTGTGCAGCTCTGTCACCAGTATGCTAGAAAAGAATTCAGAAATGCAAACCATTACTATTTAATACATATAAATATAGTTGTAGAGAAGGACCAGATTATAACTTTGATTCTTGGAAAAGTTATAAGGAATAAAACTATGCAATATAGATTCATTAGCATTACATACTAGGTCATTGGTGCCTTCAATTTTAGGTAAAAAAGCTATCATAAGCTACCTATAAATAAGGTAAAAGTGGATTCTACAATGCATCCTCCCTTACTCCTCAATTTTCATATTGCCGTATTACTTCAGATGTGGATCTTTTTCATGATATTCAATATCCAGTAAACTAAATTATACAAATGTGTTCTGTGTGTGTTTATGGGGCTGCAATATTTTTCAGAATGATGACGCTAAATAGTAAATACATTTACTTCATAAATACAAATATAGATTTACTTATGAGGAGTACATATATATTTTCTGACAGTTACTGTGATGTAGAGATGTGGGATGATTCTGCTACTTTCAAAAACAGAAGTCTAAACATTGATTGAATCCCAAATATTAATTGCATAATATGATTTAAGGATTTATACTGTCTCAATGACATTCTGGCTGACTTGAAGTCAATGGGAGCTTGGCTGTTTATATCAATAAGGTTAGGATTTCACCACCTGTCTGCAATGCTTTAAGGAGCTAAACAGATTTGAAATCTCATTCTATACATTTTTATTTTATCTTAGCAGTGATTCCAAACAGACTGAGAGGCTAAAATACACTGGGAATTTATGCCACACACACCTACCATACTCTAATTCCTTAAATAATAAGGACAATAATCTCATTTGGGCATTTGTCCCCTGACTAGCATAGAGTATGAGTTTTAAAGGATGGCATAAGTTAACTGTCAAAGATAGTTCTGTGTTTATTCAGTCATAGGAAAGCTTCTTTTATTTTTAAAAAAATCCAAACTGCAGTTCTGAAGAAAATGGATTTAATTTTCCTTCCTATAACATGAGAAATATTGGATCAATTTTACATTTGTCACAGGTGCCTCTGTATAATTCACTCGATTACAATACAGAAGCAACATTCTCCAGAAAGCATCACAAATACACATAATAGGCCTAGTTCAACTTTGCAATTTTATGTCAGTGTCTCTCTGTTGGTATCAGTGGAATTACACTGGCATACCAGTGGAGTAACTCAGTGGTGAATCAAGACAAATGTTTCTGAATGATCCATTTTCCATTTAGATCTCTGATATAACTTAAAAACTCCCAGTGACTACACATGTAGGGGTATTGAAAGCATGTTATTCCAGTAAAGTTTGATATTAATTTACAGTAAAAAACATTCTGGCTTATCTGCCTTTTTCTGAAGGACTAATATAGCAATGTAAATGTGCAGCAGGCCTGATTCTCTGACCTGTCATATTCCATAACATCTGAGTAAATTGTGTTGGAGCCAGAGATTGTCAAAAAGTAAGTTTTCCAGTGCAAAATGTTTGATAAGAAAGAAAAACTTTCATTTTTTTTAAATTAAAAATTATTTGAAAAATTTTTGGGGCTTCATAGAAAAGCAATATTTTAAAAGTTTATAAAGTGTCAACAGAAAACTTTCAACTACTTCTAGTTGAAGTCTTAAAGACGCCTATACTGTGATGGGTGAACCAGCTTAGGGGTAAGAGGCAAAAACAAACAAACAAAATCCATCAACATTCTCCCATTTCTACATGCAAACTCGAATGATTTTTTTTTTTTTTTAGTTCTAGAAATGTTTGGATACTCTTTTCTTCTATACCCATGGTCTAGAGGGTGTCAGAATCCTGCAATAAACACTGTCTTCCTGAAATGCACAGACCAATTTTGTTAGTCTCAGGAGGTTCAGATTAATTTCAGACAGCATCCATATCTATAGAATTTGCTTTAAAACAAAGCAGAACTCCAAACCTTTTGAGATTTTCCCATTGTATTGAGTATACTACTTCTGATTATCAATATATTTATATATCTGTATGATATAAATATATCTATCTATATCTATATCTATATCTAATCTCTCTCTCTCTCTCTAAAATAGCTATATAACTATATGTATGAAATATATATATACACATACACAATACTGCTGTGAAGATCACTGTCCTAGCCCATTGCTTTGACGAACTCACTTTTCTTCACATCCTTCTTCCTCCTTATTCTCTATTTCATCAAACATTAGTTGCTTGCTTAGACTTTCAAGGCCCTTAATGGTCTTTGCTCAATCTACCTATCATCTTTCATTCACTATCAAGATGACAACTCTCACCTCCAATCAGTTCAGAAGGCCAGCCTCTATCACCCACTTGTTAAATTTTCAAACTGACCTGTAAGGATCCAGGGAGAACTGAAGTTCCCACAGCACCACTAGAAGGCTATAGGGAGCCACAGCTAAGAAGCAATGTGGAGAGTAGGTGCCACAGGAAGTACTTCCCAAGAGACCCAGAGTGACAGCACTCTGCAGGCCTCTGATTGGCCAAGCCCCCTATTTAACCCTGGCACAGGAAGTTGTCTGGGCAACACACAGGCTTTGGAGCTTTGGTGGCTCTAAACCTTACTTTGTCTCCTGATGCTTGACTCTTGCCTCCTGACTTACTCCTGATTCCAGCCTGTATAACATTTGGGAGGAGAGATAGCTCAGTGGTTTGAGCATTGGCCTGTTAATCCCATGGTTGTGAACTCAATCCTTGAGGGGACCATTTAGGGATCTGGGGACTGGTCCTACTTTGAGCAGGGGGTTCAACTAAATGACCTCCTGAGGTCCCTTCCAACCCTGGTATTCTATGATTGGCTGTCTGGTATTTGACCTTGGCCTCACTTAACTCCAGCTCTTGCTCATTGAATCCTGCTCTAGTAATTCATCTGACTACAGTTCCTGATGTGTGAACCCCAGCCCAGAATGCCTATGCCCTGTCCCTGACGATGACCTTTGTACTGCCCCTCATGCTTGGGAGAAGCTCTCAATAAATATGCACAAAGATGTCTCATTATCTACCTTCAAATGCCTCCTCAAAAATCTCCTTTGCTATGATGCCTACAAAAAACTTACAGTGGTTAGGCCACAAGTGTGGTGAGACTACTGACTGTTATGCTGACCAGCACTGACTTATTGTTTCCTTGTACTTTACTGTCTGTCCGTATCCATCTGCTATTTAATCTTATACTTAGCTTGTAAGCACAGAGACTGTCTTTTTGTTCTGTATTTGTGCAGTGCCTAGCACAATGGAATCTTGATTCATGACCCAGACTCACAGGTGCTACAGTAATACAAATAATTAATAACAGAAAGTCTTGTAACTACTGTGAAACGGATGTTAAAACCCATTTTGTTCCCGTTCTTCTCTGATTTGAAAGACAACAACATATATTTACCCACGGATATTCACAGACTTGAGAACATGTAACAACATTTATAAAGAATAGAATACATCCAAAAGTTTTTTTTCTGGTCAACTCATAACCCATGTTAGTTTTATCTGGAGGTAGTTAGTCAGTAAAGTGGGAGTTATACAGGTTACTTGTAAAATCCTATGAATTAATTTTCAGTGTAGGCCTTGGTCCTGATCCCACTGATGTTAATGGGAGTTCTCACATTTCTTCAATAGTAGCAGCATCAGGCCTTAGACTTTTAAGACAAATACTTTTCAAAACTCATGGGAGAAAGTGTATAACTCCTACATTTGTTGTGGATGCAAATTGCATCCCTTAGGAACTTATAATAGTGGCAAGGATATCAAAAGCATTAAAATTCAGCTACAGTAAATAATGTGTTTTATGAACCTTACAATTGATTTTATTTTTAGAATTTGTTTGGATTTTCATCATGCAGACAACCTGACAGAGGTTTTTTTTTTATGTTTGTCAAACTTTGGTCTTAAATATCAGGGAGAGTAGGTAATTTCTGGGTTTTGTGTGTGTGTGTGTGTTTTAAACTTTATTTTTTATAGAATAGACTAAAAGCCTGAGTTAAATACAGAAATCCATCTGGTTTCCTGAAGGTGGTGAGTTTGCTGAAATGTTTCTAAAGACTTTATTTATTGTCATTAAGGATGTGGAAAGTGAGACAGATGCTCTCATTCCAAAACTTGAAAATTGAAGGTTCTGTTGATACTTCTCAAAGGCTTACAAATTGATACTAAAGACCAAGGAACAGTGTAACTAGAAACTGGAAGTTTGAAAGCAGTGTCTCAGAGTACTCGGTTGCACACAAGAACATAAATAGAGAACAACTTCAGGGAAGTGCTGAATTCTGGATATTCAAGAAGATGTTGAATGTTAAGTCCCAGATGTCAATTTCCCAAGGCTATTAGATATATGGTGGATGTTTTCTTTGTTTGTTTGTTTTTTGGACTCAGTACTTGAGCCACTTTTACAGCTGCAGTAATGATTTCAGATCTTAGGGTTGTCATTAGTATGAGTAGTAATGATTGCATGGAGTAGGATGAACCATATGTCACAGATGTTAGTCACATCACTTAATATGCTACTAGAATGATTCCAGATGCTACAGTGGTAAGGATGGTATTAGAGGCTATATAGAAAAGAAATTGCCTCAGATTCATACTTTCACTGGTTCTTTTTTCTCTCTCAACATTAAAAGTCATGTTTTTGGCAAAAATGAGAAGAGTTGTTTTCCCAGGTACACATTTATGTTCTCTGATATATAATGAACAACTCAGGAGATGGAAGTTGATTTATTTGAGCATGAATGAAGCTGGAAGTAGATGTATTTTATCCTCCAAAACTCCAGATCTGTTAGGATGGTGAACTTATGGATGGCTGTCTTGGGAGATTGTGAGCCAGACTGTACTCTCATTTACACCAAAGTAATAGTGTTTGAGCCTTCCCAGTCTCCCTCAGTGTACTCACTTCTACCCTTTTTTAGCTATATTGAGCATATCAAATAGGGAAAGATCATGGGATGAGGAAATCCTATGCAGCTCACTGAAGCATATGTAGAAGCATATGTATTTTCTTGACACAAGTGGCTGAAAGTGAACAGCTGGCATATGAAATAAGCAGCACTGTATGTCTAAGAGGGACAGATTCTGCTATCATTTAACCCCATGTAAACCTGGATTAGTTCTTCTGAAGTCAATGAACAAGATACTCATATATGACTACAGGGCAACTATGCTGTGGATCTGATCCAATGTATTTACTCTGAATTTACATTAGTGTAATTGAAGAGAGAATCTGACTTGTGATCAGACCCATAGTATATAAAAATGAATGAAACAGCATAAAAAAGTATCTGATCTCTTGGTTTGTAAGGAAGATCTCTTGGTATTTTATCCATCATTCAGTTTATTAAGATAAAACTAAAATGTATTGTAAGATTCTCTGTGCAAAGCTCAAGCTAGCATCAGGCTAAATTAATCAATATCATTCCATATGTATTCAATTTACAAATGAATAAGATAAAACAATGAGAAAAGGAACTAAATAATATTCACATAGAAAAATTAAAATCACTTGTAATAGGTGCACAGAAAAGCATTGATCCAGGATTATGAAGTTTAATTATTTACAAAGACAAACATTATTTGTTTCTATATGAATATTCTGACTGCATTACCAGTTCATTGAATGTTATATGCAGTAGTAACCATTAGAATCTTTACAGTTGTAGTTTGCCAGTAATTAATTTTACAGTGGAATTCCTTATTAATAAATAAAGGAAATATGATAAATGACATTAATGTTACCTAGGAAGAAGGTAATGCTGACAATTATTACCACAGTCACTGTATCATAGACTATTATCATCTGTAGCATTTTTTCTTCTTGTGGAATATCTGCAAACATATCACAATTTTCTCAGATATGTTCATTATTCAAATTTATTCATTTGATTTCTTGCCAACAGTTTGCTCTGAATATTCAGAAGCTGATATTCAAAATTCAAATTATGTTGATTAGTTGTAATTGGTCACATGAATCATATATTAGCTGTTTGCTAAATGAAAGGGTCTAATTCTTGTAGTCTGGAAGGAGGTTTAAAGAAAGAACTGGGATGTTCAATTCACATGAAGAGGCAGCAAGTAAACAGAATTAGGGAATTTTAAATATATTGCTGCTTAGGACATTGTAGGCTGCATGGCTGTCCCTCCCTTTCAGCCTCTGAAGGAGGCCACGCCTTTTCGCTGTCTCATTCCTGTAAGGGTAAGCCCCAAGAGGGGAATTAGCTACACCTAGTGCTCTGGTCCTGTAAGGCAGTCTATGAGCCCCGGGCCCTCGATCAGGTCAGGACAGCAAACAGGGCAGAGCAGCTAAGCAGGAGCTTAGGAGCCCCAGGTAAGGGTGAACACTAATAAAGCGTAGAGGCTCAGGTAGGGGTGCTTGAGGAGCGCAGGCCTCCTTGCCTAAGGAGGGGAAGTACTGCCAGCCCAAGGGTGGGGTGGCAGGAGGATGCAGGCCATCCAACTCCACTGTGTCCTAGCCCAGGGCACTAAAAGTGGCAGAGTGGTCCACTACTGGATTAGCAGTGAACTGTCCACAACACAATAACCTTGTATCAGGCCAGTTCCCAACCAGACTCTTGCCTGGTTTCTCAGGGCTGATTCTGACTCTCCCTCTCGGTGTATCTGCATCTGTCATCTCAGGATGCTCTGGCCAGTCCACAAGTGGCAGCCCCTGCAGCTTCTCAAAATCTCGGTCAGCCAGCAGCCCAGGGAGATCCAGCAGTCCTCAGGCAGGAACCCTGCAACTCCCCAGTGTCTTGGTCAGCCAGCACTCCTGAGAGTTCTGGCCAGTCCTCAGGAGGCAGTCCTGGCAGCTCCTATGCAGGATTCAGCACCAGGTGGGATGCATCTATCTCCTGTGGTGGCTCCAGCCTAACTGAGCTGCAGGGCCCACCTTTTGTTCTTCCCTTTCCTGTCCTGCCTTTCCACTTCTGGCGGGGTGGACAGGGCTCTCATAGTTCAGTCCACCAAGGGGTATGTTGTGGTCCCTCCCTCTCACTCTATGAGGGAGGCCATGCTACAGACATATAGGTATAACTAGGCCACTGTAAAATGTCAATACAGAGAACTGTGATTGTCTTTATTCACTGTCACAAAAAGTAATTGCATGTGCATACCTTCTTAACAAAATACAGTCAATGTCTAGCTCATTTGCATACCTGTCTGTAAGGCTCTGGCAAGGAGTTTTGGGAACCCTGTGCTCATGCTGTGACAGCAGTATTCAATTACAATGAATTGCATTTAATGGTCTGTAATTTTCTTTTATCACCGCACTCCATGTCACAAAGTAACCAGGTGCAGTCTGATCCTTGTCTTAATTCAGTTGCCACTCTACCATAGTGCTGTGTCAAATATACAGTCATGAAGGGTTAAACTTCACTTTTCATGAGCATTCCTGAGAGTAAAACTCAATTGGTTGAATATTCATGAAAAACAAACACAAAAGAGACATGAAAATAGATGAGACCTCATTTTAAAATTGCAAGCACCTACTCACGGAAAATATTTTGTGGTACTTGATTAGCTCCTGTAATTTGTTTGTGATTCTACATTCACACAGATTGTTTTTTTACCTGAAAAGCAGTGATTTGTTAATTAAACATGTTGTTTTATATAATAATAATGCTTAGCACTATACATTTTTGCAATGTTACATAAATATTTAATAAAATATAAAGTAAACAAGCAATTAATCCTCTCAACATCCCTCAGTGATAGGTAAAATAGTTATCAGAAGTAAAGAGAAACATTTTCAAAACTGCCTCATTTTAAACACCTAAATCCATATTTTTGGCAGATAAATGGTTTGAATCACCAACATATTGAAAACCTGCAGGTTGTGAGTGGCTTAATTTTCAGAGTAGAAAGTGAAACAGAAGTCATACTGAAGCCATTAGGTTCTGCAGGGCTCAGGGCCTCTGCAAATCAGGGTGCCTTAAAATCTTGGTGCCTAAATTTGGATTAAGTGGCTAACTTTAGTTTGAAAGTTTGAACATTTTAATCTAGGGGTCAAATCTGAAACTACACGGTAAGCAATTGACATAGCTAGAAGTGCAACTCATTGCTTTTCAATAACCCCCTATGTTACACTACCTCCCATGAGTCGGGTGTAATGGCTTGTGACAAGTCAATTAAAACCAAGCTTTGTATGACAGTTTGGTTGTTTATGAAGTGAATTGATATGTGTCCATAACGTAGTATACTGTATGTTTAGTTTATTATTGTTATGAAAATTACATTGGTTTGTGTACATTGCACTGGTTTGTTGGTCAAAGAAAAATGGGTTGTTGACGGATGTTTTGACTCTAGAAACTAGGCCCTCACTCTGAAAAGGGTTCTATGTAAACATGGGGATTGGTATGTGTGGATCTTTTTGCAGGACTGAGATGGGGTGGAGAGAGATGATTTCATAGAAGGTAACAGGTGGGTTTGGGTGGATTGGTGAGAGAGGTGATTTTAAGGGATTTGATAGTTAGTCAATGTGTTGATCTGGCCTGGGACTCTATTAACTGGGACTGAGCAAACAATAAATGTCAGTGCTTTAGGTAGTCCCCTAGCAGGACAGAGGCAGGATCAGTATGATGCATATACTATGTCAATGACATACAGTTCTCTCTTTCATCCTATCTCACCTGGACAGAGCGGGGATGAGGGAGGGGGTGTACAAGTTAGATGTTGTTGTTTTAAAATCTGAATATAGATGAGATCTGTGATTCAATTCAGAGAAGACTGAGATAATGTTGGGTACTTTGGGAAAAAACGGCAGAAGTGTTGGTGGCTTTTATAATGTTACACCACAACTGAAATTCTGACTACCATGTGTAAATCAGGTTCCCACCTTGAGGTGATTTTAGATGCTGGTCTGCTCTTGGATGATCAGATAATGTAGGGTGACAATATTTCCAAAAGTAAAAATGAGCTGTCAGCAGCTGCATCTCATCTATATTGAGGGAGCACAACCTAATGCACTTCCACTGATCTCAGTTAAAGCAACTGAGCCTGAGCCACTTGGTATCACTACTTGCCTGAGCAAGTCCCACTCCCCACATGAGGCTGCCTGAGTGCCCCCCCTCCCTGTGTTGGGCTGGCCCAAGTTCCACTTGTGCACAAGGCTGGCCCAAGCCCAATGCTGGTTGGGGCTGGGGCTGACCCACCCGAACCCCACATGTCCCAGGGGTGACTGCCCAAACCCTGTGTCACCTGGGTCTGAGCCTCACCGTCTGTGCCACCCAAGGCTGACTGCCAAGCCCCAGGCTGCCTGGGGCTGATAGTCTTAGCCCCACTGCCATGCACCTCTCATCACCACTCATCCCCAAAAAACACCCCTCTGTGCCCCCCCAGGGGGACACATCTCACTTTTTGGAAAAAAACAGAAAAATGCCCATTTTAGCCCAAAAAGTTGGGTCGTTCTGGATAGGTCTTAAAAAGGGTCCTGTCCTGGCCAAAACATATTGACACCCAAGTTAATGGCTATGGTCAAGAATACCTTTTTCTTCTCTTTCCAGAGAGAAGAATGCAACCTTTCCCTCCTTTGCAGACCTTGCCACTATTATCCCTGCCCTTGTCACCCTGAGATTAGATTGCTATAATGAGCGCAATATTGGTTTTCACCTTGAGACAACTTCAAGACTGAATCTAGTACAAAATTTGACAGCATGCTTATTAACTGGAGCTTCTCATTAGAACTGGAGCATAGAATGTAGAAATCTTGGATCTGTGCTGGCTTCCAAAAAGATTCTGATTCAGTTCAAAGTCTTGGTGTTAGTCTATAAAACCCTAACTAGTTTGTGACCGGTTTATCTGAGAGATTGCCTCTCCAACCCACACATGTTGCTTTAGCTGAGATCAGTGGAAGTGCATTAGGTTGTGCTCCCTCAATATAGATGAGATGCAGCTGCTGACAGGATTTTCTCTGTGATGGGTCCTTCACTGCAATTGTTCACTAGAGGTTGGTTTATCTTCTGTGCAAGCTACAAAGTCCATCTTTTTTCCCGGGCCTTTGTGGACTGGGGGTTTGGCTTTTATTTGGTGGTGGTTATTTATATGTTAATGTGGGAACAGCAATTTTTTCTATTACATTTTGTTGTACATTTTAATTCATGGGATGTCTGTCTATACTATTAGATGGGCACGTGTGTATGGATAATAAATCTAAATAAATGAAACCAAAATTTGTTTTTTTTTCTTGGAAGGAAGACACAAGAATTAATTTTCAGACATATTTTCTAATAATAGATATAGAAAATGAATATAGTCAAATACAAATCAATCTGCTTTTTCAAGCCTGTGGAGCAGATTTTGATCATATTTACACCAGTAAAATATGGAATAACTCCAATGGAGATCCTCTATATTTAAACCAAAGAAACAGATCAGAATCCACATCTGCATATTGATTTAAACCTACATAATGCTATTAAGACATTTAAATAATATATCATATGTGTTGGATACAATACTATAGTGTTGTAAATACAAAAGAAATTCTAAAGAGAGCAACATGGAATCTTTCAAGATAGCACTATCAAATTTCTACAATCAATTTTTGACATTTTCAACTTCTCCTGTCACAAATATAATTATATACATTTTGAAAAGCCAGTGGGTTTTAATAGTCTGTCAGTCACCTTCTCCTTCTTGCTTTTTTAACATGATCTTTTTTAATTGAAACAATTTAATCCTAAATTACTTTGACAATGAATAAAAGTGAAAAGTAGCTTTGACTGGAATGGGGAATGGGGATTTTTCAGTATGCCAGAGTAGAGCTACTTTAATGCAGTTGCAGTCTTTTTCTCCTAATGCTTGTTAAATGTTCATAATAACAAATATTACACCAATATAAAAAAGTACTGTATAAATACTGTATAAGTACTGTATAAATAAAGCTTAAAAGAAAAGTGAAAAGTAGCTCTGACTGGAATAGGGAATGGGGATTTTTCAGTATGCCAGTTGCAGTCTTTTTCTCCTAATGCTTGTTAAACGTTCATATTAACAAATATTACACCAATATAAAAAAAGTACTGTATAAATAAAGCTTAAAAGAACTGCATGTGGAGCCTAACCCTATGACTGCTTCCTGTGAGATTTTAAGAACTTTCAGTTCTCATTAAAGTCAACTGGAATTGAAGGTGCACAGTACTGCTCACCAGAAGAAGGCCATAGTCTGAAATATATTATTAAATAACTTTTAACACAGTTGTATCAGTGGAACTTAATAAAGATCTGAGCAACATGTCAAGTGAGCTTAATTCTTGTTTAAGGAAGGGATTTTCAAAAGTGTTCAGCACTGTTGTAACTTTATTTCCATTGGCAATGATATGAAACTCATTTGGGAGGATCATAGAAGACTCCAATAAACAACGAGGGATTTAGAGAGGGATTTTCTAAAGCATTCAGTGTTGTCCTAGCCCAGTTCACTTTGAAATCAATGAGAGTTTTTTTTGAGAATCGTCCAATGGCTCATCATACTTGCCCCCAATCACCAAGCTCAGAAATTCACTTCATCAGCATAAATCTTGAGTAATTGATTTGTACACAAATGAAATACAAGTTGGTTAGAGAGGTGAAATCCATCCTTTTCTCCATCCTCATGTCAGGGTAGGTCTGCAGGTCTGTAGTCACTAGTTTAGTTTCTGGGCTGGAATAAGAGTGCTGTTACTCCTCCCCACTTTTCTTGGGTGTTAATGTCACTAGTTTTATATACATTTGGATCTGCCAAAACATTCCTTGGATCACCATAAAGTCACCTCTTATGTAGGGTCAGTATGGTTTTTATCAAATGTCTCATTAAATTCAATATTTGTTGTATGTAACCTTATGGCTGTTATGTAGACTGTGAATTCACATCCACAGATGATATAAATTGGCTTAGTTTCACTAAATTCAATAGAGCTCTGTTACCCAAGGTTTTCTAAACCCAAAGCTCTCAATAACTTTTACTCTTAATGAGGCAGATGCAGGAAATAACCCAATGTGGGAAAAGCCACTGACTGATAGATGGTTGACACAAGCAGTAGAAGAGTACTCTTACTTAAATCTACACTTTATTAAGTCTCAAGCACTTACACACATCCACAACAGGTTAGTAAATCATGCCAACCCTCAAGCATTACCAAAGTTTGGAGTGGTTTCTGAGTGGTACAGTGACAGCCATCTGCTGGCCAATATTTAGTCTGCTGGTGGGGACCCTAAGATGTGGCCACAAAGTGATTCAATTAGTCTAAACTTCTCCTCCCTTATTTATTCTTGTTAGTATGACAATAACATGTCAATAAAAAAATTTTTAAGCAATTTCAAAGACTAATCAAGAGATTACCTCAGACTGTTAATTAGATATGTGTTTTTGCAAACTCCTCATGCTTAAGACCCTGAAAAACACATCCCAGAGGGCAAATATAGATAAGCTTTCTGTTTTCTAAAGCCTATTTCTCAGCAATTTCAACAGAGATGTTATCAGGAAGGATGCAGGGTCAGGCTCCCTTCTTGTGATAGCTCAACCCTCTCCCCCCATTCCCGCCTCCTCCCCACAGCTTAGTTATGTTAAGGCTGCTTCAGAAGCCCGATACGTATTTACGGACTTGGTTGCTTTTGGCAATAAGCATGATAACTGATATTCTAAATACCAGTAGTCATCCAGGCTATTTACTGATCCATCATGATCTCCCTGTTCAGCTACACCAGGTTACACCAGATGAGGATCTGATCCAGTGTCTTGCATTAATAGATATGGTCTTAATTTCTTCAAAGATCTGTACATATATTTTGGGAACATGCTGTGTGGAAAGATCACTTCTAGTGAGAATTCAACTTCCTTCTCAGATCTTCATACTTGTCAAGTATGAACTGATATAAATCTTGTTTTAAATATATATAATATATTATTAAAAAGAGGCAATGTGACCTAATGGATAGAGTATTGAACTAGCACTCAGAAGATCTGAGCTCTATTCTGAACTCTGCCATTGGTTTACTGGCTAAGCTTGGGCTAGTCACACCACATCTTTGTACCTCAGTTTTCCGATCTATAAATTATTATTGTTTTAACAGCAACATATGTGGTGTGTATAGTGTTGTATAAATAAATAAAATGCCAGATCCTTGTGCTGAGTTGCTGACAAACCAGTGTAGGCATAATACCACTAAGAATGATTATAAGGGAAAATATAGCTTCAGCTTAAAGATTAATCAGGTTTAAGCCATTCCTGTACCATGAAATTAAGCACAGATTTTCTGTTCTCTTTGAATATGGCCTACAAGGGATTATAAATGAGCCACTCCAAAGTAATATTTTAAAAGGCTGCTATGTAACTTCTATAAAAGTAAAGAATAGTTGTTTTTAAAATGTAGCCTTGGCATTTTATTGTTCCATTTGATTAGGCTTACAGTGTTGCCTGACCTATGGAATATTTGATTCATGGTATGAGTAGAAGACATCAAAATGGATGGGGGTAGATAGGCAAAACTTTTGTTTCAGTAGCACTGATATGGCCAGTTATTCCCATTTCCTTTGATCTTTTTAGTACTAAGGCTCTTTAGTATATGAATGACCCTTTCCTGGAGATCCATAGGAGCAGATTCAACAGCACAGTTATGAAGAGAGGATACCAAGAAGCTATCACAGTGCACCCTGGCTCCTGATGTATGAGCTAATTGTTCTATTGGCACAGCTGGTAACAGTGATAATGGGTATCCTGGATGGGTTCCTTGAAAAAGGGAGACTCATATAGGGACCAATAAACTGATTATAACATAAATGTATACATGCAAATTTATACATCTAGGAGCAAAGACTGTAGGCCCTACTTACACAATGGGGATGAGGGGAGAAAGCAGGAGGGCGCTCTATCCTGGGAAGCAGTAAGTATGAAAAAGATGTAGGAGTTGTTGAACAAAAGCTCCCAATGTGAGATTGTGGCCAAAAGGGCTCACGCAGTGCTTGGATGCATAAACGGGGGAATCTCAAACAGGAGTACAGAAGTTACTTTATCTATGTATTTAGCTCTAGTGCAACCTCTGCCAGCATACTTTGTCAAAGTCTGGTGTCTACAGTTTATGGAGGATGTTGATAAACTGGAGAAGTATGAGTATCTGTGGATCTGGAAGCCAGATTTGCTGATGCTTGGATGACTGCCATGTTCATACAATCACCTGACATCTCTGGTGAAGTGGGAAACAACAGCCTATGAGTTCAAGTATCACTAGATGTTCCACTCACAAAGGTCCTAATTGGAGGAGCCTACTGCACTCATTGATTGGCCCATACATGCTATTTAAGGCCTAGGGAAAACACCTGAAGATTGTCTGTGCAATTAGGTGGATCCCTGGCTTGATGCTGCTAAAAGACCCTACTACACACTCCTGATACTTTGCCTTGCTCTTGGTTTCTGATCTCAGTCCTGCTCCTGATATCTAACTTTGTACCTAGTTCCTGGTACTCTGCTCTGCTGCTGACATCTCACCCTGTTTTTGTTCTACTAACCCTACTTCAGATGACTTACTTGACTTTGAGCCAGTATGACCAACTGACCTTAACTATGATCTCATCCTACAGTGTAACATCAGTACTGACTGCTGCTCCTGACTTTGAACCTGTAGTCTGAACTTGGACCACATCCCCTCCAACCCAGGCCCCGACTTTGACCCACGCCCTTAGCCAGGGTCCTGACAAGATAATACAGATTAGAGCTATGAGAATGATTAAAGGAAAACATGCCTTACAGTGATAGACTCAAAGAGCTCAATGTATTTAGTTTAACAAAGAGAAGGTTAAGGGTTGACTTGCTTCTGGTCTATAAGTACATTCATGAGGAACAAGCATTTAATAGTGAGCTCTTCAATATGGTAGAAAAAGGCATAACATGAGCTGGAAGCTGAAACTAGAGAAATTCAGACTGGAAATAAGGTGCAAATTTGTAATGATGTAAATAAACACTGAACAACTTACCAAGGGTTGTGGTTGATTCTCCATCTCTGACAACTTTTGAATCAAGCATGGATGTTTTTCTAAAGGATATGTTTGAGGAATTCTTCTGGGGAAATCTTATGGCCTGCCTCATACATGAGGTCAGATGAGATGATCACAGAGTCCCTTCTAACTTTGAAATCTATTAATAATTTTTGCTTGTCCTTTGTACAGAGTAGATGATGATATCACAAGGCTAGTACCAGCTCCTATCTAGTGCGGCATTTCTGACAGGTAGAGCCACTCAGCATGATCAAAGGATTTCTCTCTAATGAGCAATGTCACCACACAGAGGTCCTTGGCTTTCTTACCATTTCTGTGACATGGAGCAATCACTTTAAGAATATGAACATTAAAAAATTCCTATTTAAAGCAATATTAATTGTGTAACAAAGTGGACAAATGTTTTTCCACCTCTCTGGCCAACACTTTAGCTAAAGTATTAAAATAATAATTGAGCAGTAAAATGAAGAAGGCAGAGAGTACACGGTTACTTTAAGTAGTACTGAAATTGTGTCTTCCTTAAGTGTCTCCAGTAGGATTGCCAACTTTATAATCGCACAAACCCAAACACCGTTGCCATGCCCCCTTCCCTGCCCTTCCCCAAGGCTCTGCCCCATCCTGTCCTTCTCTGAGGTCCCAATCTCACTTACTCCATCACTCCTCCCTCCGTCACTCTCTTCCCCCTAACCTCACTCACTTTCACCAGGCTGGGGCAGGGAGGTTGGGGTGTGGCAGGGGGAAAGGGTTCTGGCTGGGGGTGTGGGTTGTAGGTGGGGGTGGGAATGAGGGGTTTGGGTTGAAGGAGGGGGCTCCTGGTTAGGGTCAAGGAGTTTGGAGTGTGGAGGGGCTCTGGGCTGGGGCCAGGGGTTGACATGCGGGAGAGAGTGAGGGCTTCAGCTGGGGGTGTGGGCTCATGGGTGGGGCTGCAGATGAGGGGTATGGGGTGAAGGAGAGGTCTCAGGGATGTGGAAGGGGATGAGGAGTGCGGGCTCTGAGAGGGAGTTTGGGTACAGGAGGTGGCTCAGGGCTGGGCAAGGGGTTGGGATGCAGGAATGGGTTTGGGGTTCAGGCTCCAGCTGGGTGGTACTTACCTCTGGTGGCTCCCAAAAGTGACCAACATGTCCGGCTCTTAGGCTCAGAGGCAGCCAGGTGGCTCTGCAGACTGCCCTTGCCCTCAGTCACTGCCCTTGCAGCTCCCATTGACCATGGTTCCCCATCAATGGGAACTGTGGTGTTGGCATTCAGGGCAGGGGCAGAGTGCGGAGACCTCCTGGTTGCCCCTGCGCTTAAAAGCTGAGCATGGCAGTCATTTCTGGGAGCTGCATGGAGCCAAGGCAGGCAGGGAGCTTGCCTTCACCCCACTGTGACACCAACCAGACATTTAGCAGCCTATTAAAATCTCCCAGATTGCTTTCACTACTCACCAGGACATTGATGCCAATTCCAGTACAATACTGGCCAATCTGGGAGGGCTGGGAACCTTAGTCTCCAGGCTTGACCCTTTTCATTCCTGATACATCCCAGATAATACAGAAAATATTTGAGCTTCACATTAAAAAAAAAAGAAAAAGAAAAATGAGAACTTCAAGGAACCTAACCGGTATTTATTTATTTACTAATTTACATTTTACTGATCTTACAAAGACTTTCAAATTTTTCAACTTCAGGAATAACCTGGGGCTGGTCTCTCTTTTAATGAGCAGATCAGTAAGGCTATTAATTTATTTCCTCATTTGTGCAATCACAGTATTTGCTAATTTTTAAAAAAATATATTTTGTTTGTTTTTTCATAAGATTCTGGTAGCTCCAGATTTCCCATCAGGAATAAAACAGGGAAAGTAGAGGTATTCCCCTCCTCCAACTTGCTGGAACATTTTTGTTAGAGAAAAATATGATATCTATGATTTCTCACCTTTTCCTTTTAACTCTATGAAGGTTCTGTGCCTCTTTTGAATTTTTTAAAGAGCTTGAGATGCAATAATAGAATGAATAACTAGTTTTGCCCAGAAATCTGTTCTCTACAGAATTTTTCTAGAGCTCTATCATAATTGCATTATAGAATTACTGCCCTTTTTGACAGGTCCAGTGCTGGGTTTGAGATAAGTGAGTGCCCTGTCTACAGTAATTGAGTGGGAAATGTCTCCAGACACACATTTTTTTGTACTGTAAGGTTATCCTATAGATTCTGAGCTCTCAGGCAGACCTTACAGACAAATACTATTTCTACTTGACCTGTTCTCCAGGTCATTAAGTTTATCTTTACACCAAGCAGAGTATTTTTTTTTAATTTCAAATATTTATTTTTCTTCTTGGTTTTTTTTTTTTCAATTTCTCCAAGATAATTACTTGTAATTCATTTTAAAAGAGCTAGTTCTCCAGACGGTCCAACATAGACATATAGTTAATTGTTATTGACTTTGGGCTTGGCCTTTTCCTTTTCTTTGGTGTTCATTTGTCCTTCTTTGCTTTGCTATCCACAGCCTCCATCCCAGAGTTCCACTGGGGGAGAGGGGCTAATTCACTCTTAGGAGTTTCGTGATCAAGCGACCAGAATAGACTTATCATCTTTTGTGTCATCAGGTCTCCTCAAAAATGTCAGTGACAGCTTTAAAGCTCAATGGGCCTAATCCAAAACCCATTGAAATCAATGGAAAGATGACAGGTAAACTCCATGTCGTTAAACTCCATTAAATGTGGGTTAAAATTCCTGATGTGAAACCCTTCAATCTATCTACAGCACAGATTTCATTACAGACTCTGGAAAAATCAGGGTGCTGGTTCTAGGTATGTTGTCAGATATTCCATATTCTTTGCTTTTGAGAAATGATATTTTGGCTTTGAAAGCAGAAAAGGTGGATCAAACCTCTTCAGGAGGCTTCCAAGTGGCAAGGGATTGTATTAGCCAAAAATGCAATTGGAAGCCCTGCCAGGGAACAGGAGGGGTGGATTCCCCCTACCAGAAACAAAGTATAATCAAATTATATTCCTGGTTTATGCAGGCAAAGCCTGGAGTTTGTGAAGGGGATGAGATTGCTTCCTTCTCTGGGAAAGGACAAGATCTACTGACTTTAAGGGGAATTCTCTGAGTCCTAAAGCCCACATCAGAGGAATAAGCTCTTTCTCAACATTACCAGGAACCCAGGGGCAGTACACAGTATGGTGATCGCAGTATTTCCAGGGAAAAGTAAAGACACTGAGGCAGTTGCAGTGCACTGCCAATTCTGAGACACCCATCCCAGGGTGGGATATGCCCGAGAAGAGTTTAATGCAGTTGCTTGGAAGATGAGAAAGGTAAATACAGCCATGAAGGAGGAGGTACTTCCTCCCATAGTCCCCAAGTGTTTGATAGTCTATGAAAATGAAAAGGATCCTGAACCAAGTGGAAGAGAGAATTCTGCTCACCTTGACTCAGTGTGTGGGGTGGGGGATCAATACTTCCCTTCCCCCTGGAGAAACTGAGGTTAGGCAAGAGGAGTCCTTAGTTCCAAATCTCAAGGGAGGTGGGGCAGAGAAAGAAATTTGGCGAAGAGTGATGCTGAAGAATCTCCCTTGCCTGACACCTCTGCTTTGAAAAGCAGTGCATGGTTGAGAGCCACTTCACAGGGAGGAAGTCCTATTTTTTTTCCCTTTGCTCCAAAGAATGGCTGTTTGTAACACTTCCAGGGAGGTTGGGGAATCTCAACTCATCACTGAGAGAGCTGACCTCTTGGGAAACAAAGGGACACCACACACACTCCCTAGAAAGAGCATGAAAGGGCAAGGTCTCAAGTTTCACCCAAAGGTTTTGGGGTAACAAGAGTAAGAAGGAGCACATGAAAGTTCGGCCCCAGAGGTTCTAAAAAGAAATTATGCAGGATGGTTGACAAATGACTATATGGATTTTTGAAGGGTATATGCTGTCTTGCTAGCAGAATGTTTATTATGTACATACTTGAAATATGAATTTATGAAAGATAATGGCAGAAACATCATCAGGGGAATAAATCTGTCCAAGAAATAAGTTAAGGGTTCTCCTAGGATGCCTGTCAAACACCTTGGTTACACCCACTTCTTTAGGAAGGAAACGTGACAGACATAATAATATCCTGCAATACCCTGGATAATATCTTTGGAGCCCTTGTATTAAAAATATTTCTATGTGTTACTGTAAGACTGTATGTAACTTCTCTAGGATTGGGGGGATGCTAATGTAATTCCTCTTACACATTTTTCACACTTCAACTGCTAGAACAGGGCCTCATCCTCCCTGATTGAACTGACCTCGTTATCTCTGGCTTGCTTGCTTATATATACCTGCCCCTGGAAATTTCCACTACATGCATCTGAGGAAGTGGGTATTCACCCACGAAAGCTCATGCTCCTAAACGTCTGTTAGTCTATAAGGTGCCACAGGATTCTTTGCTGCTTTTACAGATCCAGACTAACACGGCTACCCCTCTGATACTTGACTCCTCTTACACAGAATATATATTTATTTATCTATCAATTCCAAGTGACTGTTATATGTTGTATGTGGTTTTAACTTCATTTAACTGGTTTATTTCTCTTCCATATTCATTTAAAATGTTTTAATTTTGAACACAGGGCTGGTGATTTGTGTATAGCAGATTTGTTTGAATAACAAGTTTATTCTTAAATCAGTTATTTATATACATGGGTTTCAATGTACTCTAGAGTAACCATCTCTGATTCATACTACAACATATATTATCTAATACTAAATCAACGATAATTGATTCTTCCTAACTGTGCTGATATATAAAACTGCCGGGGAATTCTATAATTTACTGAGCACTTCCTAGCTTTCTGCTCAAGAAATGTCAAGGTCAATAATCTTGAAGTTATTGCAAAAACAAATCTTGATATATATATTTTTTTCTGTATGAAAGTCTATGCTTAATTTTCAGTATGGCACTATCCCCAAAATGTACTGGATTTAGATTCCCGAGTTCAAAAAATGAGCATGAAACTAGAGAAAATTGTGAAAGAAAGAGATTAATCATTCTTGACTGATGTAGAATTGCTGAATCTGATCTTTTGGACACTGTAGGATTCCTAATGGTGTACAATTTGGCAAGTAAAAAAAAAATGAAATGGACTACAGGCACAGAGATAAACTATGATGACAAATGTAAAATATTGAAAAGTAAAGCGCAGTTCATTTATAAAGGACCATGCCATAGGTGCCTGCATAAAAATCCCAGTGACTTCAGTGGATTTTCCACACATGGAATAAGGTAGAGTACGATCCCTAAAGATTAAAGTTAAAGATTAAAGTTCCAGATTTAAACCAACAAAAGGAAAATTACTGGAGATTAGATAAGTCTGAGAAGTCAATTTTGTCTGGTTACTATATATTGTGTATAAATTTGAATGCATAAAAATATGGACATATCATCACAAAAGCTATAATCAGCTTACTATGAAGTGAAGAAAATCTCATTCTGCCTGTGACCTGTTCTAGTGGCTATTAGAAGATAGAGCTTCAGGGATTATTAAAAATATGGGCAGTAGTGATGATGGGCAGGTTTAGTAATACGTTCTTTGAGCTCTTAGCACTACATTTTACCCTCAGTCCACCAGAGAAATTCCAATTAATGTTATGTCAGTGGAGCTTTCTTAAGATTCTGGGCAGAGATATCCCTTAGAGTCTCAAGACCAGACTAAATAGATGCATATCGTGATTACAGTTCCAAACTCCAGTCTAATCTTTGTGGACTTTGGCAAATCACTCATACCCTTTGTTTCAGATTTCCCATAATGTTTACTTACCTGTATGAAAAGGGTATTGTGAGGGCTAATCAGAATTTGTAATATGAAGAAGGCACAAAGCACTATGTAAATGCCTACCATTAAAATCTACATGCAGGAATACATTAGCTAGTCTCTTTTTCCCGTGAGATATTGCCACATGAGTCTTTTAAGATTTTTAATTCTGCTAAGGGGTTCTCAAACTGGGGGTCATGACCCCTCAGGGTCATGAGGTTATTACATGGGGTTCATGAGCTGTCAGCCTCCACCCCCAAATGTCACTTTGCCTCCAACATGTATAATAATGTTAAATATATATTAAAAAGTGTTTTAATTTATAAGGGGGTCGCACTCATAGGTTTGCTGTGTGAAAGCCATCACCAATACAAAAGTTTGAGAACCATTGTGCTAACCCTAATACATTCTAGCAAAAATTCTGTATTAATCAAGTAAATCTTACTAATTATTAGTCATAAGTTTCGTTTATCAAGAATTGCTCAATCAAAAAATTCATTGCTCACCAAAAAATAAAATAAAATTAGACATATGTTTGTCCAGAGATGACTTGTTAGATCCATGCACTCTTCTCCCTGATTCACAGTAACTGGGCTACATAACAGCCCAAAGTTGTCAATGTTCAACATTGTAAATTATCTACTAGTGTCAATAGTTAAGACTCATGATGCAAAGAGCTACAAATGCACATATTTTTTAACATTTGTATGCACTGTATAACACATCCTAACATACATATTGTTGTAGATATAGATGTTTGCAGAAGAGATATTAGCAGACCCCTAACTCTAGATGCTCTAATGGGCCTCCCTGTTAAGCACTTCAGCACAAACAGTGACATCAACGTGGTGACTGAACACCGATTGACAGCACTGTGGTCTAAAAAGTAACTCAAGTGATGATCTTGAGCAAAATGGGTCCTTTTTGTGGGCAAACATTGAAACATAGGCTCATACCTACGTGTATGTCAATGTGATTACTTAGCCAAGCTTCTATGCAAACAGAAGACTGATGCCCTTGTTTAGAGAACAAACAAGGATAAAAATGTCACATTCCAGGATACCACTTAGTGGCAAGCCAATACCACCCAAAACATTGATTGGAAACATTTTTGAGGGGAGAGCTCTGGAACATCTACTTGATGGTATCAAACTCATCAGCACTATATGCTATTGCATATAGTGTGCTTGCCAACTTCTATCAGCCACCCAATGTTGTCTGGCCCCTACTGGTTCTACCAAATCACAGCCATCAAGTCAGAGACTTCAATAGCCATCATACATCCTGGAATTATAAACACATTGCCGCATGTGAACAACTTCTTGAATGGGCCTCAAAACAGGACAAGTACCTACTGTTTGATCCTAAGTAGCCGGAAAGATTTCATAGCATGAGATGGAGAGAAGACTATTCATGGGACTTGTGCTTTGTGTTCTGTGACCAGAATGCATGACCTCTAGCAGCAGAACAAGCTGTCCTTTATGATTTTCCTCATTGCAAGCACTGTCTTGTCATCATATCTATTGGCATCCTAGTCTCTCTGATTAAATCACTACCAAAACTGCATTGGAACTTTAGAAAGACACATCAGAATGGCTATGTGGAAACGAAAGAATAAGGGGTTTTCCAAATACTAGCAAACATAGCCAATTATGACAGGTTCATCAACCTCATTAAAGTGGTTGAAGAAAGGAACATCTCCATAGCTACAGGAAAGTCTACTCTCCAGGGTGATTGGCAACCAGTGAGGCCAACAGATAACCATGTTGCTGCAATCATACTCCTGAAATCACAGAACTCTATCAGATGAGAGAGATGGGTACAAGCTATGCAAAGCCTGGATTTCAGTTACTCAAACAGGAAAGCCTAGAGGCTTCTCTCAATCTTGGAGGTGCTTCCCCCACCCAAAGCTGAATGCCACACATCACAGCCAGTGCCACTGCCACCCAAATGTGCCTGAATTCCAAGGCTCAAAACAGATCAGCATCACAAAAAGAAAGTGAAGAAAGGGAGCAATAAAGTGCTATCTGACTGCACAGCAACATTCAATCTATCAAAGCCATTTACTAGAGAAGAAATGGACAAGGCCTTAACACTCACCAACCCTGGCAAGGCTTCAGGCCCAGGCGACATCTTCCCAGAATTTCTGAAAAACCTAAATCAGCAAGTCAAGATTGGCTCACATATTTCTTTTCCAAGCACATGAGGTATAGCAAGAGGCAAAGGTCCATGCCATCCTGAAACCAAGGAAAGGAGCCAAGAAACTACCCTCAGTATCACTAATATGCATACTGAACAAGCTCTTGGAAAGTGTGCTACTCCAGAGATGATTTGAGGTGAGTATCTTTAAGGACTACATCCCTAAAGAGAAGAGCAACCTGGGCTTAGATTGGGATTTAGCATCTACAATCAGGTAATTACATTGACTACCTACATCGAAATTGGCTATCAACACAGGCTCAAAACAGCAGGGGCCTTTGGGCCTAGCCCTCAGCATACGACATGGTTTGGCAAGATAGCCTGCTTCTGAAAGGGTCAAAAATAATGTGTTGCAGAACACTTTACCTATTGACAGTTATGCTCACCAAACACAAATTTCACATACTTCTAATGTAACAGACCACCAGATCTCATTTACTGAACAACAGGCTCCCACTGGGATTTGCCTTTTCACCATCTGCCTTCTTTAACATTTATATCATCAACTCAGTTACAGAAATGGCTCTGGATCACAGCCTAACATACTGCCAACATCTGATGAAGACCACTGCCAAGGTATAGGCTAGGAACAATATAATACACAAATAAGCCAGGGCCAGCTGGGGAGCAGATGCTCACACCTTGCAGACAGCCACCTTGGCCTATTCAGCTACTGAATATTGCATGCTAGTATGGGCAGCTAGCTTACATACAAAACTTTTTGATGTGCAATTGAACAGTGCTATAAGAATTGTCACAGGAATTCTGAAGTCAACACAGACAATCTGGCTTCCCATTCGTGCCCATATCTAACCACCATCCCTCCAAAGTGAAGCAGCAATAATATGAGAATAGGACCATGCCATAACAAACATAGACTATCCCATCTATGAAGATCTCCAAATTACCCCAAGGTGCCATCTTAAGTCCTGAAGCTCTTTCTGGTTAGCAGCCAAAGTTCTTAAAACATTGGTACTGTCACTAAAAGACAATTGACAGAGGCTTTGTGAAACTAGCAGGGTCAAGAATCAAGACCTGATTACAGATCCTACAAACCAACCACCTGGCTTCACCATACTATGTAAGATAAGGATCACAGTGAAGTGCACCAGAGCCTCACATGAGCATTGCAAACACCTACTACACAAATGAAAAATGGTCAGCCCATTATGTGAATGTGGAGAAGACATCCAAACCGTGGAACATAGTTAACCACTGCCCTCTAAGGTCCTTCTCTGGAGGGTCAACCTTCATTCATTCCATGTCACCGACAGGCATAGAGTGGATGACAAACTTGGATGTTGACCTTTATTGTTGCTTTCCAAGTTGCCATATGAAATAAGAAGTGGTATTATATAAAAGAGTGCTTCATTTTGGGTATAATACTAAACTCCACTGAAGTTGAGAAGAGTTGTTCCATTAACTTAAACAGACCTTGGATCAAGCCCTGGAACTCCATATGCTGGAGCTGAGTCTTTTGAGGATTACATAGAAGCATGGTTTTAGATATATTACCCTAGAATATCTGTTTTACATACATAAAGGGAAGCTTTAAAATTAAGATGAACTGCATCATTATAAATCTAACAAAATATAATTAATTCACAAGCAGTTCTTGGATGCATCAAATCATGTGGGGTTATAGGTGAGAGGAATGTTTCTTTTCACAAATACTCAGTGGATATTGATCACTCATTTCCAATTATTTGAAACTGTAGGCAACTTTAGCAATCAATACAATGGTCTAATTTTACTACTCACAATTAATATGCCAATAAAAATAATTGAAAAAGTGTCTTAATAAATAAGATATATGAACAAAAGGATCATCTGGCTGATAACAGCACATTGTCTCTGTTCTAATTTAGGAAAGCCATATAACTAAGTGCAATGAATTAAGATAAAATGCTTGAACATTCTATGATAAATTACTTTCATATTTTCTTTAAATAAGCAATCATTGCTTTCATCAGTGGTATTCCTTAATCTTCATTAATTGAACATGGAATGTTAAGTCTTGGAGACCAGCAAATAGAATTCTAACACAATTATAGAACCTGACTAATTACAAATATTTCTGATATCTTGTCAAGTATATAGAAAGTGCAAAGCAGGAACTGTGAGAGCAAAGAGAAGAAAATAAGGTCAAAA